>NC_056687.1:7273500-7912000 GCF_018350215.1 Panthera leo
TTAATAGCAGTTATCTCTTCAAAGGAGAACAAAATTAGGAGGGTTTGTCAACCAGACTTTCCATTTTATGGAGTTAATCTGAAAATTCAATTTCCCTAGTACAGACCATTCCCAAACATTCCAGGTTTTACTGTAAATGAGAAGTACTCACTGTGCCCTACCGAGAAACTTTCCACATGCTGTGGTGGCCAAACCATACGAAATAATTTACTTCCAGAGACGTTTAGATTGTACCACCCCAAGGACCCAGTGTTCAGCAAGTGTCCAGGCTTATTATTCCACATCAGCTTCGGGCCTCATTTAATCGACTGGGTGGGAAGAGTTTGCATTCCACCCAACAGGTTTCCTGCCCCACGCCTTTGTTCGGGCGGGTCCCTTTACCCCGAATTCCTTTCCTGTGCCCTATGTCTGGCAAACTCCTATTCATCCCTCAAAGCCCCGCTCAAATGCCACCTCCTTCAGCTTCCAGGGAGAGTTCCCCTTGTTCCTTTCTGCCTCCTTTTGTAAGTCATTCACACCTCACAGTAACACTTAAGTGTGGCTGTACTGTTGTGTTTAGGACCCCTCTTTCTCCTTAAACCAGGCTCGGCAAGGGGGTGTTGCATTTAACTTTTTTTTTAATTTGATGTTTATGTATATTTTGAGAGCGAGACAGAGAGACAGAGAGACAGAGCATGAGCGGGGAAGGGGCAGAGAGAGAGGGAGATACAGAATCAGAATCAGGCTCCGGGCTGTGAGCCATCAGCACAGAGCCCGATGCGGGGCTCGAACTCATGAACCGTGAGATCGTGATCTGAGCCGAGGTCGGACACTCAACCGACTGAGCCATCTAGGCACCCCATGGGTGTTTCATTTAACTTTTAACCCCAAGGCCAACACAAGGACTGTCACATGGCAGGGACGTAATGTTGGAGGAAGAGTGGGGTGGCCGAAGATATCATGCAAGTGAACTCCCGGCTGTCCAGACTTAGTATCTGCTGAAGCTCATTTAAAGATATGCCGTCTGATATTGTGGGTCAGAGGGGAGGCCAGTCCAAGGCCTGGCATGTCAGAGAGAAGAGGGTACAAATATGCCAGTGACCTTGAATCACTGAACTACCAGTGAAGATTTAGACTTGAGTCATAGCTCAAAGAATAGCCTACAAGATCGATCCTGCCTTAAAGAGAAAATGGGTCTTAGGTTTCTCACGCTGATAAAATTGACAAGCATGAGGGCATAAATATATTCAGTTGAGCCTAACCAATTATTTCCTGTTCTGCACACTGGCCATCAGAGGTTAAAGGTTTAAGACACCTTTGAGCGCTAGCCCTCTGTTTGAGTTCTCAGAGCAGGAGTCTCTGACGTTTTGTGCCTCAGGGATCCAAGAGCAAGGACAGAATTGAAGTATTCAAACTGAGTTTGTACTTTATTGTTTTCAACGTTTGTTTATATGTTGTGCATTTTAAAAAATGTGCATAATATATTAGTACCTACTTGTATATGTGTATTAGTACATATATGTACAAAAGTATATGTGTTGTGCCTGTAAGTCCAAAGTGTTAGTGTATGTGTGTGTGTGTGTGTGTGTGTGTGTGTGTGTATGCAGTGGGGGTGGGGGACTGTACATTTTTGAATCCAGTGCTTTATTATTATCTTTTCCTGTTTATTTATTCTTGAGAGAGAGACACAGAGAGACAGAGAGAGAGGGAGACAGAGGACCCAAAGTGGGTTCTGTGCTGACAGCAAAGAGCCCGATGCGGGGCTTGAACTCAGAAAGCAGGAGATCATGAGCTAAACCGAAGTTGGACGCTCAGGACCTCAAGACTGAGCCCCTCAGGCACCCAGAATCCGATGCTGTGGACGAGTGCTTATTAAACCTTCATGTGCAGACAGATGTCCTGGGCATCCTGTTAAAATGCAGATTCTGATTCAGAAGCTGTGTGCTGAGGTCTGAGAACGTGCATTTCCACCAGGCTCCCGGTGACGAGGCCGGCCACTAGCTTTGGTTTGCAATCAGCATTTTGCAACCCGAGTTCCTCATCGAAACTACACAACACAGAACACAGAGCAATCTGAAACGGTTTCAGTGACCCTTTTCTCTCCCATGGGTGGCCGTCACCAGCTGATTTCGCTCGCAGAACTCTATGGAGAAGGAAGCTTTACCTCTGGGAGAAAGTTCAAGGTCACTAGCCTTTTTTTTAAAACCCTGCTTATAAATCACTGCACAGCATCACACGTCAGTCCCGTGTTTAATAATTTTTTTCCAATGTTGGTTCTCCTTTACGAGAAGCAGAGCTAGAAACCGACGTTTTGACCACTCCTGATCATCCAGGCTCCCGTGGTACTGGTGTTAAGCAGAACAAAGCTCAGTGGGAAGTTTCTGACTAGGAAGGGCTACCTCCGGGCACCCTCACCCTGATGGGAGGCTGGTGTTGAAAGTCAGTGGGTTGCAAACGTTCTTTGTCCGAAGGAAGAGGAGAAAAAGAACCCACCCACATCTGTAGCGCTCAGTGAAGATTTGTGAGTGAAAACATACGAGCACAGACGCACACGATATTGACACAATGATTCTCTTAATTCACAGAGTCTACCCGGCCATTCACGTGCGCGTGAATTTTCAAATATCTGCGTCTTCTCGGCTGCGGGGCTGGTATCCGAGTATTTCCGTTCCCTGCGGAAAAGTGACGTGTGATTGAATTGGAACAGCGCTTCCTCCGAATCTAGGCCCACGTCCCACACAAACACAACGCAACCCACAGGATTCAGACTCAGTGCCTGAGAGCACGTGTTCAGGATTAGCGAGGACAGTGGAGTGGACGAAGGAGAAGTCCTAAAGGGCCATTCCGTTGGCCGTTTGACATGAGTTGGCCCCCAAATGACATCTGGTCGGCCAATTCTCAATGCTCTATCTTGGATCTGTCTTCAGCCCTGATTTCAGTCAAGAGATCCCGGTTTCAGAGGGTGGAATTGGGAGCCAGACCCTGGCTACAAAAGTTGGACAATGCCCTTTTGTCTTTCCTGCATGCCACCTCTTGTTCCTGTTTGATCGTAGGTAAATAAACCTCATGGAACAAGAAAGGCCAAATGACTGTCTTCGGGTGGTGAGGACAAAAGGTTCAGCTGAGAAGAATGTCTTGCATCACACAGCCTCGAGGACCCCTGGTTTACGTCAATATCCCTTGAAGCTGCCCCTCCCCTTCTCAGCCCCACTGCCTTGGTTTAGAGGCACATACTCTCTTTCTTCGGTGACCCCAGGAGGCTCATAACCAGGTGCCTGTCCCCAGTGACCATCTGTGTGAGGCATTCCCCACGGTGCAGCCTTGCCGATCTCCTGAAATCTCTCCTCCACTGCCCAGCTCAGCGGCCCCAGTTATCTACAAACCAAGGCCTGATCCCTTGACCTTATGACCATGGCGTGTGAGTCCTTTAGGAGCCGCCCCTCCTACCCCTGCCTTGGTGCCAGCTTTTCCGCGGCCTGTGCGAGCCATGCCGAATGACTCACGGTTGCCCAAATGGGTTGGTCCTCTGTTGACTGATTCGATACCTTCAAACATGTCAGGCCATCTACTAGAAAGCTCTCTCCCTTTCTTCACTCGCTTCCTCCTGTCTACCTTTGAGACCTGGCTCATTCTGGGGATGTGCTTCCCTTGTTCTCACAGGTTAGGCGCTTTCCCTACCTGCCCCCCTGTCCCTGTGCTTCTGTCTCTCGGAATATTTATCTCAGTGTGGTGGAACTGTTGGTGGACTTCTGAATATCTAATCGCAGTAACAATGATCAGATTAACAATAGCCATTAGCCGCGAGCATACACATGGCCAGAACTGTGTTGACAGCTCGTATTCCTGAACTCCAAACTTCAGAGCCACTCTGGCAAAACTCTGGTAAAAATAAGGGGCTCGGATGAGTCAGACAGTTCGCCTGAGGCCACACAACTGGCCAGTAGTGGTGACAATATTTAGATCCTGGTCTGACTCAAATTCCAGCTCGTGCATCACCCTCCATTGCCTCCTGTTGAAACATAAGCTCTCATACCTTATGTTGCGTGTGCCAATGTCGAGGTTCCAACAGGCCCTTAATGTTTATGAATGAATGAATGAATGGGTTAATGAACGGAAGCAAAGGCATCTTGGAGTCTTCCGGTGCTGAGAAAAGCAGCCAAGGGTCTCAAAATGAGTGCTCCCATATATTGGTGTATTGATGAGCGAAGCGGAGAAAGAGTACTTTGCCTCCCTCGGTCCGCTCACTGCTGAAAGATGCAGGGCGGACCATGCCTATGAAGCCAGCGTTCCCTGCAAGTTCACGGTGCTGCCCTGCACCTGCCTGAAGCTGCTGCTATGCCTCTCTTCTTTCTTTCTGTGAGTGACTCCGGCCACCCAACCTGATGACCGTCCGCCTCTCTCTCCCCACTTCCTGTACAATTACAACACATCGTCTTCGGTTCTGCCTGCAGCTAAGTCTTGTTTCCATCCCCTGCTTCTCTCCCCTTTCAAGGCTCCACTCTGCTCACTGTCCCTGACCTCCTTTCGGCCCCTCTTTACTCCGACTCCCCTTTAGAGCCACTCTCCCTTTCAAAACTGATGACGTGTCTATGTCCGTCCCCTGAGTCAGCCCTCAACCTGGTTTTCATGTCTTACGTGATATAAAGTCTAAACTTTTTACCCGATGTCTGAGTTTTCTAGGTGAGACCCCCTGGCTGCCATTCTGGGCACATCTCTGGACGTTCACTCTGTCATCCATGCTTCAGTGATGGCGAAATGCACTTCTCCGCACACTGCGTGCTGCCCCACATCTTTCTACCTGCCTTTGCTCCCAGTGTGTCCACTGCCTGAAAGGCCCATGTTCGCACAGATCCCCCAGCCGAAAGCCCGTGATTCCCTGATAACTCCTCCCACCGCAGGTTCATTTAAGACCTGCCTCTCCTTTACCGCTCTAAGGTATAGTTCTCTCACTTCTGTATCATGAATTCCTCTGAATGTATCTGTCTCCCCTTCTGGAAGGTGAGTTCTCTGAGAGCAGGGATTGGGCCATGTTCATCTCTGTAGCCACAGAAACACCGTCCCTGGCATATAGTAGGTGCTCAAAAAAAAAAACAACAAAAAAACTTTTGATGACTCATACTCAGGACTCTATAAATGAGTCAATAAATAGATTAATAAGCAATCCATAAATTAAAGGATGAATGAAGGTCAAAGACATGGCCCAAAACATATGAATGGTTTCAACATACTTATCATTACATGTGAAGCTTTCTAAATTCTTCCTTTGAAGGGACTTACAGTCACGTATTGTCCTATCCTGCGTGAAGTGAGTTTCCACTGTGCTACAGTTCACCGGGTTAAGGAATGCTTCCTTTCGTCTGTCCTGACTCAGACGCTCCCGGAAGCTGGGAGCTTCCTCCGTTGATGACCCTTCCTTGGTGATTCACTGATGTCCTCAAAGAGTACATACACGGATGTTCAGATATGGCTCTTCTCCCCAAAGATGGCTTGCTTTTTTCGGGAATGATTAATCATACCTGTAGTTACTTGAAGCGTTGGAGCTTTCCACTAAAGAAGTCTAATTACGTTCGCATGTGCTTTGTTTCCTTCCTTGTTTACCCCGCTCCCCGTACACACACATACACAAAATCAGCCTGGAAACTGTGGCAGAATCCTATTCTGCCTTTATTCACTTGGTGGCCTTTTTCGCAGCTTTCTCGACAACATCTTTCAAAATCCCAAGGATTTCACAAGAAGATCATGGTTAAGGTCAGAAGGAAAGGAGGGAAGGCTCATGAATCTACACGGCGGGTAGGGGTTTCTTCCAATCTCTCCCCTCGCCCCCCAGTCCTTCCTTCCATCCATCAAACCATCGCATTTGATTCCCAGGATTTACTTACTAAAATCAAAGGGGCTAAGCCTTATTTTGAGCAGCCCATCACCGCCTTCTCAGTCGTGAGAAATGGGACCTAGTTTTTAATGCTATTTCTATTACCATTCTGTAAAATATGCAATGAATGATTGAGGAAAACTAAAACCACACATAGCCTAGGATTAAAAATGGTGCCATGGCCTTCAAACTCCAGTGGGACAACCCCTCGCTCTGGGTCATTATTTCCTAGAAGCTGTGAGTATTCCTCAGTGTCTCCTAATCACCAATATATCATTCATTCACTTACTCACTCACTCACTCACTCACTCATTCAGCAAGTATTTAACACTATTATAAGAAAAATACAGTCTTATGCCTGGTCCTGGTCCTCAAGTTTTACCATCTAATAGAGGAGATGACATATACATGAAATGTTATAACACCAGGCAGAGTAGGATCCTTTCTGGCTAACTCTTAGGGACATGTAAAAACTCCTATAATACAACTTATGATGTTTACTGGTTCATGTGTTTCTCCCATCCCACAAGTCTGCAAGCTGCATAAATACAAGGACTGTGCCTTATTCTAAAGCTCTGTATTGTCCTGATCTAACAGTGTCTTCCCAGCTGACGTGAACGAATGTACTATATAGAAACATAGGGAAAACATCCAAGAAAGGATCGATTCTTTCCAACTGGAAGAATCACAGAAGTCTTCGTGCATTTTCTGTAGGAAGAGGAAATAGGAGAAAGGGAATTGTCTGTGAGGGGAACTTCCCAGGCAAAAAAAAAGGATGATGTGGTGGCAAAATACTTTCTTGAGTAGGTTCATTTGATTGGACCATAGGTTATATCAATAATTCCAATTGTGGCTGCATATAAGAAACATCTGGAGAAGTTTTTAAATGTCTTAATCCCTTGGCTTCTCCACACATCAGCTGAATCAGAATCTCTCATCGGGGAGAGGAAAGGAGGGACATATTATCAGGAGCCTGAGTTTTGGTACTTTTTCAAAATTTGCCGTTTGCTTCTAGTGTGTCCTGATGGTTGAGAATCACTGTGGTGCCTTAAGAGATTAAATATGAGGATGGATTAAAAGCTCGCGTGGCAATAGATTTTAAAGAGCTTTAAAACAGAAGAGTTTGATCTGTCGACAGGTAAAAAGAAGCCAGGCTCATGTAGCAAGACAGATTGAGATGAAGAGAGTAGATATAGAGAGATGAGATAAGATGCCGTTAATGCAATAAAAATGAAGCAATACACGAACTCCAGGGCATCACCACCTTGGCTTACCAACAGGTAACACTCACACACCTGTTAGATGTGAGGTGATGACAGGGGAACAGGAGCTGCTTTGTCCCTGGATGAAGAAGAAGGCTTGAACGACAGATTATTGAAGGCAACGCTGTGAGATTGGCTCTCCTCAAGTTTGCTTTGAAGCGTTCTTCTCTAGGAAGTAAATTTGGGGCTGGTGATGAAGATTTGGGAATCGCCACCCGGGAGCAGACGTGAACCGCATGAGTCAATGAGATCTGTACCAAGGAAAAATACCAACGGCAGAAGGAAGCTGAGGGCTGAAGCTAGGAGACGGGCCACACTGGGGAGGACTGGAGGACTTTTCGGAAATGCGGCTGGGCAAGAGCAGCCAGACGGTTGGGCAACTGTGTAGCTCATCAGAGTGGGCAACCAGGGAAATGAGATTTCAGGAAATAGGACATGATCTAGGAGTCGAAGATTTGAGGGTGGACAGGAGGCACTGCCGCTCCCAGGGGTGAGTCCTGGAAAGGAGGGGGGACCCCTGGTTCCCTAAGAAAGAAGGGAAAGAGGAAAGGTTACACCCACTGCTCGTGTACTTATTGAGCACCTATTATTTTCCAGACTCTTTCAAACACTGGGGACACCACGGTACAAGCAGATGCTTGTTCTCATGAAGCTTATGTTCCAGCTGAGGGGGAGGGGAAGGAAGGTAGGAAACGTTATGGGAAAATACTGAGCGGTAGAAGATGAACGCTGCTGAACTGTGCCCTTGGTCCAGGGAACGGACTAAGTATGGTCTTTTGGGGAAATGTGAGCAGGGCGGAAAGATGTGGAAGAAACTGGGGCTAGCTCTCGAGAAGCCAGGAGATGAGACGAGAGAGGAAGGAGTCTAAACAGCCGCAGGACCCAGTCTCTTGGCTACACCTGCTGTGACTTCGCAGATGTCGATGCTGAGTACCCGGGAGCCCCGGCCGAGTACGGAAGAGGAGAGGTGCCCGGAGCCGGGGACCGGCGAGGCCTCAGCGGTAAAAGGTGACCGGGACTTGGGATTACAAATACCACGGTAGAAACATAAACATCGAAAACCCGCAGAATGTAAATTCTCAAGGTCACGGCGCGCTCATCGGCTCGTGGAATCCATACGGTAATTGAGCACATTAAGAAGCCTACTAACTCTGCTATTGAGTTTTAGAAGGGCTATAATTTAGTATCGCCAGCTATCAATTAGGCCTGTTTTCCTCATCTGTAAAATGAAAGGGTTGGGCGAAATGGCCTCCAAGCTCTCTCCGGTATGGGCAGCCAGTGAACATCAGAGAAAACGCGAAAATCTGAAACTCGGTTTACTTCTTTAACGTGTACATTGAATGTGTGACTCTCGTGTCAGCTGCACAGCTAACGCGGCTCTGGGCTGACTAGGCCCTTGGTCACCAGGACCATCGTGGTTTTAAAGATTAATCGCCCTGTGAACATACACGGCCTAAGTTCTGCTGGGAGAAATCTCAGGTGTCACGGGTAATTGACAAGTTGTTGATAGGACATTGGAACAGACTGACAAGAAAATTCTTAGAGACCAAGGGGTTCTAGTTATTTGCAAGCTGGGGAAATTGATTTGTCAATATCGGGGAAAAGGGGGAAACACTGGTTAAAAGACGCCAAGGAAAGAAGGAAGGAAGGAAGGAAGGAAGGAAGGAAAGAAAAGGAAGGAATGGAAAGGAAGGGATGGGAAGAAGCTTTGCAAATATTAGAATGAATAGCTAGGTATATGAAATAGAGTTATATACATATGAGTCATCTCTCAGAGCTAAGATGAATTTACAGCAGTCTATGTAGGATCTTTCTCACCCCCAAAAATTGTGAGTTAGAATTAACCAGGCCTTAAGCAGATCCTAAAAGCCTAAGGTAGAATGCTACCAATTGGACAGTCGGTAAGGAGAACTAGACTACTAGCTAGCTATCATCACTTAATATTTTAAATACCTTCCCCCTCTTCACAAGCCATGCGGTTTGTGGATAATACAATACACAACATTGGAAGAAGTAAGCCTCCGTGTGTGCTTGTTCAAACAGCTGCATTTGTTAGACACCTTGTCGTTGAAATCGAGGTCTTTAAGGCTCAAACATCAGTGCTAATGCTGCAAGTTATTTATTTGTGAATTTAATCTGAATTAAGAGCTAATTGCTATTTTTAGAAGCATGCCTGTTCTTTACTAATAGTTGTATACCCAAAGCCTTCGTTCAGGAAAATAAACTGGGGCTTCAGTCTCTACAGCATAGGGTACAAGAATTCATCACTCTTTTTCCTCACGAGGTTAAATACTGTCTTTTATTTGCAGTCCCATAGCGTAGTGCCTACTCACATTTAAGCACTAGAAGTTTCAAACACGGGAGTTTTCTTCAAATCAGGAAGATACATATTAGTTGAAATGAAAAAGAGTGGAGAGTAGGGGAAAAAAAAATCATGCCTGAGGTCACGATGAATCATTTTGGTTGGACCTTCCAGAAATTCCCTAGTCTTTTGAGGTTTGGATGTTTTATTTTTCCCTTCCCTCCGTGGCACCCTGGGTGGCCAGCGGGAAGCACTCTGGGGGCCTTACCTTGAGTCCAGGTGCTGGGACCCAGCTCAATCGAAGGTCCTGGAGATCTGGGGCAGTGACCAGGGGGCCCGGCTCTGCAGGAAGGACCTGGGACGGGGGGTGCAGTCCAACCTTGGGCCGCATGCTCACGGGATGGCCAAAGCTGGGTAATGGAGCCTTCCTCACCCACTGCCATGGTGGATGAACAGCAGAGCCTTGGCCCACAAGAAATTCCAGCCCGGGACTTTGGATTTTATGGGTGAACGACAGCCCCCTTGCAAAAAAAAGAAAAAAAGGTACTTGTATCTGACCTGGCTCCAGATTCTTTTATATGCTGTTTGAGGGGTGCCTGGGTGGCTCAGTCGGTTGAGCGGCCGACTTCGGCTCAGGTCATGATCTCACCGTCCGTGAGTTCGAGCCCCGCATCGGGCTCTGTGCTGACAGCTCAGAGCCTGGAGCCTGCTTCAGGTTCTGTGTCTCCCTCTCTCTGACCCTCCCCTGTTCATGCTCTGTCTCTCCCTGTCTCAAAAATAAATGTTAAAAAAAAAAATTATATGCTGTTTGACAACAGAAACTGCCAAGCAGAACCACCGCCTGGAAGGAGGCACAGCATTTTCTCAGGCTTCATGGGTCCTGGGGATGCTAGCAATTCTCCCTCTCGCCTGGATTCTCTCCCACGGGGCTCTGGAGCCTTTGGAGGTTATCTGATCAAGAATCACATTTCAATCACTCTCAAAGCTGTCGTGGGCCTCACACTCTCGGTCATGGGCCCGATCGCGGTGCTAGGTCACAGGTTGCGCGGTTGGTTTTCAAGACACCCAGCTACTGGGGCACCTGGGGGGCTCAGTCAGTTGAACATCCGACTTCAGCTCGGGTCATGATCTCACGGTTCGTGGGTTCGAGCCCCGCCTTGGGCTCTGTGCTGACAGCTCAGAGCCTGGAGCCCGGTTCAGAGTCTGTGTCTCCCTCACTCCCTGCCCCTCCCCCAATCTCTCTCTCTCTCTCTCAAAAATAAACATTAAAACACCAAGCTACCAAGCAGCCCCTAGTGGTGGAGAATTATTGTAAACAGATGAGAACACACTAGAAATTTCCCGTGACTTTGGATGGCTCTCATGTGCCATCATTTTCGATGACCTCCATATGCATTTCTCCAGATGTTTCTTCTCTGCCAGTCTGTTCCCATAATGACCTCTGGACAGGATGTGGAGTACCTGCCCGGAATAATAACGACCAGGCCCGCAGCCAGGTTGTGGACAGTTGTATTGGGGAAGCATTCTAGTGCACAGGCTCACTGCTTCCTGACTAGAAAATACTGACATGGTGTTCAGCTCAGTCCTCAGAACATTCTTTATAGGACCATCCCTGGGAATGACAGTGTTCAGGGAAGAACTATTAACAAATGTCAACATTTTAGGGACAGCAGGGATTGTTTTCCTGTGTTCAACCTGTCTTCTCTTTCTCTGTCTCTCTCTCTGTCTCCCCCCCCCCCTGCCCCGCCCATACACACACCCTGGTCCAATTTACAGTTTTTGACAAAATCGGGTGAATCATCACATATTCAGTCAATATTATTCCATGCTTAGCTTTGTCTCGAGCATTTTGGTGATAGAGATGCAACATGAAATAGTGAAAAAATATGGGGTTGGAGCCAGACAGACTTGGGTTCAAATGTCAGGTCTTCTGATATGACAGTGGGGGGAGAGGGGAGGCCCTTAAAGTCTGGAAGCTTGTGCCAAGCTCAGGAGGGACTCATCCCGAGGACAAAGGGAGATGCCTTGTGGAAAGTACTTGGGAAAGTGACCTTGGACAAGTATTCAGTCTCCCTGATTGTCAGATTCCTCCTTTCAAAAAAGGGGCGCCTGGGTGGCTCAGTCAGTCAGTAGAGTGTCAGACTCTTGATTTCGGCTCAGGTCACGGTCCCAGGGTCATGGGACCGAGCCCTGTATTTGACTCTGTGCTTAATGTAGAGCCTGCTGAAAAGTCTCTCTCTTTTCCTTTGCCCCTCTCCCCTGCTCACACTCTCTAAATAAATAAATAAACAAATAAACAAGGGAGATAATAAGGCTCACCTCGCATTAGGATCACAAACAGCCAGTTGAATGCACCCAACACGGTGCAAAGCAGGACCCTGAGAAGCATGGCTGGCTGTCACTCGGTCAAGGGCGAGAGGCCCCCAGCCATCAAGGGCTTGTCATCTGATTGGGGTGGGAGGCAGCACCTGTGCCCAACAAACACCCACTCGGGGACCCAACATATGAAAAGGGCTTCATTGCCCAGAGACATTCTGGGTTGGGTTCAGCCCAGAGAGAAGGAAATTCAGGGAGTCCAGAAGTGATGAGGCCCCTGTGGGAGGGACAACCGAGCCTCGTGGGCCTTGAAGGGAGGGTGTTGAAGGCGGATAACAAGACCGGAAGCGTAAGGAAAGAACGGCAGCCTTGGGGAAAGCGGCCACACCGGCAAAGCCAACAAGGTCAGGTTAAATGCAGAGCAACTGAACAGGGGGCCTGGGTGAGGAGGGGAGCTTGGGAAACGGAGGTCAAGTGACAGCGTTGGCGATAAGCAGGTCGGCTAACGGATGCCCTGGTCTGCGCTCGTGACCGTCCGATTCCGGAAATGTGGGTAAGACGGCTGCCAACCTCACACGTCCCCAAGTCCTAGGGACACCTGGTGTTTCGGTGCCAACCTTCCTCTCTGTCTCCTTTCCCCTGATTTTAGAGAGCACTGTGGTTTCTTTCCCGAACAGGCTGTGCAGTATGTACTCAATTTATAGTTTACAGGGATTTCTCACACACCCATGTATGTTTTCCACTGAAGTCTGTACTTTTTCCTAGACCCGCCCGAATTCCAGAGCATGGCTCATTTGTACGCCAAGTTCATAGTATTTCTCTTTGTCACTCTCCTCTTCTTCTAAAACCTAGGAGAAAGTTACCTTTTTAATGTTCCTGCGTGTTTTTAACAGCAAAAAAAAAAAAAAAAAATGAAGGATGTCAAAAAAATAATTACAAGGGTAATTTCTGATTCAATCTGCCTTGAGAACAACCCCGTCAACGGGCTTCTGCCAAGTCTAAAATCTTGTTCATCAGAGTTTGAGTAGCTACAGGGGCATGATCCCTTTTATAAGTAAAAGAATAATAATAATAAAAAAATCTGGTTGAAGATTTTGTAAGAGTGATGACCTAGCCTCTGGAATTCTGGGCTCCTTTACAAAGTAAGGAAAACAGAACCATATAAAAAGGGAATTAGGTCCCCGGGGAGGAAAGTCAGCTCACGTGGGTCATTTTGAGAGTGGTTCTCTCTACTGATGCCTAGAAGACAGAAGAGCCTTCCCTGCCACGTTCGTCCAAAGCGTCTTCTCTGACTCCCTGGTGTCTCTATGGCAGGCATTCCTCCAAGTTCACGGATGAGAAACAGGGAAGTTGGGGACGAGGCAGAGGCTCACACAGCCCTGAGGTGGGGGCTCCAGCCCAGGATTTTCACCTCCTTTCACTACCCTTCTTCTTGCCAGCCATCCTAAGGAAGTGTGCTCACCTCGGGCTGGGAGGAAGGGGGTGCTGAAGAATCTGTTCGGGAATTGGGGCCCTGGGGAGGAGACAGAAGGAACCAGTCTCTGTTGTTCGATGGCTTCCCGTGTGCCCCAAATATGCGAAGACACCGGGGCTCGTAACACCAGTGCACGTTACCCTAGGGCTCCGTGGCTGGGAGTTCACACACTTGGATTTCCCATCCGGAATGTCTGCTTCCAGAATCCAAAGTCTCTCGTCGTGAGAGCATCCTGCCTCTTTCTTTTTGAAAAATTTGTTTTTAATGTGTATTTATTTTTGACAGAGAGACAGAGCGTGAGCGGGGGAGGGGCAGAGAGAGAGGGAGACGCAGAATCCGAAACAGGCTCCAGGCTCTGAGCTGTCAGCACAGAGCCTGACGCGGGGCTCGAACTCACAAACTGTGAGATCACGACCTGAGCCGAAGTCGGACGCTCAACCGACTGAGCCACCCAGGCGCCCCTTGCCTCTTTCTTAACAGAGTGAACTTCTTTTTGTCAAGCTTCCACCATTACCTGCCAGGGGCTTTTTCTCTCTCATCTTTTGTTTCTTTCAGGCTTCAAGAATTCTTATCACATATGTATATTCTCCTCTCCAGAAGTTTCTGAAATATTACTCATTTGACTTTTGCTGAGAAAAATTAAGGCCTCCCCTCTTTGAATCCACGTATCCATTTTTCAAAAGGGCTATAATACTGCACTTTGTGTTTTGCTGAAGTTTTGTTTAATCACAGCACGGCACCAAAAACCCAGAAGGTATTCCCCGCAAAATAAACTTCAAGCTGTAGGTTCAGTGCCAACAACAGCTAATTGTTCTGAGGGAACTGGCATTGCTTGCTCGCTCTCTCTCCCTCGTTATGACTGTCTTTGTCAGATCCTGCTTGTGTTCACGAGGTCGCTGATCTTAAGAAAGAATAAACTTGAAAAGTCTTGCTTTAATCATCGCAGTAATTAGCAAATTTGGACACTGCATTATCTTTCCCTTTTTACTGGAAACACATTCAAGCATGGGCTTGTCGCTTTTCCAGGGCGTCTCGGGAAGACTGAAGCTCATAACTTGCAAAAACCAGGTATCCATCCAGGTACGAAGGAGCCTGAGCTGCTGGAAACTTCCTTCAGGAGCACATGTCAGTGCCCCTCCCCACTAAACCTATACGTTTACAATCGTGATAGAGGTCGATTTATCGGATCACTTGGTTGACTTTCAGGAGGAGAAGGACCGGGCTCGCCACCCTTAGAACGCAGAATGGAAGAGAAGAGACTTTCGCCATCGAGGGGCTCAGAAGGGGCCATCCTGCGCTCCTGAGGACTCCGATTTGCCAGCCGCAATAATCTCTCGGTCCTCTGAGCTTTTACCTGGAGTGTGAATTGGGAAGAGTCTACCGAGCCCTCTCCACCCCCCTGTCTTGTTGGCATTGTCAGGCCACCTGCTGCTTCTTCCCCTCAACTTCCACACCTGCTTCCTGCCCGCTCTGATAAATGAGTCAAGGCGGTATCGGTAAGAGCATCTCCAGAACGTTCCTACCGACTTTTGCTACTTTGGTCTGCCGTCTGCTTCTCTGCTGAGTCCTTCTCTTTCATTCTCTTCCCGTGCGGTGGACTTTTCCTCTTGTCTGCGTCCGCCCCCGCCCCCCACTGGTCCCCAAGGTCCTACGCTCACCCTCCTGTACTGCTCTTTATAGCACGTCTCGTGTCCTCTACCTGACGCTCTTGACCACGCCTGGTCCCGTTACGTTAACTGTTGTTGACCGACAGCACCTCCTCTGAGAACAACTCTGTCTTTCCCTGGGACGCCCCTCCTAGAGAAGTGCCCAGAACTGACTTGTCCCAAACAGAAATCATATTATTTGTCTTCCCCAAATGCAGTTACTCTTCCCGGTGTTTGGTCCCAACAACGGCGTCCTCGTTCTGCCACCTGTGAAATCCTTCCCTCCTGCCTAATGTAGTGCGAGCCCTTCTAATGGACCCTGCCAGTGCCTCCCTTTCCCCTTCTATTACCGCGCCGGGCCCCAGGTCTTCAGGCTCTCTACTGGCCTCTCAACACCCCGTTCCGGCAAGTCACGTGGCCTGCACGGCCGGCCTGATATCCCTAGAGTGCAGCTCAGAACCCCCAAAACCAAAGCGTTCGGTGACCCCTCACTGCTTACCAAACCGGACCCCAGACAGTCCTTGGCAACCCGCCTGCCCCTGAGTCTCATCTCCGGAGGCTCGGCCCTTAAGGCTCTGGCCACTAGAGGCCAATGACCTTGCATCAGAGCTGGCTTCACCCCTTCTGAAGCAAGCCGCACACCCTCTGCACCCTGTTTTCCTCCTCTCGAAAACAAGGCTGATAGCAAAGCCCGCCAGGTAGGAGAGACAGTTGTTGTGAAGATTCAGGAGGACCTAGAACCAAGTTGTCTTTAGTGAGCTCTCAGCATCGCCTTGACCGTTGCCATCTCTCCCCACCCCCACCCCCCTCCTCCCTGGTGCACCTGCCATTCTGCTCGCTCTGATGGCTCCTCCCATCTTGACTTTCAAAGTCCTGTCCACTCGCCTACGCTCTCTCAGATTCCCCAAGGCCTTTCCCGACCGTCCCAAACAGATCTGGTCTTCTCTCTTGACTATCCCCGACCGCTAGCCTGGCTCCTTGTGCGATTCTGTTCTGCCTGATGCCACAGACATGCTGCTGCACGAGTGGTTTCTACTATTTCTTCTCTTCTGTTCCCACCCGCACGTCATCACAGAAGCCAACTGGGGGGATCCCTGCGATCAAGGACTGCGTCTTCTCCCGCGACCACCCAGCCTCCTGCCCAGTTAGCCAGCAGCACACACACACTGGGCGAAGGGGCTTGGGGCCGGAGCCCAACTCTCCCAACTCCTAATAGGAGTTGATTAAAAACTCATTCAATATACATTCCCCCCAACTTTGGGCTAGTGCCTCATAGACCATTTCTTCAGCTATCGAAAATTAAACAAAGGGTGCTGCAAAAAAGCGAAGTTTAGAGAACATTCCCAGGAGGCTGGGCTAGACAGGCCAATATCCATCATTATAAAATTTATTTTTAAATTTTTTCATGTTTAGTTTTGAGAGACAGAGAGAGAGAGAGTCTGGGAGGGAGGGAGAGGGGTAGAGAGAGAGGGAGACACAGAATCCAAAGCAGGCTCCAGGCTCCGAGCTGTCAGCACAGAGCCCGACGCGGGGCTCGAACTCACGGACCGCGAGATCATGACCTGAGCCGAAGCCAGATGCTTAGCCAACTGGAGCTACCCAGGTGCCCCTACAAAATTTACTTTTTTCAGTATACATACCCTCACACAGCCTCACACTCCAAAATGCCATGTACTGGCATAGGCTGCTTCCAGTCGGAGTGAGATGCATTTGATCACAATCACAGCAAAGAGGCTCTTCTAAGGTTTAGTCCCGTAATATTTCATCCTCAAAATGGAGAAATCTTAGAAAATTCTCTTCGACTTAAAATTTAAAACACACTGAGAGCCAAATACCCTGATTGCCACAGGCACACTAACACAGGCCTTAACTAAACATAGCACTTGAGGGAGACTAGAAACGACGTGATGCCAGGGCCTTGCCCCCTGGATTGGCCGCACCCTGGGTCAAATCCCCCTCTGCCTCCCGGGATTGCAGCGACTTCCTCCTCCTCTTTCTTTCCCTTGTTTCCATCCCCAGGATCCAACTTTCAGTGCACGCTCCCATGCCAAAGCCATGGAGTTTTATTTCAGTGTCCTTCTTTCCAAAATACTCTGCGTGCTGCTCGCTTTCCCCGCATGGGGTTTATTCAGCTACTTTGTGGTAGGTGCGTGCTGCCCCATTTAACCACTTCTAGCAGCCGGCCTATCACGTCGAAATGTTCACCGAGGGAAAAAAATGCACCAGTTAGTAGTTTTCAGATACATGCTATTTCAAAACACTTTGGATAAAAAGTTCTCTGTTGGCGTAAATGCAGGCCACGGTTCGGGTGAGGATGTAATTATAGCAAAAATCCCACCTTCGTGTCAATGCCTGTTGACTCAATGAAGATCGCCCGAGGAATGATCCAGACCAAGCTCTGGGAGCACCGAGAAAGCATCAGGTAAGTCTCCATTGTCCCAGAGCTTACAACTAGTCGGTAGGTGAGACAGACAGATAGGTTGCCTTGTAACGTAGGGTTGAGTGGGGTGAGCCAGCTCGTCCGGGAGGGGGGAGGGACGTCTACAGAGGGTTCCTAGCCCAGGCGTGGCCGGTCATAGATGGCCTCCTGGCAATGGTGCCAGACCCGAGTCTAAACCGGTGGAGAACATTTATCACCTCACTTATGGACAAGCAAATTATACACATAGTGACAATTAAATTATAGACAGTGATTTTAAAAAGAAAGATCTGAAGAGCCAGAATAGACATTATCTTTCAAAAGAATCATAAAAAACGATGCCTGTAAAACTCAGCACTACAAGGGCCTGATTGATTCCCAGTTTCAAACACGAAGTGTATTTAAAACTCACATTGGGGGCGCCTGGGTGGCTCAGTCGGTTGAGCGTCCGACTTTGGCTCAGGTCACGATCTCACGGTCCGTGAGTTCGAGCCCCACGTCGGGCTCTGTGCTGCCAGCTCAGAGCCTGGAGTCTGCTTCTGATTCTGTGTCTCCTTCTCTCTCTGACCCTCCCCCACTCATGCTCTGTCTCTCTCTGCCTCAGAAATAAACGTTAAAAAAAAATTTTTAAAAATAAATTAAATAAAACACACATTTAATTCTGAGGCCCCAAACGAGATTCTGCCACTGTGGGCCTGCCTACGTTTAGTTTGTGGTTTTCAAAAAGCAGATAAAACTCGGGGCCAAATCAGGTCGATCAGGTGAGCATCTGACTCTTGGTTTTGGCTCCGGTCATGATCTCACGGTTTGTGTGTTTGGGATCCTCTGTCTTCCTCTCTCTCTGCCCGTCAAAACTCATATAAAGTGAGCAAGTGATTTACTCTAACTACCTGTTTGAGGCGTACTCCTATTTTCCCTTCGCATCTACTTTTTTTTTTTTTAATTTTTTTTTTTAACGTTTTTTATTTATTTTTGGGACAGAGAGAGACAGAGCATGAACGGGGGAGGGGCAGAGAGAGAGGGAGACACAGAATCGGAAACAGGCTCCAGGCTCCGAGCCATCAGCCCAGAGCCTGACGCGGGGCTCAAACTCACGGACCGCGAGATCATGACCTGGCTGAAGTCGGACGCTTAACCGACTGCGCCACCCAGGCGCCCCGCGCATCTACTTTTTATGTCATGTTACATTTTACGTGAGGGGCTGTGAAAGTCTTTGGAAACTCACTTAAATCCTTAGGGAATAAGATGGAGAGAGAGAGAGAGAGAGAGAGAGAGAGAGAGAGAGAGATAAAGAAACAAAGAGGCAAAAAGTAAACACATTCTTAGGAGCTGACTATCTGTAGCCAGTTCCCGGTCCCGAAGGCCGGCCAGTCACCTGTAGGGATAGCGCAGGTCCCGAAGGTATAACTCAGAGCCAGGAAGAACACGAACACTGTAACATGTTCTTGGAGCGAATGACACCTTGCCATCCCACACCAACAGTAGTCTGCAGAGGTGGCCCCAATGCGGCCAGATGACATATTCATTGGAGGAGCGAACGATAGCTATAAGGAAGGAGGAGGTGGGAGGCAGTTCTGTCGCCCAACATGGTCGTATAACACGTGACTCCCAGTTAAAGCCTGGCTCTGCCGCAGGACTTCTCAGAGCTTTAGGATGCTGACGATGACTGTGGAGTTCCAAGGGGGACCTACAGACCGCGGTAGCTTCCTATCTAAGCGTAAACCTTCTTTTTGCAGGGCGAGAGTTATGTGGAACCCTCTTCAGGACTCTGCTTGCCACAGAACTTCCCAGGACGGACGATGCTTTACTGTCTAGCTTGACTGAGGTTCAGGATACGCCCTCCTGCCTTTGGGCTGGGAGAACCGCTCTTGCCCCAGAAGCCGGAGCCAGGAAGTATAGGGCCAACGTCTAGGTGGTCTCCCCCAGTTCCCGGGAGATCGAGTTATGGAGGCGCTGGAGTGGCACCCTCGCTGCCCCCCTCTTACCTCCTGCTGCAGCTCTGGCCTGCCTGGGAGAAGCCAGTTCTGCCCATAGGGGCCAGGTGGGTTGTGGTATCAGGAACCAGAACCCTGAGCATTTCTTGATCAGATCATCCCCGCATTTGTATTGATAAGAATCGAATCATGCGACCTAACACCCAACTCCTTTGTTAAAGACTGTTGTTAAGACCAACATCCCTATGATGGCACTTGTTTGGGGTTTTTTTGACACTGTTTAGAGGGCAATTTGAGGGGATGTTTCATCTTTAATATGGACCTCGGGTGGAAATGATGGATTTGAAACTTATGAAACAAGACAAGATGTCGAAAATAAAGCCCCACTGTATGTTGTCAGCATTGGAATACTCTCTCTACACCTGCAGTTTCATTATTAATGTTTGGGCTACATACACACCCATGTGGCGTTTGTGACCTGCACTTATATGTCTGTGCATCATGTCGCTCACAGTTTGTTATATAAAGATCCCTTCCATGGACTTTTGAAGATACAAAGAAGACAGGGCAGATCCTCATTCTTTAGCATTTAAAGAATTCTAGACAAAGGAACCAGGCGCTCCAAGGCTTGTCCATTTCCTTCAGTTCCTGGCGGGTATGTGGGGAGGGCGTTTTTAGGAAGAGTACAGATGATGTCAAAGGTCGAGGTGCTTCAAAACAAAGGATAAAGTTTTCCAACGTGTTCTCCAAAGGGAGGAATAAAGGGCACCTCAGGAAGTGAGAAAGCCAGAACTGGGGAGCTGATCTTGTATTCTTTGGCACGGCGGAGTAGGATCGAGCAAGATACGGATGTGCCAACATTTGCAGGCACAAACATCGCTGAGTGGGAGCGTTATCTGCCTGGTAGGCATGGGTTTTGCAAGCATTCATACGGAGAAATGGCACTGTTCACTTCTGGCAGAACCGGGAACAGCATTAACAGAAACCGAGGGAAGAGGCTTTCCCTTGCCGGACACGGGGACATTTCATGGCCATTTCGGGAGGGACAACCCCCAGCCTGTTTGAAGAGAAGCACCTTTTTTTTTTTTTATTTTAAGTTTATTTATTTATGTATTTATTTATTTAGAGAGAGAGAGAGAAAGGGAAAGCAAGAGCACGAGTGGGGTTGCGGTAGAGAGAGAGAAGTAGAGAGAGAGCATCCCAAGCAGGCTCATGCTGTCAGGACAGAGCCCCCTGCGGGGCTTGAACTCACGAACTGTGTGATCGTGACCTGAGCCAAAATCAAGAGTCAGACGCTTAACCGACCGAGCCACCCAGGCGCCCCGACAGGCACACTCTTGATGCCTTTAACATCATGCTAGGTCCTAGGCTCACGACTAGCATGGTATTCTTTGAGTTTTGACGTGAGCATCAATCTCAGCGCCCACACACTCTGCTGTAGGAAAAGCAGCATTTTGATAGCAGCTTGCCCTTGGGCCTAGTTATGGCCTAAAGGTTTGGCCACGGCACAAGGATCTACATTTCACGGCAACCCGCCAGTGACATGAGGAACATTCTACAGATCGCCCGGATCAATTTTCCATACATCACCGATCATTAGATATGCGTAAGCACGATGGTATTTTCGCTTATCTTTTTCCAGTTACTTAGAGGGCAGCCAGCAGTTAAAATTTACATAAGCGAATGCAACCGATCCCTCAGAGATACTAAGTATCAGGCCTTTATTATGTATGACAGGGTGGATTTATCCTGAAGGTAATGACATTAGCTTCAAGATGCCTCCCTTGTGCTGAACCTTTGTACCTAGTTTTCTAGTCACGTTTTTCCTTAAAGAGGGCCCCGACATTGAACATTCTTCAAGCTCCATATGACCTCGATGAGCCTCTCGTGCCGGTACTCGAGAAAACACACAAGAATTTCATAGTCATCAGCCCGACACTAGGAAGCAACTTCAGCTGAAATACAATGTGGATTGAAACCCAAATCTGACTACCTGGGTCCTCCAAACAGCCTGAGAACTGGATCGCAACTCAGAAGCGTTCCCTGTGTCCGCCATCGGCCCCATGCTGATCTGTGATCCCGGGGGCATGGTCAGGTTGAGAACTCAGACCCTGGGGGTTGATGGGGGTTGGTCAGCGGCCAGGGCGGGCACACTGGCTCTTGGCCAGCGCCACAGCCCCCGCCCCCCAAGGAACTGGTTACTTCTCCTTTTACTGTGGATCAACACGTATCCAGATTGCTCTGAATTTGAGCCACCGGAGTGGTGGGAAAGAACGAAACGAAACTGTTGCTAAATCTTTGCAACATTTCCTCCTGGCCTCAGCCCCCAGGCAGCACAGACGTGCTTTTCCACTGTAATTGCCAATTGCTTCCTGCGGACATGTGTGTTTTTGTATCAAATATCAACACCTTGTCCTTCTCGTGTCCCGCCCGTCTGATGCTGTGAGCATGATCAGGCATCCCTGGTTCATGACCGTATCATGACTAAAACACCTGGCATTTTGTGCTCTAGAATTTTAGGTCTAGAACCACAGACTGTATTCTGGAATCAGGCTGTATGTGACCTTCTAGAGTCAAATTGGATGGTGCTGACTATGGGTTTATCGATCTTTCCAGCTGTTACGGCATCCTGCCCACTGAAGGGAACACAGGTACACAGACCCCTCACGAGCTCTGATGACCTTTCTTTAGGAGAAGCGTTTTGGGCTAAAATGCCCTGGGAATATGGTCAGCATTTCCACGTGGACTCCAGCTGCGCCCTGCTGAGTGGAGAAGCCCTCACCACTGTCTGCATTAAACCCACAGAACATTTTGTGACATTCGTCAGATTCCAGTTTCTTGCCTTGTTTTACGCAGGAATGTGGATTTTGCTCATTTCCCCCCCTTTCATCTCAACAAAGTAACACTTACAAGATAAAACTTTTTTCTCCCCCAGAACATATTTTTTAGATTATAAATTATTTCCTTCCTTCTCTGCCCTCAACCCTCCCTGTCAAGGTGGGGAAGCAGGATGTCCTCTTGTCCTTTAGTTGAGGGAAGGCTTGGCATTTCTAGAACTGCTCACTTCTGGCCACACGGTTCCCTTCACCTGCCTGTAAAAGGAGCGACGGGGGAAAACTACCTGAACGGCAGCAGAGGGCCAGGCGTGCTGGGTCAGAGCTGTCTGCTTCCCGGGCACTGCATCCTTGAGGGGCACAGAGCAAGGCTATCCCACCACCCAGGGCTGCCGCACCCCACTCTCCAGCTGCCCCCACAGCCCCGCGGCCAAGGTGGATCCATGACACGGAGACGAAGGGCAGAGGAAACCGAAGGATGGATAATAACCTCAGTCTGATATGCCCCTCGAATCTGTCCATGAATACGCAACACCTTCTTCTTTGCAAGCATCCAAACTAACATTAACTCTCGCCATAGCTTCCTAATTATTTTTGAAGTCGAGCTACTTTGACTTGAAGGGCGAATTCAAACACATTTGGAGATACCCGATTTTGTCCAGTGTGAGGTGCTTAATAAAATTTCCGCGGGCAGGAGGAGTGGGGAGGGGCACGTGGGTGGCTCAGTCGGCTGAGCGTCCGACTTCGGCTCAGGTCATGATCTCACAGTCCGTGAGTTCGAGCCCCGCCTCGGGCTCTGTGCTGACAGCTCGGGGCCTGGAGCCTGCTTCAGAGTCTGTGTCTCCCTCTCTCTCTCTGCCCCTCTCCTGCTTGCACGCTGTCTCTCTCTCTTTCTAAAGTAACATTAAAAAAATTTAAAAAAAAACTTGCGAAAAGACAGTAGCTGAATCACCTATATATTAAAGACTGCAGGAAATGATTAGGGAGGTTTATATGCCTTGAACAGGGGATAGTCGTCTGTGCCCTCTCATGCTTACGGCTCTGTCTGTGGACTGCTTGTGTCGCTTCTAAGGTTCTGATGCGGCCAGCAGGCAAATACAGTCCACAAGCAGCTCAGGACTCTGACGTGAGGCATGCGAGAAAGTCGGCGGATGACTCCGTGCCTCTATCCGGGGAGGGGGTGCGGCAGGAAAGGCAATTTCAAGTGTCTGACGTTCACTGATTAGGTCTGAAAAGGTTTGCCTCTGTGCAGTCGCTGCCCCACAGGGGTGGGTTTTCTTGTGCTGAGCGTGTTGCTGTCTTTCAGGTATATAATTACACACACATGCGCGCACACACGCACACACCGAAACAAGAAAGCGCAGCCCTTTGGAGATCTCCTGCACGCCAGGGCAGAGCCGGGGTGTGCTGAGCCCTGTGTGAAGAAACCCGCAGACCCGATTTTACTGGCTCTCACGGCCGCTGGCGTGGGAAGCCTGGGGTCTCGCTCTCCTTCCCTGCAAACACGGGCCGTCTGCACTGGCTTGAAGTGTGATGAGAGGAAATCGGGGAAACAGCACTTTCCGTAAAATGACCACAACTGCTGGCGGAGGAAGGAGTGGTAAGAGGGTGGGAGGGCTTTTTAAAAGTGTGTTTTCCTTAAGCTTCCAGAATCACAACATTCAACCTAGTCTGTTCCTGCAAAACCCCCAACGATTTATGCGTTTATTTAACTCGGTGAAGACCTGTCAGCTCCGTTATTGGATTGGCATTTCTGGGATACGGATGACCCCGGTCTGGTTAAAGTCTTCTAATTTGCAACCTTTAGGGGAGACTTGCCATGTTACCTCTGGGTGGCTCCCCGCATGCTCAGTGATTACATTTGCAGCTGGAAAAGAAGGAAAACTGCTCAAAACAAAAACAAAAACAAAAACAAACCATAAAACCCCCCCGGGGAAGGAAGAGCGGAGGAGGTAGCCCTGCATGAGGTAAGTGCTGACTTGCACGGCCAGCGACCTGATACTTTCCACGAGCGGCTGGTGTTTGAATTGAACACGAGTGGTGGCCGCATTTGACTCTCTCCTTTGGATCCTTAGGACAAGTTTAAATCGAGAGAATCTGTCACCTCAGGCTACGGCGGCTCGTTACACAGTTGTGTAAACATTTACAAAGACAGGACCCAATAGGGTAAGATCGGGGTTGGCAGTCGACTGTGCGTGAGTGTGAGCGGGGTTCTGAGGTTTCAAAGAAAGGACTTGACCAATCCTTTGTCAGTTTCTTTTTTTTCAAAACGCTTCCTTTAGGTAAACACACACACGCACACAAACACACACACACACACAAGAAACAAAACAAAGATTAAACTATTTTCCGCTCGGAAGAAATAAACCCGCGCACGTGTGAACCGAGCGGGGCACACAGTTCGGGTCTTGAATTCTGTCCGGTTGAACATCGCGTTGTGGGGTCAGTTTCCCGACCCGCGACACAGAGAAGCTGGGAGGTCAAGAAACACCTCCTCGGACGGCAGGTTCTCATGTCCTCCAGGGGACGCAACGCGGAAGTGCAGGCAGGAGATACAACACCGGTTTCACGGGAGCCGGGTGGAAATTTCACGCCGAGTGACATTGCTCAGCTGAGAGCAGCGTGAACTCACAGGAAATCACACACGGGTTCTAAGGCAGACGCCTTCCCCCGCCGGGCCGTGAACAGGGTTCCTCATGTTTCCGAAGCCAGAATTGTTTACCTACCGTGGAAAACTTACGTAACTTTCTCCCTCTCTCTCCCTCTCTCTCTCTCGTGAGGATAGGTAACAGATTTTAAACCATTCCGGTGAGGTTTCGCCTTACGGCAGCCCACCCTGACTTCCCCCCGGACAAAGGAAGCTCACGGCCAGAGAGCGACCCAAGAACTATGTCATCCCTGCAAATCAGTACCAAACCCGCTCCGACAGATACCGTGAGAGAAAACACTAGCAAGGAGAAGCCGGAGTCATTCCGTCCCTCCACCTAGATCACTTACACCCACAGCAAACAAGACCACATCTGGATATGGTTTCCCAGGCAGGAATAAAGCGCTTTTTTTTTTCCTTTTTGCCCCATCATTAAGTAAAAACCCGCTTTCCACATGCAAACGGCACTTGTAAATCTCCCCCAGATAAGCTAGGAAGTTTTGAATGATTTAAGTGAGTTTTAAGAGACTCACCAACCCCCTTCATTGCCTTGGAGCAAAGTTTTCCAGAAAACCCTGCAGCCGGCTGAGGGCTCCGGTATTGACCGAGGCGCGTACCTCTTACCTGCGGGGATGCACCGGGCTCCTGGCTAGAAGGCAGGCGGTGGCCTGGCAAAGAAATGGTCCTGGTGATACAGGTCGCCTTGGGAAAGATCGGTGTTTGGGTTGGTTCTCTCAGAGTGAAGAAAAGTCTCTCGCTGCTCGCTGTCAGTCAAAAACTAGTTGGTACAAGTTTCAGGAGGATTTACCTGAAGGAACTGAAGAGAGGAGGAAAGAGATTGGGAGAGATTGAGCGGAGGGAGGAGGGACCTGGAGGGAGGAGGGCGGGGGGGGGGGGGAGGGAGAGAGAGGGAGAGAGAGAGAGGGAGAGGGAGAGAGGGCTCCATGATGTCAGCAGTGTGCCTTAAGGAAACCTACAGACCAGCAAAATATTCTAGTGGACACCAGCCCTGAGGTCCCTGAACACCTGTAGGAGAGAAAGCTGATGTCCTTTTCAAGAAAAGGGCCATTTAGCCGTTGAGGACACTCGGGCCTCTCAAAGCCTGTTTTTAGGCCCTTTTGCCTGAATAAACCATAAATAAATAACCAGACGCTCTCTTCTAGCCAGCTCCCCTATACCTCCTGTCCCCTCCTCCTCACCCTGTCCCCACGGCAGCTGAATGTTAACAGAAACTCCTGCCTCTTGGGAAAAGCAGAGGGAACCTGTACCGATGACTCACATGGTGACTATATACATAAAAGCAAAATATCACCGAGAAAAACTGTGTGCTTTCCGCTCGATCCCCTTACGGCCATGTTGATTTTTCCTACAGCCTCTGTGTTCTCTGATCAGGAAGCATAAAGACGTTGGACGGATATGGGTAAAATCAGGTTCTTCTGGATCGCGGAAGCTGGGGTTGAGGTTCCCTGTTGGAATCTGGTTTCCAGCGTTTGTGTGCAGAGTCTGGTGCCTTTATGACTTCCGTCCTCGAAGCAGAAGGCTAAGGGGGAAGCCTCAGTCTCTGGAAATGGAGGCAGAGTTTGTTTCCGGGGCACAGTGGTAAGTCCTCCTTCCACCAAGCCATTTCTTGCGGCCATGGCCCATCCAAGGGAGGCCCGTCCAAGGCCTGTGCGGGTCTCCAGGCTCCCCGTGGCCAGAGTGCACAGGGGCCCCAGCAAACTCCGAGGCGATGACTTTCCCACAGGCGCCTGCCCCAGTGAGACCTCCTGCATGGGCCCAGAGGCAAGGCCAAGGGAAGCGAAGGCCGTCTGTCACAAAGGTGACGACGGCACCCTCACACCCACCCTGTGCAGGCACCTCGGAGGGCTCAGGGCTCTGCGGCTGCTTTATACTGAATGATTTGTTGGAAGCAAATGATACGTCCCCTCCCCTGATTTTTGGGGTCCGCGCTGCTGTGCATTATCTCCTCGGCTCCACTCTGGGCGCCGCTGTGGCTTTTCAGGCAGCCGGAACTCAATGGGGGCAGGAAGGGGTGAGGGGTTATTCCCCTTTTTAAGGGGGGATGTCTGAAAGTCCCTATTTTGTCCCACCCCCTCCCTTGACTCCAAGGACTGGCGTAAATCATTCCCTTTTTTCCGGTTCCCCAGGGGGAACAGTGCACCCTTCCCTTTTGCCCTTCTCTTTCCCGGGAAGCAAGGGCTTCCTCTTCTGCCCGCGAGAGTACAGTGGCCCCTCTGGGAAGATGCTGGGCTCCCCGGGGGGCTCAGGGCTTGAGAGGATGAAGACGACACGGAAGGTGCAGACACCTTCCAGCTGGTGATCTTACTCCAGATCGTAGAATCGGACGGACATCATAGGAGGCTCGTAAGGAAGCCCCATATAAAACAGGTAGGGGCACCTGGGTGGCTCAGTCAGTTGAACATCCGACTTCAGCTCGGGTCATGATCTCACGGTTCGTGGGTTCGAGCCCCGCGTCGGGCTCTGTGCTGACAGCTCAGAGCCTGGAGCCTGCTTCCGATTCTGTGTCTCTCTCTCTCTCTACCCCTCCCCGCTCATGCTCTCTCTCTCTCTCTCTCAAATAAACATTAAAAAATTAAAAAAAAATAAAACAGGTAAACACAGAGGTGGAGAATAACAAGAAAGGGGAAACCCAACTTCAAGGTCTGTCTATATCCTACCTCAGGTGATTGGCACAGGCTGTCCTACCAGCCCGGAAGGTTCTCCATCAGATCTGCATTTACCCAATTGACCCCATTGAGGACTCAGCCCACTGGCACCTGCTCAGGGGGGCTGGGCCCCTCATCTCATGGGACCCCAACCCAACTGGCTTCCTAGTTCTCCCTTTTACTCTGCATGTCCCTGAGCACTGCCTGAATTGTGCTGGTTCTTTATCGTTTCTCGCTGGTTTCATTTAGACTCAACCGCACCAGCCTTGTTCGCTGGGTGCCCCTGGCACATCGGAGTCCCTAAAATAATCAATTGTCACGTAGATTTGTAAACGGACACTACAGTTTGTTACAATTGAAATTTAATTCTTATTTTCTTACTTTTGATGAATATTTCCAGTGTCCACTTTAATTAATAAACTAACATTTGAATACTCATTCTCAACTTATTCTCAGGTTCTTTCAGGGATGTTATCAATTTGATACTCAGGCTAAAAGGGCACGATTAGCTACATTGAAGGGCAAGGGAGCCAGAGAGGTTAAGTGATTTGCTCAGAATCATAGAGCTGGAAGGGGGTCAGGGGTGAGGCTCAAAACAGTTCTCTCTCTCAGCCCATGCATTTTTCATTAGGCTACATTTTTCTCAAATTAGTCTATTGTGGGCATACATATGCATGTGTCGATTCCTTTGAATATACTACATGAATATGTAGTCATACACTACATGAATGATAATCACGGTCTAGTATTCTGCCTTTCGTTCTTGCAGGGCCATACAAAGTAGAGCCCATGTTCATTCATCACACACTCTTAAACGTGATGAAAGAAGAGAATGAGCTCAAAATAGTGTGAATACATGAAATACTTTAGAGGTTAAGACAATTAGGTGCTGAGGTTGTAGGTAAACAAAAGGTGGCGAGGCATTAAAAATGCAAGGCCAAGTGTGGAGAGGTGAGTAGGAAAGTTCTAGAAAAGTATCTATATGAGATTTCGGTCCCACGGGGACAGACTTTCCTTAGCATGTTTTAATAACCGAATGAGCTAATTATTTCGGATGCTAAGTGAGGAAACCAGGGTAAATTATTAATCTTGACTGAAAACATTTTGTGTCACCCAATCTCTCTCCTATCCAGTGAATGAAATCTGCTTTACAAGCCACTTCTAAAGAGGAGGGTCTGGAATCTACGATCAGATTTCTTCAAAACACATAGCATATCATCTTGTAATTGAAGAGGGTTAATGTTATTAGTCTATTAGCTTAAATTAAAAAATAAACATGAATGAGTATTCAGTAAATCTTTCTTTCTCCCTTCTTTCTTTCCTTCCTTCCTTCCTTCCTTCCTTCCTTCCTTCCCTCCTTCCCTCCCTCCTTCCTTCCTTCCTTCCTTCCTTCCTTCCTTCCTTCCTGATTAATTGAAAGCAAGACTCTTACATGTGTCAAATTTGAATAGAGTACACATCTAAAGTCTGCATTTTTATGCAAAGTTCTAAAATGATGTCTTAAAACTGGACAGAAAAGATCACAAGACCTAGGTCTTTCAGGAGAGCCATTTCCCAAGAATAATTTCCAAAAAAAGAAAATGCTGTCGTGCTTCCAATTCTCATCTTGGCTTGAATGGAGACATAAAAAAACCTTCATTCTCTCAAACACCTTAAGTGTTTTAAGAGGAAACAAGTACATTTTTACCTTTGAGCAGATCTATTTAAGTTGCTTCAGATATGGGACTGTTGATGGAGTGTTATGTCAGTGTTATGTTAAAACTTCCTGGAAGCTGCCTATGACCCCACCACTCCAAGTCCCTGCACAGGCTCAGCAGGATGTGGCCCGGTGCCTCATTTGCTCCCACAGCTCCTGTCCCGGAGGCCTGTAGAACACTCCTCCTTCCCCCGAATGTAGGTGAGCCGTGGGGAATGAAGAATGTCGGTTTCAATCCTCACAAGACTCTGCAGACCAGAGCTGGGGCGCTGCTTGCCTTTGACCTGGTCAATGGGAGGCTTGCCCCAGGAAGTCACAGAGCTGAACTCGTCTGGGAGTGGCTTTCTAGAAGCAGGTGTTGCGACAAGGATGCACTTGAGATTGATTCAAGTGCTCCTGGAATCGCTCTGACGGAGAGAAAGGGAGGCAGGCAGGGGAGGGATGAAGTTAAGGAAGGGACAATTTTAGGCTCAGGCCCGAATCTGGAGAGGGTTCTGGAGTGAAAGTAGCATCGTAGAGAAGGGATCTGAACTTTCCTGCTCTCGCCCCGGCCACTATTACTAAGAGAAGGGCTGATGGGACATCCAACCTCCCCGGTGCTCTGGCTTTCTGCCTCTGCCAGGAGGTGGCCAAGGGTGGCCTTAAGGAGGTGGTGGACGGGGATGAAATATTCACACCGAGAAGCAGGGAAGGAGGTCCGAGGGGATCTGGGCAGGCCACCAGGGGCATGGGTTCATCCTGTGAATGCTGGAAGTGATCCCTTCCACTGATACAGGCCCCCCCCTTACGGTGAACCCTCACCCCCTCAGCATCCGCCACCCCCCTCCTCTGCTACATCAATTTCCCAATCAAAATAAAATTGGGGATGTCAGCACTAAAATTTGGAACTTCCCTTCAGACGCACATGGTCAGTTCCTCAAAGTGCCAGGCAGATCCCAGCAGGGCCTAGCACCAATGGAACACTTTGCTATTAAGGCCGTGTCAATTTAACTTGATTAATAACTGAACTGGGTGTCTTCTCTTTGCTGGGTGACAACGACCCCACGGTCCCAGGCCTGGAGGAAAGTGCAAGATCGGGAAATAGCTGAGTATAAACTGGGTGATAAATGCTACATGACCAAAATATTCTAGAAGCCCATAGGAAGGGCAATGGACTGTGCCCTGGGAGTTTGAAGGTAGGCTTCCAGAGGAGGGGACGATCGAGTTCAACTGGTAAGTTTTTCATAGGCAGGGATACTGAAGGGCTGTAGGCATTATAGAAAAAATAAATAGAATAAATGATGGTGAACATGGGAAGAGCCAAGCGATCTCACCTGTGGGACAACTCGCCAAGGTGGCTCTAACCTGAGCCTTACGGGATCTTGTTTCCATGGCAAGAATCACAATAACAAAAATGGATCCAGCTATAGAACCATTATGGGTATTTCATTAAGTATGAAAGTATATAGGTCACACTGGCCTTAGCATGAACCTCAAGAGCCTGAAAGGTGCCCTTCTCTTAGTAACACCAGAAGAACATAGAGGCTGGGGCGCCTGGGTGGCTCCATTGGTTAAGCATCTGACTTCAGCTCAGGTCATGATCTCGCAATTCATGAGTTTGAGCCCCACATCGGGCTCTGTGCTGACCGCACAGAGCCTGCTTGGGATTCTCTCTCTCTCCCTCTCTGCCCTTCCCCCACTTCCCCTCTCTCAAAATAAATAAACTTAAAAAAAAAAAAAAGACCACATTTTTATTTATTAATGTTTACACTTTATGAATATTAACTTTGTAACGAAGAGATCAAAGCTCATATTTGTTCTCTATCATTTCTGCCTTTCATTTAGACATTCCAGTCACCAAGCAGAAGTGAGCTTGCCCCAAACCCCCAAGAACGCCATTTTATCAGGGCATCTCGCCAGCTCTCCAAGCCATCCCGTTCGTGTAAACACCTCATCTCCCACTTTTGCCGTCCTGCCTCTCCCACCGGACACCTCTCCCTGGAGTGGCTCTGAGGGAGAGGGAATCACTTACTGATGGTTACGTCCCAGAAAGGAAGCAAGGAGAAGAATCAGCAAGGCTTAGTCATAGCTCGAGGGAGCCTACAGGTCATTCTGTCCAGTTTCTTGATATTTTGAGTTAGACTCCAAAGACCGGAGAGTTTCCTTCACAGCGTCCGCAGAGCTTGAAACCCAGGATCTACACCAGCATCCCATTGTAGCTTCTCATACCCTGAGCTGTACTATGTTAGTCCCTACTTTTACACGTTTGTACCCATATAATTTATTCGAATGGCAGAAACCCATGTCAAAGCTCGAATTGGTGTAAAAAGAGCTGTGGGTCTCAGTGTGAGGCTGTCAGGACACGAGGACACGCTATTGGACTCATTCTCTCCCCAGATTTGCCGGATGGGCTTGGAGCTTGAAGCTGATAAAGTGTTAATAGAACAATAAGACTAATTTCTCCAAAGGCTCAAGCCTTCGGAGGAGGCTCTCCCGGTGGATACTACACCAGATCAGGCTAGAAACAAAATGGTGTCCCCAGGCATCGAACTCAATGTGGAAGCAGGCACCAGCCCACATCCCCAGAGCTCGCCCTTCGCTTTTGGAGTTTCAGTGACTGATCGTTGACAATACGTTCAACATCTCTGTAGACCACAGGGGTCTCTCAGAACAGTATCGTGTTGCCTTTCAAGGATTGTGACCAGTTCTAGCGTTCTCTCTCTCTTTGCTCCTCCTTCCCATAACATGGCGTATGGTCTAAACAAGATCCCTGTTGCATTAACTTCTTGCCGCCAGCTTGCCTCAACCCAGAACTCACAAGCCACTCCATTTTTTTTTTTTTTCTTGATTGAGGTTGAGACCGATGGGGAAACAGATAAATACATGTTTGGGCCTCTTCTGTTGAAAACAATCATGATCCAACACGCCAAGTTTGAGGGCATCATTTAGGGTGAGGAGTGTGGCTGTTTTGTGTTCCATGAAGGACCTGAGAGAATTTTCGAAATTATCAACAGCAGCAAATTCTGAAAAGGAGCTAAACAAGCCAACTACTCAAGGCCTAGGGGCTACCAACTGAAAGAGTAGGTAAGGTGAAGTAACGGTATTTCTATAAACCTAATAGAAAAGCTGGCCTCGCAGGTAAGCTCGCCCAACTTTTGTCACAAGGCCAGTTACACCTGAACACTGTGAAGGATGATCTCTTGCACAGAACGGGTGAACGGCCCTCACTGAATTACTTACAAGGTCATCTGTTCTTGAACTTGATTTCATCTATTGGTTTTTAAACCATCCCGTAGGACACAGCCCCTGGACTAGTACTAAATTTTCAAAACTTAATTTGGAAATCAAAGTGTTAGCATAGGCAGGCTATCCTAATTTTTTAGCGCCAAACAGACCTTTGCTAGGGCATTTGTATGATACAATGTTGTCAAGCGGGAAAATGTAGGCTTAAAAAGTTAGACACAGGAAATGATCACCACTCTTCATGGGGGGTGGACACCTTCCTTTAAACCTCTGCTGGAGCTAGTTGTTGATTCCAGGTCCCCACCCGCAGCACGGCTCGGGTGTCGGTGACGTACGAAGCACCACTGACGCGAGCCCAATGGTGATCGTTTCCCCCTGCCTTTTTCAAGTCGGACTTCGTTGCTTTAGCTAGTGTTGGTGCCACCTTATATCTCATGCTAAATACGCACAATTTGTTTCCGGTTCACCTGACATCCACTCTGGCTAGGTGAATGGTGGCGAGTCCCATCAATGAAAGGTAGACGGTAGTGTCTGTTTTTCAGTGTTGACAGTGTGGGCTGGGAAGCAGGAAAGCAACATCCACAGGGCAGAGTTCCCATTTCCAGGTCATCGCAACCAGTGGGATGCCACCTTCCTTTCAGAGCCCGGCCATATCGCTGATCCGGCAACGTGTTATAGGAATCGACTCACATCTTCTGTTGCCATCTTACTGTTTAACCTTGAACCAACTGTATAGGTAATAGGCTGGGCCAGACAGTGAACTATCGGTGGCCACGGACCCTATCTCTACCAGATGGGCAAATGCAGTGTTTTGCACCCAGTAGACTGAGTCTGTGTTGGAGAATCCAAGATTTACATTTAGACTATTTAAAATGGAGTCGTACAGAAAATGGTATTATCACCCTGAATAATTTCAATGATCACTTGGGGAAGACAAAAGCAGTGAATATTTTAGTGCTTGCTCCTTGGAGAGTGATAAAAATTCACCAAGTCGGAGTGCCCGGGTGGTTCAGTCAGTGGAGCGTCCGACTCTTGATTTTGGCTCAGGTCATGATCCCAGGGTTGCGGGACTGAGTCCCACATTGGGCTCTATGCTGAGCGTTATGCCTGCTTGGGATTCTCTCTCCCTTTTTCTCCTTCCTTCTCTCTCTCTCTTCTCTCTCTCTCTCTGCCTCTGACTCTCTCCCCTCCTTGCATACTTATGCTCTAAAATAAAATAAAATAAAATAAATCACCAAGTCAATGGGGCATCTTTCTTTTTAGGCTGGAAATATCAAAGGGCAAGCAAGGTGTGTGATTCCATCTGGTGACGTGGACACTATCCTTCACCAGCACATCGCATCAAACGGTCCCCTCCCTCCCTACAGGCCTCGCTTGTTCTGACACTTGTTGCCCTGAGGTTTTGGTTCCTGAACATACACAGAGCCTCTTGTCCACTTCTCCCAAGTTCAGCCCCTGGCCTCTGGCACAGCCCACTGGGTGCGCATTGCATGTTTTCCGGCTCTTTTTATTTTGATTTACCAGTTATTGAAATGATTAGGCTGTAACTCTTTCTTTTGTAGCATCCTGAATCACTTCCCTATGAGCCCATATAGCTCCTAGCTCTGATAGCCACAAGGAAGAATGTCATAAAACATCCTGATTCTCCATCAGTACCCCTATTTCTACAGGACGTAAATGCACCTAGGACTCATTTCAGACATTTGCTATTAGCAAAATTGGGTAAACAACTGGGGTTTTTGCTTTTGGATCTTTCCCATTGCGGGATTGTGCCTGTGGCCAAATATTCTAGTTATTGTGGAAAAACTGAGTGATGCAATTTGGCTTAAATTGTGCAAAGTGAAAGATCCCAGCCGAGTTGTCACAAACTCTAAAGGACTTCACACCGAAGACGGAGCAGGAGTGCAGAAAGAGGGTACCAGGCACTCTTAAAATACCAGCCGTAAACCCCTTCTATTCCTTGTCAACCTAAGCAGAGGGTCCACACTGCTTAGGGAAACACTGCCTCACGCCGATCTACCCAAAGGTACACACACATGTGTTAAACGAAAAATGGGCTCAAGGGGAAGACTGTCCATGGTCACTCTTGTCCTCGCACGGCATTTCCCCTTATCAAGGGCACTTGTAGACGCTGCCGAGTCATCAGCAGGGCAAAGAGATGATAAAGAATGCCAGTAAAAGGACGCCTTTTTCTTTCTTTGTTCTCCTTGACAGTCCAGCCCGAATAAGAGGATCTGGAGAATTCCGAGGCAAGCTTGGGCTCCTGAAAGCCAGGCTGTGCCTCCTTCAACTCCCTCGGTGGCTGACAGCACGTATCCAGGCTGGAAACGGCATACTGGATTGGCTTTACTCCCTCACTAAGAAATATCCCTCGGGTTACTCGCCCTTTGTGCATTTATTTTTGGCCACGTGCTGGAGGACATTTTCTTTTTTTTTTCTTTTTTTTCTTCTTATTATTTTTAATTTCTTTCATATTTATTTTTTTTAGAGAGAGAGACAGACAGAGTGCAAGCAGGGGAGGGGCAGAGAGAGAGGGAGACACAGAATCCGAAGCAGGCTCCAGGTTCCGAGCTGTCAGCACAGAGCCCGACGCGGGGCTCGAACCCACGAGCTGTGAGATCGTGACCTGAGCCGAAGTTGGACGCTTAACCTACTGAGCCACCCAGGTGCCCCAACATTTTCTATCTCCATCATCTGTTGTGTCCCAACTGCTTTGGTTCACCACTGTGGGTCACCCCCGTCTGGAGCGAGCGTTGACTGACTAACAACTTGTAAGTTGTCACCCTACTCCCATTGTCAAATTTCTGCTAATCACTGAACACTTGCCTTCGCTCACTTCCCTTCTGAAATCTGTGTGTACTTACTAGGCGGCGGTGATTCCAAAGGCACGGCATTACGGTTTATCAGTCAATAAATAGCCCTTATCCCCCAGTGGAGCATGTGCACCAACAGGAACCCTCGGGTTATCGGCTTAGACTCGCAGCGATCTCTTGGGCAAACAGCGTCATGTTTTGCTTTTCAAATTGTTTAATGGTATATCTTATCTCACCCGTCAGCTCTCGCTCCGTAGTGTGGAGACCAACAGAGAAAAAAAAAAAATGAACCCAAAATGTAATCCTTGCCTCGGAATGCTGAACCGTGATATGATTTCTTTCTGGCAAAACAGTACGCTGGAACGGGGGGGAACGTATAGGTTTAGTCTCAGATAGGCATGGAGTTGATTCTAGAATGTACTGACTGCATGACGGGGGGGAAGTTCACTGAATCCCCTGAGCTGGTTTGTGCGCTAGTGAACTAAGGGAAGGAAATTTATCTCCCGGGTTCTCGCGCAGTTTAGACGAGGACGAGGGATGTGTCTGGTTCCATGAGCGCTGTGTCAGGGGACCCCGGCGAGCAGGGTTCTGTGGGGAAGGGGGCTGGTGCCAAGACACTCTTCCTGCCCATGGCGCTCGGCCACTGTGACGGGACACTCGCTTGTTTTGCCTGAACCCACAGCCCCCACTAATGGTCCCGTGCAAAGCCCACTAATGGTCCCGTGCAAAGCCCCGTTCTAATACCTAGATGCTCTTTTCTTCTGTGTTTGCAATGAATTGTGGGACAGCTCAATTGTGGGAGACTTGGATTCCTCCAAGATCTGCTGTTTTTACCGGTCCTCACACAGAGACCGTGAGCCGGCCTAAAATATCTCCAATGATTTCATTCCCCAGAAGTCCTGCTTCTTCTTCCAAGGACGGCAACATAGGTCTAAGGGCTTCCGAGGGTTTTCTGAGTATCGCTCTATTTTTTTCTTTATCAAAAACCACTTGGGTAGTCAGAGTTCAGATTACTTGAATAAATAGGACCTAATTAGCTCGTTCCTAGGAAACGAGTTTGATCGTGCCAGTTTTCCTGAAGTGCCTTGCATTGCAGTGATAAGCTAGAAGGTTTATACCACTGAGTTAAGCATTATTTCTTGACTTTTATGGGACATTAGCATTCCCAGAAATCAAGCTTGACAATCTATCTCCAATCTTGGTGATAGAACCTAAAACAATATTTGACGTTGCACAAACACCCCTCCGGTTTCTTGTTTGCTACTGACGTGTTGACTCTGCCTGATACTGAATCAAATACAGATACAACTAACTTGGTTATGTGTGCGAACAGAGATACGGGGTGGGAGTGCGCTGACGGTTCACGGTTCCTGGTGAGGCAACGCACTCCTACCAGCGGTAAGTATACAGTGAAAAGCTGGGGGTGTGGAAACCACTTGGGCAGGGTCAGCAGGGGCCAAATGTGGAAGCAGCGACGCTGGTCAGTTCACTGCATCCCAGAGATGGAATTTCAGTTAAGAGAGAAGCCTGCGTCAGCAAGGTCCCGTCTGGTTTTGTTAGGGGAGCGGCGAGGAGTGGAAAGCTTGTCTACAGTGGTACACGCAAAACCGTGTGTGTGTGTGTGTGTGTGTGTGTGTGTGTGTGTGTGTGTTCCTGGTGCACACGGGGAAGCCTGGGGGGAAACCGGCACGGGATGAAACACGCAGGGGAGACGCAGGGGCCGGCTTTGCTATGTGCAAACAGGGTCGTTGGACCTTGAGTTTTGAAAATTGTTTTCTGCTTTTTAGGTTTGTTTTCTGAGGACCTGTAATGAACGAATGTCAGGATGCCCAATGCCAGATAGTGATGTTATGTTTATTTTTTAAAAAGGGGCACCTCAGGGCACCTGGGTGGCTCAGTCGGTTAAGCGTCCGACTTCAGCTCAGGTCATCTCAAGGTATGTGGGTTCGAGCCCCGCGTCGGCCTCTGTGCTGACAGTTCAGAGCCTGAAGCCTGCTTCGGATTCTGTGTCTCTGCCCCTGCCTCTCTCTCTGCCCCGCCCCCACTCATGGTCTGTCTCTCTCTGTGTCTCAAAAATAAATAAAACATTTTTAAAAAGGGCAGGGGGGCACTTGGGTGGCTCAGTCGGTTGAGGGTCCGACTCTTGATTTCAGCTCAGGTCGTGATCTCACGGTCTTGGAATCAAACCCTGTGTCAGGCTCTGTACTGACAGCACAGAGCCTGCTTGGGTTTCCCTCTCTCACCCTCTCTCTCTCCCTGTCTCTCTCTGCCCCTCCCCCACTCTCTCCAAATAAATAAACATTAAAAAAACTCATTTATTAAAAAAAAAAACTCTGTCACCAACCTGACAACAGTGATACCGTCTTTCTGCCTGGAGGCTAAGTGTGGAGTGGCCTTGGGAGCTTTGGGGTACAGAATAACAGGCATTTCTTCTCATTCCAGGGCTTTATTAAATCTATCATCTGTCTATCTATCTACCCATCCATCCACCCACCTGTCCTTCATTTTCTGACTTTCTGGTGGAACTTTCTGTTTTTCTTTGAATTGAAGGTCAGGATAGCCTCCGATTTAAAATGTCTCCTGTCAGAAAGACGAGGTTCAAGTTTGGTTCTCAAACATGCATTTATACTATTGTGAAGAGCAAGTTCTAGAAATTTTGTGGAGTAGGACTGGTTCTACCAGTCTGATAGACAACTAGGTAAATACTTGGCCCTTACACACACACACACACACACACACACACACACACACACACCATATTGGCCAGGTAGCCAATATTGTGGTCACAAGGTAGGGCGACATGAAACATAATTTACCTCCTAAAGATTATGTTGGAACTCTACTTGCTTTGTGGTATATTTCTACTTTTTTTTTTTTAATTGAAATCAAGCACTGGGGATGTTCATACTTTGCCTAAATGATTAACACTCATTTCAACCAAGATTATAGAAACACTCCCTTCAGGTTACTATACGTCATCTTTAACCTCCAGCAGATAGTAGGGAATATGGAAATATCCTCATCCCTCACATGAGTTTCTGTGCATTCAAAGAAAATCAAAGGCAGCCCTGGAATTTTTATTTTTGGCCTGTATTCTGCAGAAAGTTTCCTCCAAAAGTTTGTCCTCATTGTATGCCGACAGTAACCAATACCCTTGGATCTGATTGTACTTGGCAACATAAGAAAACTTTAGTGAGCTCACTGCTCAAGAAAAATCAAGGGTTTCTTCATGGGCTTGAGTCTTATTCTTGAACCATTATCCCTTGAGAAAAGAAATTGAGACTCTGGCCCAGACACACCATTCATTTTGGTTTTAATGATAAAAACCATCATTGGTTGAAGTCTTACCATGGAGCAGGAATTTGACTTAGGTGTATTATATCCACTGCCTTGTTTAATTATTATTATCTATCAAGTTATTTATTCTAATAGTGCACTTATTATCATATTAACAAACCAGGGGTGCCTGGGTGGCTCAGTCGGTTAAGCATCTGTCTCTTGGTTTTGGCTCAGGTCATGACCTCACAGTTCGTGAGTTCAAGCTCTGTGTCAGGTTCCGTGCTGATGGTGCAGAGCCTGCTTAGGATTCTCTCTCTCCCTCTCTCTCTGCCTCCCCGCTCTGCAAACAAATCTTTGAGATAAGGATTATTCTTTTCACTTTATAGATGAGAAAACTAAGCTTTAGGTTAAGTCATGTGCCCAAGACCAAAGAGCTAGTAATTTGAGGCACAGAGATTCAAACCCAGGTCTCACTTCAAAGCTCACACTCTGAATCACTGTATTTTACAGCCACCCATGTGGGTCACCTCGGGGTTAACTGAGCTGCAGTAACAGGTCATGCCATGAAGAAGAGAAATGGCCAACACTGAACACATGACATCAGACTGGAGTCCCGTTTGATTTCTAGTTGTAGACATCCTTCATCTTTTAAGTTTTATTTTATTTATTTTTTATGGTTTATTTTTGAGACAGAAACAGACAGCCAGACAGACAAAGCACCAGTGGGGACGGGGCAGAGAGAGAGGGAGATGCAGAATCCGAAGCAGGCTCCAGGCTCCGAGCCATCAGCACAGAGCCCGACGCGGGGCTCAAACCCACCGACCCCGAGATCATGACCTCAGCTGAAGTCAGATGCTTAACTTACTGAGCCACCCAGGTGCCCCTATTTACTTATTTTTTAAGTTTATTTATTTACTTTGTGAGAGAGAGAGGGAGGGGGAGAGAGAGAGAGAGAGAGAGAGAGAGAGAGAGAATCCCAAACAGGCTTTACGCTATCAGTGCCGAAACCAACGTGGGGTTCAAACTCACGAATGGTGAGATCATGACCTGAGCTGAAATCAAGAGTCAGGCTCTTAACCAACTTGAGCTACCCAGATGCCCCCTCCTTCATCTTTGGAGAAGAATATATAAGTGGAATCATTTACAAGGTGACCTCACAGCCTAGTTTCAGATGAGGAGGATCTCAAGGGAGGGACCGGTGGGGCGACTGTAACGTTTAGTAACTTCCTTCCGATAGTGTTTTCAGCACTGTGACAGTAATGAAGTGGAATGGTGTTCCCCAACCCCAACTACACATTAGAATCACCCAGAGAAACTTTGTAAACAGCCAAGGGATTGTGATTTAGTTGGTCTGGGGTGAGGCCTGGACGTCAATATTGTGTTTCCCATCCTGAGATGATGGGTTTGAAACCAAGGCTGAGAACCCCTTCCGTGGCCACAGAGAGGGCTGGCTGTACCTTTCCCCATCCTGAAAAGAGCATCTTGGACCCACCGTGTCCATACGGTCATCTGCCTTTGGTTGTGTCCACGGCCCCTGGTTGGCCCTTTGCTCTGTTCCCAGTCCAGCCCTCTGGTGACTTCGACGACCTCTTCTTAAGAAGAAAAGAGGCTGTTCTCAGTCTGGAGCACCTACTGGTTCCCATTAGCTCTGCAGACTAAATACTTTAAAGTTTACAAGACAAATCCCCACTGTCTCATTAGCCACCAGTGCCATTGTCCCTAGGGCCTGGGATAAGACACAACTTTTCCAGGAGTCAAAAGAAAAAGTTCACTCTCTCCCACTTCCCTAGGTCATTTTGAACTCTGGGTTGTGTGAGAATGAGGTGGAACCAGAGATAAAGATTTTTTTTTGGCTGGGCTTAGATATCTTTAGAGGGGGCACTTGGAGACCCGGGGGCCCGGGAAGTCAAAAGTTCTACAGACAATCTCCAATCTGTTCCAGATCAGACAGAGGCAAAGTGGAAGGCACAGCTATGCAGAGGGGGTTTTGGTAACCACCAGATGAAGAAAGGCAGTGGTCCACGGTCAGTTCCTAGGGCTCGGTTCCGTTTGGGTTTCTGTACCAAGCCTGGAATGTCAACACATCTCTGCTTTCCTGGCGTTTTTAGGGTTGCAACTAAGGGACCAAAGCCCATCCCTTTGTCCTCCCTTGTGGAGGACATATACAATTTGTATATGGGAATTAGCTGTTGTTAGACCCAGGGAGAATGAAGGAGGTACAGTCTGGTGTATATTACATATTGATCCCTCCTCAAAACACATCTAATCTGGTACAGTCCTCTCTTTCTCTCTCCCGGAGTCTGGTGGGTGAGAAACCAGTTTGACCACAAAGAGCTTAGTGAGCCAGCGCTAGGAGCTTTGTCTCAGGTTCAGTTTGTGTCAACAGGATAGTCACAAAAATGAGGTATTATTTAAAAGAAAAAGGAAGAAAAAAAAAGAAGGCAGTGCCTCGGTACTTTTCTTAAGTGGGTCAAGTTTCATACCTTCTGAAAAGGGAATAAAGAAGGACTCAAGCTTGGGAGTCACTGAGCGAGTCTTTATTCAAGTAACAAATGAATAACACTAGAAATGCAAATGAAAATGATCTCACATAGTTTACGTCCAGTTCAACACGAGAGAACCAAACAGTTCACTTTAGGAATGGTTATTTTATGGTAAGAATAGTCTAGCACAGGAGAAAGCAAACTATAGCCCAAAGGTCAAATGCGGCCCACAACCTGTTTTTATAAATAAAGATTTATTGCAATGCAGCCATGCCCATTTGTGTACGAGATTGTTTATGGCTACTTTCATGCTAAAACGGTGGTGTGACAGAATTGTGACAAGGAAGTATGGCTCGCAAAATGCGTAATGTTTACTGTCTGGTCTTTTTGAGAAGAAAAGAAATTGCCGATCCTCGATTCGACAGATCAAACGGTATGAAGTGTATCGTTCGAAACAGACTTCCTGGTCACAAGACGTACAGGAAGTCTCCAGAAATAAAGGGGTTCTTTCCAATAAGGAATTACCGAGCTCCAAGAGCAAGGTTTGTCCTGGGAATATAAGAGAATGAAAAGATGTTCACTTTATAACCCTGCCCTTCAGAAGATTACAGCCCAGTAGAAAAAGTCAGAAAGAAGATAAATACTCCCCAAACGTTGTAGCTTGAAAACCCATTCAAACTCTTAACTTCTGAAAAATCTAGCCCAAGTCTCACTGATGGCGCAGACAAGGGCGAGAGGCGTTCAGTGCTTCGGAATTAGACGTAAGCTATGTCCCATCTTTTAGCCACATTTCCATTGTTGGCCATTTGTTACTTAAATAAAGACTTGCTCAGTGACTCTCAGGCTTGGGTCCTTCTCTCTTTCTAGACCGTGCTGAGGTCACAGCGCCGGGTGGAAGGGCAGGGAGTCGAACCTCCACCATTTGTTTCCTCCTTGTACACCGCACCATTTGGCTTGACAACTTTGTTTATTTGACATTCACCAAGTTGAACCAAGTGCGATGGGTCAGGCGCCTTCCTACCAGCTAGGAAGACAGCGGTAAACAGAGCAGACCCACTTTCTTTCCTCTTCACCATCAGCTTCTAAGTAAACATACAAAAGCCTCATTCGTCAGGAGGTGAAGAAGACAAGGAGGGCAGTCATGGGGGTCATGGGAGTCATGGGAGTCATGACGGGGGTCATGGGGGTCATGGGGGTCAGTGAGGTGGCCGGGAGGCCGGGCACATGCTACTGAAGAGGCTCGTCTGGCGCTGAGATGGGGGGAATCGGCCGAGCAGGTCGAGTCCTAGAGGGGAGGCCGGAGAAAGGAGGGTTTGGGGGTGTGCGGGGGAACAAGGGTGCCAGTGCGGTAGGCGAGGCGTGGGGCGGGCTGGGGAGGAAACCTTGCAGAGCTTGCGGGCATGGTAAGAATTTGAAACAAAGCTCCTTGGGCATCGATAACAAATATTGCACGGGCCTCCGTCTTTAAACTCCTTGCCCTGGGTGTTTGTTCGGTTTGGCTCAAAGGGCGCATGTTCACGTGTGTATGTGTGCGTGCGTGTGTTTGCAGGGCAGGGATCTTTTCTGCGTGGAGACCCGCGTGAAACCCTGGTGCTCGGGCATCCCTAGAGCGCTGTCGGTGGGGCAGAAATAAGCAGCAGAGAAGCAGCAGAGGGAACGGCATGTATCTAGAAGCAACTTTGGGTCGATCCGGGAAGCTCATAACCACAGTAGGCCCGGCTCCCTGACTATGTTTTCTGTTTGGGTAAAGAACCAAGAAAGAGCATGAAAAATGCACCATTTGGGTCTTGCCTGAACAAAACAAGATGACCTGGGAGCACAGCGTCGGGTAGAGATGCCCAGAGCCCAGGGAGGGAGGCAGCCACGACGGCCGGTACTCTTGCATCTGTTGAGGATAATCCCTCCCTGGACAGAAGAAAGCGGTTTTGGGGTGCCTGGGGGGCTCAGTTAAGTGTCCGACTTCGGCTCAGGTCATAATCTCACGGTCCATGAGCTCGAGCCCCGCGTCGGGCTCTGTGCTGACAGCTCGGAGCCTGGAGCCTGCTTGGGATTCTGGGTCTCCCTCTCTCTCTGCCCCTCCCCCACTTGTTTTCTCTCTCTCTCTCTCTCCCTCTCACTCTCTCTCTCTCATAAAGAAATAAAATTTTTTGGGGCGCCTGGGTGGCTCAGTCGGTTAGGCGTCCGACTTCAACTCAGGTCACAATCTCGTGGTCCCTGAGTTCAAGCCCCGCATTGGGCTCTGGGCTTATGGCTCGGAGCCTGGAGCCTGGAGCCTGCTTCCGATTCTGTGTCTCCCTCTCTCTCTGCCCCTCCCCCGTTCATGCTCTGTCTCTCTCTGTCTCAAAAATAAATAAACGTTAAAATTTAAAAAAAAAAAAAAGAAAGAAAAATTTTTTAATTAAAAAAGAAAGAAAGAACAGAGCAAGTCATTCTTGAAAAGTTTAGGCTAAAAAAACCCTAGGATAATCCACGGAGGGTGAAAATCTCATATCGCTTTGCCCAGATTGACTTTGGTAGTTGCCTCAACTGCACACATTGTCATGAATTTGCTGTTTGTAGCACAGAGTCTGGATCTGGAGAGCGAGTGCCTTTGTACACGTTGGAAATGCCTGTGGGTCACCCCCATCCTTGCCGCTTGCCAGGGACAGGGAGGTGACCGGCGGCCTCACCACAGAGGCTGTAGGTTCCTGGGGTCCACCGGTGATCTGAGCTCCCGTACCCCAGCCTTCGATGAGACACCCGGCACGAAGGCAGTGCCCCCGCGCACAGGAAGGTGACCTAGCTGCCTTGCACTTAGGGAAGCTGCAGACCTGAAAATTCTCAGCAAGAAAAACATGTCTCACCAAAACGCAAACCAGTCACTTGGCATCCAGTCTCTGACGCAGGGCTCCCCGACCGGCAGGAAAACCACAGTAAAGAACTGATTAGGCTGCTAGAACACATTCCACGGGCTGTCCAAGGCTATTTTTATTTTACAATAAGGTACAATATGTTCCATGATGCTGTCTCTCCTGGCTTTTTTTTTTATTATTATTATATTTGCATACTCATCGAATCCAGTAAATCACAGAGAATCTTTCAATAATTTGAACAAATTAGCAATTTGGGGGTGTGTTTATTCGATTCAACAGCAATAATAATGCCCACGTGCCACTTTTATTGTGAGTAATACACTGATGGCTGGTACCACCTGTTGACCACAGAAGCCTTTCATGGGAGGTGGGCCTTTCTAGAAACTAAGCCCCAGGAGGGGTGCCTGGGTGGCTCAGTCAGTTGGGCGTCTGACTTCGGCTCAGGTCATGATCTCACGGTTTGTGAGTTCGAGCCCCGAGTCGGGCTCTGGGCTGACAGCTTGGAGCCTAAAGACTGCTTTGGATTTTATGTCTCCCTCTCTCTCTCTCTCTCTCTCTCTCTCTCTCTCTCCTCTCTTTCTCTAAAAATAAATAAACATTTAAAAAAATTAATAAATATAAATGAAATAAAATAAAATAAAATAAAATAAAATAAAATAACGAAACTGAGCCCCAGGAAAACTCTGGAGTTTCACAGACCAAACGCTTGCATTGTTAAATCCTTTTGGGGGGTGGGGGGGGCACTCCTGGGTGGCTCAGTCGGTTAAGCATCCGACTTCAGCTCAGGTCATGATCTCACGGTTCGTGGGTTCGAGCCCTGTGTCGGGCTCTGTGCTGACAGCTCAGGGCCTGGAGCCTGTTTTGGATTCTGTGTCTCCCTCTCTCTCTGCCCCTCCCCTGCTCACGCTCTGTCTCTCTCTGTCTCAAAAATAAATAAAAACATTTAAAAAAATAAATCTTTTTTTTTCTTTTAAGAGAAGTCAATTGTGAAAGCAATGTCTGGTTAAGTGTTATTTGGTCAAGAAATGTACTCACTCCTTGTCATATTCCAAGAACTTTACCCCTAAGAAAGCAAATGTTCCTGTTTTCACTTAGACTCCATAAAAATTAGCATTGTTTTGGAAGAAGGAATAGGCCCCTGTAACATAATGGATATTCAACAACCCAGATGCATTGGGGGAACGACTTCCCACCCGCCTCTGAAAGGAAAACAGACAACCGGTGTAAGATTACTGGCAAAGCCCAGACCACGCATCAAGACTCACACTCAAGAAAAACTTCCTTGCTAATGCTTAACTTGTTATCGTAACCGCGGTTGATTTTTCAGAACTTCCTACCGACTTTTTAACCGTTTTCAATCGGGAAACTGGACAGAGTGCCTCCGATCCAGCCATCGGGCTCTTTGAAGACGGTCTCGTCTCGATGACCTTTGAGAACTCCCCATTGTTTTAACTTGTTGCCGACTTTGGAAAGTCTAGAGGCCACAAGAGGTTGACATCCGCAGTGCCATGGTGGGAGTCTACATTTCTTGATGGTCGTCAAAAAAGAGGGTGGGAAACAGCCATCACTGCGATGAAGTGTATTTTACTACAGTGGTCCCTGGCGCTACGAGGGTGAGGGGAGATGGAAATGACTAGTAAACCCGAGGGCTGTATCTAGTTTTTCATAACGAGCGGAAGGACTAGGGAATGGACCCCAGAACTCGAAGCCCCGCAAGGGGGTGGCAGTTAAATCGGTGCCTGTGTGTGCAAATTTGCACCTCATAGGAAAGCGTACGTAAACCAAGACTCTTGTTCTAACGCTTCAGTGTCAATTTTGCTGACAAGATCAGGAGACGGGAGCCAAACTCCTGCACGAAATGATACAGTCGTGGCAAAAATGTCCTTTTTCTGCTGTCGGGCTGTCACAGCAAAGCAGATGCGCAGGATGTTTGCTGTTCCCATTTCAAGGTGAGGTGAGAAGCCAGGGATGCTCCTGTGCCCTGGGCGGAGGTGCTGGTCTTTCCCTCGTGACTCTAATTTGTATTTTGAGATAAGGTTGGAGGAGCTGATGGTTTTTTTTTTCCCCCTATCTTTGGTTTGCTCATGAGCCTGCCAAGATCTAGCACATCTATGCAGTACCTCGTCCATTGTTGAACTGTTATTTTTTATTTAGCTTTTATAGGGTACCAAAAATGTGGCTGGAGTTAAGTACCTTTTCTACTTTTCCAGCTACAGTGGAAATTATTTTTGTTTGAAGCTCTTCAAAAGAAGAAAGGCGGGGCCGGTCGGGGGGTGGGGGGTGGGGCACATTAAAATGAATCAGGACCCAGAAGAGGTTTTTCAGAACTCCTGTGTTCAGATTCCCTGCCAAGGGAGTCCTGTGAGTTGCCCATGGGTTCTCTGGGGAAGCAGGATAAGTGCCCTAGGTGGCTATTAAATTTGGTGTATTTTCTGGCTTGGCTCTGTGACCTTGGGCCGTTCAGATAGCAATCTCGTGGGAACTGAGGATTGGTTACAAATATCAAAGTTGTAACGTAAATGTGACATCAAAGAGATTTCTCGTTGAATTCTTAGCGGCAAGTGTGAACATGCCTCCAGGAACATCTGGCTCCTTGAAGTATTGAAAATGTGCAAAACAAAAAAAGGAAATAAAAACGAGTTCTGAATCCTTCTCCATCCATCTATGCCATGTGGATAGACCTTCTCTTCCTCCTGTATCAGCAAGCCGGGCACCATAGCTTCTATGGTTCAGTGGGAAATGGCTTATTTCTTCAAGTTCAAGCCTCTGGTGTTTCCATCCAGAAACACCCTAGATGTCCATTGTCACGGCTGCCAACCTACTGGTAGGATTTGAACTTACAGACCTTTCCAAGGGACCTGCCTTCCAATTGCAGGGCTGTCTTTAACCAGGGAGTGAACTCTGAGTCCAAAAATGCTTTGTAAGGGAAGGACAGGTAAAGGGATTTAGAGAGCCCAAGGGAGAAACGTTCTTCTCCTACACTCTTGTTTTTCCATGCCAAACCCTGGACAATGTAGTATTGGAAAATACTTTTATCTAATTATTCTATTTTTGTCCTCTTGTCCTTCCACTGGGAAAAATTTCTTCCTTTTATGAATAATCTTTCAGAGGACTTCTCTCCCAGGTTTAAAGCATTACAGCCTTCGATCTGGAAGTCAGAATTAGGCTGGTTTTTAAATAATGTGCGTTCGTTTTGTCTTTGCAATTAACAAGAGGTGTCGCGGTGATCGAGCTTTAAGACGCCTGCATTCGCGTGCTTGTGTTTATATCGAGCACACACTGTGGGTCCTGCTCTGGCCCAAAGGGTGGTGCTAGCCCCTTCTCGGAGTTGCCTTGTTGATCCTCTGAGCCCTGGGAAAGCTCACATTGCTACAGTTCGCTGGACCCCGTCACCTGCCCAAAACGAACAGAGCGCCTGAACGCCACTGATCTTGATGGACAGCCAAGATCACTTTTCACGTCCAAATGAGGAACACCAGGAGGGACTATTGCAATAGTTGCTGAGTGAGGACAGTACGAAGGAAGAGGCTGGGACTTGCCTAACTCACCAGCACGAACTCTTTCTGCGCGAACAGTCAGGCCTCCTCCGTGGCAATTAAACCCTACACTTCTCAGCCGCTTACGAGAGATAAGCAGGAGACTACAAGACGGTGTGATAGAGTCTGACTCCATTTCTGATCTCTGACTGCTTGTAAGCCCCACCTCCCTCCCTCTTTTGCCCCACATCTAGGAAGCTGAGAACCAAGCCTGGGTGCTCCTTCCTTTGCCGGTGGTGGAAAGTTTCGACCCCACAAGCTCCGACCCACATGTAGCAACTCTCCCCCTGGCCTCCTCTCCTACTCTCAGTAAAGTACAAGCAGGCTCCTTTCTCTGCTGTCTTAAGATATTTGGGGGTCATCTTGGGATGATCTGCCCTGCTCACCCCATAAAGCCTCACTATATCGGTAGCAAACCTTTCCATGCCCTCTGGGTGAATGCAAGTACGGTATCAGCATCAACCCCTGAACTCAATTTTGGGCAAGGGGTCCCCCGCCTCTGGAAGACATCTTCACGGGAGTTGACTTAACTGGCCGTGTCAATGTCACCCTTCACCTTTTCCCTATTCCTGCTGGTGGCATAACAACCGCCCCCCTTGCGGTGTGGAGACTCAAACCTGTACTGAGTAGAAAGAAAGAGGGAACCTGCGTCCCTGTGACGTTGTGAGTTGCCCCCGCCCCCAATCCCTACACCACCTGCTTCTGGGTCTCTCGAGGCTTGAAAAACAAGCCGAATTTATTCCGCTGCTTCTGGCTCAAGACAGCTCCAAGTATAGAACTGTGACTGAGTTGTGTCTTGACCTCATAAGTAGAATTTAGTGCCGGGATGTGAACAGGTGAACATCAAAATACTGGAGACACGCCTAGGACTAAGTCATGAAGTCCCTGGATATTTTCTGGGCCAGACTCCTTTGGGGAGAAGCGAGCCGACATAAGTTCCCAGACAGAGCCTGCTTTCACAGCTGGAAAATGGTCCGGAGATTGGTCTCCAGTAGAATTTGGAGAGAGGTTCAGAACCAAGCGTTTTGGGTGGGGAGCCACGCATATATCTAAGTCATACTGCGAAGGTGCCTGAGAGAAACGACGTGTCAGGAAGAAGGGGGACTGTTAACTGAGCACGATTCTTCCATTGGTAACGTGCTAGATGTGCAGAGAGAAGAGAATATAGGCTTCCTTCCCTTAACACCTGGTGGAGGAGTGAGCGCAAGGATGCTAAGAAGTCATGAAGGGAATGACAACGGGCTTCTTCAAATATAATTAGAATTTTATTTGCATAAATTGACACTAGAAGCCAGTGCAAGCGATGATGAAGGAAATCGTGTTAGCCAGGTACAGGCAACTGACCAAAGCTAAAACCCCCATCACTGCCCTCAGTAAGCTGAACAGGAGGTCCCATCCTGACCTGGAAGATAATGCAGAAAGTGGGGAGAGCTGGAAGCAGGCCCCCTGATGGTGTGGCCTTTCCATACAAGCACTTGGATGAAACGACATGGTATTTGTTTTATTTTTTATTTAAAATTTTTTTTAGTGTTTATTTTTGAGAAAGAGAGAGAGAGAGACAGAGCATGAGCAGGGGAGAGGCAGAGAGAGAGGGAGACCCAGAATCCAAAACAGGCTCCAGGCCCTGAGCTGTCAGCACAGAGCCCGACACCGGGCTCGAACCCACGAACCGTGAGATCATGACCTGAGCGACGAAGGATGCTTAAACGACTGAGCCGCCCAGGTGCCCCCACAGTTATTTATTTTTTGAAGAAATGAATGAGTACAAAGGAAAGCAAAAGGAAGTAACAACACAATTGCAGAATAGAAATGTTAGCATAGTCTAAATGGCCTATGTTTAGAAAAACTACATACTTATTCTAGAGAAATCATCTCTGACTGGAGCTCATCAGAGATCCAAGTATTTTACCTCCACATTTCTCTTTGTTGTCGGTAGAAGTTAACAGACAACTTCCAGAGGGCTTCACAGACCAACAGACGCTGACTTGAAGCGGTTTTTTAGAGTAGTTGTAAGTACTCAGTATCTTAGTATTTTTAATAGTCCATACGTCAAAGACAAAATGCTAAACATTCATGCTGTTGAGTGAGCACACAGTCAGAGAGAAGACGGAGGACAAATCCCCCTCACGGGGCTCCCACCACAGCCCTGCGTGGGGTCATAGTGGGAGCGTCTACACCTTCTTTTCGAGGAGTAACAAATATGCTCAAATTCCAGCTCAACTCTTTGGGCAAAAGAAGAGAGAGTTTAGTCAAAACCGGAAGCAGTTTGGTGACAGATTTTCTAACAAACAAAGGCAAAAGGAAAAGGGAAGAAACTTCTTAAACTACTTCAAGAAAAGCTCCAGGGGCACGTGGGTGGCTCAGTTGGTTAAGCGTCCAGCTTCAGCTCAGGTCATGATCTCACGGCTCATGAATTCGAGCCCCACGTCAGGCTCTGTGCTGACAACTCAGAATCCGGAGTCTGCTTCGGATTCTGTGTCTCCCTCTCTCTCTCTGCCCTTCCCCTGCTCACACACACACTCTCTCTCCTTCAAAAATAAATAAACATTCAAAGAAAGAAAGAAAGAAAGAAAGAGAAAGAAAGAAAGAAAGAAAGAAGGAAAGAAAGAAAGAAAGACAAGACCCAAACTAGAGTCTCCGTGTCCAAAAACCTGTTAAATCTACTGAAACCGTTCACTGACCATATTGATTTTTTGGGAAAGCGAAGTTCTCAGCTGAACTCCCAGCATTTCTTGATTTTAGAGGGAACTACTTTATGTGGGTGTCTGGACATCACCCTCCGCTGAAGCATGGAGAAAGTGATCTAGTAACACACCCAACCTGCCCGACAGGTATTGCCTCTACCTGGATGGCTAATTCATGAGTCAGAAAACACCTCTGTTGCCAGCCTGGCCTTTCATTTCATTCTTGAACTTGTCAGACTTGGGATGCTGAACAAATTTTAAAATTCAGAAATATGGAACATCGCAAAAACAAGTCCCTCACTACTCAGCTTTCCAAAAGAGCAGATGTCTTTGTGCATAAACTCGTATGTATTGAAATGTTTATATAGGCAAGAAGGAACTCTATAATAATATGACACCACTCAAGCTGGGTCTGTATAACCACAGGAAAATCAGACACTGAAGCAGCTGTGAGGGTTTCAGAGCATCATTGGCCAGTTCAAAACAAGTTCCCAGTTGTGAAGTACTCTTTCATGAATTAGAGATCGTTAGACCCAGCCTTAGTCAGTCTGTCAAAGAGATCACAAAGTCAGGATGTCCCTTAAGCTTGCCATTGTTATATCTTGCTGAAAATAAGTCGTTTCATTTGCGTATTTCTCTTTGGTCTACATGAAACCCAGGACTACAATAACTAATCATTCACACCATATTGTGTAGAACTTTTAGTCAAAATATGGTTCAGGGCTTATAACGTATGTGTATGTAATATATATGACCATGATAGCATAAAGGAGGTGGAAAGGAACGAAGCTATGGTTACCCAGATGGTAACTGGAATCTACAGGAACAAATGTAGCGAACAAGAAATGAAACATAAAAAAAAAATCGATCACAACAAAGCCTTGAAATATACAGTCTCTGTCCTTTCTGATCTTAGCTTCCTTAAAACAGATGAAATTATATAAAGTCAAAATTACAGCAGTTTACTGTTGGGCTTACAGAAAATAATATGTATAACAATAATATTACAAAACAAGGGAAGAGGTTGGAGCTTTGTAAGAGAAAAGTTACTATATCTCACTGTTATTAAGTTAGCATGTCTAAAGTCGATTTCTATAAGTTAAGGCATGTACCATAAACCCTAGACAATAACTTACTCTGAGCCTAAGAAAATAACTCAAAAACAAAGGAAAAAAGTCACTGGAGAATTTAAAGTCTTACACTAAAAATATGCATTTAATGCAAAGGAAAGTAGTGAAGAGAAACAGAGGAACGAAATGTGACACGAGATATGTAGAAAGCAAAAAGTCCAATGGAAGCTACACATCCAACCATACCAATAACAATATTAAATGTGAAAGGATTAAACAGTCTAATCAAAAGGCAGAAATTGTTAGATCGGAGAAGAAAACATGATTCAGCTCTACGCTGTCCACAGGATGCGAACTTGAGATCCAATGATACAAATAGGTTGATGGGGCGCCTGGGTGGTTCAGTCAGTTAAGTGTCCGACTCTTGATTTTGGCTCAGGTCATGTTCTTACAGTTGTGAGATCGAGCCCCCTGTCAGGCACTGGGTGTGGAGCCTGCTTAAGATTCTCCCTCTCCCTCTGCTCCTCCCCAGCTCACGCACGTGCATGCATGCATGCTTTCTCTCCCTCTCTCTCTTTCTCTAAAAACAAAACAAAACAAGGCAAAACAAATAGGTTGAAAATCAGAAGCCTGGAAAAAGATATGCCATCCTAACAGCAACCAGAAAAGAAACTACTAATATCAGTCAAGGTAGATTTTAAGACCCCCCCAAAAAAAAATGTTACTAAAGATAAACAGGATATTTTATAATGATGAAAAGCATCAACTGATCAGAAAAATATAGTTGAAAACATATAGGCAACTAAAAACAGTGGCCCAAAACAGATAAAGCAAAAAATTGACAGAATCGAAGAAGAAATAGGCAATTCAACAATAACAGCTGAAGACTTCCATATCCCACTTTCCATAACGTATAGAACAATTAGGAAGTAGGTTAAAAGGATATAAGACTTGAAAAACACTACAAACAAACAAGAACAAACAAACATTTATAAACCACTCTACTCAACAATAGAACAGATATTTTTCTCAAGTGTACATGGAACGTTTCTCCAGATAGACCATATGCTAGGCTTAGTAAACTTCAAAGGTTTGAAATCATGTAAAGTATATTCTCTGAACTACAATGGAGTGAGATTAGACATCTGTAATAAAAAGTAGTTTGGGAAATTAGCAAATATGTGGAAATACACAGTACATTCCTAAACAACCAATCAAAGAATACATCACAAAGGAAATTAGGCAATACTCTGAGATGAATAACAACTAAACACAACATATCAAAACATATAGGATACGAGTAAAGCAATGGTTCTAAGGAAATGCACATCCATAAACACCTACATTAAAAAGGAAAAATGATCTCAAATCAATAACCCAAACTTCCACCTTAAGACACTGGAAAAGTAAGAGAAAACTAAAGCTAAAGTAATCGTAGGGAGTAAATATTAAAAACTTCAGCAGAAATTAATGAAACAGAGATCAGAAAGACCATGTAAGAAATTAATTAAATCAAAAGTTTATCCCTTGAAAAGATCAACGAAATTGACAAAGCTTTGGCTAGACCAAGAGAAAAAATAGAAAACTCAAGTTATTAAAATCAATAATAAAAGAGCAGAGCAGTCATCACTGCTAATCTTATAGAAATAAAAAAAGAATAATAAGGGAATAGTATGAACAGCCTTGTGCCACGGACACACATTACATGGACAAGTTCTTAGAAAGACGCAAACTATCGCGAGGGTGCCTCGGTGGCTCAGTCAGTTGAGCATCCGACTTGATTTCAGCTCAGGTCATGATCCCAAGTAAAAAGATTAAATTACTAACTTAAAAACTTCTTGTAAAGAAAAACCCAGGCCCAGATGACTCAATGATCACATTTGACCAAACATTTAAACATAAATTAATAGCAACTATTCACAAAGCATTTGAATAGAAAAGGAAGGAACAATTCTCAGCTCATTCTATGAGGCCAACATCACACAGACACAAAATGCAAACAAATACATCGTAAGAAAACTCTCCAAACTACAGACCAATATCTTTTCTGAATATAGACCCAAAAATCCCTCAGCTAAATACTAGCAAACTGAATCCAGCAATATATAAAAAGGATTATCCACTATGACCAAGTTGAATATATCCCCAAAATGTAAGGCTGGTTTAACATCCAACAATCAATTAATGTAATACACCATATCAATAGAATAAGGGCAAAACCACACATCATTTTAAAAGAACAGAAAAGGCATTTGAGAAAATCTAACACCCATTCATGATAAAAAATATATTCAACAAACTAGGAAGAAAATAAACTGTCTTCAACCTGGTAAAGGACATCTACAAAAATATCCAGACAACATTATACTTAACGACGAAAGATTGAATGCTTCCTCCCTAAGATGGGGAACAATACAAACATGTCCGCTCTTTTTTAAAAATGTTTTTAGGGGCACCTGGGTGGCTCAGTCGGTTAAGCGTCGGACTTTGGCTCAGGTCACGATCTCGCGGTCGTGAGTTCGAGCCCCGCGTCAGGCTCTGGGCTGATGGCTCAGAGCCTGGAGCCTGTTTCCGATTCTGTGTCTCCCTCTCTCTCTGCCCCTCCCCCGTTCATGCTCTGTCTCTCTCTGTCTCAAAAATAAATAAACGTTAAAAAAATAAATAAATAAATAAAAAATAAAAAAAAATAAAAATGTTTTTAAATGTTTATTTATTTTTGAGAGAGAGAGAGAATCAGAGCATGAGTGGGGGATGGACAGAGAGAGAGGGAGACGCGGAATCCGAGGCAGGCTCTGGGCTCTGAGCTGTCAGCACAGAGCCCAAGGCGGGGCTTGAACTCACAGACAGTGAGATCATGACCTGAGTCGAAATCGGATGCTTAACCGACTGAGCCACCCGGGCCCCCCAAACATGTCCATTCTTGATACATGTATTTAACACTATGTTGGAAGGTCTAGCCTGGGAAATTAGGGAAATAAAAGGAAGAAAATCCAGCTAGATTATAAAGGAAGAAGGAAAATTATCTCTATTTGCGTATGGCATTGTCTTATTTATAGGAAACCCTAACGAATCCACTAAAAAATTACAAGTTCAGCAAGATTGCAGGATATGAGACCAATTTACAAAAATCAATTATATTGCTATATGTTAGCAATGAACAATCTGAAAATGACATTAAGAAAACAATTCCATTTATAACGAGATCCCAAAAATGTTTGGGAGTAAACTTGACAAAAGTAATGTAAGACCTGTACACTGAAAACTGCAAAAAGTTGTCGAAAGGAATGAAAGGAAAGCAAAATAAACGAGAAAGCATTTCATGTTTGTGGACTGAAAGACTTAATATTGTTAAAATGGCAATATTCTTCAAACTGATCTACAGATTCAATGCAATGTCTATTAAAATCTCAGTTGGAGGGGGTCCCTGGGGGGCCCAGTCAGTTAAGTGTCCGACTTGGGCTCAGGTCATGATCTCGCGGTCCGTGGGTTCGAGCCCCGCATCCAGGTCTGTGCTGACAGCTCAGAGCCTGGAGCCTGCTTCCGATTCTGTGTCTCCCTCTCTCTCTGCCCCTCCCCTGCTCATGTGCTCTCTCTCTCTCTCTCTCTCTCTCTCTCAAAATTAACATGAAAAAGAAAAGCTCAGCTAGCTGTTTTTCAGAAATTGTCAGTTTCTATGAAAGTCCAAAGGATCCAAATAGCTGAAACAAGATTGAAAAAGAATAAAGCTGAGCAGCTCAGGCTTCCTGATTTCAAAACTTATTACAAAACTACAATAAACAAGAACATGTAGAACTGGCATAAGGACAGACAGATCAATAAAATAGAATTGAGGCCCCAAATAAACTTTCACATTTGTGATCAATTAATTTCAACAAGGGTGCCAAGACAATTCAATGGGGACAGAAAAGTCTTCTCAATAAGTGAGGCCGGCACAACTGGATGCCCGCTTGCGGAAGAACGAAGTTGGATGCCTTCGTTACATTATACAAAAAAATTAACTCACAATAGACTATAGAGCTAAATGTAGGAGCTAAAATTATACAGCTCCTGAGAGGAAACATGAAAGCAATCCTTTGCGACCTAAGGTTAGGCAAAGCCACGAATATGACTTTAAAAACACAAATAATAAAAGGACAAAAAATAGATACATTGGAGCCTAATCAAAATTGAAAACTTTTAAGTTGTAAACCACACTGCCAACAGAGTGAACAGCCAACCCACAAAATGGGAGAAAACATTTGCAAATCATATACCTGCTAAGGGACTTGCGTCTATATAAAGTCTTTTTAACAACTTAATAATAAAAATTTTTTTAAAAAATTCCTGATTGATCTGAATGGGCATTTCTTCAAAGATAAGCAGCTGGTCAACCAGCACATTGAAAAGATGCTCGCTGTCATTAGTCATTAGAGAAATGCAAATCAAAACCACAATAAGATGCTACCTGCCACCCACGAGGATAATTATAATGAAAAAGACACGGAAGGGAGAAATTGGAACCTCATACATTACTAGGAGTGATGCAAAGTGGTTGCACTAGTTCGGAAAACAGTTTGGCTGTTCCCCGAAACGGGAAACATGGAGGTAGATGATCGAGTAATTCTACTCCTGGGTCTGTGCCCAAGAGAACAAAAACATACATTCCCACGAAAACTTGTACGTGAATGTTCAAGCAACACTATTCAAAATAGCTGAATGCCATCTACTGATGAATGCATAAGGAGATATAGTTTATTTACACACCACACCATTCGTCAATAAAAAGGGATGAGGTCTTGATACGTGCTACAACATGTATGAACCTTGGTAACATGATGCTGAAAGAAACCAGGCACAAAAGGTGGCCTCTCGTATAATCGCGTGGATATGAAAGCCGCACAGTAAGGACAATTCTATACAGATAGCAGGCATATCTGTGGCTGTCGAGGGCTTGGGGGGCAGAGACGGTGGGGGCGAAATGACTAAAGTGGATTAAAATGTGACATTTGGAGGGTGAGAAAAGTGTAAACTTGATTGTGGTGATTGCACAAGCTCGAACACACTAGAAGTCATTTCATTACACTCTCCAAAGAGGTGCATTTTTTTTGGTATGTGAATTACACCTCAATAAAGGGGCTAAAAAGTTGAATCCATGTAAATCAGTCGTGTAGTATGAGTTTTGGTTTCCTTGGAGGAATCATTCATTATGGTAGCGTTTTTCAGTGTTTCCACTTGTGATATTTTGGGCTAAATCATTATTTGTTGTTGGGGAGTGTCCCTTTGTCCTGTGCATCCCGGGATGTTTAGCGGTATCTTTTGCCTCTACCCACTAGAAGACAGCAGCGTCCTTTCCCCCCAGTTACGACAACCGAAACGATCTCCAGACATTGACCAATGTCCCTTGGGGGTGCAAAACAGCTCCCGGTTGAACCTCTGTATACAGTGCTTAGTAGCAGTAATTGTACAAAATCAACACTTCAGCTTTTATTAATCCGTTAGGCTGATAGAAGCTTATATACTTGCCCCTTGTTTCTTACAATAAAACTAAGGAATAGAATGTTTTTGCTACTTTCAACTTTTGTCCTGGAGCTCCAGGGGCATCCAGTTAGGAAAACGGTCTAGGTGCAAAATTATAACTTGCCACAGAGGAGTGCCCGCACCGTGCCTCTATTTAACTACCATACTCGGTATTGTAATTTAGCAGGGTCTAATGAAGTGTTGAATTTGCTCGCCACCCATTTAATAGACAGTCTTCTTAAAGAAGAAAGGATCTGGAGAAGTGAAATGCCTTTGTTTTTATGCTATTACTGGTAATAGAATAAATATCATTGCTATCTATGCAGAGTAAGAAAAAAACCAAGCAGGACTCCGTGGAGATTTTACTTAAAATGTTTCACTTGAATTTACTTGTTTTTGGTAACTTAGCCAAGGGAACCTCTCAATCGGTATTCAAGGAGTTCCACCAAAAGCCCAGTGATCGGAAAACATGAAAGTTGATTTCCAAGGGACGCCACAAGGCATGTGATCGATTCTACGGCTGCTTCACACAAAGCTAAAAAGGAACGGATGAGATGGGGCGCCTGAGTGGCTCAGTCGGTTAAGCAGCCGACTTCGGCTCAGGTCATGATCTCGCCGTCCGTGAGTTCGAGCCCCGCGTCGGGCTCTGTGCCGACAGCTGAGAGCCTGCAGCCTGTTTCAGATTCTGTAGCTCCCTCTCTCTGACCCTCCCCCGTTCATGCTTTGTCTCTGTCTCAAAAATAAATAAACGTTAAAAAAAAATTAAAAAAAAAAAAAAAGGAACAGATGAGAAAAATAACTATCTTGAAACCCCAGGAGAGGCCAGAAGCAGAACTGTGAGTCCTGGAGAAAAAAAAAAAAATGAGAAAAGTGTGATGAATGTGACAAGAGGGTGTTGAATCAGTCACCAAGAAAAGGGAACGTGTCACTTTCTCACAGAGTTGCAGCAATAGAAGCAAACAAGGAAAGCCGTGAGCCCATGCGATGGGGAAACGTCCCGGGTTTTATGCTCACATCCTCATAAACACATTATTCGCCACGGAGGAGCACTGCCATTGTCACGTACTCACTTTATGCTATGAAAATCGGAGGTCTCACATTGGCTGACTTTCCCTCCACAGCAAAATCATGTAGTCTTTCCATAACTGAGCCCTATGCTGATGCAAGACCTCCCCCCGCCCCGCCCCCACCACCGGGTCCTCTGGAACATCTACAAAGGACGTTAAGATGGGGGGTGGGGTGGGAGGTGGTCTGAGAATCGCGTTCCGCCTTTCCACGTTGCCCCAGATCAGCCGGGAGCACAGCCAGGATTTTCCAGCTCGTTTGTTTCATAGGGATTTCTCTCTTATCCTGTGCTTACTTCTTTCAGTCTAAACAATTCAAAGAAATGGACAGCACCAAAGTCACGCTCCTGTCCTTCCCTCGACACTCACAGTCTGATCTGAATATTTGGCAACACTTTTAACCTCTCTTGTGACTAAATCCTACCCTGGGCTTTTCACCTTCAAGTTCTGCCCGGTGTCTCCTGCCGTGAGCCTCCAGTTCCAAAACTCCAGACGATCTTGGCCACGTGTTAGGAGAACAGGAGGCATCCAGCCACCAAGCTACCTGTTGCGAAAAGCCATTCTGCACCCTTTTCTGCTTGGACACTTACCACTCCCACTGGTCCTGTTCTGTTCCTCTGGGAAGTCCCGGACTCCGGTGCTGAGGGAAGGACAGGATGAGGAAGGCTTCCACGAAGAGTGTGTGTGCACGCTGGATGTGTGTGCGCTTCACCTGGCCGTGTGGCTCTCTGTCACTACGTGTGGAGTGTGACGTAGAATGAGAACTTAGATTCGTCTAAGTGAAGGCACCAGGGTCCTGGGTTTTAAACATCTCCGCAGACTCGCTCGTCTCACACGAAATTTCTTCCACATCCTTGGAGTTGACAGGAATTGGACAAGCCTTGGTCTTACCACAACCCAGCGCATTGGGCAATCCAAGGGCGGGACTCTCTCTCCCTCAACATGGGGTTGCCAGTTCAGTAGGGCCTGAAGTTCCTTTTCTGAAAAGGAAAGTCCATGCTGTGGCAAAAGCCAGTGAACATGGTTTTTCGTTTCTTATGTTTTGTATTTGGGGGGGGGGGGGGAAGAGGGAGGGTCACTTTTAATCAACCCAAGTGAGCAAAGAAAAAAAAAAATAGGGTTTTACCATCAAAGAAAGAACCACCTGGTGAAAAGGTCGCATAAAACGCAGGCTTTGCCCCACTTTGGATATCTCCCTGTCTTTGTCCTCTTTTCTTTTGTTCGGACAATCACTTTTCCTTTTTCTTTTCTCTTTTTTCTTGTTTTGCTTTTGAGAAAGTTGAACAAAATTTAAATAGAGTCGTGTTGGCAGACATTTTCCGATGTCGTTTGGGAGAGATTAAGGTATCAGCTTCCCTGACCGTCTCAAACTTGAGACAGCCCCACCTCTCCGTCAAAACTCTCCTTTTAATGAGAAATGGTTCTTCTCTTCCTTCTGATTCTGTGCCACACTCAGGCCATTCCCTGGAACCTGGTTGTATTTACGCCATCTACTGGGTGTTGGTGGAACTGCATTTGCTGGGCATAGTATCCTGGTTCTGTTCCCACAGCTTCCAAGAAAATAAAGGTCTCGGCCATGACGAACACTTTAGGAGACACAAATACGTAATTCATCATTTAAAACATCAAGAGGGACACCTGAGATGTTCATTGTTTTAAGTTTATTTATTCTGAGAGAAACAGAGACAGTGTGAGTGGGGGAGGGGCAGAGAGCAAGGGAGCCCGAGAGGATCCGAAGCAGGTTCCATGCTGTCAGCACAGAGCCTGATGTGGGGCTGGGGCTCATGAAACTGTGAGATCATGACCTGAGCCGAAACCAAGAGTCCGACGCTTAACCGGCTGAACCACCTGGGCGCCCCGAGATGTTAATTTGATTTTTAGCAGTATTTTTTCAGAAGAGGATGTGTTCCGTATTTTAACACGTTAGTTCTTCTTAGTGTCGAATCAAAGGAAACATCCCTGAGATCAGCGTGGATAATAACGTAGGTCAGCTTTTAAATGTGGGTCTTAAAATATCAGGGTATGTGGCCAGCACGGTGACAGTCTGGATAACCGGAAAAGCCTTGGGCTACAAATATTTAAAAACACTACATAGCGTTAAAACGAAAGAAGAAGACACGAGTAGAGGTACGAGAAGCATGTGACCTGATGCTAAAGCAGTTGGGCGTAGAATGGATTTTAGTTTTGGAAATGTAGGAGGCTAAGGTTTCAATACCCAGACAGGGACAGACGTTGAGGTCCTGGAGCCAGACAAAGCAAGAGTGGGAACTGAGACTACCCCCCAGTAGGTCCGGATCCCGAAAGCTGACCAGAAAATGACCTACCCATTAGTACAGGGTTACAACAAGGGTTACAACTATCTCCTTCCACCCGGATTTGGGTGTAAAGGTAGAAATACCCTTAAGAATCCAGTAGCATAGCCCTTTCCTATCACAAAGTTAGGGTTCCAATTTGCATCCCCCCACTTTGTCCAGGAATTCCCTGGCAAGAAAGAAGCATAAAACGTGTCCCAAACCAGTGTGCCCCTCTGGAACCTTAGGAGATAAACAAAGATCAAAACCTCTTTTGAGAAACACTCTGACAACTCAGACCACATAAAAAGAAAGGAAATTCCAGGGACACCTGGATGGCTGAGTTGGTTGAGTATCCAACTTCGGCTCAGCTCATGATCTCACAGTTCATGGATTCAAGCCCCGTGTCAGGCTCTGTGCTGACAGCTCAGAGTCTGGAGCCTGCTCTGGATTCTGTATCTCCCTCTCTCTCTGCCCCTCCCCTGATCCTGCTCTGTCTCTCTCTCCCTCTCTCTCAAAAATAAATAAACATTAAAATTTTTTTTTAAAAAAGAAAAAAGAAAGCAAACTCCAATGAAGATTAATTCCTATTAAAAAAAATTAAAATATACAAAGACATCATACACTCCACAAGAGGGCCAGAAGGCACATAGTAAATAGGAAATTAGAATTCCATTACCTGGGATATAAGAAAACAATTGAAAGAGAATATAAAATGAATGTGTTTAAAGTGATGAAAGATACAGGTTTAAAAATGCTAGTAAAAAGGAATAAAAAGATTTAATGTTTATTTATTTTTGAGAGGAAGAGAGGGAGGGAGACAGAGAGAGAGAGAGAGACAGCATGAGTACCAGTGAGCAAAAATGCAGGAGGGTCAGAGAGAGAGAGGGAGACAGAGGATCTGAAGTAGGCTCCACGCTGTCTGCACAAAGTCCCACATGGGGCTTGAATCCATGAGCCATGAGATCATGACCTGAGCCAAAGTCGGACACTTAACCGACTGAGCCCCCCAGACACCCCAGAAAAAAACCATTTAAAAAACAAGTTATATCTTTGAGAAATAAAATATAATTCCTGAATTTAAAATCTTAATTGGCAGGCAGCACAACAGAAGAGATATGGCTGAAGAAAATATTCGTGAACTGGAAGACAGATAGGAGAAAATTACGAACCATGCAGCAGAGACATAAAGAAATGGAAAATGTGAGAAGATAAATAACTGTAACATATGTTCTACAGGTGTTCCAGAAAGAAAATAGAAAAAATAGGGAAGATGCAAAATTCGAGGAAATAACTACCGAGAATTTTCTAAAGCGGAAGAGAAAGACAAATACCATAGGGTTTCACTTATTGTGGAATCCAACCAAACAACCACACAAACACAAACAGAATCAAACGCAAAGAACAAACTGGTGGATGCCAGTTCAGAAAAGCCCCAAAGTGGAAACAACCCAAATGTCCAACCAACCCAGATGTATTGATGAATGGATCAATAAAATGTGGTCTACTCATGCAACGGAATCTTATTTAGTCTTAAAAACGGACGCAGTACCACTACATGACGTGATGTGGATGAACTTGGAGAACATTACGCTAAGTGGAAGAAGCCAGTCACAAAAAGCTACACGACGTACGGTTCCATTTGTATGAAATGTCCAGAATAGGCAAATCCAGAGGAACAGAAAGCAGATTCGTGTTGTTCTAGGGGGGGAGGGGAGGGGAAAATGGGGAGTGACTGCTAACGGCGTCAGAGTTTTGGGGAGAGAGATGAAAATGTCCTAAAATTAAATAGTGCAACAGATGGCTGTACAACTCTGTGAATGTAATAAAAACCACAAAAGTATATGCTTTAAAAGGGTGAATTTTATGGTATGTGAATAAAGTTCAATAAAGCTGTCATTTTATTTATTTTTATTTTTTATTTTTTAAATTTTTTGAAATTTTATTTATTTTTGAGAGACAGAGAGAGTGCAAGCAGGGGAGGGGCAGAGAGAGAGGGAGACACAGAATCCGAAGCTGGTTCCAGGCTCCGAGCTGTCAGCACAGAGCCCGGCACGGGGCTCGAACCCACAAACCGTGAGATCATGACCTGAGCCGAAATCAGACTCTCAACCGACTGAGCCACCCAGACACCCCAAAGCCGTCATTTTAAACAATCTGGAAAGGTAGACAAACTTTCCCTACATTTTCAGGTTTCCAAGTTGCTCATCTGGGATTCACCTGTAACTTTCTGACATTTCTCCTCCTCTAGTTGATTTGAGGTTGTTTACTTACCACCTGGTGGAGCGAATATTAACGCCCCTCCCTCTTCTGGCCTCTGCTCTTTTGCTCTCCTCCTTCCTCTATAAAACGGTCTTGATAATTCCTGATCTCGCCCAAAGGAACATAGAGACCAGCTTGCCATTTTCCACAAAAAAAAAAAAAAAAAAAAAAAAAAAAAAAGCCCTGGTTGGATTTTGTCTGAAATTAGATTAAATTCATAGATCAACACGAGAATGCTCACCTTTGAGAAATGAAGTCTTGCCATTTGTGAACATGACATGTGTCCCCACCCAGAACTCCTGTGTACAGCGTCGGTAGTTTCTTGTTTGTTTTTTACTTTTTCCACAAGGACCTCCATGCTTCAATGTCTTTTATCGCATACATATATTCTATCTATACGTATACATATATTATACATACTGTGTTTGTATGTATAGGTATATGTAGGCACATGTATATGCATATATACAGAATTGATCCTCATTATTCACAGATGCCATATTTGTAAAATTTCCTACTTTCTAAAATGTATTTGTCACCCCAAATCTAGACTGGTGATGCTTTGTCTGTCATTTGCAGACGCGCACGCACAAATCGGTGAAAATTTTGGGACGTCCGGTTTCGATCTTCTCAGGGGAGGTTAAGGGGGGTAACACCCTGCCTTTTTGCCTCAGCTTTTGCACTATAAACAAGTGTCCCTCTTTCAGTCTATTTAGTGTGACATTTCCCACACTTTCGTACTTTTCGTGGGCGACGTCACTGTTTAAAACACCTCCCACCCCCAGCAAGGTGCCGAAGGGCCCGCGGTGTTCCTACGCCCAAGAAGGCCATAACGTGCCTTACAGGGAGAGTATGTGAGTTAGATAAACTTGGTTCAGATAAGAGTTACGGCGCTGTTGGCCATGAGTCAATGTTTAATGAAATGATATATGCTAAACAAATATGAAATCGTGTATCTTTAAACAGAAACGCACATGAAACAAGTTTATGCATTCACCTACTGATGACATCATTGTGACCACAGGCTTGTGGGACTCACCTCGTATTTCTCTAGAAGCGATGGCTCAGGATGCGCTAATTTAGTTCATGGTGATTTCACAGGACATGAGTACTGTGAACAACGAGAATCAAGTGTGTGGGAGTATACTTAAATACGTACATATGTATAATTTGAAATATATATAATAAAAAACAGGGGAATCTTACCGTTTTGTAAAAGGAATATTTTGATTCATTGAAATGAAATCTTTTAGGGGCACCTGGGTGGCTCAGTGGGGTAAGCGTCCAACTTCAGCTCAGGTCATGATCTCATGGTTCGTGGGTTCGAACCCAGCATCAGGCTCTGTGTTGACAGCTCAGAGCCTGGAGCCTGCTTCCGATTCTGTGTCTCCCTGTCTCTCTATTCCTCCCCCACTCACACTCAGTTTCTCTCTCAAAAATACGTAAACATTAAAAAAATAATAAATGAAATCTTTTAATTATTTCTTGTAATTTTTGTTTTCTCCGTAAAGGGATGTAATTTACTTTTTTGTAGGAGTCTTCTCCCCGGCAAGATTGCTGAGATACATTTTCTCTAAAATCTTCCATGGAATAATTGAACAGAAGAGTCAGAACCCTTCCTGGTTTTATAGGAAATGCCTACGAAATTTCACTACGAAGTATCATATTTGCTTATGATCAGTATCAGATATCTGTTAGATACATCCTATCACTTCAACTTCATTAGTAGATTTTCTTATGAAGGAGCACTAGATTTTTTGTTGAATTAATTTTCTACATCTATTAAATGATCATGTTTTTCTTCCTAAATCTGATAATGTGGTGAATAGATAATAGATTTTCTTTTTTTTTTAATTTTTTAATGTTTATTTGTATTTGAGAGACAGAGAGGCAGTGCAGTGCCGGGGGCGGGGGGCAGGTTGTGGAGGGGCAGAGAGAGAGGGAGACACAGAATCCGAAGCAGGCTCCAGGCTCCGAGCTGTCAGCACAGAGCCCTAAGCAGGGCTCGAACCCATGAACCGTGAGATCATGACCTGAGCCAAAGTGGAACGCTTAACCCACTGAGCCACCCAGGCACCCAGAGATAATAGAGTTTCTAAAGCTAAACCGCTGATACAGTCCTGTGATAAATCCTACTTCACTATGATATATTTATATATAAGTTCTATTTGGTTTGCTAACTTTATTTGGATTTTCATATGTAATATCGCTTGCTTCTATTAGTTATCCGAGCCTTCTCGTTTCCTTCCATGTACTTCTCTGGCTTTGTTATCCAGGTGTTTTTTTGTTTCTGTTTTTGTTCTTGCCTCATAGAGTAAGTGGTCAGACTTACCCTATCCGTTACTCTTCTGGAAAAGTGGTATGGAAGACGAGTATCCCTTTCTAAACCATGTGATGATGTGCCTTTCTCACATAGAGACAATCAGTTGCATTTCTTTCATTGTTCTGGGTCTATCTGCACTTTCTCTTCAGTCAATTTTGGTAACTTATTTACAAAAATACTACACTGTGACCTCCTTACGGTGAGTCGTGAAAGACACCTCTGTGGCTTTCTTCTTACTTACTCTCGGGTCCCTCGCTCTGGGCGAAGTCACCTGTCCGATCATGAGGACACTCAAGCAAACGGATGTATGAAGAGGCCCACACGGTAGCGAACTGAGGCCTCCTGCCAACAGCTGAGTGAGTGAAGCATGTGGGAACAGACCGCCCAGCCCCCCTCGCACCTTCAGCCGCCTCGCACCTTGACCACAGCTCCACCGAGATCCGAACTAGAACCGAACAGCCGAGCTTCTCCGGAATTTGTTTTGGTTTTAATGTTTATTTATGTATTTTTGAGACACAGAGAGACAGAGAGAGACAGAGAAGCCCAAGCAGGCTGTCCGCACTGTCAGCACAGAGCCTGATGCGGGGGCTCGATCTCACGGACCGTGAGATCATGACCTGAGCCAAAATCAAGAGTTGGACGCTCAACCGGCTGAGCCGCCCAGGTGCCCCTGGAATTTCTGGCGCGCAGAACTTGTGAAATAATAAATGTTTGTTGATTCGTGTCCCTATTTGGGGGGGGGGGTAATTTGTTATGAAGCAATAGATAACTAATAGAATCATATCATTGTGAAATGAACCCAAGAAAGCATTTATACCAAAACACACATATGCTCAGCATTCCGAAAAACTCAAAGAAGTGTAAGTAAGAAAAGCTACGTTACAATTTTTACCCACCAAATTAGCAAAGATTTAAACAACCTATTTCATGTTAAGGAAAAAGGTGGTAAAACTTGAACTCTCCCTCGGTGATCACAGGGCCACAAATCAGCACAATATTTCTAAAAAGAAAGTGAGCAGGTACCCCAAAAACTTAAAACCGATCTTGAAACTGATCTCTTCAGGAAGTTCCCCTTAGGAAATTGTGAAATCACTCAATCGATTCATTTATTTATCAATAATTTAAAAAATTAAAGATAACGCTGAGAGGAAATACATCTCAACACAAACGGTGATTTTTACAAGGTGGTTCAGGGGCTGTGTCTTTAGAAATTTCTGCCTTTTCCCAGTTCTGCTATAATGTTATTTCATGAACAGAAAAAGAAGCAAGTATTCATTTTCAGTGAAAACAGAAAATGGTCTGTATACAAGCATGAAATGTGAAATTGTCAGGCTGTTATGAAGTCAAGAAACATTCAAGTCAGGCACAAATGCACAGGGCCCCCACCCCCTTCCTGGCTTTTTAATGGTACACCCTTCTAGTCATCTCAAGGCTCAACAAATAAAAGCTCAACTCAAGGGAAAATGAATTATGTGCTTCATCTGTGCAAGGAACTTGGACAGGAGGGAGCCACTCCCCTCCCGTGGGGGAGATTTTATTTTCCCGGGTTTCAGATTAGGAAAAGGGAACTCGGCAAAGGCCTGTACTTATCTCAAGATTAGGTAGAACTGGGAGTGACCTTGGAAACTCTAAAGACGGGGGTGGAGCCCTTTCCAAGACCCACAGACCCGCCCGGGGCCCTAAATCCTGCAGGAACGCCTCCTTTCCTAACTGCTGGTGGCCGAGGGCTGCCTCAGGACAAGGGGAAACTTGAACCAAGTGGGCCTGAGGCCCCTTCCTGGCAACTTCTAGGTGTCCGTCACCCTACCATCACTCGACTTTATGCTCCAACATCATGGGCTTCTAACGCTGCTTCGTGCAGATTCCCATTCCTGACCCCCAACTTGCGCCTGGATTTATAGGACGTATTTTGCCTTCCTGCTTTGACTCTGAGCATGCCATTAGGCACAGGCAGCACACACAGTGACTCTTCACCCCCTGGTCCCTTCGGGCTGCCTGCCCAGCTCAGGTCCCTCTCTCCAAGCTTCCCCCAAGCCCGCCAAGGGGGCTTGTTTCCAAGATTTAGAGAGTCTGAAGGAACAATAAGTGAGCATTGTTTGCAGGCACATTTAGGTGGTGCCCAGGGCTGTCCCCTTCCATCAGTGTACATGCACCTGCATGCACACAGGTGCACGTGCGCACACACACACACACACACACACACACACACACACACAGGGAGTCTGGACAAGAAGCCCTGTGTTACTCCGCAGGCAGAATAAATGGGCATGACTTCTTGGGAATGAGTCTTTCCAGTAAACCTCCGTGTTTCAAGCGAAGAGAGCGCACCCAGAGTGGAGAGGATCACATTGAAATGTGTGCCCTTGAGAAAATCTCTAACGCCCCTGATTTGGGGCAGGGTTTCCTAGTATTTGGGTAACAGTAACCACGTAGTCACATGTTAGAATCCCAAGCCTAATATCTGTTGCTTTAATGGCTTGCTACCAAATCTGTTCCAGCAATGCCCTGGAGCAGTGAGAACACCCCACCCTTCCTCAGGCTACCGGGAGTTGAGCTGTGGTTTTGCAGGACCAGGCGAGGTCCATCATGGTGCCAGTACTGACCTGAGGCCGAAGGAGCCAATGGCTTCATCAACTGGTCACACTGGGAAAAACTTTGAATGAAGGGTGCTCAGTATCTCTGGACGTGAAGAGGGACAGTCACAGGAAGTAGATCAGGTATAGTCACAGGAAATAGATCAGGTACCTTATGATAGGTGGGAAATTTCACCTCCTAGTGAGGGCTAAGAATGATATTTCTTTTGGTTTCCTCTGAGGTGACAAGGAGATTTCTTTTTTGGGGGGTGGGTATCGGCAAATTTTTGAAAAATTAAATCATGGCCTCTTAAGGATGATTGCTGTTGTCACTGGTATCATATTCTTAGGTTAAGATGGTTCAATGGGGAAAGTGAACTCTTTGATCATTTGGTAATTGAATTTTAACCTTTTATCGGACAAGACCCAGAGGCAAGATCTAAATATCCCTCCAGAGATAGGGGTATAATTTGTTTCCAAGCTCAGACACAAGAATAATATAATTATTTTTTTTCAATTTTTTTAACGTTTATTTATTTTTGAGAGAGAGAGACAGAGCATGCATGGGGGAGGGGCAGAGAGAGAGGGAGACACAGAATCCGAAACAGGCTCCAGGCTCCAAGCTGTCAGCACAGAGCCCGACGAGGGGCTTGAACTGATGGACCGCGAGATCATGACCTGAGCCAAAGTCGGACGCTCAACCGACTGAGCCACCCAGGCGCCCCAAGAATAATATAATTATTATTAAGTAATGATTTAATAAGAGTCACACTAAGGAGAAAGCTGGTGAAATCAGACTCTGAAAGACCATCTGGGGCTCGCCTGTCGATTTCTTAGTTTGTTGCAAACATCCGGGTTGAGCTTCAGTTTCTTTGTGACCCTGTTGGGATAAGCTGCCTTTACTGGAACCCCATAAGTCGCTAAGGAGTTGTGGGGATCCTTCACGGGGCTGTGGGGACACTGATGAGAGCTGCTTGTTCAGCCACTCAAGACAAAGAGGAGACACAGGTACAGGACCAGGTGCCATCCCCAGCCACCAAAGGCACAGGGAGGCACGGCTGAGACAGACCCAGGGAGAAAGACAGAGGCGTTATGGGCTGAATTGTGTCCCCAAAAGATGTTGAGGTCCTCATTGCCCATGAATGTGAACTTACTTGGGCACCGAGTCGTTTGGGTACACAAGATGAAGTTAAGATGAGGCCATTATGGTGTCCCTAATCCCATATGACTGATGTCCTCATAAAAAGGGGACATTTGGGCACAGAGACCAGGACACAAGGAGGGAAGACAGCGTAAGACAATGTGAAAACGCAAGGACAAGATGGACAAGGACAAGGAATGTCTGAGGCCATCAGAAGCCAGGGAAGAGGCCTGGAGCAGATCTTCGAGGCCCTCAGAAGGAACCCCTCTGATACGCTTCATCTCTAACTTCCGGAACTGTCAGATGGTAAACTTACTGTTCAAGTGACCCAGTTTGTGGGCACTTTGTTACGGAGGCCAGTAGCTCCCCCACCAGCGGCCTCTGGCCAGTTAGGTGAGGTCCGCTGATGCGCCCTGGGAGTCCACTTACAAACAGCTGGTGTCCCGGCCACTGTGCTGGGGCTCATGTCTGAATGAAGGACGGAACCTCGGGAGGAGTGGGGGTGCTTTATTTGTGTCACGTAAGCTCCTTCCTAGATGAACAGAGCGGGGCACAAAGGCACACGTATTTGTTTTTGTCATTTTATCGTGTATTTATCCAAGGTACACCATTATTATACCCCGTCTGAGAAAGCACTTAATAGATGACCCTCCAGGAAAAATCGGGCTCATTCGGTGCCCTATGCAGGCATCCCCTTAGTGATGGTCACTGAATCACCCCCAGAGATCATTAAGTATCTTCTCTGCTCTCAAGAAAGGATTCATAATGTATTCATTTCAGGATATAAAGAGCTCCAGAATCACATCTCTGGGGGTGAGCCTAGAAATCTCTAACCTCTAACCGTGCTCCCTTCTCTCCCCCCCTTCGCCTAGGTTACTGTTATAGACAATTCGATCCCTCCTCCTGGAGAAACACTGTTGCAAATGACTGCTGAAAGTGTATGGCTTTACCTCCGTGACATCAGCACTTTTGTAAGCCATGCAACCTCAATAGGCTAAAGCCAATGATATGAATGTCTAACTGTGGAACGCTGGGCTTTGGTGAGTTGGATGATGGGGACATCTCAAATAGTTCCTCTGCTGGGCTGGGCTCATTTGTCAGTTGCTGGGTAGGAGTTGTTTTTGCATCTTTCAGTCTGTGTGTTCTTCTGATGCCCAGATATACCAGGTGGTCCCCACAATGGTGACTGTCCGTCCAGATCAGGGGGCACGGTGGGGAGAGATGACACTCTGTGCAATGAGTCATGAAATACTGACATATTTAATTCCATGTAGCAAAGCCACGCCTGTGTCTGCGGAGAATGTAACCTTATCATGTGCAATATAATGTAACAATCTGGGGGATATTGAAGAAAGCAAACAGCCCTGCTAAGCATGAATGACGCCTTCGTGGCTGATCTTTTGCCACATGGTGACTCATTTCTTCACAGGCAAGTAGTGAAAGCCCAAACCGCAATGACATTCAGCGGAGAAAAATGTTAATTAAAATGTTGCGACCCATTGATTTCTCTTTTCTGTAAATCGATCAGTCTATGTGGAGCGAAGGGGCACCTCAGACCAACTCTAGAATTGGGTTGGAGATTCATTTTTCTTGAGAAATCCCCTTCCTCCAAGCCTTGAAATTATGGCCAAGGAGTCCATCAATGAATATTCGTTTTTCCACGTGTGTGTGTGTGCGTGTGTGTGTGTGTGTGTGTGTGTGTGTGTGTTGTGGGATGGGTGGTGTTATGCACAAAAATTACCAGTGAGTTTTTTCCAGTAACCTAGAATATTTTAAAGATGCTACCCAGGGTGCCTGGGCGGCTTAGTCAGCCGAGCATCTAACTTTGGCTGAAGTTATGATCTCGTGAGTTCGAGCCTCACATCGGGCTCTGTGCTGACGGCTCAGAGCCTGCTTGGGATTCTCTCTCTCCCTCTGTCTCTGCCCCTCCCCCACTTGCACTGTCTCTCTCAAAATAAATACTTAAACTTAAAGAAGAATTTTAAAGATGCTACCTAAAATCGAGCAAAAAAAATTTCTCGGAGGTGCGGGCCATAGCAGTGTTTAAATGACATAAACTAAAATGTCAAAGGGTATGAAGGAACAGCACTTCCACTTATGTAGAGCGAAGCATATTTCATTTTTATATCTTTTACATATTATATGTTTTATAATGTTATGTTTCACCAAACATATTGCACTTTATATTTTATTATATTTACCTATAATAAAGCTTACATTTTATATTTGTGTCCTGCATATTTTATATGAAAACAAATATAAGTATGTTTCAGAGCAGGCCACAAAGTTCATATAAATATTTTAGAAAAAAACTCTAAGTTTCAAAGAAGTATGTTTGCGATGGGTGTCCTAGGCATTCAGCCCCTCGGATAGTACAACATAAGAATACAATCGAATTAAGTGGAAAAGCATAAGACAAATATATAGAGAGCAAAACACAATTTTGTAGAAAAAGAAAAAAAATATATATATAGATAGATATAGATATAGATAGATATATAGATATCAGAAAATGGTTATTTTTCATGGAGAATTGAGTCCTTTGGGTGATTTTATTTTCTTCTATATGCCATGTTTTCATTTCTCCTCTTTTCCACTAAGAACATGTATATTACTTACATAATCAGAAAAACAAATAATTCCCTGACAAATTTTCCATGCAGTTTCCTATTTAACTGCTTCTGTAAATCTGTTTTCTACATGATGTTATGAGCTCCTGGTAAAACCAGGAGCAGAGGTTTTCAGGATGCAGCAACACGGATTGCCAGGGACCATCATTTCCCGCCTCCAGAGCTGCTGTCCTGCTCCCCCTGACGATCTGGCTCCCCAGCTCTGTTTGCATTATTCCCAGCAAACACTCCTCTAGCTAGCAGAACATTCGCGTACGCATGGCTTTTCTCGTCGTAGAGTGAGCCATGTTAATTCCACGGGACTTGATGAGACCGTCTTGGAAATACTTGCTCTGGTGTTTCAAAATAACAGTGTTTGATCTCTTTTAAGGTTTCCCACCGGACGATGGGACTGCAGAGTTCAGGGCACGTCTCCCTTTGGCAAGGTGTAAAATGTGAGCTCGCCTGGTGAGTTAGTGGGAACCCTCCGGATTCTGGTGCCTGTTAGTCATGCCAGGTGCCACGTCCTGACTCTCTGCACCCAGGGAACTTGCTAGAAGAAGCGGCAGTGGTCCTCTTTGACTGAGGCGTTTGTTATAAGGAAGGTACACCAGGGACAGCCTCCTACTTTAGAAAAGACGGTTAAAATCGGTTGGAAAAACAACTTCTTTTCTTGCCTCCTCTTGAGATTTCCATGAAGAGTGTTTATTCTTGGAGGATGGGGATGAAGGGAAAAGATGTTTCAGATGTTGGTGTGGGGCTGGATGCTGAGATTGCTGGTGTTCAGCTTGCGATGAAATTGTACAAGGCACACTTTTGGAAGAGCTGTTTAATCCCTCCTAGGTAGGGATCTTGGTACCAAAAACAGGCTTCCTCATTGGTATTTGTGACTAATGCTTTGGTAGTCACCACTTAACTTTTTTCGTCTCCAAACTTTTTTAGAACGACTGTTTCCAACGATTCTTTAGAGCGGGACACTGACAGAGATGATTCCCTTCCATTTGGAGGGGATGAGCCCAAGCACAAAAAGGAAGGGGAGTTTCTGGGCAGACTTGACCGCTTAGATCACAGCCCACCCCTTCTCTTCCCAGGTGATTCATAGGGTTGCGCCCCCACCACCCCCCAGGATGGCTGAGCACAGCGCCTACGCACTGGCCTGAAGTTCGCAGCGACGTCGGCCCTGGCATTGCAGCCTGGGGCCAACCCTGTTTCAAGAGCAGAGTCTCCCAAGAGTAGAGAGGAAGCCTGCCACCTCCAGGTACATCTTTCTCCACGAGAGGCTGCAAGCCTGCTGCACGATGCACATTATTTCTTCGGTCTTCTCAACCTGACTTTGAAGTTGACATTACAGGTGAGTAAACTGAGGCTCGAGAGACTAAAGGAAGAACCTGAAGTCACGTTGGTAGGTGACAAAGGGGATTCAACCTAGGGCTGTTCTGGAGACTGGCTATTCTCCATATATCCTGCTACCTTGTTGTTGTTGTTGTTAATTTGCTTTATAAATAGAAATAAAAGGAAACAGTCAAGGACCAAGGCAAGAGAGGAGCTAACTGGGCAAGAGAGTTGGTTTTCTTTTACGTAAAGATTAAATTCTGAAGATTCTTCTTTGTCCTTTGAAAGTTAAGAGCTTTCTTTCTTTTTTTTTAACTTTTCAATGTTTTTATTTATTTTTGAAAGAGAGAGCATGAGCAGGGGAGGGGCAGAGAGAGAGGGAGACACAGAATCAAAGCAGGCTCCAGGCTCTGAGCTGTCAGCACAGGTCCCGATGCGGGGCTCGAACCTGCGAACTCTGAGATCATGACCTGAGCTGAAGCCTGAGCCACCCAGGCGACCCTGGCAGTTAAGAGCTTTAAACAAAGGTACGGGAAGCTGCCCGTCCATGTCTCGCAGAGCAAAGCTCTCCCGAGACCAAGCCTGGAGGAGATTCGCTGCTTACCAAGCACCCGAGTTACTATTTTCATCGCTGCTGTTTTCACAAACTCTGGCCCTTGCATAGGTGCAGCGAGAAAGGCAGCCAGAATTTCTTCTACATGACTTGAAAGTGAAAACCGTTCACTTGGTTCCTCTGGGCAAGTTGTCCTAATGGATCAAGACTGAAAATATACAGTCCGGAGGTTTTGTTTTTTTCAGTTGATCAAATACGCAAGTAATTAACTTTTCCTTATCTTAGAGCCAAAATAACTAGAATGAGGTCGAACAGAAAAATTCAGTGATTCCGAACAACTCGGCAGGCGACAGTCCTCCGTGAGCAACAGGGAACCTGGGAGCCGGCTGCCCAACGTACCCAGCATGGCCATCCTGGAGCCCCCACGAACAGGGCAGCGCAAACCTTTCTTTTTTCAGGATCCTGCGTAGAAGCTGTACATACGACGGGCGCTGTGTTCGGTACACTAAGGCCATGGGAGCCAGGGGCGGGACGGGCGTATCTGTGGAATAGAGAACAAAGAAGCCAAAACAGCAATGCGGGGGTGGGGTCTCGCTGGGTGGAGGCAGCCTCTGAGAGGTAGGTGGGGAGAAAGAGCCCTATGTGAAGGTAAAATCTAGAATCAAGAAGAGACAAGACTAACTCTTTCTTTTGACAAAGTTGAAGCCACGTAACCCCTGTTCCCCGAGGCCTCCTAGTACACCCCCACGATGGTGCGATGACCGATACCGGCATCTAACGTTGGACACAGTGCTTGTCTAATCCACTGTTCGCATTCACATTGTCTTCGTCTTCTCAAATGCTATTGCCTCTAACTGTTTCTTTCCTGTGGCCCAGGATCGAATCCAGGACCATGTTCTGCACTGAGTGGTCCTATCCGGTGAGTTTTCCTTGACTATGACACAATTTCTCAGGCTTTCTTGGTTTTAACGACCTTTAGAGGTTTGAAGCATACGGGCCAGTTCCTTCCATCGAATGCCCCCCATCTCAGGTCTGTCTGGAATTTCTTCGTAATCCGATTCCAGTTACGCATTTCCGGCCGGGGAACCACAGGGGAAATGCTGTGTTCTCTTCGGTGCATCACATCAGGAGGCTAGGGACGTTGGCCTGTGCCGATATTATTTCTATTAACTTGTATCATTTGATTAGGAAGGTGTGGACTGGTACCTTCTAAGTTATTATGTTTCTGTCTGCTTAGAGATCAAGAAGAAACCTCCCAGTGTGTGCAGAAATACCAGCTCCATACGTGAGATGTGCAACCTGTACGAGAAGATGGCCCAGGACGTGGGCCCAGAGCTGGAGAGAAACTCCCGCTACTGTCACCAGGAGGTCCTCACCCACTGGGACAGAACCCAGAAGAGCTGGGCGGCAGCTGTGTCCACCAAGAGGAAGCTCGAGGCGCTAAGGGCAGAAAACGACCACATCAGGCAGCTGCTGGCCCTCCGGGAGTCCAGCTGCCAGCCTTTCCCGAGGGGCCCTTTCGCTCCCGCTGCTCCCCCCGCAGCCCAGAGAGGCCGGGAAAGGTCAGGGGGGTCCCCTGGGTCACTAGGGTCCCCACTGTGAGGGCTCAGGGATCCGGGGTCGCCTGTGGGATTGACTCAGCTCAGGGCAGCGGGGCCCTGAACACCCACACCCCCACGCACACCTGCACGCATTTCTGCGACAAATTTCTGATCGTCCTCGCTTTCCTTATGCTGCTGTCACTACGCTCACGCTATACTTGTCTTCCTAGGGGAGCAGCATAGCTTTACCGCGGCATCATATTAATAGAGCTGCGTGAATGTTCTCACGAATACATGATTTCCCCCTCAGACGCTTTAGAAACATGGAAGTATTGCATTTTGATTTAAATTGACATCACTCGTCTTTCAAACATTCCCTAAGGTTGACATAGAATAAGGTCGGACATAAAAATGTCCAAAACAAGACCACTTCTGCGCCCTAGGACTAGGGTCACAAATCTGCAGAAGTCACCTAATATTTACATGAATAACATTCGGTTGGTTTTAAAAACAATGAGAAAAAAAACGTAAACCACATCCCACTCAAACTTGCACAAAATTGTTATTAGCATAGTCCCACGTTTATATTTTAGCCCTACATTTATATTTTCGTCCTAAATTCATAGGATTAGTTTAGTCCTAAATTTATAGATGGGAAAACTTAAGAATTTGCAACCGTTTCTTTCTTGTTCTGTCATTTTTTTCTTAATCTTTGTGGTTTTAAGATGTTGTTGTTGAACATTTATAAATTTTATGCAGTCAAAAAAAGTTTTCTCTCGATGGCAAACACACACTCACATGCACCTGTGCACGCACACACACATGCACACACACACACACACACACACACACACACGCACACACACGTGCACATGTGTAGAATCTAGGCTCTTTTAGTTCTTTCTTGAGTACCTTTCTTGAGTACCTTTCTCTTTAGTTCCATGATGCACAATCTAGGCTTTTAGTTCTTTCTTGAGTACCTGAAAATGTAAAAATAGAATTGAAAATTTTAAAAATTGTTTTTAGATAAATAAATAACTGAAAAGCAAAAACGTGTGTGTGCGATGTATAAACAGAGGAAAGACCCCTTGATCTCATCCCCAGAAAGCAGGTGCCCCGTGTATCAGCCAGGGTCCCAGCCAGGAGCACTTCTCCCCCAGGGTGCAGAGGAGGACGAGGCAAGGAGATAGTCCCCAGCTCCAGCACGGATGAGGGCAGGATCTAGGAGGCGGGCTCCCAGGCACCAGCACCAGGGGAACCTGGTCCCACCTCGGTCCGGAGGGAGGAGAGGGATGTGGCCTCAGCTGAGCCCAGTGGGGGCTGTCGAGGGAACAGGGAAATGCCCCCTCTGTCCTCCGGTCCCCCTTGGACTGCTGGAGAGGGACGGCCCCCTGGGGGGCTGGGAATGCAGGCAGAGGGGTCAGCCTCGGGCACAGAGCAGGCAGACAGGGCCCAGACGCAATTCGGAGAAGGACCAGCACCCTTGACTCTATTTGATGCAAAGTGTGTGTGTGTGTTACTTCCTTCATTCACGTCTGTTTATTTAGTAAATGTCTGTGCAGCTTCTATGATGTGTGCTCCAGCGCATGGGAGGCAGTGATGGAAAGGACACCCCAGTGAGCCCGTGGACCCCGTGGACCCCGGAGCTTACGTTGTAGGAGGGGCAAGGCCAGGTGATAAAGACCAAAGGGACAAAGGATGGTAATCTCTGTTCTGTAGATGGTTCCAATAGGGTGATGGCTAACCAGGGTCAGAGACCACACCCAGAGGTGACATTCAGGCTGAGACTAAAGCTAATAGGAGGTAGCCTGGGAGGGGAAGGAGCAGAACGTTCCAGGCAGAGAGAACAAGAGTATAAAGGCCTGAGGGCTGTGCTTCTGGGGCAGGGGAACTGGGGCAAAGGTGACAGGGAAGGGGATGGGGGGGGGCAGGGCAATTGCACAGACGTCTCTGTGGTGCAGGGGGGGATGCCAGGGGCAGGGGTAGGCCTGGAGGGAGAGGGTGGCCGCTGGGGACGTGTGTGATGTGTGTCCTGCGCAGATCTCCGAGGCTGTGAGGACAGGGGACGTGGTGTGGGGGAGGGGGCTCACGGGTCCGCATGGAGCACTGGGTGCTCATCATGGTGATGGGGGAGGACAGACTGGGGCTGTGTCTGGGCAGCTGGGGGTGCTCAGAGGAGAGCCAGGAAGAAGGCCTCGCATCTTTCCTGAGAACCCCGAGGGCTGTCCGCACGTCCCCGGGGAGCCCTTAGAAGAATCTCTACGGGGAGCCCTGAACACTCAGGAGGGCGCGGACCGTTCCAGCAGGAAGCCAGCTTTCCGAGGAGGGGAGTCCGCAGCAGGCACGTCGGTCTGGGCTCCCACCACGCTCCCACCGCACCCGAAGCCCTCGCGAGCAGGTGGTCTCCCCTCCCAGGGGCTCCCACAACAGGGACCCCAAGCACGGCTACAGGAGGGGCCTGAGTGCAGGGCGAGGATTCCCAAGCGGGCGCTCAGACCCCCGAGCGCCGACCCGGTAGAACCACGACAGACGATACGCGTCCTTCCGCAGGGTCACGGGCACAGAAGACAGACGCTCGGGGATGCAAAGTGCTGGCGAAGGTGGCCTGTGCGCCCGTTGCCGGGCCACCCCGGCTCTCCAACTGCCCCTGCTGCAGGCCGGTGGGGGGAGGGGGGCGGCGGGGAGCAGGCCGGGAGGGCTCTCTGGAGGAGGTGGCCTCTGAGCCGAACACTGACGATCAGGAGTCACTGATGGTGCTTCCGCGCTTCAAGGGGCGCCTGAATCACTTGAAGACCTTGTCACAGAAGGTTCTGACTCATCAGGTGGTGGGGGGAGCTGAGACCCTGCGCTCCCCCCATGTGCTCTCGATGCCGGGACCAGACATGGAGGGCCAAGGACCTTTAGGTGACTGTGGGGTAGGAGTGGGAAGAAGTGAAGGGGGAGGGGCGTTTCCGGCAGAAGACAGGGCACAGGCGAAAACACAGGGCACCAAACAGCCTCGACTGGGTGAGCCAGGCAAGTCGTGTAGTTAGCTTTCCGGAGCCCAGAAGCTCAAAGCTGGGAGGGCAGGAGGAGGAGGCAGAACGGATGCATACTCTGTGCACACACACACTGTTCCCCTTACCTTGTCCAGGGCTCTTATCCTACAACGGCCATCTTGTCCCCCTAGGGGACTCCTTTCCTGAAATCACAAGCACCTCGAATCCTGTAATCCACGGGTGTCAATGGCCATCATGTCCCTTTTGGAGATCCTCCGTTTGAGAACCAAACTATCACAGAGAAAGTGGTAAAGCCAAAAGACAGAGAGAGCCAGAGTCCTGACACCTGGACCCTTGATCCAGCTGTTCCTGAAGCCTCGGTCTTAGTCTCATAAAGGACCTAAGCTGAGTCCCCTCTGAGGCTTAAGCACTTTGAGATGAGTTTCTGCCACTTGCATGTGAAAGAATCCTATTGTTTGTAATAATTCTGATGGCAAATGCTGTCTTAAGTAGAAGTGCTCTGTCCAGAGTCAGAGTCCAGCAGAACAGACAAGGTGAGGTGGCTCGCAGTTCAGGTGGCCACACCCGGGCTCACACCTGACAAGTTCGAGGACGGTCACAAGCTTCCCCGTTGCTGAGACTGCAGGACGTCTTCCCTCTGGGCCCCCCACTGTCCATTACAGTTGCCCCCTCCCTGGGGGTCCTGGGGGGCGTTGTTTTCCTCTGCGTCCGAACATCTTCAGGGGCCACGGCAGGGACGGCAAGTCGAGGGCTCGGCCTTGGCCGCTGACCCATCCCGCCCACAGCGGGCTCCTCCTGGGAGCAGCGCCTGGGCCTGGGGGCTCCCAGCTCCTGTGTGTGCAGGGGGGCACCCCCCCCCCCCCCCCGGGTCAGCCTCTGGGGAAGGGGGAGGCCTCAGGGGCAGGACCCGGGCCATTCTGTCCCCAGCAAGGCCTCTCCCCGCCTTTCGGACGGACGGCTCCTCCCGGGCCTCGGAAACCCGGACCCGAGGCCACGCCCGCCCTGAGCGTCCGAAGGGGCGGATATGACGCGCATGCCCAGTAGTCCTCCGCTGGAGGCTGGAGGGAAAAGGGAAGGAGGTCCGGACTGGCGCCCGGGTCCTCAGACCCCCGGAAATGCTACCCAGGCCGGAAGGAGAGGAGCCGAATACAGCGGCGCCGTGGAGCCGTGGCGCCCGTGTGGGTCCGAAAGGGTGAGACGGGAAGGCCGCTCGTCTCCCGTCTGTTAAGATTTATAAGGACGAGGCCGGAGACAGATCCCCCCCGCAGAGCTGCTGTCAGCTCTATCAGCTGACTTTCCGAGGGAGACAGAGCTCACGGGGGCGAGTATTTGTGCACCTGAGACGGGCAAGAGTGTCCCGGCTCCCAGACGCGGCCCAGACTGCTCCCGCCTCACCCCTGCCGGGGACGCCCAGGGGATCCCCGGGTGTGGTTCTCAAAGCCAAAGCCCACGGAACCCTCCTGACGTGATGGGGGGGAGGGGGGGTACTGACCCCCGAAGGCTCTGCCGCCGGCTGACATAAACCCCCCAGAACTCTTGCCTTTGCACCGAAGGCCAACCCCCGGGCAGCTGTGTGAATCACTGCCCTGGGTTAGGCTTTGGAGGGTCCTCCGTCCGTTGCTGGGGTGACAAGGGCAGCACACCCCCCAGAAGGACAGGCCGCTCCTACCTCCTCCCAGAGCCACGAGGCCGCTCCGAGGCTCCGTCATGGACCCCAGACTCGCGGGTGAGGAGGAAAGGCCACCGGCCACCCACAGGCCCCGTGTGGAGGGTGCACCGACAGACCCAGGGGGGTAGGACAGGACCCGGAGGGAGCTAGGGGGCCGTGATGGACCCCAGACGCAATCACCGTGGCAACCTGCTCTCCAGCCTTGGCCTCCCCACCTTCCAGACGTGTGTCCTGTTCTCCAGCATGTGGTCACGGGCGGGTCTTGCTGCCACATGCAGAGCGAGGTGACAGACATACCCTGTTGGTGCTTGGTGCCCGTGCCGGCTTGATTAGTGTCCCCCCAAATTCGTGTCCACCTGGAACCTCGGAACGTGAGCTTATTTGGAAATAGGGTCTTTGCAGATGTAGTTAGTTGAGATGAGGTCACAGGGGCCAGAGCAGACCCCCGATCCGACGCGACCGGTGTCCTTGCAGGCACAGGAAGGAGACCCAGACCCGCAGCAGGGAAGGCAGGCGAGCCCCCGGCAGGGACTGCAGGAGCGCCCAGCTTAGCAGCAGCCCAGAAGCGGGACAGAGGCACCAAACGGATCTCCCTTGGGGCCTCCAGAAGGGACCAGCCTGGGTGGACCGGCCTGGAGAACAGGGAGAGGATCCAGTCCTGCAGTTCGAAGCCCCTTGGTCTGCTGTGTTCTGTTACCGCAGCCACATTCCCCTTTGAGTGAAGAAGAAGGCTCTTGATTGTTACTGGCCCATGGGGCAGTGTCAGCCCGGGCCCCTGGTGCCCTCAGAAGGTGCCTTAAAACGTGTCCCCATCAGAGATCGGGCTGAAGGGTCAGGTGACCCCCCCCCCCCCCCGTTAGTCCTCTCAACTTTGGAGAAAGGGGACAGGGAGGGAATGGGGAGGGGAGGGTATGGAGAGGGTATGGGGAGGGTATGGGGAGGGAAGAGAACGGGTTACTCTGGAGGACTTTAGCACCGATGCACAGCTACATTCTGAAATTTTACTTTTTCTGATGGCAAAACCTAAAAGGTATGATAGTTTGAATTCTAGTTAAAACTTAACTCTGCAAAAGATAAATTAAGAAAGAGTCCCATTTACAGTTGCACCAAAAAAGAATAAAATACCTCAGAATACACTTAACCAAGGATGTGAAAGACCTTTGCTCTGAAAACAATAAAATATTGCGGAAAGAAATTGAAGATGATACCAGCAAATGGAAAGATACTCCACGCTCATGGATTGGGAGAAAAAATATTAAAACGTCCATATTACCCAAAGCAATCTACAGATTTAGGGCAATCCCTATCAAAATACCAACAGCATTTCACAGAACTAGAAGAAGGAATCCTAAAAATGTGTATAGAACCACCAAAAAAAAAATCGGACTAGCCAAAGCGATCCTGAAGAAGAAAAACAAAACTGGGGGTATCACAATCCCAGATTTCAAGATAAACTAGAAAGTGTAGTAATCAAAATAACATGGTACTGGTACAAAAACAGACACAAAGATCGATGGAACAGAACAGGGAGCCCAGAAAGAAACACACATTTATACGGTCGATTAATTTGCAGCAAAGCAGGAAAGAATATCCAATGGGGAAAAGACGGTATCTTCAACACATAGTATTGAAAAAAACTGGACAGCAATATGCAAAAGAATGAAACTGGACCACTTTCTTACAGCATACACAAACTAAACTCATGTTTCCACCATGAGGCCCCTAAGGGATGAAATGATGGTTGTTGCAGGGAGCCTCCCTGTCGACACAGGTACCCAGGAGACCTGTCCACTGCCGTATCACCCGAGTGCCACACAGTGTCCCACAGAAACCCAGAGCCCTGTGTCCCTCTGTGCCTCTTGCGGTGACTCGTCATGCCAGGACAGGCTGCCTTAAAAACGGCCCTGACTTGTTAAAATGCACACATCTCCCAAAAGGAACAGTAACCTTGTGTGGATAATGAATGTACATGCCACCGGGACTTTTCTCCATTTGGAGGAAAGTTTCCAGTCCTTCAGACCGAAGATGGTCAGAGTGGGGAAGCTGGGAGGGACCCCTTTCCATCGTTAACCAAACGCGTTACAGGCTGGGCATCCGCTGACAGAGGGATGGAGGGGAAAACGGCCCTCATTCAAAGATGGGGCTGGAAGGGCTCCTCCTGGAAATCTGAACGAGACCTTGAGGTCCGGGGGTGGTCAGGGGACTCCTCACTCAGGCCCCAACCAGCCAGCTGCAAAGCTGGCATGAGAGCCCAGATTTTCCAAAGTCTTCCTCACATCTTCTCTTTATTTAAATAACTTTGACTTTACCATATGCACCATAATGTGAGCTGCATAAAAGCTGCAGTGTATTTTGTCTTTCTCTCCACGGCACCTGCAGCAGTGAGAGCATAGAACCACTGAGGTGCCCCATTTGTTGAACAAACAGGTCATCATAGCTGGATTCATCCTGCAGAGATATTTTGGGTCTCATCCCACCCATCGCTCCCTCTCAAGCGTCCCCTCAAGACGAAGAGGGTGGCTGGATGTGCAGCAGCAGACAGGACCTGAGGCCAAGAGGAGACTCGTGGTATCAGGCCTCGTGTTGTAGGTTCCTAACGTTGGGAACTCACCACAGTCTGGGTCCTTCACGGATGCTCTCCTCACAAAGAGATATTCCAAAATATGGGAACTTCTGGTCTCATCCAACCTGGACTTAGATGGCCAACTACTCTTACTTTCAATTTTACCCGATTCCAAACAGACAGCCCCTTAGGAACATAAGAAAGCTGTTCCCAGCCCCTGAACGTGGGGTTTATCAACCGAGTATTGTTTCTTCTTGCGCAAGGAGTGACATCATTTCTGGAAAAGGACTTTCAGGACTGGATAGATCTGTGCCATTTTCCTAGCACTGATTCTGCTTCTTCAGGCAGGCCCTCCTTTCAAATACCAAACTTGGGTTATGGGCAGTTTGGGTAAACAAAGCTCTTATGAGTAATTAGTATCCAATTAGGCCAAGGTTTCATGTCTGTGGGAGTCAAAGCCTCTTTTTCTGACTTCTGGGAAGAATTAAGCAGGTCAGACCTTTGTTTACAGAGCAAGGCCCATGCTGACTGCCCGGCCATTTACAGGTTGTTGTTAGTGGCTACACATCTACAGAAAGCTACTCACTATTTTTGTTGGCCCTCGCTACTGATGGAAGAGCAAGCCTGGCCTCCAGTGACCTAGGTCCTTCCTGTCTGTGTCCATCTTGTAGGAGGCTCCAGCACCACGGAGAAGCCTCATCCTGACCCAGAGGGAGGGTTGTGACACTGCTCTCTGGGTGAAAGGTCATGACACGCTCCTTCCTGTCATCAGCCTGTCTCAAATGACGAACCTGGAGTGAGAGTCTCTCCACTGACAAGATTTTGTGCCTTGTTTCTGTTTCCCAACTTCTTATTATGAAAATGTTCAAATATACAGAAAAAAGTAAAGGAAGAACACAATGAATATTTATATTCCCTGCCCTTGGATTCACCAATTGCCCAAATTTGGCTGAGCCATTTGAAAATGAGTCGCACCTTAAATATTTCTGCATGTATCTCCTAAGAACAAGTACATTTTGCATGTTTTCTGCCCATTTTTTAACTGGGTTATTTGTTTTCTGGGTGTTGTTGTTTACAAATATCTTTTCCCATTCCTAGGCTGCCTTTTAGTTTTGCTGATTGTCTCCTTTACGGTGCAGAAGCTTTTTATCTTGATGAGGTCCCAACAGTTCATTTTTGCTTTTGTTTCTCTTGCCTCTGGAGACATGTCTAATAAGAAGTTGCTACAGCCTAGGTTCAAAGAGGTTGCTCCCTGTGCTGTCCTCTAGGATTTTGATGGTTTTCTGTCTCACATTTTGGGGTCTCATCCATTTTGAATTTATTTTTGTGTATGCTGTAAATAAGTGGTCCAGTTTCATTCTTCTGCACATTGCCATCCAGTGTTCCCAGCACCATTTGTTGAAGAGACTGTCTTTTTTCCATTGGCTATTCTTTCCTGCTTTGTCAAAGATTGGTTGACCACATTGTTGTGGGTCCATTTCTGGGTTTCCTATTCTGTTCCATTGATCTATGTGTCTATCTTTGTGCTAGTACCATATTGTCTCGATGACTACAGCTTTGTAATTAATATAGCTTGAAATCCAGAAACATGGTGCCTCCAGTATGTGTTTAATTTTCAGGATTGCTTTGGCTATTTGGGGTCTTTGGTAGTGCCGTACAAATTTTAGGATTGTTTGTTCTAGTTCTGCCAAAATTGCTGGTCGTATTTTGATAGGGATTGCGTTAAATGTGTAGACTGCTTTGGGTAATATAGACATTTCAACAATGTTTGTGCTTCCTATCCATGAGCATGGAATGCTTTCTCATTTCTTTGTGTCTTCTCCAATTTCTTTCATAAATATTCTATAGTTTCCAGAGTAGAGATCTTTTCACTTCTTTAGTTAGCTTTATTCCTAGGTATCGTATTGTTTTGTGTGCAGTTCTAAATGGGATATATTCCTTGATTTCTTTTTCTGCTCCTTTGTTATTGGTGTATAGAAATGCAACAGATTTCTGCACATTGATTTTATATCCTGTGACTTTGCTGAATTTGTGTATGAGTTCTAGCAATTTTTTGGTGGAGTCTTTCAGGTTTTCTACATCGAGTATCGTGTCATCTGCAAATAGTGAAAGTTTGACTTCTTCCTTCCTTGCCGATTTGGATGCCTTTTATTTCTTTTTGTTGTCTGATTGCTGAGGCTGACTTCCAGTGCTATGTTAAATAGTAATGGTAACAGTGGACATCTTTGTCTTGTTACTGATCGTAGGGGGAAAGCTCTCAGTTTTTCCTCATTGAGGATAATATTACCTATGAGTCTTTCCTATATGGACTTTATGATGTTGAGGTATGTCCCACATACCCCTACTTTGTTGAGGGTTTCTGTCAAGAATGATGCTGTATTTTTGTAAACACTTTTCCAAAGAAGACATCCAGAAGGCTAATAAATACATGAAAAGATGCTCGACACCACTTATCATCAGGGAAATACAAACCAAAACCATGAGGAGATACCACCTCACACCTGTCAGAATGGCTACAATTAACAACACAAGAAAAAACAGGTGTCAGCGAGGATGTGGAGAAAGGGGATCTCTTTTGCACTGTTGGTGGGAATGTAAACTGGTGCAACCACTCTGGAGAACAGTATGGAAGTTCCTAAAAAAAACTAAAAATAGAACTACCTTATGATCCAGCAACTGCACTATTAGGTATTTACCCCAAAGATACAAAAATACAGATTGGAAGAGGTACATGCACCCCAATGTTTGCAGCAACAACAACATTATCAACAGTACCTATGGAGAGAGCCCAAATGTCCATAAACTAGTGAATGGATAAAGAAGATGTAATATGTATATACAATGGAATACTACTCAGCCATCAAAAAAATGAATGAAATCTTGCCATTTTCAATGACTTGGATGGAGCTAGAATGTATTATCCTAAATGAAATAAGTCAATCAGAGAAAGACAAATACTATATGATTTCACTCATATGTGGGATTTAAGAAACAAAGCAAATGAATATATGAGAAGGTGGGGGAAGAGAAGAGAGGGAAACAAACCACAAGAGACTCTTAATGATGGCAAACAAACTATGGGCTGATGGAGGGAGGTGGTGGGGGGGATAGAGATGATCTAGATGAGTGATGGGTATTAAGGAGGACACTTGTCTTGATGAGCACTGGGTGTTGTGTGTAAGTGATATATCAGTCACTTCTACTCTTAAAATCAATATAACACTGCATGTTGGGTAACTAAAATTAAAAACAAAACAATAAATACATTCTTTAATACAACCAAAGTGACATTATGTCAAATAATTTACTTTATTTAAGTTACTGAAGCAACTGGAGTAAAATTGCTCATAATGTTTCCTTCTTATCCTTTTTTTTTTTTTTTACTACTTATTCGTTTTTGAGAGATGGAGAGAGACATGAATCAGGGAGGGGCAGAGAGAGAGAGGGAGACACAGAATCTAAAGCAGGCTGTCAGCACAGAGCCTTATGTGGGGCTAGAACTCACAAGCCATGAGATCATGACCTGAACTGAAGTTGACACTTAACCGACTGAGGCCCCCAGGCCCCCCTGTTTCTTATCCTTTTAATGGCTGTGGGATCTGTAGTGATGCTTCTATTTCATTATTGGTGTGGTATATGTTTTCTCTTTTTTCTGGATGGGTTTAATTAGAGGTTTATCAATTTCATGGATTTTTTTTCTCTGAAACAACCAGGTGTGGGATTCTTTTTCTTTTTTCCAAGTTTTGTATTTCATTGATTGATTCTTTTATGTTTACTATTCCATTGGTGGGGGAGGTTAGTTTCTTTTTTTTTTTTTCATTTCTAACATCTTAAGGTAGTAGTTCAGATTTTTTAAAACTGTATCCTGAAATTTTTAATACGTGTGTTTTATTTTTTTACTTAGTTCTAAATATTCTTAGTTCCCTTGTCATTTCTTCTCTGACCCATGGTTCTCTAGAAGTATGTTGTTTAACTTTAAAATATTTGGGTTTTTTTTTTAACTATTTCACCATATCCTTGTCAACACTTGTCATTGTCTTCTATTTCATGTGAAGTACTACTTTATGGTGGGTTTGATTTGCATCTCCTGAAAGACTAATGAGGCTTAGTGTGTTTTCAGGTGTTTATTCCAATTCGTGTATTTTTTTTTATTTTGCAGAAATGCCTATTCAAATCTTTTGTCCACTTTTAATTGAATTATGTGTGGCTCTGCTGTTGACTTGGACGTGTTCTTTGTATATTCTGGATGCAAGTCTCTTATCAGATATATGATTTGCAAGTATTTCCTTCCATTCTGTGGGTTATCTGTCACTTTCTTGCTTTTGCCCTTTGAAGCACAAAAATTTTTAATTTTGATGAAGTCCAATTTGTCTGTTTTGTTCTTTTTTTCTCTTGTGTGTGTGTGTGTGTGTGTGTGTGTGTGTGTTTTCATATTGTATCTCAAAAACTATTACCTGACTCAAAGTTACAAAACTGGCTTATTTCTTTCTAAGAGTTTTACAATTTTAACTTACATTTAGGTCTTGAATACATTTTGAGTCCATTTTGGTGTTTAGTACCAGGAAAAGCTCCACCTTTACTCTCTTGCATGTAGACATCCAGCTGCTCCATTGATCATGCATCATTATGCAAGAAAAAAATTTCTCCTAATATGTAAATGAAAAGCTGTCTAATTTTGTGAAGTCATAAGACATTATCTACAGAATTCTGCTTACAGGTACTGAGTCAAAATGCCCTCAAACAGGTCAACTGATTTATCCAAGACCATCCATGCACTGTATCTGGTCTCAGCTTATGCACCCGGGATCTGCACCAACCCTGATCCTCAATGTGGTGCCATTTGGAGATGGGACCTTTGGGAGACAATTAGGTCAGGAGAGTGGAGCCCTTGTGAATGGAATTAGTGTTCTTATAAAAAGACACAGCACAGATCTCGCTTCTTCTCTCTCTCTACCACGTGACGGCATAGCAAGGAGGCCCCACGTATAAATCAGGAAGAGAGTTCTCCCCCCGAATCCGACTATGTTAGCATCCTAGTCTCAGACTTTCAGCCTCCAGAATGATGACAAATAAATATTTGTTGTTTACACCACTCACTCTATGGTCATTTGTTATAGCAGCCTAAACTAAGAGCTGGCTACGTAAAATGGCTTTGCTTCTCCTGTAGACTTTATCCTTATCGGTAAAATGGGGTAGCCACATTTTCCCAGGGTTTGGAGAGGATTAAATGAGATGAAATAATCAAGCCCTGAGTACCCTGATGTGGTTGGTCAGTGGAGCATAACCCTGGCATGACCCACGGGTGGGGACCTTGCTCATGAGCCGGATGACAGACCTTCACTGAGTACTTAGCTTGGGGGTGGGGTGGGGAGGGGGCTCCTCCTTGAAGCATTCCCAGCCCCCCAGGGGCTCTGTAAAATCGGCAGGATCCCAGTCTTGGATGATAAAGCTTCAACCTTCCTAAGTCACACTCCCTGCCTCCTGAGGACATAGGCAAATAACCCTGACACGTGTCGTTTTAACCCTTCTTCTGCTCTTCCTGCCAGAGGGGCAGCCTGGTCAGTCTCACCAGGGGCCATCATCCATTCTGTAAGCTTTCTTTTGCTCCTCCATTCGGGCCTCCATCCAGCTCTGCCACGTGCAGACACAGCCCTCCGATCTGTCCCGACTCCCTTACTCCTGTGGCTGAGACCAGGCCTAAATCATTAGCCACGTAATCTACTGCAGTCGCCTCCTGGCTGGTGGCCTCGCTCCCAGGTCCTCCCCAGTTTCTAACCCCTTGTGATGCTTCCACTTGAGCAACCTTCCAAAAGTTTGTGTGAAGCGTGATCCCAGTGGCTTCTGCTCTCAGCAGTTTCCGCTCTCCGTTTCTACCACCGGAGATCATTATGGAGCCATCATTCTGAGAGAGAGAAATGTGACAAGTCTGCCAGGAGCTCCGTTTTCCTTCCCGTCCAAACTCCGAGCTCCATGGTAGGTCCTCCAGGCCACTGGTGACCTGCCCCTGCTGATGCTGCAGCTCAACGCCTGTCACACCTCATGGAATTTCAGGCTTTCCCCCATACGTTTCCTGTTTTCGGAAAGACCTTCTTGGGACCCTAGAAGACTCCAACGCCGCCCTCATGTCCCTATGGCACATGAAGGACAAGAGAGCCCTCAATAGGTCCTCTAGCCCTCAACAGGTCCTTTCTAGCCGGTCAACTTCCTTATCAGACAGCAAACTTCTTGTGCATTACTGCTCACTGCAGCCTTAAACTTAGCACCCCTCTGTCAGTTAAGCGCAACTCTTCTTAAATGTTTGTCAGTCGACAGGGGAACCTCAGTTTGGGAGCTGGCTGGGTAGTGGGCAGGTGTGCCCGCCGTGTCCAAAGAACCGGTGAGGGGGAAGGAAGGCGGCCAGCGGGACAGACCAAAGGGTCACCCGGGAGAAAGCTCCAACTGTGGGAGAGTCTCCAGCTGCAAGTTGTTTTATGCTATTGTTTGTTGAATTGGTCACCTTCTACTTTCCAGAAATCTCAGATAAGAGGCTGGAGGTTGGGTGGGGGACAGCACTGGGAGGAAAGCCGGGGGGATGGAAAAGCATGGCGTAGCTCCCAAGGTCTCTGAGGATAAAGGCTTTCCTGCTGGGTCACGTGGCCCACACCACACAAACCACACTTCCCCCCTGCCCCCCACACACACACACGCAGGCAGGCACCCTCAATTCCAGCATGCTCCTAGCCAGGTTACCCAACTTCTCCAAGCCTCATTTTCTTGACGAACGTGGAGTGACCAGCAGAGAGCACAGCAAGCCCTCATCGAACAGCATTGTTGTTCTCTTTATTACATCACCTTCCTTCGAGGAGTCAAAGGCACCGATGCTCACGTGATGAGGCTGATTGTTTATTATGCCACAGTGGAAGCAGGTGGTTAATGTACGTGCACAGATATGCCCAGCTACTTGGTGTAACTGTGGAGAAAGGAACACCGAGACCACACCGAGGAAAGATCATTTGCGGGCACCTGCAGCAGTAAAAGCAGCGTCTCCTCCCTCTCCAGGGGGCTGCTGTTGTGACACGGTGTCCTTTTATCCGGGTCAGTGCAAAATCCAATCCCCATCGATCTCTTCGTGACAGCCCTCGGGGGAAGGCAGGGGTCACTGCTGCCCCACTGTCAAAGGCCGCAACTCTCCGTCTCCACCATTAGGGATTATACTTGGAGCTGTCAGTCGGAGAGTGAACACTTAAGAGGCTCTAAGAATAAGAAACAGTGCCATCGCAATGCCAAAAATGGTGTTCTATTTCCTCGTCAACATTCCCGTCATTGGATTAGCCAATTCAAAGGCAATTCCTGGCTGAAAGAGTGATTCTTGTCCTCACTTTGCAAATTGTAATCTATTTCACAGAAAATCCTCCTTAAGGTAACTTGAGGAATTTCATCAAAAGAATTTTTTTAATTAAGTTATGCTGCAGAGGGAGAAAGAACACTCTACCCCCTCGAGACAATGGAAATAAAATTATTGCCCACATTTTCATTTTCCGATGGCACTTTGCTCTGTTATTTCATAGTTGTTTGAGATCAGAAAAATCGCCCTTACTTAAAATTTCAGGCAACTTCTTTGCCTCTACAAAAATCCAGGGATGGATTCAAAACAACTTAAAGATAGTTTTCTAATGGTTTGTTTGATTCAGCCGTCTATCAAAGAGATTATAATTTTTAATTAAGGGGCCACACGGTCTTTGCGTTAAAGTTTAAGGCTGGTCATTTTATTGCATCATATTACCTTAATAAATATAAGTATTGATTTATATTTCCTGGTTTATTGATTAATGAAATCACAAATGGTTACTTTCTAAAACACGAGACATAACATTATTTGAATGAATTCCTGCCAATAATCTACAAACTCTAATTGAATGACAACACAGAAGTCCTTGCCAGATTATGTCACGAGAAGGGAATAAAAGTATTAGTAGTTACTATTTGAAATAAAAAAATTTAACATTCTTGGCTATTATATGCTAATTAGGGAAGGCCAGGCTTTATAAAACAGTGACATTTGAAAGACAGGAAGGAACCTTGCAGGATGAGCAGGAGGGAAAAAGAATTTCAGACAAGGAAAGCCACGTGTAATCCCTTTAGAAACCTTATGAGATACAAATTATTATTCCCTCTGCAAAGAAAAATGGATGCTCAGATATATTAAAATCTCCAAAGTTAAAATTTGAAACCATTATCCTGGAGCGTTGACATCCATCATGGGCATGTGTAATTCTAAAGTGTTGTTTTGCCATAATACAAAACTACTGCCCATTTCATTGATTTGAGGATATCACACTCATACACACACACACACACACACACACACACACACACGCTTCACAAATGAAGTGTACCCAGAAAGGGGTTAGCCACCCGGATATAGTTGTGTCTGCGTGGGTACATGAGTTTACTTGTATCTGTAGAAGCTAACAGATGCTTGGTTCTGTGATACGAATATTTGTGAAACTTTTAACCACTCTTTACCTTACATATATTCAAGTGCTTGACTGCCTCTTGGAGAAAATATCATGCGTAGATAGAGCAGAAGATGCCGACAAGGCTGGAGCTATTAATAAAAGGAATTTGTAAAGGAACAGCAAGTTAGCGATAAAAGAATTTACCTACAAATACCGACCTTCACCTTCTTGGTAAGTCTTTTATTTTGCAAACAAAAAAGTAGTGTAGCGCTCGGTCACTTGCTTAAATATTTGTTTCTTGAGAGGAAATGCCTAAATCATTAGCTAGAGGAGGAATAGTTCGCTTCTCTTTGAGAAAAACAAAGCAACAGACCGTTGGTATGCTCCTGGAGTGAGGACTTGAGGAAGGCTGGTCTGAAAGCATAAGGTATGAAACTAGGCATGGCCATTCGGGGACACAGTCATCACAAAGGCTTTGACAAACACTGTATGAAGCATCACTTATTTTTGTTAGGTCTGTGGATTTTTTTCACAAGCGGATTTTGGCTGCCTGCAACAACCAGGCATTTTACATGGAATTCTGCCTGTTGTTCTGTTTTGTCTGGAAAAATCTTTCCTGTCCTTCTATTTTCCTTTCGGCTCATACCGAACATCTGTAGGAAGGGAAAAAAGCCAAGGTGTGCTGGTTCTCCTCTGTGAAGGATGTTTTAATTCCCTAAATTTCTTTTTTTTCAAAATCCAATCTGGGTCAAGATTTATCATCTGCATTTAGCATTTATACTTCTAAAGTCTGGGGGGTTCAGAGCAATGCATATATAAAAGAAAATACAACCGAAAATGACCTCACCGGTTTATTGTTGTTGTTAATATTTTTACAGTAATTTAAGGTGCCTGGAGAGATTGACAGGAAGGTGCCGAGACTTCCCATGGACCCCCTGGCACCACACGTGCATAATCTTTCCCGTGATCAACCTCCCCCACCAGAATGATATTACGGTTGATGAATCTACAAGATGTCATTATCACCCAAAGTCCACAGCTTGTATTAGAATACACTCTCAGTGTTGTCCTGAGAGTTGTACCCATTACATGGGTTTTGGAAAAATGTATGATGCCACGTATCCATCATTATAGTATCGTGCACAAGAGTTTCGCTGCCTTAAAAATCCTCTGCTTGCCTCCTATGTATCCTCAACCTCCAGCAACCACCAATCTTTCCCTGGTTTCCATAGTTGTGTCTTTTCCATAATGTCATATAGTTGGAATCATACGTTATGTAGCCGTTCTAGATTGGTTTTCTTCACTCAGCGATGTGCGTGCAAGGTTCCTCCATGTCTTCTCTCATTTATTTAAGTGTTGAGCAATATCCCATTCGTCTACTCACCTACGGAAGGACTTCTCGGTTGCTTCCGAGTTGGGGCAATTAGGAATAAGACTGCTATGAACATTTCTGTGCAGGTTTTTGTGTAGACATGAAATTTTCACCAGTTTGTTTTCAAAGGCGGGTTGTATCGTTATTCTGGGGCCAATCACATCAGGAGGGGACTTTTGCAAAGATAGGTGTTATTTTCAGTCCCTAAGAAGTGAGGGCATGCCGTGCCGTGTGGGGCCACGTGAGGAAGCATCAGAATCTGTCAGGAGGCAGAGAGAATGAGGGGAAAACATGGACAGAAGACTTTATTGTGGCTTTTATGGGGAAAAAAATAAGTGAGGCAAGGTAGGCTGGTTCGGATAACTTCACTGGGCTCTGGGGTAGAGGGACTATCTCTAGTTGTCTGGTATCTGGCCCTGGGATGATTAAGGAAGAATATTGCCTCCTCAAATGTAGGAGACAGACCGAGCAGGTGTTTGGAGCATGGGCTGTGCTCTGAATTGGTTAGTTTGCATATGAAAGGCACACTCCCAGGCAAATGTTTTGTTATCTGTAAGAATTACCTAGCCCTGGGAGGGGCAGTCTCTTCCCAATCAACAAGGTCCCATATGCCAGAACACAAGAATACAGAAAATAAGGACCTATGACACATAAGTTAGCAGCAAATTAAATGAAAGGGCATTTGCTTTCTATTGCTCTAGCACAAATTAACATAGACTCAAGGACTTACAAGAGTCATCATTCCACATGGTCATGGTTAGGTGCTCAGGTGCAGAGCAGGTGGGTCCTCTGTTCAGAGTCTCAAGTGCTGTGTTCTCATATGAGGCTTGGGGTCCTCTTCCAAATCCACTGGTTGTTCACAGAACTTAGTTCTGTGGGGACTGAGGTCCCCATCTTCTTGCTGGTTGTTGGTGTAGGGTTGTTCTCAGCCCCCACAGGCCACCCTCGGGTGCTAGCTACATGGACCCCCCTCAACAGGACAGACAACTCAAACATGCATGATTGCTTTTTGCAGGCCAGCAAGAGCATGTCTTTCTTTGACTTCTGTCTCAGACCTTATAACACTAAGAACTCACCTGCGTAGACAAAGCCCACCCAAAGGTATAGCCTTTTCATTAACTCAGCTGTTTAGGGACCATCATTACATCCGCAAAGATCCTTTTGGCCATGTATTGTCACACAATCACCGATTTGATATCCCCTCCTATCCACAGGTTTTACCCACACTCAAATTCAAGGATGTGGGTCATTGTGGGCCATCTTAGAATTCTGCCTGCTACATAAGAAAATTACTCCTTTGGAGGCAGAACTAAAAATGAGCCGTCAGAGATGTCCTCTTTTCCATTTGGGATCTATTCTGTATTTGAAATGGATTTGTCTACTGAAAATGAGGACCAAGTAATATATAGTCTCCCAGTAGAGAAATTGGACATTCCCTTTGAAGGGCCACCCAATTCCCATGACTCATCTTTGGGTCTAGCCTTAAGACCACCAAAGATCCAAACACCCCAGGGGGTTGGTGATGGCCCTCTAGAAAGTTTACCAATGGCTTTGGTACATCTGTATCTAAACAGCAGATTAAATGTTCTCCCTTAAGAGCGTTGGGTGCTGCTATGAGCTGAATGTTTGGGTCCCCCTCAAATTCATATGTTGAAACCTAGGACTCCAGTGTGATAGCATTGGGAGGTGGGAACTTTTGGGCAGTGATTAGGTCATGAGGTCCTTCTCTGCCATTTGAGACTTATAGACCAGGAAGCAGGCCCTCACCAGACACTGGATCTGCTGATGCCTTCCTCTTGGACTTCTAGCCTCCAGAACAGTAAGAAATAATATTTGCTGTTTAAGCCACACAGGCTACGGTATTCTGCTACAGTAGCCTGAGCTGACTAAGATAGGTGTGAAGGGTGGACTTAAAGGGACAGACATTGGATGGTACGTGGAAATGTGATCTGAGCAAGGTGGTTGTTTTCCCTCTCTGGGGTTCCCAAACATGCATTCTCAAACTCCCTAAATTATCCAAGCTCTGGGATAATTTGATGGTCAATCACCAGGGTGACTGCTGTTAAGAATACCTTGGAGGTGGTAAAAAAGGAAATAAGGAAGAAATTGGCGGGGGCTGGGGGGTGCAGTCTTTGCGTGTCCACATTTGTTGTATAGGAGATTTAGAATTTTACTCTTTCTCAGCTTTGCTTCCAGCCTTGCTGTGACTGTTGTATTCAAAACATGGCACGCTATTGTCGACCATTTCTGAAACCTATGAAGAACACTGGATGAGCTAGAGAAAAGCTGTGTTTACTTCCTAGGCATGTCTGAAAGGCATTGTTCCCCTCCCCCCATCCTTGAGCCAATATGAGAGGCCAGTTCATGACAAATCTTAGATAACTAGGGAATTAGGTCAGTGCTGGGTCCAATCCAGAGGGCTAGGAGGCTTGAATTCGATTTCAAAAGTTTTTAGTGGTTCTGGAGTTATCAGACTAAACCAGTGGTTCTCAATAAGGGATAATTTTGCCCCCAAGGGGACATTTGGCATTGTCTGGAGAGGGGTGCCACCACTAAGGAGGCACTCCTGGCATTCAGGGCAAAAGTCAGAGTGCTTCTAACATCGTACAGTGCATGGGATGGCCCTAGAGAGCAAGAATTATCTAGTCCAAAATGTCAATAGTGCCAAGTTTGGGAAGCCTTGGGGTAAACCAAACCACTGGGCCTTCCCAACACTGTGTTACTCTCACTAAGGCAAAGCATGTCCCGTGATACAAGAACATGGGGAGGCTGAGTTTCCAGAGTTGTGGACATTGCTGTCCTTCCTCACACCCTTTCCCCAAGGAGGAAAAAATGTTCCGTGCTCCCCAGTGTTGGCTGCCTAGAGGTCTGCCTGGTAGGAAGCTCAAGACCCTCTACCTAGAACCCAGGCTGCCATAGGAGCTCCAGGCAGGACACAGACAAGGCTGAGCAGGGGATGCCGTTGCTACTGTCACCCTGGGTCTCTTGACCTCTCAGGGCAGGTGGGAAAGAAGCAGCAGCCCAGAAGTTGAACTGATTATTATCTTTTTCAGGACTGCATTTCCTGTCTCTTGGCAAGTCCCCCATAAAGGAGGTACGTGTTCCTGATTTGTCCTTTTGGGGGAAAAAAGACAGATCAGTCAAATGAATGGATAGAAGGGATTCTATGAAAGGAAAGAAAATGTACTTCTAGCTTATGACAGAAGCAAGTCAACGCAGGAAGCCTAAACTTGAACCCAACATGGCTTACAAACGCTATTCTGTGCGGTTGTGTTAGGCAAGTTCCAGGAAAAAAAGAAAAAGAAAAGAAATAGATAATATTTAACATTTTTCAGGGGAGGGGTAGGGAGGTTGTAGACAGTGAAATCACAGATCCTGAGTATTTGTATTCGTGTACATCCCTGGGTAGGGGAAAGGCTCCTAGCTGTGTGACCTTGGGTGTGGTGTAGCGGCTTGTGTGATTCCTTATCAGCTGTGTGCCTCGACATGTTGCATAACCTTTCTGTGTGTCGATTTCCTTGTCTGTCAATCGGAGATAATGATAGTATCTATGCGTGGGGTCATTGAGAGAATGAAGTAAAGAAATATTTATAAGGTGCTTAGAACAGAGCCTGGCCTCTAGTTGATGCTACGTCAACGTCTGGGTTGTTTTTGTTTTTGTTTTTGTTTTCAGCTGTAACACCGTGTGAGTCAATGATCCCTATCTGTTGCTCTACAATACTATGTCATAAAAATTCTGGCCCCAAGTGTTGACCTAGAGGCAGTGCCTCGTTCAGAACCAGAAGACGCTATGCTGATACATTCCCTTTGCTGCGCTTTCTAAGCAGCCCACACCTATAAAGGTTTTCATCAACAAGGATGAAACACAGAGACCTTTGATTAGGCTGAACTTTGCCAGAAATTCAATTCATTGGACTCTGGTCCAGCAGCTGCATTTTGGATGAGATATTTCTTCAACGCTCTCACAGTTCCCAATAGATGGCGTGTCACTTTCTTGAGTTTCTGCTTCTTCCTGTTGTTTCTCTTGGGTGTAGGTTCATGCTCTTGCTTTATTTGGGGGAGGGCTGGTGCTAGAGAAGGTTCTAGAAGGAGTGTGGAGACAGTGATAACCAAAGCCCCATTTAGCCCTGGGGAGAAGGAAGCCTGGGGCAGTGAGGCATTTGTCCAAGGACTGGCCGGCCTGGGGTGGTGAGTGCAAGGCCCTCCACTCACAGGCCAGCTAAACTCTGGACCACACAGAAATTACAGGCTGATGGTGACCAGCCATTGTGCCTGCCCCCTTCTTGGAGAGAAGAAAGTAGCCCCATGGCAATTGCTGAAGATGCTGTGGGCAGTGGGAAGAAATCACAAACACAATTGCTTTCCCACCCATCTCATTCTGCAGGAAAGATGCCTGCTGGGACTGAGGACTGTCAGCTTCCACCTTCCCCACCACATGGATCTGGGTTCTGATCTGTCTCCCTTAAAAATACTTGGTGCCTTCCCCCTTTCTTCTATGTCTCATGGTCTCATAGCCTCCTCTGCTGGTGGGAGGTGACGGGAGTTCTTCCAACAAAGATGATGTATGTCCAGTTTCCACCTGTTGTCCTGGCATGGTTATTAACAACACCCCTTTACTCTCAAAAGTGCCCCAGTTTGGAGGATGTTAAATGATTCATCGTTCGCTTAGCATCTCCTGAAGTTCTGCAGCTGGGAAGCGTACTCATGTATCTTGGAGAATGGACTTTGGGGATGTCGGGTGTGGCCACGGGTGGGGCACGCTGACCTGGATGTCCCTACCTGAGTAAAGTCGCAGACAGAGCCTGTCTCTGCTCAGAATGCCCCATGAGAGCCTAACTGTGGAACAGCACCCGACACCCCCGACCTTCTCTCCCCACCCAGCACCAATCCACCGGTGTAGCCAGAGGTGGGCACACACAAGGCACGGCCAGTGGGTTTCCCCAGGACAGGATGGAAGGCAGGGCTGGGCACCGGGTATCATTCAGAATATGATGACGAAAATTCCTTGAGAAAAGGAAAAGGATGTGAGCCCTGCCTCCAGGCAGATGTGGTAGGGGTTGGGAGGGGGGGACCTGATAGATCCCTGTGGTGTTTGGGGGAAGACTAAGGATGAGGTTTACGTATCATGATTTGCAGATTCAACAGCTCAGCACCTTAGTGGATTTACTGCGAGGCAGCCTGTATTAACATCATTGCACCATTAATATCCTTGCATGGCTCCAACTGGGCTCTAAATCTTTGAGATGTTGGTGGGGTTTCAGGGGGTCCCTACATAGAAGCAGCACAAACCAGCTCCTGGAGCAGCCAGCTTCCTGTCCAACAAGAGAGGGGCTTACATGGGCATTAGAATGGTCTCTATGCGTTTGTTCCACACGCATGCAATGGGTCATCAGATTGCATGCGTGTGGAACAAACACTTCCTCCCAAATGCCCACTCCTATTAAGTCCTTTCCTGGGGCTGATGAGACTCCGTGGGATGAGAAGCTTTAAGCCCATGTTACCTTTCGGATTCGCATCAACCTGTCTGAATGGTGAGAAATGTCCACAAAAACATTCGGTAGGACGGACAGACATGAGGAAAGGCAGGGTTTGAGACAGAAATGGCCAGGGAGGAGTGAGGAGTCAGGCAAGCTTCTCCAAAGCCAGGGCCAAGCCCTAAGAACTGGAAACAAATGCACTTGTGGGGATGAGCACTGGGTGTTGTACGGAAACCAGTCGGACAACAAATTATATTATAAAAATAAATACATAAATAAATTTTTTAAAAAAGAACTGGAAACAAATGATTTTTCCCCAGCTAGATATAATGTAGCCCTGTCCTCAGTTGTTAGTAATTAAGGGGTATTTTGGTTACAGTCCTACCTCTACCTTCCTCCCCAGCCAGATGCAAGCTCCATGGGGAGCAGGGACCCTGTCTTCTTTATCACACAATGTCCCTCACCTAGTTAAGGGCCTGGTACCTGGTAGGCAGTGATGAGCACCTTGGGATGGCTGGGTGGGCCCTACATGGGGGCAGGAACTGACAACTTTCACCTGCCTCCCTGGCCAGGTGTGTGGGCCCCAGTGGAGTGGCAGTGGGGGGCAAAGTCAGAGGGCCAGTGTCCCACTGGGTGCAGAGCACAAAGGGAACGTCTGGGGCCACGACAGCACGCTGGGCTGAGGAGAGGGTGAGTTCCATACCACCAGTCCCAGATGGCCGAGGGATCGGTGCGGGCTGGGGTAGGAACTGCCCTTTGGGGAACTGTCAACCATTTGTGCGACCAGATCGTCTAGCTGCAGGTGACAACTAGCACTGAGCAAGAGTTTTAGAATGGTTGGCTCTGAAAAGGATGAGGTTCCCTTTAGTAGCAGTGTGACGCGAGATGTGATAATCATATAATATATTGTGTTGTTAATGTAATGTGTAATGTGTGCTACTGTGACATATTATCCGTGAATATGGCATGTAATCATGTGATGTGTTATTAACATAATATTAATGTGTATAAATGTAATGTAATGTGCTAACTACGCAAGGTGGAGGGTGTTAGTATGATACGCGACATGCATCACTGAGATACGCAACGGGTATTAGTAAAATGGGTAATGGGCTATTAATGGAATGCAAAACGTACTAATAATGTTATACGTAATGTGTTAATGTACGATGTAATGTGTATTAACAGAATGTGTACCGTGGGTTGATGTAATATTGTGCGTTGATGTAACATGCAATGCGTATCAACGTGATGTGTAACCTATAAATAACGGAATGTGTAACATGTTAATGCAATATGGAAAGGGTAATAGTCTACTCTGTAACGTGTATTGGTGTGATATGCAGTGTGGTTATTAACAGGATGGTAATTGACAGGGTGGGTAATGGAAGTCGGATGTAGTTAGAATGAGCGGGAGGACATGGCATATCCCAGTGGGGACAAAGTGACACCTACAAGGTCTCAGGGAAAGGCCTGGACTTTCCATAGCCAAGGGAAAGTCCACAGGAACAGAAGTGGGAGCCAACCACACACACCTGCACACACATATGCACGCGCGCATGCGCACACACACACACACACACACACACTGTATTTTCAAGGAACAACAACTTGTCACATACTTTTTTCTCTCTTTGATAAAAACTATTTTTCAAGGTTTTTGAAATAATCAATACTTTAAAAACCCTTTCAAAAGACTAGAATTTCCAGTTGTCTTCTAAAAGAGAGGGAGGACATAGACGGATGATGGATAGATAGATGATTGATAGATAGATAGATAGATAGATAGATAATAAGATAGGTTGATTGATAGATTGATAGAAAGATGATTGATAGATAGATAGATAGATAGATAGATAGATTGATAGGCAGATGATGGGTAGGTAGATGATGGATAGATTGATTGATAGATGATAGACAGATAGATACCCTATTTATGTGTCTGTGACATATATGTGTCCTGTGATTCCTCTTTGGTAGGTTCTCAATGTCAGCACTCCTGACATTTTGGGGCAGGTGGCTCTCTGCTGTGGGGGCGTTCTGTGCACTGTAAGGTGTTTAGCAGCATCGCTGGCCTCCGCCTCCTAGATGCCACTCGTGCCCCAACAGCTGAGACCAACAAAAGTGTCTCTAAACAGTGCCACGTATCCCTTGTCAACTGCAAAGTCAGGACCAGCTGAGAACCCCTGCTCTGCCTTCTCAGGGAGAGCAGAGTGACACGTTTAGGGGCACAGATTCCAGAACTGGATGACGTCCTCGTTCAGGAAGTTCAGGAGACTTCTTGTCCCCGTGGAGCAGCTCGGGACCTTGGGCGAATGAACCCTTCTGTGCTTCGATGTCCTCGTCTGTGAAACGGGGATGATGATACAGCAGCTCCAACACCATGCCCTTGCTCTGAGCACTACGTGGGTTAAAAATGTGTAAAACATGTGCTACAGACCCTGGCACAAAGTCAGAGCTCAGCTCTTGTGATTCTAAATCCCCAAGGAAACAGAACGGAGAGGAGAGGCGAGTGTGTGCTGTGCCCATAAACAACCAAGAATAAGGAACAAGAGAACGCGAAGATCCGGGCATGTACTTTGATTCTTGGCCAGAAAGCCCTCGCATCTGCAGTCTGCTGGAGTTCATGTGAAATGACATCTTCCTTGAATTAGAACAGGATTTATGGAAAACACCAGTATTTCAGTAACGAGAGAGTGCCTAGCAGACAACAGAGGTACAGCGCTTGGCAAATAGCTGGTTCTGTTTATGTCACGTCTTTTGATCATTTTTTTATAATTACTGGCGTGGCATTTATTGCAAGGTCTGTCTTTACCCAGACACATCCCCCCACCCCCTCTGGCCAAGGGTCTCCATCACCCCCTCCCCTGATAACTGCTGGCAGAGTCGGACATTGAGAAGGGCCATACTCAGCCACGGGATGGCTTCTCCACTTCATTTTCAGTGGAAAATTGGAGAAGTCTGATAAGATAAGAATGTGGGTTCCGTTTCAAGGTCACGGCTCTCTTTTAAGTGCTGCAATCTCGTGACTTTGCGAGGGGAAAGCCAGCATTTGGTGGATCCTGAGCGATAAGGAAAGTATCCCCAAGCCTTTGAGGTGGCTGGACAGTCACAGAATCCAGGTTTCCGTGAGATGTTCTCAGAGGTCCCCTTGGTGCGGAAGTAACTTCTCTGGCTCCACCGGCATCCGAACGTGAAGGGAAGAGAGGGGCGCTGTGCCTGCCTTGCCTCTGGGGATGGTGAGTGGCAGAAGCCTAAAGGATTGCCTTCCTACATGGAGCTTTTACTTTTCATCGGGTACAAAATTACAACACTCATCATTACCATTAGAGAAGAGTAAGCAGGCTGTTGCAGGCTCTGTGTGTGTGTGTGTGTGTGTGTGTGTGCATGTGCACATATGATTTAAAAAAAAAAAATCCAAGTTCCCCAATTAGGGTTAAGCAGCTTGACTTTTCCTCGAATATACAATTCCTAGGAAGAATGAGAAACTCATTGAAGGTCAATATCACCATCTGGGCTCTGAAGGACTTGGCGAACAAAAGATAAAGAGCGCTGGTCTTTAATATAGTCGATCGCTTTGGTGCGTAGGTGAAAATGAATGACCAGGGTCCAAAATGTCTAATTGCTGGTAAATCTGTTGATGATCAACTTTGAGACTTCTGCGGCTCCTTTCTTTCTATTTATCACCATTTGTCATATTCCGCTTCCCATGTTTTTGGAAAGGTGACCAGATGGAGAGCAGGCCGCAGCCATCAGGCAGGTGAGAAACAGATGGTCCAGGAGGGAGAGAAACCAGAAAGCCCGCGGGCGAGGAGCCTGCCTGGTCCAGGCGCCAGCACCCAGGTGGCTCCAGAGGACTGTCCCTCTGCTGGCGGGAGCTCCACTTTGTCCCTGTCACATTATCAAGGACGGGGCACGTGTCACCTATAGCTAGGGAGAAGTGTGCCAGGGCCTTCAGAAAAGGGGGCGCTGCGAGGTAGGGCGGGACTTCTGGGAGAGCTTCCAGCTAAATGAAGGGGAACACGGCCATCCTGGTCAGACCTTTGAACCCTTTGCGTGCCCTTTCCATCTTGTCTACCTATGGTCTTGTGTCTGTTCTGAAGTGTTTATTTTTTTTAAGAGAGAGAGAGGAAAAACACAAGTGGGGGAGGGGCAGAGAGACAGGGAGACACAGAATCCGAGGCAGGATCCAGGCTCCGAGCTGCCAGCACAGAGCCCGATGCGGGGCTTGAACCCAGAAACCGGGAGATCACGACCTGAGCCGAAGTTGGACGCTTACCTGACTGAGCCACCCAGGCGCCCCTGTCTTTTTTCCATTCTAGAAAGAGAAACAGCGTTCTCTGTATCCCCACCTCTTTCCCAAGTGCCCTGATGGTCAATTCAGAGGCACCTGCCCAGTCCTAGCAAGGCAGACGTCAACGGTGTTCGTCACCTCTCTCAGTACCGGAAGCCCACCGAGATCACTCCTCCCAAGGAGAGCTCGCGGGCATAGCAGGCTGCATCTTGCCTCGCTCTCGGTGGGTCCCCGGCAAAGGTTTCTGGATTTGACATCATTACTTACCGACATCCCATCGGGAAGAATTGACTGATGAAACTGGGACATTGTCTCCCAGGAAGAGTATTCCTGAAACGCAAAACTGAAACTCCACGTCTCCTGCGCTGCCCTGTTTCCCTCTCTCTTTATCGAGGGGCCGGATGCTCAGTGAGCTTGCATGTGGCGGCTCAGACACAGTCCCCTCTCCCGCGGTAAGTTACGTGTTTTTCTTAGGGTCATTTGCTTCCTGCGGGTGGGGCAAGAGGTGCTTTCACATCTCCAGTGACCGCGGGGTGGCAGGACTGGGGGCTTGGAGAGCACTGCTGGGGATGAGGCAAGGGACCAGGGACGAGGGAGGGCGGTCAGAGCAGCAGCCCGAGGACAGGAGGGGAGAGAGGATGAGGTGGACGGTGGGGGCAGGAGAGGCGGCCGTGGGGTCACAGCGGCTTGTTCCCCATGCTTCCTATCTGCAGGGACAGCTTTGGACTCTGAAAGCCTCTGTGCAAACGCCAGCTCCGTCCTTTTGCATTGTGGGCTCTTTGGCGAGGGAGTCTCCTAAACCTCAGGTTTGGGCGCAGGGCACTCCCAGGACCAGAGAAGATCACAGCAGCCGTGGCCACAGTGTCATTACTGCTATGTGTGAACCGGGCGACCCTGGGCGGCAAGAAACAGAAGCCGGCTAATCCCAGCTGGCTAATACCGATGATCCCCTTGTCCTTAGAAACAAATCGACTTTGAAGAATTCGAGGGGCAACATTCTCCGCTTTAGGTTTCTGTCTCATTGCCAATTTGTACCTCGTGGCCAGAGCGGGACCATGAACCTGTTCTAGGAGGATAGATCTTGGAACCATGAAGTAAAAAGGGGGTGGGGAGGAGGAGGGGGAGAGAGGAGATTAAGACAAAGAAGAAGGAAAAAACAAGACGAAGGAAAGTCGCTACGGCCGTCCATCTGGGGTCAATGGCTCTGCCTCCAGATTCACTCAGCCTGCAGACGACTGTGCCGAGATGCCCCAAGGAGGCCGGTCGTTCCATGGAGAGCCAGAGAAGAGTCAGATGGCCTCCTCCCTCAGATCCGCTCCCTGCTGCTCCTCTGGGGAGAGCGGGCAGAGAGGCCAGAGCAGATGTGTGAGCACTGAGCGCTGAGCCCAATGAGCCAGCACAGGCCCGGGGCCAGGTGAGGGCCCGTCTCTTCCAGTGCGTGCCCTGCAAGACGCTGGTCCCTCGGGGAGCTCCGCGGGGAAAGATTCTGCACAGCTGTGTTTGGGAAACGAGTCCCACTGGTGCTTCTTAGCACATTAAAGGCTCTGGGAAGTCCTGAGGTTAAAAGAGATCAGCTCAGGTCATGATCTCGCGGTTGGCGAGTTCGAGCCCCGTGTCAGGCTCTGTGCGGACCGCTCAGAGCCTGGAACCTGCTTCAGAGTCTGTGTCTCCCTCTCTCTCTGCCCCCTTACAGCCCACACGCTGTCTCTTTCTCTCTCTGTGTCTCTCAAAAATAAATGAACACTAAAAAGAGAGAGAGAGAGAGATACAGAGGAGGATGGTCTCAGTGCCCCTGCGGGACGGGGATTCCCTAGTCACAGTTGGGGAAACCACCGGCTGGACTATGCAGAAAGATAGCTGGCGTATTCTACTTTAGAATGTACAAGTTTCCACCTTTTAACAGGTGAAAATCTTCCTTCCCGTCCTAGGGAGGAGGCTTTATGACCTTCGGAGGTCCCGTTTTACAAATAAAGAGACTGAAGTTCAGAGGTAAGTGAAGTTCGAGTTTAAGCAGCTTGTCAAGCTCTCCAGTGAGTCGGAAAGCCCAGCGAAGGGCTCCGTCTTCTACCCCTTTGGGCTGTTAGAAGAACACGCACAGGTGGATGCAGCGTGCCGTTAATGCGTCTGTCCCCAAGGGGTCCTTCTGTTCCCTTGTTCCTTTGTCCAAGGCTCACCGCTCTTGGATGTTAGCAGACAGGGCCCGGCTCTGGGCCTGCAGACGCTGTAAAAGGGGATCCAGCTTCACAATGAGAAATGCCTCGCGGGTCTCGGCTGAGTCTCACTCAATCGGCCTCCCCAGAGTTATCACTGAGCAAAGATAACGTGTGTAAACGCGGACTTTGGAGTGGTGCGTGTGAGCGTCACTCAAGAAACGCATTTTTTCTCTTGTTCAATTACATACGCCGTGTATTTCAAGCACCGGGTCCGATCTCCCCACGCTGATCTTGGTGCAAGTGACCCGCGCGGATTGAGCTGACACCAGGACGAAGCCCAGGTGAGAATATGCTGGATGGACTGTCTCAGCCTCTACCACAATCCCATCAGGAAGGCTTGGCAATTCTCTGCGTCGTAGATGGGAGAACTCGGGCTGCGGGGATGTTAGCGTTTGCCCAAGACGACGCAGTTATGAATCAGAATTTGATCCCGGCCCGCCTGATTTCTGCCTCCGCTTTTCACACCCCACCATGCAGTCAGTCAGCCCACAAGGACTGGCAAAGCCATTCGGGGAGGCGGGAGCCCAGAGCAAAATGAAAACGTAGGACCCCTCGTCCAAAAGGATTTAAGAATTTCAAGGTGGTGACGGCAGAGCGTTGAACCAAGCGCAAGGCCCTTCCGAATGTGGAGTCCTCGTACAATTGTGCAGGTTGCGCACTGACGAAGCCTGCCCTGCATCCTATCAAATCCTACACCTCAGATAAGTTATTTTCCTTACGAGGGCAGTGAATTCGTTGTAAGGAGAGACTCACCCTGATGGCGCATCGCAGAAGGCAGGTTCTTCAGCGTTCATTCACAATTTTGTCAAATCTGTGACTGATTTCTTCTCAATAAGAAATAAAGTTGAGCACCTGGTAGGCACAGGAAGAGAAACTTTCTCGAGGGGCTCCTGGGTGGCTCAGTCAGGTAAGCATCCGACTCTCGATTCTGGCTCAGGTCATGATCTCACAGTCGTGAGATCGAGCCCCGGGTCAGGCTCCACGCTGAGTGGAGGAGCCTCCTCGGGATTCTCTCTCTGCCCCTCCCTCTCAGTCCCTCCCAAAATAAATAAAGAAACTTTAAAAAGTGACTTTTCTTTCTCCCACACACAGAGAATACTGTCTCTTTCCATTGGAGCATAAATACCAAAAAAAAAAAAAAAGGGACAAAGTCAAAGAGGCTGATTTTTTTAGGTGTGCAGCATTTACAAGAGCAATCTAGGAAAACTTTCTTCAAAAGACGTCTAAAGGGTAACCACCTTCCCCGGCAGAAATATTCCGTGCTTTTCTGTATCGGCCATTTCCAAACTTTGCTCCAAAAAATTACATTAGTTAAATGGTACTTATCGCAAGGCAACGGACTGAGCCTGTGAAATTCAACCCTTTCTTTTCCGTGTCATTGGTGCCCCCTAGTGGCCGAGAGGATTTTCCCTCACCCACGAGGTGGACGGTCCCCGAAACAGATCCCATCTACTAACTCTGTCCCTTAAATTCGGGTTTTCCAGTTGTGCCCCTGAGTACTCGTGAGACCGCCGGGGACTGAGGACTGAGTTCGGGGGTGGAAGACACTTTGCTGGCCTGTGGACACACTACGCGCAAAGCGTTTCCTGCCAACTGGTCTCATTAAATCCTTCAAATCAGCAAGTGGTCTGAAGTCACTCTACTGGTGATTGGCAAAGCCAGGGTTCGAAGGAGGGTTGGCCTGACTCCCAGGCTTCTACAGTGTAGAAGAGCCAGAAGGGAGGGGATGGGACGGGCCTGCTGCCATTAGTAAGAGAAGCTGTACCACCTGGGCCTCTGCAGGTAACTTTCGGCCAAATCCATCTGCAATGCAGGGTGTTCCCCCCTTTGCCGAAGGCTCCTGACGCTTTTTCTGACCCCTTCCTGAAATGTGCTGCAGCCTGCACCAGAGAAGCTGTGAATGGTGAACCCTCAGGACTCAGTTTCCCCTGAAGCGAATATTCTCGGCAGGATTTTGTTTTCGGCACCTGCTAACTTGACATGGTTATTTTCCCCTCCTAGGAAAGACAAAGCCACCCAGGGGGAGCTTTTCTCCCCCTCTTTTCCTTCCCACACCGCTGGTAACATACAATGAGTTATTTCTCCAATCCTACAGGAACCCCTTTGGTGGTTTATGTCTGTATGGAAACGGATTTTCACCATGAAACATATGCTCAGTCTTTCCCGTGGATGCTGGAGGCCACATGTTATCGGACTTGAACTGTTGCATTGTAATTGGAACACATTGGGAATCTGGTAAAACACTTCACTCAATCCATCAGGAGAGAAGGGGTTAGGACCAAGGTGTTTCACTCAATAATGTGCAAACTAGAGAATAAGTACCATGAGAGCCTTAAACAATCGGAAGAAAGTCCAAAGCTAAATGGCCCGTGTAAAACCCTGGGGCTTGTTTGAAAGTCGTCGTAAATCTACCTCCATGAGTAAATGTAGTTTCAGAGGGAAAATGCTAGAAAGTGAGCCAGTGTCCCCGTATTTTGATGAGCCAGGGATATTGAGGCAGAGGACATCTGGGTACTTGCTGGGCTGGATTCCGCCTCGAAAGATGCCAAGGAAAGCTGGCTAAACCTCTCTGCTCCAAGATGGGTGGAAGTCACGGACGCCGAGGACACGCAGCTGCTACCTTCCCGAGTCCCAGAGCAGCCGCAGGATAGAGTCCTGCCTCGGGAAGCTACAGTGAAATCACAGACATGCATGGAACTGTTACTGCTTTCAACAACAGAAGACGTAGCTTTGCTGTGGGTGGAATTGTCTCCAGAAAGATGCTGGTTTCTCAACAGAGACCAAACCCCAAACCAAATTCCATACCTGGTCCTAAGCCACAGATAGAACCAGCATGAAGGACAAGTAACGAGAAGTCATTACATCGACAGTAATGACAAATCAAAAGGACCCACCACAACCACCCGTGGATACGTAAGCTGGATCCCAAACTGAAAACTCTGTCGTTTCTAAATCACCGGACAGGGAATAAAATTGCAGCATTAAAACGTTCCTAGAACGGAGCAGGCAGCGGTGTGAGCTCATTTGGAACAAGTGCTCAGCACACAGAAGCTCAGAATATGTTGCCCTAAAGATCCCCAAGTTTGGTAAGACATCATCAGGGCACAGTAGCTGAATACCCACAAGAATCGGAACTGCCATTCATTACAGGGACTAACCCTTCCCTTGAAGCCAACAGAATTAGCCTTGCAGAGCTCCGTGTGCTGGGATTTACAGACTCCAGCTTGCTTTGGTGCTGTCAAACAAGATGTGCGTATATGTGCTCATCGTCCGTATGGGATTCTCCAACCTCCCCCTGAAGCAGTTTTTATTTCTGTCCGCTGAGTGTGCATTGTAGGTTCTCTGGATGGCCACCCACCATCGCGCCAAAATAAGTTTCCAGGAAACCTCATCCTCCAAGAAGCCTAAAGAATGATGACTGTTTCACAACACAAAATGCCGCAGGATGAGGGAGTCACTGTCCACTACGGGCACACCTCGAAAATCTTGTGGCTCTGTTCCAGGCCATCCCAGTAAAGTGAATATTGCAAGAAAATGAGTCCAAGGAATATTTTGGTTTCCCAATGCATAAAAAGTTACATTCACATCATGCTGTAGTCTATTTGGTGTGCAATGGCATTATGTCTAAAAAAATGCACACAGGTTAATTAAAAATATATTTTATTGCTAAGAAATGCTAACCATCATCTGAGCTTTCGGTGATTCGTAATCTTTTTGCTGGTGGAGGGTCCTTGCCCTGATGTTGATGGCTGCTGACCAATCAGGGCAGTGGTTACTGAAGGCGGGGGTGGGCATGGCCACTTCTTAAAATAAGACAATGACAGTTGCCACAGGGATTGACTCTTCCTTTCATGAATGATTGCTTTGTATGTAGCACGTGATGCTGTTTGATAGCATTTTACCTGCAGAAGAACTTCTTTGAATATTGGAGTCAGTCCTCTCAAACCCTGCTGCTGCTTTATCAACTAAGCTTATCTAATATTCTATTCTTTAAAATTTTTTAATGTTTATTTATTTTTGACAGAGAGAGAGAGAGAAAACATGAACAGGGGAGGTGCAGAGAGAGAGGGAGACACAGAATCCAAAGTAGGTTCCAGGCTCTGAGCTGTCAGCACAGAGCCTTACGTGGGGCTCAAACTCGTGAACCATGAGATCATGACCTGAGTCAAAGTTGGGCGTTCAATTTGACTGAGCCACCCAGGTGCCCCAGTTTCTGTAATATTCTAAATCCTTTGTTGTCATTTCAACAAGCTTCACAACATCTTCACCAGGAGCAGATGCCATCTCAAGAAACCACTTCCTAGCTCATCCATAAGAAGCGACTCCTCATCTGGTCAAGTTTTATCATGAGACGACAGCAACTGAGTTCCATCTTCAGGTTCCATTTCTAATTCTGGTTCTCTTGCTATTTTCACCACATCTGCAGTTACTGCCTCCACTGACGTCTTATACCCCGCAAGGTCATCCACAAGGGATGGAATCAGCTTCTTCCAATTCCTGTGAATGGTGATATTTTGAGGTCTTCCCAAGAATCACAACTGTTTGTAATGGCGCCTAGAATGGTGAATCCTTTCCAGAAGGTTTTCAACTTACTTTGCCCAGATCCATCGGAGGAATCACTCTGATAGCTACTGCTTTATGAAATGTATTATATGAAACGTATTACTTTCTTTTTAAAAAATGTTTATTTATTTATTTATTTATTTATTTATTTTGAGAGAGAGAGAGAGAGAGAATAAGCAAGCAGGGGAGGGGCAGAGAGAGAAGGAGACAGACTCCCAAGCAAGCTCCACACCATCAGCATGGAGCCCCACATGGGGCTCAAACTCAGGAATCATGAGATCATGATGTAGGCTGAATGGATATTGTATCCGCTGACATGAAAACATTCGTCTTGCTACATAGCTCCATCAGAACTCTTGGGTGACCAGATGTATTGACAATGAGCAGTAGGTCTCAACAGTGGGTTTAAGATATTCAGTAAACCATGTTGCAAACACAGGAGCTGTCGTCTAGGCTTTGCTGTCCCTTTATAGAGCACAGGCAGAGTAGATTGAGCATAACTTCTAAGGGTCCCAGGATTTGGGGGGTGGTCTGTGTGCATTGGCTTCCACTTAAAGTCACCAGTTGCATTAGGCCCTCGCGAGATAGTCAGCCCGTTTTTTGAGGGTTTGAGGCCAGACACTGACTTCTCCTCTTCAGCTATGGAAGTCTTAGGCGGTTCTTCGAGTAGAATTTTTTGGTCTACGCTAAAAATCTGTTGTTTAACGTAAACACCTTTATGAGTGATCTCAACTAGATCTCCAAGATACCTTGCTGGGGCTTCTACAATAGCACTCGCTGCTGCTTCACCTTGCACTTGTCTGCCATGGAGATGGTTCCTTCCTTTAAACTTCATGAGGTTCCGGAAGATGGCGGCGTAGGAGGACGCGGGGCTCACAGCGCGTCCTGCCGATCACTTAGATTCCACCTACACCTGCCTAAAGAACCCAGAAAACCGCCAGAGGATTAGCAGAACGGAGTCTCCGGAGCCAAGCGCAGACTAGAGGCCCACGGAAGAGGGTAGGAAGGGCGGCGAGGCGGTGCGCGCTCCACGGACTGGCGGGAGGGAGCCGGGGCGGAGGGGCGGCTCGCCGGCCAAGCAGAGCCCCCGAGTCTGGCTGGCAAAAGCGGAGGGGCCGGACAGACTGTGTTCCGACAGCAAGCGCGACTTAGCGTCTGGGAGGTCATAAGTTAACAGCTCTGCTCAGAAAGCGGGAAGGCTGGAGGACAAAGGGAGGGAGAGCTGCTGAGCCCCCGGACGGCAGAGCTCAGCTTGGCGGGGAACAAAGGTGCCAGCGCCATCTCCCCCGCCCATCCCCCAGCCAAAATCCCAAAGGGAACCAGTTCCTGCCAGAGAACTTGCTCGCTCCGCGCAAACACCCAACTCTGTGCTTCTGCGGAGCCAAACCTCCGGCAGCGGATCTGACTCCCTCCCGCTGCCACAGGGCTCCTCCTGAAGTGGATCACCTAAGGAGAAGCGAGCTAAGCCTGCCCCTCCAGCCCCCGTGCACCTTGCCTACCCACCCCAGCTAATACGCCAGATCCCCAGCAACACAAGCCTGGCAGTGTGCAAGTAGCCCAGACGGGACACGCCACCCCACAGTGAATCCCGCCCCTAGGAGAGGGGAAGAGAAGGCACACACCAGTCTGACTGTGGCCCCAGCAGTGGGCTGGGGGCAGACATCGGGTCGGACTGCGGCCCCGCCCACTAACTCCAGTTATACACCACAGCACAGGGGAAGTGCACTGCAGGTCCTCACCACGCCAGGGACTCTCCAAAATGACCAAACGGAAGAATTCCCCTCAGAAGAATCTCCAGGAAATAACAACAGCTAATGAACTGATCAAAAAGGATTTAAATAATATAACAGAAAGTGAATTTAGAATAATAGTCATAAAATTAATCGCTGGGCTTGAAAACAGTATACAGGACAGCAGAGAATCTCTTGCCACAAAGATCGAGGGACTAAGGAACAGTCACGAGGAGTTGAAAAACGCTTTAAACGAATTGCAAAACAAAATGGAATCCACGATGGCTCGGCTTGAAGAGGCAGAGGAGAGAATAGGTGAACTAGAAGATAAAGTTATGGAGAAAGAGGAAGCTGAAAGAAAGAGAGATAAAAAAATCCAGGAGTATGAGGGGAAAATTAGAGAACTAAGTGATACACTAAAAAAAAATAATATACGCATAATTGGTATCCCAGAGGAGGAAGAGAGAGGGAAGGGTGCTGAAGGGGTACTTGAACAAATTATAGCTGAGAACTTCCCTGAACTGGGGAAGGAAAAAGGCATTGAAATCCAAGAGGCACAGAGAACTCCCTTCAGACGTAACTTGAATCGATCTTCTGCACGACATATCATAGTGAAACTGGCAAAATACAAGGATAAAGAGAAAATTCTGAAAGCAGCAAGGGATAAACGTGCCCTCACATATAAAGGGAGACCTATAAGACTCGTGACTGATCTCTCCTTTGAAACTTGGCAGGCCAGAAAGGCTTGGCACGATATCTACAGTGTGCTAAACAGAAAAAATATGCAGCCGAGAATCCTTTATCCAGCAAGTCTGTCATTTAGAATAGAAGGAGAGATAAAGGTCTTCCCAAACAAACAAAAACTGAAGGAATTTGTCACCACGAAACCAGCCCTACAAGAGATCCTAAGGGGGATCCTGTGAGACAAAGTACCAGAGACATCACTACAAGCATAAAACATACAGACATCACAATGACTCTAAACCCATATCTTTCTATAATAACACTGAATGTAAATGGATTAAATGCGCCAACTAAAAGACATAGGGTATCAGAATGGATAAAAAAACAAGACCCATCTATTTGCTGTCTACAAGAGACTCATTTTAGATCTGAGGACACCTTTAGATTGAGAGTGAGGGGATGGAGAACTATTTATCATGCTCCTGGAAGCCAAAAGAAAGCTGGAGTAGCCATACTTATATCAGACAAACTAGACTTTAAATTAAAGGCTGTAACAAGAGATGAAGAAGGGCATTATATAATAATCACAGGGTCTATCCACCAGGAAGAGCTAACTATTATAAATGTCTATGCACCAAATACCCGAGCCCCCAGATATATAAAACAATTACTCATAAACATAAGCAACCTTATTGATAAGAATGTGGTCATTGCAGGGGACTTTAACACCCCACTTACAGAAATGGATAGATCATCTAGACACACAGTCAATAAAGAAACAAGGGCCCTGAATGATACATTGGATCAGATGGACTTGACAGATATATTTAGAACTCTGCATCCCAAAGCAACAGAATATACTTTCTTCTCGAGTGCACATGGAACATTCTCCAAGATAGATCATATACTGGGTCACAAAACAGCCCTTCATAAGTTTACAAGAATTGAAATTATACCATGCATACTTTCAGACCACAATGCTATGAAGCTTGAAATCAACCACAGGAAAAAGTCTGGAAAACCTCCAAAAGCATGGAGGTTAAAGAACACCCTACTAACGAATGAGTGGGTCAACCAGGCAATTAGAGAAGAAATTAAAACATATATGGAAACAAACGAAAATGAAAATACAACAATCCAAACGCTTTGGGATGCAGCGAAGGCAGTCCTGAGAGGAAAATACATTGCAATCCAGGCCTATCTCAAGAAACAAGAAAAATCCCAAATACAAAATCTAACAGCACACCTAAAGGAAATAGAAGCAGAACAGCAAAGGCAGCCTAAACCCAGCAGAAGAAGAGAAATCATAAAGATCAGAGCAGAAATAAACAATATAGAATCTAAAAAAACTGTAGAGCAGATCAACGAAACTAAGAGTTGGTTTTTTGAAAAAATAAACAAAATTGACAAACCTCTAGCCAGGCTTCTCAAAAAGAAAAGGGAGATGACCCAAATAGATAAAATCATGAATGAAAATGGAATGATTACAACCAATCCCTCAGAGATACAAACAATTATCAGGGAATACTATGAAAAATTATATGCCAACAAATTGGACAACCTGGAAGAAATGGACAAATTTCTAAATACCCACACTCTTCCAAAACTCAATCAGGAGGAAATAGAAAGCTTGAACAGACCCATAACCAGCGAAGAAATTGAATCGGTTATCAAAAATCTCCCAACAAATAAGAGTCCAGGACCAGATGGCTTCCCAGGGGAGTTCTACCAGACATTTAAAGCAGAGATAATACCTATCCTTCTCAAGCTATTCCAAGAAATAGAAAGGGAAGGAAAACTTCCAGACTCATTCTATGAAGCCAGTATTACTTTGATTCCTAAACCAGACAGAGACCCAGTAAAAAAAGAGAACTACAGGCCAATATCCCTGATGAATATGGATGCAAAAATTCTTAATAAGATACTAGCAAATCGAATTCAACAGCATATAAAAAGAATTATTCACCATGATCAAGTGGGATTCATTCCTGGGATGCAGGGCTGGTTCAACATTCGCAAATCGATCAACGTGATACATCACATTAACAAAAAAAAAGAGAAGAACCATATGATCCTGTCAATCGATGCAGAAAAGGCCTTTGACAAAATCCAGCACCCTTTCTTAATAAAAACCCTTGAGAAAGTCGGGATAGAAGGAACATACTTAAAGATCATAAAGGCCATTTATGAAAAGCCCACAGCTAACATCATCCTCAACGGGGAAAAACTGAGAGCTTTTTCCCTGAGATCAGGAACACGACAGGGATGCCCACTGTCACCGCTGCTGTTTAATATAGTGCTGGAAGTTCTAGCATCAGCAATCAGACAACAAAAGGAAATCAAAGGCATCAAAATTGGCAAAGATGAAGTCAAGCTTTCGCTTTTTGCAGATGACATGATATTATACATGGAAAATCCGATAGACTCCACCAAAAGTCTGCTAGAACTGATACATGAATTCAGCAAAGTTGCAGGATACAAAATCAATGTGCAGAAATCAGTTGCATTCTTATACACTAACAATGAAGCAACAGAAAGACAAATGAAGAAACTGATCCCATTCACAATTGCACCAAGAAGCATAAAATACCTAGGAATAAATCTAACCAAAGATGTAAAAGATCTGTATGCTGAAAACTATAGAAAGCTTATGCAGGTAATTGAAGAAGATATAAAGAAATGGAAAGACATTCCCTGCTCATGGATTGGAAGAATAAATATTGTCAAAATGTCAATACTACCCAAAGCTATCTACACATTCAATGCAATCCCAATCAAAATTGCACCAGCATTCTTCTCGAAACTAGAACAAGCAATCCTAAAATTCATATGGAACCACAAAAGGCCCCGAATAGCCAAAGTAATTTTGAAGAAGAAGACCAAAGCAGGAGGCATCACAATCCCAGACTTTAGCCTCTACTACAAAGCTGTCATCATCAAGACAGCATGGTATTGGCATAAAAACAGACACATAGACCAATGGAATAGAATAGAAACCCCAGAACTAGACCCACAAACGTATGGCCAACTCATCTTTGACAAAGCAGGAAAGAACATCCAATGGAAAAAAGACAGTCTCTTTAACAAATGGTGCTGGGAGAACTGGACAGCAACATGCAGAAGGTTGAAACTAGACCACTTTCTCACACCATTCACAAAAATAAACTCAAAATGGATAAAGGACCTGAATGTGAGACAGGAAACCATCAAAACCTTAGAGGAGAAAGCAGGAAAAGACCTCTCTGACCTCAGCCGTAGCAATCTCTTACTCGGCACATCCCCAAAGGCAAGGGAATTAAAAGCAAAAGTGAATTACTGGGACCTTATGAAGATAAAAAGCTTCTGCACAGCAAAGGAAACAACCAACAAAACTAAAAGGCAACCAACGGAATGGGAAAAGATATTTGCAAATGACACATCGGACAAAGGGCTAGTATCCAAAATCTATAAAGAGCTCATCAAACTCCACACCCGAAAAACAAATAACCCAGTGAAGAAATGGGCAGAAAACATGAATAGACACTTCTCTAAAGAAGACATCCGGATGGCGAACAGGCACATGAAAAGATGTTCAACGTCGCTCCTTATCAGGGAAATACAAATCAAAACCACACTCAGATACCACCTCACGCCAGTCAGAGTGGCCAAAATGAAGAAATCAGGAGACTATAGATGCTGGAGAGGATGTGGAGAAACAGGAACCCTCTTGCACTGTTGGTGGGAATGCAAATTGGTGCAGCCGCTCTGGAAAGCAGTGTGGAGGTTCCTCAGAAAATTAAAAATAGACCTACCCTATGACCCAGCAATAGCACTGCTAGGAATTTACCCAAGGGATACAGGAGTACTGATGCATAGGGGCACCTGTACCCCAATGTTTATAGCGGCACTCTCAACAATAGCCAAATTATGGAAAGAGCCTAAATGTCCATCAACTGATGAATGGATAAAGAAACTGTGGTTTATATACACAATGGAATACTACGTGGCAATGAGAAAAAATGAAATATGGCCTTTTGTAACAACATGGATGGAACTGGAGAGTGTGATGCTAAGTGAAATAAGCCATACAGAGAAAGACAGATACCATATGGTTTCACTCTTATGTGGATCCTGAGAAACATAACAGAAACCCATGGGGGAGGGGAAGGAAAAAAAAAAAAAAAAAAAAAAGAGGTTAGAGTGGGAGAGAGCCAAAGCATTAGAGACTGTTAAAAAACTGAGAACAAACTGAGGGTTGATGGGGGGTGGGAGGGAGGGCAGGGTGGGAGGGAGGACAGGGTGGGTGATGGGTATTGAGGAGGGCACCTTTTGGGATAAGCACTGGGTGTTGTATGGAAACCAATTTGACAGTAAATTTCATATATTAAAAAATAAAAAAAAATAAAAAAAAAAAAAAATAAAAAAAAAAAATAATAAACTTCATGAGCCATCCTCTGCAAGCTTCAAACTTTTCTTCTACAGCCTCCTCACCTCTCTCAGCCATCACAGAAGTGAAGAGAGTTAGGGCCTTGCTCCGGCTTACTTTGTGGCTTAGAGGAATGTTATGGCTGGCTTGATCTTCTGTCCAGATCACCAAAGCTTTCTCCATGTCAGCAGTAAGGCTGTTTTGCTCTCTTATCATTTGTGTGTTCACTGCAATCGCACTCTTATTTCCCTCAAGAACCTTTCCTGTGCATTCACAAGTTGGATAACTGGGGCAAGAGTCTTAGCTTTCATTCTGTCTCAGCTGCCGAGATGCTTTCCTCACTAAGCGGAATCATTTCCAGCTCTTGATTAAAAAATGAGAGACGTGTGACCCTTCCTTTCGCTTGGTCACTCTGAGGCCATTGTAGGGTTCCTAACTGGTACATTTCCACGATTTGTGTGTTTCAGAAAATAGGGGGCCCAAGGTGAGGGTGGGAGACAAGGGAACGGCGATCAGAGAGCAGTCAGAACACACACAACCTTTATCAATGAAGTTCGCCATCTTCTACGGACACAGTTTGTGACACCCGAAAACAATTCCAGTAGTAACATCAAAGATCACCTCTCACTGTAACAAATGCAATAAAAATGAAAAAGTTAGAAATATTTCAAGAATTGCCAAAATATGACACAGACACACAAAGTGAGCAAATGCTTTGAAAAAACAGCACGAATAGACTTGTGCAACACAGGGTTGCCACAAACCTTCAGTTTGTTAAAAAAAAAAAAAAAGCAATATGTACAATAAAGCAAAGTACAATAAAACGAGATGAACTTTTACCTTACAAAAAACAAGAAGGGACAAGCATCAGTGACTTTCTCATTGAGTCCTTCAACGTGCTGCACATTTTCCTCTCTCTAAAGTCGCTGCTTGTTCACTAACTCACACAGAGCAATGTTTCTGCGTGAAATGGGCTAATGAATCTGGAGCACGAGTCTGTTGGAGGTTCCCAGGATGGTAGGAAATGGAGTCAAAGGGTTCTATACCACACTAGTGAAGATTCACCAGAGAATGTTGCTGGTACAGCAACGCTATCTACAAAGCTCAGACAGGAACACGTGAGCCATTCCTTTACGGTGGCCTCAAGTCTCAGCTTCAACCTTCTCAATCCTAGAGGCATTTCCCATCCCCATCACCCCAACAAAATGTCCCAGTTCTCTTCAGAGAACATACAGCAGAAGAGTTTCCAGAAACTCAGAAGGGAGATTCTCACTATGTAGCTGCAAAAATTATTAAGTTCTTGAAGTCTGTGTTGGTGGGCAGTTTGGCCAATGCTCTCTTTGTGTAAATAAGATCATGCAAATCAGATGCAGAAGTTTTAAGCCTTTGGAAATGTCTAGCATGCACGAGAGATGTCTGTGCAGTGAGGCACTATAAGAATTTTTATGGACAGCAGCTTTGCAATTAAGTGTGTGTTCACTAAATATGGAAGCAGATGAGAACTAACAATAAAAATTATCTCACAGGAATTGCCACGACACAAATTGAGTGGATCATACTGGGCCGGTGCTTTAGATTTTGGTATGGGCATCTTTATCATTCCAGAAGAACTTCCTTGATCTCCAAGGTAGGTCTGAAGAAACAAAAATATTGCTTTGGATCAGATGATTTATGGATCCCCTGATATGGGCAAAATATGTCGTTAGAACACCCCATTCTATGAGTGTCTACTCTATGAGTATCTACCACTCATTAATTGGATTTTTATGGTCCACTAGGTGAAAGCCAAGATTCTCACTCAGGTCCCCCAACTGAAGCCCCTCTGCTGTAGCCATCCCAATTCTTTTGATATTTCCAACATGCTTTGCTGACTACGTGCTCTGCACCATTTTTATTAAGCCATATTTCCCCTTCCCTAAAGAATACTCTCCCCTGCCAACTCTCCACAAATTCATTTCTTAACTTTCTTTAAGATCAGATAGAAAGGAGGCTTCATAAAGTATTCCTCTGTCTTCCCCGTCATAATTTGACAATTCATTATTTATTTACTGCGTCCAGAACTTACAGCAATAATTTATAAAATAAAATATTGACCTTGTTTACATTTTATTAGAAATTGCTCTTCAGTGTTGACATATGTGTGTATTTTAACTATCTAGTACCTTCTTTGGGGGCAAAGTCTGTGTCTTCCTTTAAAAATATCTGTGCCTGGTACAATCTGGAATCGGAATAGAGATTCCTATCAGGTTGGACGTGACCTGCCAATTAATTTGAGTCTTGAATGCTCCACTGTCACACCGACTTCCACAATCGTGCCTCCTTCTCAACAACACACAAACAGGCTTTAAAATCGCCTCTCTTAAAAAAAAAACCCTTCCTAGACTCTACATCATCTCCAGTTGCTGGTCTATACCTCTGCTATCATTATACTACATCGCAAATACTCTGAGGAGTTGCGTGAGTTCACTCTTTGTTTCCTCACTGCAAGTGCTCCCTCCAAATTACTCCATTTGGGATTTTAGAAACTATACCTCCAACTTCCATCTCAGCAAGTCCAATGTTGAATTCTCCTACTGTAGATCATTAAAACTCTTCTTGGGATGGGATGCAATAATCACAGCCTCCTCTTTCACCTGACGTTCAGAGGACCACACTCTCTGGTTTCCTCGCCATTTTAGTTTCACTGGCGAGTACCCTCTCTTCTTCCTGACATCTGAGCGCTCATAGTCTTGACTACATGATTCAGGCTGTCCCTTTGAGCCTCCATAAGGTTCTAATTTCAATCCTCTTAATCCTAGAAGTGACTCTCAATGGCCCCAATATCCCAGTTTTCCTAAGAACACGTAGGTCTTTGTTCCTGGAACTCACCTCCATCTATACTTATTCGCTAGGTAACATTTTCTAGTTGCATACCTTTAATTACCATCTATATGTTGACGGCTCCCCAATTTAAATTTCCACCTTCAACCTTTGCCCCAAATGCTAGACTTGTATACGCAACCACCTACTTGAAACCTCCAACTTGGATGTGTCTGCGTACACAGGCAAACTCATGACAAAACAATCTGAAGATGTTTCATTATGTCCCCTTTAGCTTACAAGGTTCTATTTGTCCCCCTCTTTCCTGTGCTGCTTCTTGGCAAGCAAAAAAGCTGAAAGGCTGGGAACTTTATCTGCCAGGCTCATCTGCCTTTCAGTTTCTGGTTGCAGCTGTGTTCTGCTAATAAAGAGCCCTGGTGGGAAATTTTGAAGGTGGAAGAGAAATAGAATATGTTTTTCTTCCCCACGCACCAACAGTAGATATGAAAGCTTTAGCAGACATAAGTTTTTGCAGTAGCTTCTGGGTGGCCCCTGGCGATAACTCCTCTCAGTGCTGTGGGGCAGCTGGAGCCATCACCACCAATTTCCTGTACTTTCCTAATCTCTGGATGGAAGCAAAAACCTCTACATTCACTGTATTGGTGGTGGTGGCAGAACTGAATATCACTGGGCCCCTCCCCTAACTTGTGTTTCCTCAGCTCCTCCAATGCTTTTGTAAGCACTCAATTGCCTCTATTGAAGCTCTTTCTGCTTAAAATACCTAGAGCGATTTCATTTTCCCTGTGTGAATGCTCACTGATAGGAGTCCCCACCTTCTCAGTTAGTAACACCAACATTTACCCACTTGCAAAGAACAAAAATTTAGGAGTCATCCTTGACTCTGTGTTTTTCTCTTTACATCCTGCATTCAATCCAGCAAAAAGTCAGCCTGGATATTCCTTCAAAATATAGGCTGAATCCCACTCCCTCACACCCAGAGGATTCTCATCTCAAGTATAAGATCCAAATCTCTTACTTTGTCCTACAGAGTCCTGAAACCCTAACCCTTGCCCACCTCAACCATCTCCTTGCTCCAGCTATAACTCTCTTAACTGCTTTTTAGTGAACATGCCAAGTTAATCCACACCCAGTGTGTATTTAGTATTTCCTGTGCCTAGATTCCTTTAACCGTATAACTTCCTGTGGCTTGTTCTTCCATTTCACTTAAGTCTGTTCAAAAACTCCCTCCTCGGATAAGACTTTCCAAACTACCCATCTAAAATAGCCCCTCAACCACCCCCTCTCTGCTCCTTTACCCTGTTTATTCTTCTTCCAAATACCTGTCACTATCTGAAATTATATTATTTATTTATAAGATTTCTTTGGGACTATCTATGTCCTCACTAGAATGTTTTCTTCAAGACAGTTTGGTCAGCTAGTTCACCACTGTACCCATTGCTTAGATTTGTACGTAGCAAATGGTAGGCACTCTGTAAAAAAGTGGTTGAAGGCATAATTGGATGGCCTTGCTCCTCTATTCAGAGAACTTGAGCTTCTCAAGAGGCACACAGTTAGCTGATTTTCTCAGGATATTCTCTCCCTTCACTAGCCACCATCACAAGACCCTGGTGACGTCAAAGGGAAACTTCCACAATTGCAAAGTTATAGAGGACACAGATCACTTTCCTGATATATACCCAAATTCTTAATAGGGATTCAGTTGAAAATAAAGAAAATCCGTTTTAAATGTTCCTGAGAAACATTTTCTCTGTGCATGCATTTTAAAAGTTATTTACAATAGCACAGAGCATCAATATTTTGCATCTTTAAATCGAAAGACATGGCCCACATTGACCTGGCAGGAGTCAAACCAACCTAATGGATCAACCCTTGACAAGCAAATACATACCATGTGTCAAAACCAGTGCTTTCTTGCTATATGTGTGAAGTGATGGGCAGTGGGAAGTCAATGAAGAACAGAGAGCAATGGAAAAATACAAGTTAAGAAATAAAATGATCTAAAGGCCAATGAAACTTATTTGGCTGCGAATTTCCTGCCTTGGCAGAATTATTTCTGAGAAGCCAAAATTAGCAGGGGAGATTTGAAAGGCATTAAGCAAGAAGTTCAGAATGAAAATGCAAGAGGCATGACTTCCCAGAGCTAGTAAATAATGGTATATTTGCATTTTTAACTCTTCACCACCGCCACCAAGGGTGTAATTGCTTCCATAGAAAAGCTCTTTGATATGAGCCAAAGATGCTAAGCGGTGTCTATTTACATGGATACTGATGATCTCATAGCTCAGGGCTATAACAATTGGAGGAGCTGTATCATGTTATCTCTGCTAAACAAGGCAGAGAAGATGTTTCCCCGCAGAAAGCATTGTTGAAAAAACTCCTTTGCCTTGAACAAAGAAGCAAAGTGAAGTTGCCCACATACTATATAACATTAATTAAATATTATATACATAAGCATATATAAATAAAGAATATTAATAACTGTGGAAGTTATTAATTCTGAGCTCCAAGCATTTTATTTCTCCCTCTCTAGGCACATCGTTAATTTTTTTTCCTGCTTCCTTAAAGCTCTACTTAACGACTTAAGAAGTTCCAACAACTCCTAAGCATAAATGATGTATTCATCACTGCAGTATAGCCGTCTAAGTGCCAGATACCCTGCTATGCATTTTACATATATTAACTCATTAATTCTCACAATAACCATAAGAGGTAGGTATTTTATCCTGTCCCCTTTACAGATGAGGAAACTGAGGCCCAGAGTAGCTAAGTAGTTTTCCCATGGTCAAAATCCACCAAATGGCAGAGGTTGGATTTGAACCTGTGGAGTCTGGCCTCAGCACCTATGCTCTCAGTCACACAAATGATGAGAAGGCATTTTGCTTGTGTCAGGAAGCAAGGTGAATTCATCTGTCTGGGGAGAAGCATCTTTACACGCAACAGTTAGTGACTCAACCCAGGGTCCATAAGTCCATAGCAGCTTTTTATCTTAGAGTTAACAGGCTTTGTATTAAAGTCTTATTTTATGAATGGAACTGTATTTGTCAGTCTCTCTGACTCTCTCAGAGAAAGAAAGAAAGGCAGAAAGCTAGAAAGAGAGAAATGGAGGGAGAGAGGGAGGAAGAGAGGAAGTGAGGGAGGGTGGAAGGAAGGAAGGAAGGAAGGAAGGAAGGAAGGAAGGAAAGAAGGAGAGAGGATGTATTATAAGGAATTGCCTCACACAGTTATGGAGGCTGACAAGTCCAAAGATGTAGTGTGGAGACACTGGGGAGCCAATCATGCAGTTAAAATCCAAAAGCAGGGTTCTGTAGAATTTTCTCTTGCTCAGAAATGCTGGTCTTCTTGTTCTATTCAGGCCCTCAGCTGATTGGATGAGGCCCACCCACATTCAGGAGGGTCAGTCTGCTTTACCCAAGTTCATCAATGGAAATGTTAATCCCGTCCAAAAAAGACTTCCAAGCTGACATATAAAATGGACCACCACAGAAAGATAGGACCTAGAGGGGTTGAGTCAAGAGTTCGAGGTTACATGACAAAGCCAATATCAGAGCTCAGGTCCCCTGGATTCCCAGGCGGCATGACCATAACACCACACTGCCTCCCAGTGAAGCCATGAGAAGCATGTGCCACCCTCGAGGGAAGGGGTAAGGAGCGAGCGAAGGTGCCCTGCTCTTCAGCATTGCTTGTCCAATGGCCAGGGCACAGGGGAGCTTCATTTCCTTCCTGCCAATTCTTTCATAGTTGATGCTTCAAATAAAAGCTTTTATAAATAGTAACGGTCTGCTATTTACTGTTGTAAAAAACGGAAACACAGGAAGCACAAAACATGGCTTAAAATTAGGTAAGGCATATGATTTTTTCCAAGCTGTAGCACTTTTGTTTAAGAGGGCTGAAGCCTGACCTCCTCAATTTAGAAAGACTAGATCTAGCCCACAATAAGGAGTAGGAGACAGACTGCATCTGGGCTCATCTGAAAATTGCATTTTAATTGCTTCTTTTATCTTAGAAGCTCCCTGGCTTCTTCCTAAATGATTCTTCTTGTCTCCCTGCCACATGCCACATTTTGTGACATGACTGAAGCAGGCGTCAACCATTGTGCTGGCGTCATACTGGCCACCAACTCAGATGCTCAGAAACATAGCCATCTTGCTCAAGGTTAAAGGTACTGTTTCATCACCTATACATGCAAGAAATGCACAGGGACATGCGCTGGACAGGAAAAGCCTCAGGGTACCGACTCCACGTAGAGATGATGTAACCAGGAATTCCGAGAATTGGAAGGTTCGAGAGGTTTATCCAAAGTCAACCATTTTTTTTCCCTTAAGATCCCCATGGCCACGTTCTTTGCGTGCCAATAATTACTGAATGCAGCACTTTCTAGGTGCAAATACTGCTGAGCACTTTCTAAGTATGATTACCTTTTCTCCAATATCCCTGAGGCCAGTGTGACTATACCCAGTTTACAGATGTGGCAACTGAGGTGCAAAGAGAGTAAGTTACTAGCTTAGTGTCACCCCGGTAGCACGTGGGGTACTGGCAAGGGATCCTCTCACTGTTCAGACTAGGGGTTAGCGAATGTTTCCTGTAAAGGGCCAGCTAGTAAATATTTCAGACTCTGCGGGCCACACATTCTCTGTTACAACTTCTCAGCTCTGCTCTCGTAGCAAGAAAGCCATAGAAAACACGTGAATGAATGAGCATGGATGTGTTCCAGTAAGTCTCTTACGGACACTCGTGAGGCACGCAAAACCAGCAGCTGCCTGGATCTGGCTGTAGTTTGCCAACCCCTCACGGAGACCATCATAGGTTCTGGCTTGACAAGAAGTGCAGAATCAACCTAGGCATTGAGGGCGAAATATGTTGTTTCTACCAGCCAATCACAAAGCTGTAATTATCAAGAAACAGATTAGAAAGAATGGCCTTATCTCCACTTAAAAGTGGGTTTAAGTGCCAGAGAATGGGCAGCTGAGATGTGGGGGTGTGTATGTGGAGCAAAGCGAGTTTGATTTTGGGTCTAAAGTTCTACTCACAGATGTCTGTGCTGGGAAGAGAAGGCAGAGGGGCGGGGTGGGAAATGGCAGCACCATTCAACAAGCAAGCGTGAGATGATGCCTTGGGGGCAGTAAATATTCTTTCTGGTTTTTCTCTTTCTTTCTCATTCCAGAAAGACCAAGACCAGAATGTCTACCAATGTCACCTTGCCAGAGACATTGAAAGAACTCAAGAGGGGATGTAGGTGCCTATGGGTAGGTGGCAGCCAGCTCTTCTTTCCAGGCAAAGGAGTCTACTCAGCCTTTGGGTCTCGAAGGCCTAGGCTCCCAAGGAACAGTTGAGGTGCCACCATAGGAAAGAGGGGTCGGGGGAGACCTATTATCCCAGGGGGCTGAGCACAAAAGGCTGAGACCCGCAAGGTCAAATCATGGTGTCCCATTAGCAGAGCTTAGCTCTGAGGGACACCATCCTCCCTGGAAGATGCACAATGGTCTGGTCAGAGGCTGCCCCGCAGAGCCTTTCAGGGGGATGGGACCATGCGTAAGCCCAAGGTATGCAACTGCTGGCCCCAGTTCAAGCCCATCTCTGTGTGTGGAGTTTGATTAAGCTTGGTTCATTTGGGCCGCATCAACCCCCCTCCCCCCGGGTTCCTGGGCAATTTGAGGAGGACACAACCTCAAGGGGGAGATATTGGACTTTCAGACAAGATGGCCCCCAAAGGGTGACTCCATTTTCAGTCGGGAAAGAAAATGAAAGAGATGGGAAGCATTTGCACCCGAGCTTTGGGAAGCCTTCGCTGGGCTATCTGAGGACTAAGTGAGATCCCGAAATGAAGTGACATCCTTCCTCATGAAGCCTGACATGTCCTGGGAACGAAAACCTGTTCACCTCCATGCCCAAGTCACCTGGACATTAAGGAAGACGGAGCCTCAAAAGGGCTGTGCAGATTCATTCACTCCATGCGTCTCAGGGTTTCCAAGGCTGGTCCCGGTTTATTGGGTGTCCTGCTGGGCCAGACCTTGGCAGCTGGGTGGCAAATCTGTCCAGACTGCTTGCACCTCCCCTCTTTGTCCTCTGCTTCTCAGCGCTAGCCTTCAGCACCCCTTCTTGGATCACTGGACTCCTCTCCTCCTCCTAAGTCCTTAGGCCGGGACGCTCAGATTCCCAGCTGGGATAGGAGGGCACTTGGAAGTCCAGCTCAGGGACTAGTTACCCAAGAGTCGGTGGACGGGGTGGGGCACCAGTGGAGTGAGACCCCGGATCTGGGCCCCGAGGAACCGTGTCTGTGCCGTGTGCTGCAGGGGAGAGGTGACACCCCATCCTGCAAACACTGCCCTCCCTTTCCTTGTTGACGCATCCGGAGGGCTAAGGAGAAGGGGCTGGTGCAGGGAGGTCCGTCTCATTGACACTAATTCTGGGTATTGACAATAGGAAACCAACAACGTGAGAGAAGAAAATCAAAAGTAATATCCATTTGAAACTGTTTTGGAACTTCTGATCATCTCTGCCTCCTTACCAAGAAGCACAGTCATGATTACTTACAGTCACTAAGTGTCACAACTGCTTCTGTTTGCCGTGTCACGTGTTCTCAGGACAACATCTCAAGACATACAGTCGCAGCTCTGATGAATGACGGGTCCAAAGTTGGACCGAAGAACGTATCTGGCCTCCAAGCTCCAAGTCTCTACGAGCTGCACACACACTTTTGCATTATCTCTAGATGATCGTGCTTGAAGAATTGAAGGTCGTCTCTTAAGAGAGGAGAGGACACTGCTCCCAAGAGGTGGCTCTGCAAGACCAGGAAGCAGCTCCGGGATCTCTTGTCCGCCTGGATCTCCCAGGTCACTGTATTAGTGTTTCTTTGTATTCTGACGCTTTTCCTCCTGGGGCCTTGCCAACCAGGTCACTGTATTAGTGTTTCTTTGTATTCTGACGCTTTTCCTCCTGGGGCCTTGCCAACCTGGAGGCACCGTCCCTCACAGGGCTGGCCGATTGCTGGCGATAGTAAATGATTCACCCGCAAGCATACTTTCCGTGCGTAAGCCAATCAATACGGAGCCCATCCCCAACCACCCACTTTACTGGGCTCTCACACTCCAGGCCACTGTCCCCCTGCTCTTATCCCCCTGGGGTCAAGAATCAAACGACCAGAGACAGCCCCTACCCCCCCCCAGAGCCCACCAGAGTTATTCAACCTAGTCCATCCTCTGCCTGTTTACTCTGCTTGATGTGCTCCTTCCTCTGGAAACCACAATGAAGGCCTCTTGCCCGGGTCCTTTCCCTGTCTCTCTGCCTCCTGGGCATCCCCGCTGCTTCCCATATAGCCCCGCATGGGGTGGCCTGGCCTCTGCTCTTGGGAACTGTGAGTGACACACGGTGATTTCGGTGGCGGTCGTCTGATCTGTCGGCTTCACCGTACTTGAAAAATAGTAAAACCTGCATTTTAAAATAGTCGTGTCCCCGACAAGTTCTGCAGATACTCATGCTCCTGAAAAAGATGAAAATGACCCAGACCTTCATGCCTCAAGTATTTTCTAGCCCAAACGTGTAAAGAAATGGCCTGGAGGGGGAGACACACGGGCTTCAGCGTCAGAACCTGGGGGCTTGAGTTTGTCTTCTGCTCTTTCCTCTGTGGAGCTGGGTGGTTACGGCATCTTCCAGGTTCCTAATCTGCAACAAGGAGGCTCAACTGGGTTTCAGCTAAGAAACCTGAAAACGATACGTCAAAAGTCGTGTCACGCAATCGACACTCAAAACCCTTATCGTGGCTGGCAACATTATTCTTCCTCAATAATTGGTTACCCGCACTTTTTTTTTAACCAGCAGCCCAAATCTTATCTGAATGAAGACAGTCATTTTTCCCTTTTCCTCAACTAGTCTCTTAAACATTTGATTTGCATTTGGTCATTAGAAAGCGTATAGACCTGTTTAATCATTAAGAGTTCAAAACCTATTACCGCTTGAGTAGAAACTACAGTGAGCTCTGTTTCCCTGACTCGAAAGATAGGGCATCCAAGAACCCGTCTGCGGACAGACCCCAGTTTGAGAAACACAACATTAGAAATTAAACTCTGGGGGCACCTGGGTGGCTTAGTGGGTTGAGCATCCGACTTTAGCTCAGGTCATGATCTCAGTTTGTGAGTTCGAGGCCCCCATCAGGATGTCTGCAGTCAGCACGGAGCCTGTCTTTAGATCTTCCGTCCCCTCCTCTCTCTCTGTCCTCCCCTGAACTCTCTGTCTCTCAAAAATAACTAAACCTTAAAAAACTTAAACTCTGTCCATAGCATTGATTGCTTTATGCTGACAGGATCATAAACCCAACAAATGGGGGCCAAACACAAGCGGAGCCCTGAAATATCACAGTAATGCAGGAAGTTATTGCCCAAATAATCTCTGTTATAACACAAATATATAGAGGTAGATGGAGTTTAAAGGAAACCACAAGAAAAAACAAACCTGCTCAAAGAGGGATCCCCAGGGATAGCTATAAAATAGCTTGAAAGTAATTCGGATCATCCTGTAGATTCCAAAAACCCCAAGGTGAAGCCTCTGCAAATAGACCGTTTTCTTCTGGACGCACAACTTTTATTAAAGTCAGCTCTCTGGACTAAAGGACGTATCCGGTCTCCAAATTGTAAACCTCGAGTCTCTGGCATGACAAGTGACTACATCAGTATGGAGAAAGGATTTGCTCGTCCCCACGGACGCCACCAACCTCAGCTTCTCGGACGCGTGACCTGTGCGCTCGCACAGGGCCTGTGCTCAACGGCCTCCGTGCTTGATTTCATTCTCTGCTGTCCCGAAAGTCTTACACTTTTTGAACAATGTGCCTGCGTTTTCATTTTGCGTTGGGCCCCTCAAATTATGTAACCAGTCCTAGACACCCTCATTTTCTGTCCAGGGGAGGAAGGGTACCACCCAGGCCGATAGCCGCCCTGGCAGGCTGCCTTGGGGATTGCGCAGTACCTTCACCCCGACGGGAGGCCGGCTTTGCGGAGAACCTCCTTCTGCTGGAATCATAATGAGCAAATTTAAATCATTAAAAATTTAGCGGCTACCGGCTTAGAAAAGATGAAGCATCCTAATTCAATTGAAAATACCAGAACAAAAGGAAAACGAAAAGCTTGCAATTTTTTTTCAAACCCTACCCAGCTGGCTGTTCTCTCTTGTTTATCTTGGCATCTGATTCTTTATTTGGTAGCAAATTAATCTGGGTAGTGATCCCTATCGTAAGTCTTCTCAATGGTTGAAAGGGCTGATTTTATTACAAGAGGCTAATTCTTTGATGCCTGCAGCCTGTTGGAGGATGTGGGGCTGGCAGAGCGAGGACTTCCTGTTCTTTACAAGGTCAGGGGTCCAGAGAACTAATGTCTTGTGTTAAACGAACAACACAGGTGATTCCAGCCCCCAAAACCTTTCTCTCTGTCTTTGGCATGGGAAATAGCCAGCTGGATCACTCTGGTTACCATTAATGAGGCAGGGAACAGAGGCAGAGAGCAACTTTGTCCTCTCTGCCTCACCATCTCTTTTTAGGGTCCCCGTTCCCTTGTTGCGAGATGCCCGTAATCCCCAGGTCCTCATTTCCTTGGATAACGCTGTTGGGTCTCTGGTGCTTTCTTCCTAGGTGGGGTGCCTGGCTGTGTTTCCCAACCTCCCTCTTGCCAAGCCCCGCATCCTGTAACCTCAGGACTCTAACCTCAAACACTACTGCCTGGAAAACATTAGGCAACTGATGATGTTGCGTGATGGTCAAGGAATGATTGCATTTCACAAAACGGGGGTGGGGGGGGGGATCTCCCGGATACGTAATCCACAGGGACTGCTCCCCATGTGGGCATTTGAGGTCATGATGAGGACAGGATCTGGGAGTGAGAGGGGCTGAGAGAAAGGCTGTCAAGATTTACTTTAAAAAATAACATATTTTGTTTAAATGTGTGAAAATGTATGTCAATGGCGGGGGGCGGGGCGGGGGAAGATGGTTTCTTTCTCTGAGGCTGTGTCACATCTCCTTGCACGAATTTTGCTAGCCATTGAGAGAAACTGGAGGGTTTCCAGGGGCGTGGCCTGGCCTCCCAAAGACGCATCTCACTGACATTGGCATATTTGAGCCGCCGGTTTCTTATTTGAAATGAAACTAAGAAAATTAAAACGCTTTAGTAAGCTAGGCCATCAGAAACACCAAAGAATAAAGGTTATTCCCAAGCACGTATTTAAAGGCGATCAGCATCAAACTAGAGTTTGGACAGTCCAGACCAACTGTGAGAGACTTTGAAATAGTTGGAAGGTTGGCTGAGCATCCTGGCCGATGCGCCCCTTTGGGCTGTCCCCACCTTTCACTGTCCTTGGGCTCCCTTAAGTCTCCTTAAGTGACAGACGGTGTCTGTAATGCAGTTGATTTCGCCCATAAAACTCAAATGAATTGTGTCCAATGGAAATGCAGTTAGTCTTTGCTCTGGAAATGTTAACCCATTTTGCATTTATTTGTAAATTCATGTCAGGGTCTCTGATTTCCCCCGCACACGCGCATGTGTGCATGCGTGTGTGTGTGTGTGTGTGTGTGTGTGTGTGTGTGTGTTGAATTCTTGTTTGAACTGATGGTGGCATTTTAGTGGTTCCCTCCTTAGTTAATCAGTTAAATCTTTAACACATGTTCATTTTAAAATTCTATGAGAATCATTATTTTATCCTTAAAAAAACAGCAACTCCCTTGTAACCAGATTCCTACTCAGTAATCTGAGACGGTCTTGACAAAGGCACCATTTCTCTTAAAGCTGGTGTTGGATTGTTCAAACTTATCCGGAACATCTGTCCTTGAAGTTCAAAGTCCTTCCAAAGGAGACGTTTCTCGCCGGATCTGTCAGTGGCCAAAGACACTTTGTTTCTTCATCTGCAGGCGAGGGGTGAGAGTGTCACAGCACTTTTTTTTTATGTGTTTGCTTATTTTACGTTTGTCTGTATTTTTGGTTTTGGGAGATACCCTGTATTGGATGAGAAAGCCATCATCTGTTTTTAGTTTACTTCTAGTTTTTATGAGAAATAATATTGAATTTTATTGCCTTTTCAGCATTTGTTGAAGTGGTAATATGGTGTTTCTACACGACTTTTTTAATATAGTGAGTTGCACTAACAGATTTTTTGGGTGTCAAGGCAAATCTCATTCCCGGTCACAACTGATTTTTTAATATTCAGTGCGCTAATGGTTTATTTAGGATTTTTCACATATGTTTATAAGGAGATACTAATCTGTTGTGGGTTTGTTTTTTTGCATCTGTGAAGCTATAATATCTATGTTATACTATGTTATACTATGTTATAGTACTATGTTATACCCCACAGAATGAGTTGAGGACTTTCCATTTTTTCTAGGCTTAGAATACGTTTGTATATAAAATTTTACCAATTAGTGGTTTATTCAGATCTTCTTCTTAAGTCAATTTTGGCAAATTATAACTGCTAGAAAATTATCTAAGAGTCACAGTTATTGGCATCGTGTTCCCTAGTGATGTTAAAATTGACTATACAGGGGTACCTGGGTGGCTCTGTCCATTGAATGTTTGACTTTGGCTCAGGTCATGATCTCATGGTTTGTGGGTTCAAGCCCTGAGGTGGGCTCTGTGCTGACAGTTCAGAGCCTGGAGCCTGCTTCTGATTCTGTGTCTCCAACCCTCTCTGCCCCTTCCCCTCTCACACTCTCTCTCTCTCTCAAAAAAAAAAATATTAAATTTTTTTTAATATTGATTATATTCCATGCTTGTATATTCTTTTTCATTGTTAATAGTGTTTCTTTATGTCCTCTCTATTTTCTTTTCTAGGATAATCTCACTCGGAGTTTGTCTCTCTTTTTTTATACAAATTTCAAATTTTTATTCATTTTTGAGAGACAAAGAGACAGAGCGTGATCAGGGGAGGGACAGAGAGAGAGGGAGACACAGAATCTGAAGCAGGTTCCAGGCTCTGACCTGTCAGCACAGAGCCCAACGCGGGGCTTGAACCCACAAGCCATGAGGTCATGCCCCGAGCCTAAGTCAGATGCTCAACCAACTCCCCAGGGGCCACAGAGCTTGTCTCTTTTTTAACCTTTTCAGAAAAACAGCTTTCAGTTCTTTTGTCTTCTTTATTTGTATTTGTCTCCTTTCATTAATCTGATGTTGTCTCTTGTCTCTTGTTCATGATACAGAATATAAGAGGACAGCTCTGTGCTCCGTAAAATGTTTTCTACTCAAAGAACTTCATCTTGCAAACATGAAACAAGCTCACGGTCAACAAGTATTTCCAACAAGGATTCATTCTATTTTGGTTGATATTCAAGTACAGTTTGATGGAAATTATACATTCAGCCAGTGATGGTTTCACCAGAGCATGGATTACATTGGAAATGTCACTGGTAACAAGATAAACAGTAAATGCGAGTAGGTACTAGATGAAACCATGAACATATATTCATTCTGACAATGTAAACACTCATTTTCCAAATTCATTTATTCAACATTCATACCAGAAGTCTTTATGGAGTACTATCAGGACAATGGTGGCTCACTGGTAAATAATACCAAGGTAGGGCGCCCGGGTGGCTCAGTCGGTTAAGTGTCTGACTTCGGCTCAGGCCATGATCTCACGGTTGGTGAGTTCGAGCCCCGTGTCGGGCTCTGTGCTGACAGCTCAGAGCCGAGAGCCTGCTTCGGATTCTGTGTCTCCCTCTCTCTTTCCCTCCCCCACTCGTGCTCTGTCTCTCAAATATGAAATTTAAAATAATAATAATAATACCAAGGAGTCCCTGCCCTCCTCAAGACTACATTGTGGTAAAAGAAAGAGATAATAAAAAAAAAAAGAAGAAGAAAGAAAGAAACTAAAAAATGTGTCATGCAATTTCATAATCAAAGGACAGGGGATAAGTTGGTTTACCTGATGTTGACAGATATGTAGTAATGAATTTACTTTTATAAGTTGTGTGGATTTTGTAAGCCACATCTAGGCAGAATCAATGAATATAGTGATGGGGAAGACAGTTGAAATTATTATAAAGTTTTATGAATTTTTGTAGACTAGGTTAACTGTATAAAACCGATAGACTTCACTTGATCGTAGGACAAGAAAACAAAATGTTAGGGAAAAATCTGTTCTATCATGGCCAACAAGACTGATAAGGGAATTTCAGCCCCTGCCTGAAGACTTCCCTTCCAGATTCTTGTTCCCACCCTGCTTGCTTCAGGTGCCAAATTAGTACTGTTGGGAAAATAAGTTAAGTTCTGCACCATAAGACGGCCAACAGGACTAAAACAAGCTCTAGTTGGTTCCCAGCTTAGAGACTCCTCTTCTGGGTTCTCCCTGCCCTGTTTGCCACGTGTGTGAAAGCCACCACGAATGCAGAAGATGATGCTATACATTACCCTTCCCACCTGCAGTCGGGCTCAGATCTCTGGAGAATGATCTCCTCTGAGCCCACCGGTGTAAAATTAACCTCCTTCCTTCCAAGATCTCCGAGTGCCGCTTGGTTCTTCTGCCGGGTGATCCAGACCAGTTTCCGTAACAAAAAGAGCAGACCACTTTATCTACTTTGTGAAAGAAGTTGAGAGTTTCAGCTAAACACTGAAGATCTTAAAAGGTTGAATTCACCAAGAGCACTATAAGTCGAGTACTGCCTAATCCCTCTGCTTGTATCTTTGTTCAGAGGCCTCCGCAGAAAAGCATTATTTTTAGGCTGCAGTGGATTCTGCTATAGTTAGGCCCCAGCCCACGTTTACTAGGTACGGCCTGGGTTTATCCACCTAATCCCTCTCCTCCTTACCCCCTTTCTTCTGTGCTCTCTACTGATTCCGTCCCAAAGATATTTTCTGAAGGCAGCGGTGGGGTTGATGTATGTACAAATTAAATAATCAATACACAAAGCCCTTCCACTTAAACTTTCTCCTTTCGAAGGCGAACACACTGATATGTTTGTGGTTTCAAAATACAATGTGCCTAAATTCTCCACTTTTCCTTGAGGGATAGTAAGCCAGATCTCAACTGACAAAACAAAGTTGGAAACATAAGGTATTACTGGTTAATTTAGTTAAACAAATGAAACCAGACCTTCTAAAATTATGTGGTAATTTAAGGAAAGTTTCCTCCCATTGTGACTGGATTGTGTGGGTGATTGTCCCAATTATCTCACAAACTGTGGCTGCAAATGTCCAGCCCTTTTGAGCTACGGTCACGTCTTCGTGATCTCAGCTCCAATTTAGTAGCAGGAAAACCAAAATGACATCGATGTTGGAAGTGAAGACAGAGAAACACAGTTTCAGGAACCATGTATTTTTATTTGAGTTGAACATTTTAACAACTGTATTGAACGCAAAGAATTACAGGAATTCCTCCTCTAAAGCACTTAAGGAGATAAAATGCAAAGAAGAAAAGGACTAAAAATTAAGAGAGAGGTCTGACCTTACCAATAAAACATTGTCTCCTCCTCCATAAGTAATTTGACCTCTGGATCTCTCAGTTTAGGTCATCTGCCTCTCAAAAGAATAAGTGGGTGGATAATGGATGAATGGAAGCAAGGATGGATAGATGGATGGACGATGATGATGAATAGATGGATAGATGGACAGATGATGGATGAATGGATAGATGGATAGATGATGGATGAATGGATAGATAGATGTGTATAGATGAATGATGAATGGCGGACAGATGGATGATGGACTAAAAATAGATAAATGGATGAGTTACTCATTTAGAATGACTGATTTTGGATCGTTGGAGAGTGAATGAATGATTTTTGTCAGTTTCTCCATTCTGTACACCCCTAAAGTTGTGAATGTATTTGCTGAGTATCAGCCTGAACCATGATTGTGAACTTTACATACCAAAAAAAAAAAAAAAAAAGACAAATATTCTCTACCTTATGGGAACCTATATCCAAGTAGACAGGGAAGTTACACCACATACACAAAACCATAAAAATGCAAGTCAAGTGAAAAATTATGGGACATAGACTTGGGGCCCTGAAGGCATTCAAAGATTGGTGAAGTCTATTCCCTCATTCAACATTCTTGCCACTTTACTCCTGATCCAGAAGGAGAAGTAGAAGAAAGAGCAGATCAAAAATGGAATATGTGGGCCAGACCCTCATCACAGGAGGAAAGTCAAGATGGGAATGGGACTGATAGGGAAGCTCAGGCCTTTGAGTCTTCTGGGTGTCATCCAGCTAAATGGTGTCACTCCATTGTCAACTGTTCTAACAAACATTCGAGCTTGACGCCTGTGATGGTTAGTCTTATGAGTCAACTTGACAAAGCTATAGTACATAGTTATTTAATCAACTACTATTCTAAGTGTGGCTATGAAGGTATTTTTTAGATGTTCCTACATCCACAATTGCTTGACTTTAATTAAAGTAAAGGAAATTATCCTCCATAATACGGATGGACCTCACCCAGTTGAGGGCCTTAGGAGCAAAAACTGAGGCTTCTTGAAGGAGGAGAATTTCTACCGTAAGACTGCAGTGTTAACTCCAGCCTGAGTTTCCAGTCTGCCAAGCTGGCCTACAGACTTTGGACTTGGCTAGCCCCCACATTGCACGAACCAATTCCTTAAAATAAATGTTTAAAACAAATTTCTTTTTAATTTTTAAAATGTTTTCATTTATTTTTGAGACAGACAGACAGACAGAGCATGAGCGAGGGAGGTGCAGAGAGAGAGGGAGATACAGAATCCAAAGCGGGCTCCAAGCTCTGAGCCATCAGCACAGAGCCCGATGTAGGGCTCAACACTCATGAACCACAAGATCATGACCTGAGCCGAAGTCAGACACTTAACCGACTGAGCCACCCAGGCACCTCTTAAAGAAATTTTTTTAAGTAAAATTTCAAAAATCTATATCTATTTATCCAGCCATCTGGCTAGCGATCTCTCACTGGTTCTGTTTCCCCCGAGCACCCTGACAGATACAGTGCCTTATTTCAACATAAACAAGGTCCGCACATTTGTGGGATCAAAGTGCCAACAAAGCTGGCTTGATGTGTGTGACAATTTCCATGGACATATGAAGACAATATGGGAAGTTTGGGGGTGATGTGACAGGGTTCTGAAATGAAGCAAAGCGGGCAAAATGATTGGAAGTGAGCTTACGCGCGTGGCCCTTCAGGAACGCTTTCCACCCAAGCTGCCGTGAGTTCTCATGAGTTCTCGGTGTTGATGAAGTTTACAGGAGATGAAGAAACACATTCCTCTCCAGTTCTTTCCATGATGTAATTAAAGCTTTCTGAGATCAGGGACTCAAACACTTGAAAGATTTTTTTTTTTTTTTTTTTACGGAAGGCAAAAAATGTAAAGCATCTCAATTTTTAATTACAGAGAAGGACCTCATTACGTAAGTGAATACGCCCTGGTGTGGGTAATTATCAATTCAAAAGAGCAAAAATGGTAATTTCTAGTTGGGAACTAAGTACTGGTTCACCCCCTTCTTTAATCCATCAAATTTTAATTTTCTTCTTATTTCTATAATTGAGGCACGGCTGCCAGCTTTGGGGATACAGAGCTGCATCCTTCTGTTTTGAAAGGAGGGGGCTTTCTTCTCAACTGTCACAGAAGCAATTAAAGCCTCCGAACTGGGCTCTCTCAGATGGATTTTCCTCCTTTCCACTTACTCATCCTGCCAAAAATGAGGGGGTTCATTAACCTCACACTGTTAGGAGACGGAGCTTATCACCGAGAAGTCTGGGCCGTGTTCCTTCTGTGTGCTGCGAATGAAGGGCTGCTTTTCCTAAGCAGGGTGCTGGTCCAGGAGCCCCCAAAACAGGTGCCATCCGATTTTGTCCTTCTTTAGTCTTCCCCATGGCTCGGTTTCCCCACCCAGAAAGTGAGAGGCTTAATGAAGCAACAGACAGTCTCTAAATAATAATGTCCAATAACGTAGCAATGAAACATTGCCAAATAATGAGCATGGTGTTGGATGTATCTTACTTAGTACCGTACGGTGTTGGAGACTCTGGGGCTCCTTCCTAGCAGAGCGTGGGGCCAGAGGGGAAGCAGCTAGCATCCCTCCAGCTTATTATGCTCAAGTACAGTACAATTATCCTGAAAAACCATTTTCAGTCGCCAGCCACTAGGGTTCCCAGCTGCCATAACATTTGATAGCTGTGTTTTTCGTATTGGCATTATCTTTTCAGCTATTGAGATAATTAATGATACTCTTATTTGAGCCCCATCAAGCTTTGGAAATGTGTCGAACGAAAACAGCTTTTTTATTTGTTTTCCCCTTTCTTCCTCATTTTTCCTTTTCCAAAGCTTCCAGGTGGTAGTGTCCTTCAGAGTAAAATCGGGCAGGCCTCTGAGCGTCCTCAGTCAAGGATTAACCAGAGTCGCTACAAAATACCAGGGAAGCCGACCGAGAGGGAGCTAACAAGAGGAAGGACATTGAAGCATGAAATGTCAGCTGATCTCCCAGGGAGTGTGGCAGGGACAAACCACACTTCCCTGGACATCATGCCCCTGTTGGGCACTAGCAGGAAGGTGAAATTCTTCTGAGATGAACCCTCTGGTCATGACACTTTGGCCATCTCGGACTCCGTGAGGCTCAATGGTGAGCTGTGGGTTATCGTAAAGGAGGAATAGAACTGCTTTTTCTTCAGAACCAGCGGGGTTTCTCAGTCTCAGCACCTGTGACATTTGGGGCCAGATGACTTTTGGGAGTGGGGGAACGGCCTGGCTGCGTGTGGCAAGGGGTTGAGCAGCGCTCCTGGCCTTCACCCCTAGAGGTCAGTAGGACCCTCCCTAGCTGTGACAATCGAAAATGTCCCCACACACTGCCAAATGTCCCCTGGAAGGTTGGGGTGGGACAAAATCTGCATGGGGCTAACACCACTGGCCTCAGGTTGAACACAGGTGAGAGACATTACCGTGAATTCTAGATACAAGACGTAATTAAAGCTAGAGACACATTTTCACATCTCCAGATACTCCTTTGTCACTCCCTTTTATGGCACCTGCAAATAAATAATCACAACCATCTGGGTCACAACAGTTCTGAAATAGTGATACTGACAGCATTTGCCTCGGACACAAAGACACAGAGTTTGAAATCTTGTGCTCAAAGTGCATGTGATGAGTGTTTCTATTTACTTCTTAGGAGAAGAAGAAGGAATTCGTCTCAGGAAAATGAGCATAAAATAATACTGGTCCACCATCAAAATACGTGAAGTATCTCACGCTGCTTGTTTTTTTATGTAATTACACCTGGAGTTATGCATGATGGTCACTTCATTGATCCCTCTTTATTTTAGTTTATTTAAAAAAATTTTTTTATGTTTTTCTTTTTGAGAGAGAGACAGAACGTGAGTGGGGGAAGGGCAGAGAGAGAGGGAGACACAGAATCCGAAGCGCGCTCCAGGCTCCGAGCTGTCAGCACAGAGCCCGACATGGGGCTCGAACCCACGAACTGTGAGATCGTGACCTGAGCCAAAGTCTGACGCTTAACCGACTGAGCCATCCAGGAGCCCCTGATCCCTCTTTAAGAACAAAATCATTTTCTTCCTTCACATCTCCCTGGCTGTAATATATGTGGGCACTACTGGGGGTTGCTCGCCACAGCCGAAATGGAGAACTGTCTTCTGTCCCCGTCTGCACGCTTCTCTCTGGAGAGCACGGTTGGTCGTGGGATGTCAGTGCGGTTCAGTAAAGGGTAACGCTACCCCAGCGAGGGAATGTTCTCATTGCCTAAACCATCACATTCCCTCAGCCTCTGGATATATATATAATCGTGCTTTTAAAAATTAAACTGAAAATTTTTTCTGCTGGTTTAAAAAATTCAGTTGCCCGTACCTCTTAACTGCATGCAGAGCTTGGGGTTTTTGTGAACCTGCATGGGGGGGGAAGGCTTTAACAAGAGCATACTGGATGGGAGGGATGTCTAATAAGACTGGAGAAAACCCGAAGTTGCCAGGTCAAACTCCTCCCGTCCAAGGGAAAGGAACTAGGCGGGGATGCGTAAGGAAGGTCCTGGAGTTAACAAATCCAGGGCAGATGATTGTATTGAGCACCAAGACACCTGAGTTTACGGAGCATCTCTGGGCAAGGCACTGTTCTGGGACCTGCTACACATACAAAGGAGGATAAATGATGAACCGTGCCCAGGGAGCTAACAACAATCCTGGAAACAACAACGACAACAACAACAACTACCAAGAAACGATGCAAGGAAAACCAAGGCAACAATTGAAGAGACAATTCAGGAAGCCCTCAGTGGTGCCAAATAGAATTATATGTATGGTGTTAGTTTCGTTCAAGACAGGTACTTCAGGGGCGCCTGGGTGGCTCAGTCGGTTAAGCGTCCGACTTCGGCTCAGGTCACGATCTCACAGTTCGTGAGTTCGAGCCCCGTGTCGGGCTCTGTGCTGACAGCCCAGAGCCTGGAGCCTGTTTCAGATTCTGTGTCTCCCTCTCTCTCTGCCCCTTTCCTGCTCATGCTGTGTCTCTCTCTGTCTCAAAAATAAATAAACATTAAAAAAAATTTAAAAAAAAAGACAGGTACTTCAGATCGGTTTCGGCTGATGTGCTTGGGGAAAAACGATAACAGCTAAAATTGGGTTTAAACTGGACCTCATAGGATGAGCAGTGAGCAGGTGCAAAGGGGAAAAGAGAGAAATCCCGATAAGTCAACAGCAAGGTAGGGCTGGGACAAATAAACGAGCCGCCGTGCTGCCGTGGAGGGGCAGGCGTGTGCTAGAGAGCAGAAGGTTTGGGGTTCAGATCCCGCGGCTGGACTTGCCCGGCTCAGCAACTTCCCGCCACCCCCTCCCCCGCCCCCAGAGCCTCAGCTTCCTCCCAGGGAGTGCAGGGAGTGACCCCAGCAGAGAGGACTCAGTGAGACTGTGAGTATGCCAGCCAGACGGCAGCAGCAGCCTCTCTGCGCTTTGAGTCCCTGACTCCATGTCTGGGGGAGGTTCTGGGAGCGCCCCAAGATTCCTCAAGTATCCAGTGGCTTAAATGACCATCCTCGCTTTCCCATCTCACAATCCCTCTCCGGATTCTTGTGCCCCTCCCATGACCGAGTTCGCTGCTCAGCACTGACCTGTCGCTGAAAGCAAGGCACCACAGTTAATGCACATGACTCCAGCCTGTACCTTCATTGTCACATGGCCTTCTCCTTGTGCGTCTCCGTGTCCAAATTTCCCTATTCTTATAAACATACCAGTCATCGGATTAGGACCCACCTTAAGCCAGTGTGACCTCATTTTAACCTCATTGCATCTACAAAGACCCTGTTTCCCGATAAGGTTCCATTCACAAGTATGTCAGGCTTAGGACTTGAACATATCTTTCTGGTGGACACAATGAACCTACCACCCTGGCTGTGGCCAGATCGAAGTCCGGAGCAAAGGCTCCAGGGAGAAAGGAAAGACGTGAGCAGATAAAAAGATGTCTTAGGGACAGAATCAGTTGGTCCTCTTGGTGTGGATTTGAACAACGGGAAAGAGAAAAATGATGTAGATTTTGAGCCCTGTGCATTTATAAGTGAGCAAGCACTTGCTTGGTATGATGAAAACTGTAACCTTATTCGTGTAAGATTTACAGAGGAGGGGGAAAAGGACAGGCGGTGGGTCTCAGGACTCACTTGGGGACTCTACTTATATCAACATCCCCTCTTTGGGACTCCCATTCAAATAAAATTAAAAGTCTCTCTTCTTGTACAACCGGTGGGGCCAAATCAGGTATTAGGAAAAAGAAAAAAAAAAAAAAGAGAGAGACGAGCCTATCCCCAGGCAGATCCCCGCTACTCCCTCCAACAGGACCCCCGTCCTTATCCCAGGAGTAAAAGCACAAGCTGTCCAAGAAAATCAGAACCCAGAAGGCATAGACTCCCTATGGAAATTGCTAACAGCAGCGTATGAGGCCTTAAACCGATCGGACCCTGAGGCAACAAGGGCCTGCTGGCTATGTTATGATATAAAACCCCCCTTCTACGAAGCCATAGGTCTAGCTGCCCCTTTTTCACAATCAGAAGAGTCGCCAGCAGCTTGCAAGTGGGATCGAAAGGGCCCCCGCCTCACGCTGCAAGCGGTCACTGGCAATGGGACTTGTACAGGAAAGGTCCCCTCTAGCCATATCCAGCTCTGTGCCCCGACTAATTACTCTATGGACGAATCTAAATGGATAATTCCAGCTCCTGACAGTTGGTGGATTTGTTCTAAGACAGGGCTCACCCCATGCGTTAGCGGAGATGTTTTTAATTCGTCACCCGAATATTGTATCATGGTATTACTATTTCCAAAGGTTATTTACCACCGAGAAAATGTTGTATATGATCTGTGGACAGAAGGGACGGAAGCAAGAGAGTCAATAAGAACAAAACGGGAACCCTTTACGACCATAACCTTGGCCACCTTATTTGGCCTCGGTATCATAGGGGCAGGAACAGGGATCTCATCACTAGCCATCCAGCACCGAGGGTTCAATAGCCTAAGGACAGCCACTGATGAGGATATAGCCAGACTTGAGGACTCAATCTCGCACCTCGAAAAATCTCTGACCTCCCTTTCTGAAGTGGTCCTACAGAATGGAAGGGGGCTAGATCTAGTCTTCCTCCAACAGGGAGGTTTATGTGCAGCCTTAAGAGAAGAATGTTGTTTTTATGCTGACCACACCGGAGTAGTCCGAGAGTCCACGGCTAAAGTTAGAGAAGGCCTGGCCAAACGGAAGCGTGAACGAGAACAACAACAAGGCTGGTTTGAGTCTTGGTTCAATCAGTCCCCATGGCTAGCCACCCTGCTTTCTGCTCTAGCTGGGCCCCTTATACTCCTCCTTCTCCTCCTCACCTTTGGGCCTTATATTATCAATAAACTAGTTGCCTTTATCAAAGACCGAGTTAACACGATTCAACTGATGGTCCTTAGGACCCAATACCAACCCGTCATTACCGAAACATTTGAGTCACACACATCAGATCCAAGATTGGCTCTTAAGGCACCGAAGAGAGGGGGGAATGAGAGACTAAGAAAAATTACCAGGTGTACTCACAACTGCAAAGAAAAGACCTCCCCCCCCCCCCCCCCCCCCACCGCTGTTCCGGAACCAGCCAGGGCATGCCCAGTTGTGGTCTGACCTAAAGGCAGGAACCAATCAAGTTCTGCTGAGTGGTTTGAAAAAAAGGCGGGAACCAATCAAGTTCTGCTGAGCGTTCAAATTTAAATGTCAACCAATAACAGCTCTGTAACCTCAAAAAATCCCTAACTTGTTTGTGCCTGTCTATAAAAGAAGCTGTAAGATCCTCACTCGGGGCCTCTTAGCGTCACTGGCAATGAGTGCGCAGAGGACCGGGTTCAAACCTGCAATAAACGACCCTTGCCGCTTGGCTTTGACTCTGGACTCTGGTGGTTTGTTTTTGGGGGTCTCTCGAATCGGGGCATATCAAGGACACTACTCACCAAGATGTGAGAAGCCAGCTATGGATGTCAAAACGACATCCAGGAGCAGCCACCGTGGGACAGCCACGACTCCCCTAGAATGAGGAGGCAGCAGGTAGAGAGGACACCAGAACCCACAGAGTCTTGTGACCAGGATAGCAGAGGACCGGGGGACAGTGGCCATTAGCACAGGAATACAGCCATTGCCAACCCATGGCCTGGAGGAACATAAAAAACCCCCAACCACTTTGTCCCCAGCTTCCTCTGGTGCCTTCATGGGCCAAATCCCGCGAGAAGCCATGGACAAAGGGACCCGGTGAGGGGGGGGTGGGTTGTTGTTCATAGAGATCACTCTCCTGAGGGGGCTCCAAACATGGCGATGAGGGTAGAAATAGAGGGGGGCGGGCGGGGGAGGGGCGGTGGCACAGAACACCCAACACGTTGTTACTTTGTGTTTTCATCTGATACTCCTAAACCTAGTTCGTAACATACTATGTTTTAAAGTACCTTGTACCAAAAGTTTACATTATGATTATTTAACTTCCATTTGTATCAGTAAAGCCCAGGGAAGCCCCAGGTATCTGATTAAACACTATTCTGGGTGTGTCTGTGAGGTTGTTTCTGGAAGAATCATGACATAGTTGCCCATCATGCATCATAAAGGACAAAGAAGATAAATTCCTGAAGAAGAAGAACTCTGCAAAGACCATGCCTTGGCGTCTGTGCTTACACAAAATATTTTGTGGCCATTTTGCTAGTGCTTCTATATATATATATATATATTTTTTTTTTTAAGTTTTTTTAACATTTATTTATTTTTGAGACAGGGAGAGACAAAGCATGAATGGGGGAGGGTCAGAGAGAGAGAGGGAGGCACAGAATCTGAAACAGGCTCCAGGCTGAGCTGTCAGCACAGAGCCCGACGCTGGGCTTGAACCCACGGAGTGAGAGATCGTGACCTGAGCCGAAGTCGGACGCTTAACCGACTGAGCCACCCAGGCGCCCCTATATTTTTTAATTTAACGATCATCTTGCCGTTCATTCATCATCCGCAGTCTTGAGTTGTTCAGAATTCCCTGCTGGTGGCCAAACTCCCGTCTGGCAGGTGTCTGAGCCAGCCTGTGTCTTCCATGATAAGCTTCCAAAGAAACGTTACAGGGGAAGAAAGAGTTACTCCTGACCAATGACTGTACAGGAAGCGGCCTTCTAAGGGGGTCATGCGCTGTCTGGGACAGGTGGGAGAGCCCGTATTGTCACCAGCCTGAATGGATGAAGCCCCTTCTCCCCGTGAAAGGGACGGATCCAAGCCTCTTCATTTTTGTGCGGTGGGTGGAGAGCTAAGGAAAGAGAAGCCCCCGTCCCCCAAATTATCTTCACGAGTGTTCCATTCTTATTCTCCAGATCCGTGGCCATGCTGACCACGGTCCCTCCCGAGTACCAAGAGGCAAGATCCTCCCACAGGCGGTCTGTGGCCCCAGGGGACATCCCTGGCAGAAAGAAGGGCATTTCTTCTCCACATACGACCCCGAGCAGACCGGCTGAGATGCATCAGTGACGCACGGGAGTCTCTGGGACCCCAGCCAGCGTTCTTCTAGGAGACGTGAGCTCTTTTGGCCTTTGGAGAAGGGCCACTGCTTGCATCGCGTGGTAAGGGGGACAGGTCAGTTTCCTTTATGGCCCCATCGTGTGGTGCTTACGCCCTTCTTGTATTTGTTTAAAATCGCGGATATTCCAACATGCGGACGACACAAAAGTTGAACGTGTTAGGAATCCGAACATGACTGTAGACACCCCCCCCCCCCCCCCCCCCCCCCCCCGTGACGTGTGGCCCAGGTGCCGCCATCAGGACTGACGGACTCATCACTCCAGCTCCCTGGGCTCTGCTGCCCATGGCCCTGGCTGTCAGCACCCCACGGAGAGGCCTCAGCTGAAGAGCGGCCTCACCCTGGGGACGTCGTCCTTCGAGGGGCCCTGCCTCCTATGCTCCGCTGATGTGGGATGGGTAAAAGCCAGCTGTGCTCCACACAGCTCCGACAGGCCAGCCCGTGTTCTGATCTCCCACGACCATTGGCCCCCGTTACCCTTCTCCTTCCCAAACCCTGGTGCCCCGCACCCCCCTTTCCCAGCCGTGGATCCCATGAGTAATCTCTGAAGAGTCCAGAGTGCTAATCTCCATCGTGGGGTCCACTTCCCAGGGGACTCAACCTGCAACAATTACCAACTGGCTTTCTTTTTTTCACTGTCCTTTTTTAAAAATTGAAATACACCTTTGAAAACGTGTAACGCCTGTATGACGATTGGTTTTCTGTGTGTACTTGGATAGACTAGTTGTTCAATTAAACACGAATCCAGCCAGGTATTACTGTAAGGGTATTCTGTAGACGTGATTAATATCTGCAATCGGGGGCGCCTGGGTGACTCCTTTAGTCAGGCCTCAGCCTCTTGATTTCAGCTCAGGTCACGATCTCTGGACTGGTGAGTTTGAGCCCAGCGTCAGTTTCTGCGCTGACAGCGAGGACCCTGCTTGGGATTCTCTCTTTTCCTCTTTCTCTCTCTCTCTGCCCCTACCCTGCTTTCATGCGCTCTCTCTCAGAATAAATAAATAAACTTAAAAATATTTTTTAAAATACCCACAATCAGTTGACTTTCAGTAAAGATTACCCTCATGAATGTGGGTGGGCCTCACCCAATCAGTTGAAGGCCTTAGCGCAGAAACTGAGGTTCCCCCAGAGGAGAAAAAATTGTGCCTCAAAACTGCAACATCAGCTTCTTCCTGAGGTTCAGCCTGCCAACCTCCCCTGCAGACTTTGGACTTGCCAGCCCCACAGTCATGTGAGCCAAAACCTTAAAATAAATCTCTTAATATATATATCCTTTTAGTTCGGTTTCTCTGGAGAACCCAGACTTACATAGTCTCCCATCACGACTGGATTTTTTTTCTCTTTGTAGACTTGTCCTTTTCTCTTTTTTTTTTTTTTTAAACATATTTGAAGGTTATCTTATTAGGAACAAATGTAGAGTGTTTCATCTTAAAGTTGAAACTTTTATTGCTCTGAAATGAACTCCTGTTGGCCCTGACTTGGTAACTTTTGTTTTGCATAATGTATTTCTCAGCCTTTACTCATTGATATATTTATATATAAGGTGTGTCGCTTATAAACAGCATGTTAAACTTTGTTTTATTTTCTTTTCTGGTCTGAAGAACTTTATGTTTCAATTGAAATACTTAGTCCATTTAAATATACTGTGATTTACTTCAATCTGCCGTCTCGCTATTTGTTTTCTATTTGCCCTGCCTGGTCTACATTTTCTGTCCTTTCTAAAGATCTTTTGGATTTATTTAATATTTTATAATTATATTTTTTTCCTCTATAAGCTTTTTAATTATACTTAAAAGGTTGTTTGTTTGTTTGTTTGTTTGGTATTTTCCCTGGAGATAACAACAGGTATTCCTGATTATTCAAGTGCTATTGTTGGGGCTCCTGGGTGGCTCAGTCGGTTGAGCATCGGCCTTCGGCTCCGGTCATGATCTCACAGTTTGTGAGTTCGAGCCCCGCGTCCGGCTCTGTGCTGACAGCTCAGAGCCTGGAGCCTGTTTCAGATTCTGTGTCTCCCTCTCTCTGTGCCCTTCCCCACTCTAATGAATTAGGGCATGTGAAATGCTTAAGGCAACGTTTGGCACCTCGTAAGTGCTCTACAAAGGTTCAGGTTGGCCATCACCCTCCCGCCTCCGCTCTGCAGCTCAGGGACACGCTGCCCTCGCCAGCACCTTGAGGGAGGTGGCATTCAGCAATCCTTGAGAAAGGTGTGCTCAGACATGCGACCACAGGCACCGAAGGTGACTACTTTGTATTACTGTTACACTCATAAAGCCCTTTTCCATTCTGAGATACACAAATATTCTGGCACATATCCTTCCAGGATTTTTATCAAGGCTGATTTTCAACATTTAAATCTTTAATCCATCTGGTATTTATTTGGGAGTAATGCATCCGAATCCATGTTTAAATTTATCGTATCAATGTACTTATTCTGCTTCTGGAGTTTGTATTTCATTCCTTGTTCTAGTATTCTCTTCTATGCCATCACCACCTGGTTTAATTTATTAAACTATGTTTTTGCATCTAGTAAGACAAATATCACCAGTTAATCTTTTTCTCTTTGGTTTCTATTTTATTTTTTTCTCAGCTTTACTCATGAATTTGTTCTTCTAGCTGAATCCTAATTTTACTCGAACATGTTTCAGAGTAAATCCCACTGGGAATTTAAATGCAGTTGCGTTAACCCTATAAATGAACTTGAAGAAACTGACATCTTTACAATGTTAATAAATAGGGTGATTTTCATTTAATATATTCTTTTTTCATGTATCTATCAGGTTTTTTAGCTACTTTCACATTGAAAAATTCCTTACGTGTCCTTTTAGGCACTCCATGTTTTGTGCTGCTATTATAGAAGGGAAATTATTTCTGTTAAATATTATACTTAGATTTTTCTGAATTTTAGAAAAGACATTGATGCTTATGAATTCATTGTGTGTCTAGCCCCTTAATTTTAAAATTTGGATGTTGGGACCTTTCTAGAGAATCATCATTGTCTAAAAGCAATAGAAAGGTAAATTTGTTCTTTCCAATGCTACATATCTTGCTGCGCTGGCTAAAATTTCTAGAACATTAGATGATGCTGGTGGCAGAAAACATCCCTCTCTCATTCTCAGTTTTGGTGGGACATGTTAATATCTCGTTGCCAGGTTTGGCTTTGGCTGTTAATTTCATATATGTCCTCTGTTGAGAGATAATGCTTACATTTCTGGTTTGGCTGCCTATTATTCCTCTCCCTATAATAAAAATACTACACTAGTAATATGGTAAACTATAGGAGGTAGTTCCTAGCATATATTTAACACAAAGCAATACATTCCACAGTAGACATTAATAAACTCATCTCAATATTTAGAATGCAGGTAAATATAAAGCAATGGAGATGTTAACTCACCGTGGTCAGAGGCTAAGTGCTAGGGCTCAGCTTTGAACCTTGATCTATAATAGTCAAAGTGTCACTTACATATTTTTTGTCATGCAAAGAGCTTGTTCCTCATGAGCCCTCTCCCACGTGGACTTCCCACCCATCTCTGCTCAGCTCTGTGCCTCAGGAAGATAACTTTTTCACTCTGCACTCCCTGGCCTCATTTGCTGGTTGCTTTCTATTGGGTTTGGCCAACTAGGGTCACTGACATGACCCTGAAAGAAGAAAAGTGAGGTTATTTCTTCCTCAGCTCTCTCCCTGCCTAAATGTGAAATCTTTAGTAGTAGTTGAGTCCACGGTAATAGCCCTTTAACTGTAGCTTAGCCAGGACTACCCCTTCCCTTTCCCCATCAGCCCCTGGGGCAGTCATAGCTTACCATGGGTGCTATCTCTAGGTGCCTCACCACCCCTTGTATGTCTCCTTAGCTTTGCCAAGCTTGAGTCAAGTTGTCCCTTCACTAGTGTCTCTATTTGAAAAATCGGGTGGGAACCCTAACTTATTCAGAGCTTCTATTTTTTCTAATTAAAAAATGTGTCTTATAAAAGCCCAAGAAGATAATATAGGAGGAAAACCTAGATGGCCTTGGGTTTAGCAATGACTTCTTAGATCTGGTTTTAAGTAATCTCTCCACCGAATGTGGGGCTAGAACTCACAAGTGAGATCAAGGGCTTATGCTCTACCAACTGAGCCAGCCAAGCGCAATGACATCTTAGATTTAAAAGCAAGATCAGTAAAAGAAAAAAAATAATAATTGAATTCCATTAAAATTAAAAACTTCTGTTCGGCATTCTTAGGAGATTGAATAAGCAAGCCTCTTTTAGGGGAAAGTTTTTTTCAAAACACATAGCAGATAGAGGACTGGATTCAAAGTATACAAACAACTCTTAAAAGTCAAGAATAAGAAAGCAAACAATGGAAACATAGGCAGAAGAGCTGAACAGATACCTTATCAAATAGGATATACAAATGGCAAATAAGCATATGGAAAGATGCTTTACACGATTAGGGAATTGCAAATTAAAACAAGGAGATACCATTTTACACCTACCAGAATGACCAAAATGGAAGCACTGACAACACCAGATGTGGGCTATAGAGTAACAGAAACTCCTATTCATTGCTGGTGTGGAAACAGAATGATGGAGTGGCTTCGAAAGTCAGTATGGTGATTTCCCACAAAATTAAACACACTCTTACTATATGACCTAGTAATCACACTCTTTGCATTTATGAAACAAGTTGACAACTTATATTCAGATCCAAATCTGCCCATGAATGTTTATTCATAACAGCAGCTTTATTTGTAAGTGCAAAAAAAGAGAAATGAGCTACAAACCATGAAAAGAAATGGAAGAACCCTAAATACATGTTGCTAAGTAAACGATGCCAATGTGAAAAGCTACATGCTGTATGATTCCTACTACAAGGAAGGAAAAATAATTTTCCCTTTACCCTTTTGAGTTCCTAGATGAGATTCCTGTAAGAAAAGACAAGTTAGCAAGAGAAGAATAAAAAGAAGTTTACTAACATTTCTATCTCATGTATATGTGGGAGATACCCAGGAAAAAATGAGTAACTCTCTGAGGTGGCTTAGAACTCGGGATTAAATGCCATCTCAACAAGGACAAAGGAAGCTATAGATCTCTTGGGGGAGAGAAAATGGCTTTAGGAAGGCCAAAGGAGCTCTCAGCAGACTCAGTGGGGGGGTCTGACAGTTTGGGACCGAGTTTATCTGGGTGCAGTGCTGACTTCTAGTCTTGTCTCTAGAGGTAAGAGTCCATCCTCCCTGCTGATGAAATTCCCGGGGAGGGGATGGATGATGACCGAGTTCCTTTTGGAGGATCTGACTTAAGGCAGAGGAGGGAGTTCAAAGGGAGCCTGTCTTGCATCTGCTGTTTCCCAGCACCTTCAGCTCAAGGTAATCAGTGTATCATAGTGTCACATGCTGGGGTGGCATGTCCTGACTTCCTTCAGTCGCATTTTTGAGGCAGCATATTCTGCTTCCCTTTACTATGGGATGGCATTCTGGAAAATTCAAAACTGTGGCGATAGTAAAAGGATCAGGGCCTTGGGGGAAGGGAAAGATGAATAAGTGAGGCACAGGGGAGTCTTAGGGCCGTGAAATCTTCCGTCGGATGCTGTAATGCTGGATGTGAGGCATCATGCATGTGTCCGAATCCATGGAAGGTACATCACCAAGAATGAATCCTAATGTGAACTATGGACTTGAGTTAACAATAATGTTTTCAACACTGGCTCATCACTTCTAACAAATGTACCACCCTAATGTAAGATGTTGATAGTAGAGGAAACTGCAGGAAGAGAGAGTATTTGGAATCTCTTGGTACTTTCCATTTATTTTTTGTATACCTAAAACTGTTCTAAAAGTTGGTTAAGCGTCCGACTTTGGCTCAGGTCATGATCTTGCAGTTGGTGAGTTTGAGCCCCACATCAGGCTCTTTGCTGACAGCTCAGAGCCTGGAGTCTGCTTCAGAGTCTGTGTCTCCTTCTCCTTCTGCTCCTCTCCTGCTCGTCTTCTCTCTCTCTCTCTCTCTCTCTCTCTCTCTCTCTCTCAAAAATAAGTAAACATAGAAACGAGTTTTAAAATACAGTCTATCAATTTTTTTTAAAAATAAGTGCATTTTCAGCAGAGGTAATTGAGAGGGTAGAGCTACCCTTTCCTTGGAACTGTGGATATGATGCATTCAATTGATCGATTTCCTAGTGTAGCATTGTCCTTATATTCCTGGAATAATTCTCTTTGGTCATGGTATGTTCTCATTTTTACTTAGCACTGAAATTGATTTGTTAGAATTTCATTTCGAGTTTTTGCACCTATATTCATAAGTGAGAGTGTCTCGTATGTTATTTTGTTAAAGTTGGGTAGTTTTGGTGCTGTTTTTCTCAAGGCATTAGTATCAAGTTAACATAACTTCATAAAAATACATTGAGATTTAAATATAACTATAAACTGCACATATGTGCTATATTATATACAGTAGAAAGTATTTTATGTGAAACCACTGGACCTTGAAAAATTTTGGAGCAATTTAAAAATTCTTTTCAGTAGCATGCATAGTAATTGGGCTATTCAGGTTTTCTGCTTCTTTTTGAGCAAAGTTTTATAATTTATACTTGGCCAGAAAATTGTGCTTTTCACAAAAATATCAAATTTATTTATAGGCTATGTATTTTAAGGTTACCCTTATTTTTGGAGTTTCCTCTGAATCTGTAGTCACATCACTTTTTTACTCCCGCATTTATGCATCTTTATTCGAATCAAATTTACTTAATCAAAACCATAAAAATTAAAAGCGAATGCGTGCCTGTTGTTGAGTTTTTCTTATTTATGTTTTGCAGGTTTAAACCGGTGTCTTTATTGTTCAGTCACCTCCTCTTCCAAGTACAAGAGAGAGACACACACATCTCTCTACAAATGTAAATTTCCTTTACGAAAGAAAAACCTGTACCCTGTTTTTGGAGCTATTGTTCTCAATAGCCTGTAGCTCAAAATAATCCCTAGGCTAAAGAGGTATATTTGGGGGGGGGGGTAATTTGGTACCCCTCACTGATAATTTTTAAAAGAGATATGATTCACACGTAACCTTGTATCAGTCTTGTATTGTGTGTATGATATAATGATTTGATATATTGACGTGTATATTAGTGAAATCATACAGTGTTTATTTTTCTCTGTCTGACTTATTTCACTTAGCGTAATGCCCTCAAGGTCCATCCATGTTGCTGCTAATGTCAGGATTTCCCTCTTTTTTGTGGCTGAGTAACCTTCTGTTGTGTGTCTGTATAATTTTCTTTATCCATTCTGGATACAAGTCCCTTATAAGATGGGTTATTTGCAAAATTTTTCTCCCACTCTGTGGGTTTTTTTTCTTTCCTGCTTTCTTGATGATGTGTTTGAAGAACAAAAGTTTGTAATGTTGATGATGCCCAATTTATGTATTTGTGTTGTTATTGCTTGTGGTTTTGGTGTCATCTCTATGCAACTGTTGCCAAATTCAAAATCATAAAGATTCACATTCATGTTTTCTTCTAAGAATTTTATAGCTTTTAAAATTTTTTTATGTTTATTTATTTTTGAGAGAGAGAGACAGAGTGTAAGCAGTGGAGGGGCAGAGAGAGAGAGAGAGACCCAGAATTCGAAGCAGGCTCCAGGCCCTGAGCTGTCAGCACAGAGTCCGATGCGGGGCTCGAACCCATGAACTGTGAGATCATGACCTGAGCCGAAGTCAGACACTTAACTGACTGAGCCACCTAGGTGCCCCTATAGTTTTTCTAAAAAATTGTTTAATTTACATCCAAGTTAGTTAGCATATAGTGCAATAATGATTTCAGGAGTAGAACCCAGTAATTCATCCCCTACGTATAACACCCAGTGCTCACCCCAACAAGTGTCCTCCCTAATGCCCCTTGCCCATTTGGCCCATCCCCCCTCCCACAACCCCTCCAGCAACCCTCAGTTTGTTCTCTATACTTAAGAGTCTTTTATGTTTTGTCCCCCTCCCTGTTTTTATACTATTTTTGTTTCCCTTTCCTTATGTTCATTTTGCTTCTGAAATTCCACATATCAGTGAAGTCATATGATATTTGTCTTTCTCTGACTAATTTTGCTTAGCATAATACATTCCAGTTCCACCCACAGTGTTGCAAACGGCAAGATCTCATTCATTTTGATTGCCGAGTAATACTCTATTGTACATATATACCACTCTTTTATCCATTCATCTGTCGATGGACATTTGGGCTCTTTCCATACTTTGGCTATTGTCTATAGCACTGCTGTCAACATTGGGGTGCATTTGCCCCTTCAAAACAGCACACCTGGATCCTTTGGATAAACACTTAGCAGTGCAGTTGCTGGGTCATAGGGTAGTTCTAGTTTTAATTTTTTGAGGAACCTCCATACCGTTTTCCAAAATGGCTGCACCAGTTTGCATTCCCACCAAAAGTGCAAGAGAGATCGTCTTTCTCTGCATCCTCGCCAACATCTGTCATTACCTGAGTTGTTAATTTTAGCCATTCTGACAGGTGTGAGGTTGTATCTTGTGGTTTTGATTTGTATTTCCCTGATGATGAGTGATGTGGAGCATTTTTAATGTGTCTCTTACCCGTCTGCATGCCTTCTTTGGAAAAGTGTCTATTCATGTCTTTTGCCCATTTTTTCACTGGGTCATTTGTGGGGTTTTTGGGGTGTTGACTTTGATACAGTTTTATAGATTTTGCATTCTAACCCTGTATCTGATAAGTGCTTTGCAAATATCGTTTCCCATTCTGTCGGTTGCCTTTTAGTTTTGCTGATTGTTTCCTTCGCTGTGCAGAAGCTTTTTATATTGATGAGGTCCCAATAGTTCATTTTTGCTTTTGTTTCCCTTGCCTCTGGAGACGTGTTGAGTCAGAAGTTGCTGCGGCCAAGGTCAAAGAGGTTTTGCCTGCTTTCTCATCTAGGATTTTTATGGCTTCCTGTCTTATGTTTAGGTCTTTCGTCCATTTTGAGTTTATTTTTTGTGTATGGTGTAAGAAAGTGGTCCAGGTTCATTCTTCTGCATGTCGCTGTCCAGTTTTCCCAGCACCACTTGCTGAAGAGACTGTCTTTATCCCATTGGGTAGTCTTTCCTGCTTTGTCAAAGATTAGTTAGTTGACCATATATTTGTGGGTCCAGTTCTGGGTTCCCTATTCTGTTCCATTGATCTGAGTGTCTGTTTTTGTGCCAGTACCATGCGGCCTTGATGATTACAACTTTGTAATATATCTTGAAGTCCAGAATTGTGATGCCTCCAGTTTTGGGTTTCTTTTTCAGGATTACTTTGGCTACTCAGAGTCTTTTCTGGTTTCATATACATTTTAGGTTTGTTCTAGCTCTGTGAAGAATGCTGGTGTTATTTTGGTAGGGATTGCATTGAATGCTGATTGTTATTTTGGTAAGGATTGGTAGGGTAGATTGCTTTGGGAAGTATAGACATTTTAGCAATATTTGTCTTCCAGTCCACGAGCATGGAATATTTTTCCTTTGTTTTCCTTCATAAGCTTTCTATAGTTTTCAGTGTATAGATTTTCCACCTCTTTGGTTAGGTTTATTCCTAGGTATTTTATGGTTTGGGGTGCAATTGTAAATGGAATCAATTCCTTGATTTCCCTTTCTGCTGCTTCATTATTGGTGTATACATATGAAACTGATCTCTTGCACGTTGATTTCATAGCCTGCGACTTGGCTGAATTCACGGATCAGTTCTAGCAGTTTTTGGTAGAATCTTTTGGATTTTCCATATAGAGTATCATGTCGTCTGCAAAGAGTGAAAGTTTGATTTCTTTGTTGCTGATTTGGGTGCGTTTTATTTCTTTGTGTTGTCTGATTGCTGAGACTAGGACTTCTAATACTATCTTGAATAACATTTGCAAGAGTGGATATCCCCATCGTATTCCCGACCTTAGGGAGAAAGCTCTCAGTTTTTCCCCGTTGTGGATGATATTAGTGGCAGGTCTTTCATATATGGCTTTTATGATCTTGAAGAATGATCCTTTTATCCCTACTTTTTTGAGAGTTTTTATCAAGAAAGGGTGCTGTATTTTGTCAAAAGCTTTCTCTGCATCTATTGAGAGGATCATGTGGTTCTTATTCTTTCTTTTATTAATGTTACATATCACATTGATTGATTTGCAGATATTGAACCAGCCCTGCATCCCATCCTAGGTATAAATGCTCACTTGATCATGGTGAAAAATGTATTGTTGGATCTGGTTGGCTAGTATCTTGTTGAGAATTTTTGCATCCATGTTCATCAGGGAAATTGGTCTACAATTCTCCTTTTTAGTGGGGTCTTTGTCTGGTTTTGGAAACAGGTAATCCTGCCCTCATAGAATCACTTTGGAAGTTTTCCTTACATTTCTATTTTTTGGAACAGCTTCAAAAGAATATGTGTTAACTCTTCTTAAAATGTTTGGTAGAATTCCTCTGGAAAGCCATCTGGCCTGGTCTCTTGTTTTTTGGGAGATTTTGATTACTAATTCAATTTCTTTATTGGTTATGGGTCTGTTCAAATTTTCTATTTCTTCCTGTTTCAGTTTATATGTTTCTAGGAATTTGTCCATTTCTTCCAGATTGCCCAATTTATTGGCATCTAATTGCTCATAATATTCTATTATTATTATTTGTATTTCTGTAGCATTGGTTGTGATCTCTCCTCTTTCATTCTTGTATTTATTTGAGTCCTTTCCTTTTTCTTTTTGATCAAATTCGCTAGGGCTTTATCAATTTTGTTAATTTTTTCAAAGAGCCAGATCCTGGTTTCATTGATCTGTTCTACTGTTTTTTGTTTGTTTGTTTGTTTTTTGTTTTTTTGTTTTTTTCGATAGCATTGATTTCTGCTCTAATCTTTGTTATTTCCTGTCTTCTGGTTTTGGTTTTTATCTGCTGTTCTTTTTCCAGCTCTTTAAGGTGTAAGGTTAGGTTGTGTATCTGAGACCTTTCTTCCTCCTTCAGGAAGGCCTGGGTGCTATGTATTTCCCTCTTATGACCACCTTTGCTGCATCCCAGAGGTTTGGGGCTGTGGTGTTATCATTTTCATTGGCTCCCTTGTACTTTTTAATTTCCTCTTTAACTTCTTGGTTAACCCATTCATTCTTTAGTAAGATGTTTTTTAATCTCTAAGTATTCATTGTCTTTCCAAATTTTTTTCTTGTGGTTGATTTTTGAGTTTCATAGCGTTGTGGTCTGAAAATATGCATGGTATGCTCTCTATCTTTTTGTACTTGTTGAGGGCTGATTTGTGACCCAGTATGTGATCTATTCTGGAGAATGTTCCATGTACACTGGAGAAGAATGTGTATTCTGCTGCTTTAGGATGAAATGTTCTGAATATATCTGTTAAGTCCATCTGGCCCAGTGTGTCATTCAAAGCCATTGTTTCCTTGTTGATTTTCTGCTTCCATCATCTGTCCATTGCTGTAAGTGGGGTGATGAAGTTCCCTACTATTATGGTATTATTATCAATGAGTTTCTTTATGTTTGTGATTAATTGATTTATATATTTGGGTGTTCCACCTTAGGGGCATAAATGTTTATAATTGTTAGATCTTCTTGGTAGATTGACCGCTTAATTATGATATAATGCCCTTCTTCATCTCTTGTTAGAGTATTTTAAAATCTAGATTTTCTGATATAAGTATTGCTACTCCAACTTTCTTTTGTTGACCATTAGCATGATAGATGGTTCTCCATCCCCTTACTTTCAATGTGAAGGTATCTTTAGGTCTAAGATAGGTCTCTTGTAAACAGCTTACAGGTGGATCTTGTTTTCTTATCCATTCTGTTACCCAATGTCTTTTGATTGGAGCATTTAGGCCATTGGCATTTAGAGTGAGTACTGGAAGACATGAATTTATTGCCTTTATGTTGCCTGTTGAGTGGGAGTTTCTGGTGGTATTCTCTGGTCCTTTCAGGTTTTTGTTGCTTTTGGTCTTTTTGTTTTGTTTTGTTTTGTTTCATCTTTTCTTCCCTCAGGGAGTCCCCCTTGAAATTTCTTGTAGGGCTGGTTTAGTGGTCACAGACTCCTTCGGTTTTTCTTTGTCTGGGAAAGAGTTTCATAGTTTTAAGTCCTCTATTTTGGTGCTGAGCCACATTGACTGTTTTTTGTATGTAATATGAGAGAGGGCTTCAACTTCATTCTTTTTCATGTGGATACCCAGTTGTCCCAGCACCATTCATGAAAAAGACTATTCTTTCTCCCATTGAATTGTCTTGGCACATAATTTTAACATCCAGTTTTTCAGGGTTATTTATAAATGATTTATAGTTAGTAGTTTTCATTTCCTAGTGAGTGAATATTTGAAAAGTTTGCTTTTTATTCTCAAATGGATGGATTTTTTGAATGTTTTACCAGCATTAATTTTTATTTTTATCACATTGTGGTGATAGACTGTCATGTACAAACAAAATATTATTAAAATCTTATAAACTATATGAGGGGCACCTGGCTGGCTCAGTCAGAAGAGCATGCAACAATTGATCTCAGGGTCATGAGTTCAAGCCCCATGTTGGGTGTAGAGATCACTTAAACAAAAACTTCTTAAACATCTTATCAACTATATGAGATATGTGTTTTAGTTAATATTTCCAAAAATAGAAAGGTATACTGAATCTTTGCAAGGCAAAATGTTTAATATCTATTAATATCTTAATGTCTTATTAATTACATTGTTAAAATCCTCTGCAGACTTTTTATTTTGAGGATATTTTATTTTGAGAATATTGAGGATAGCGTCTTAAAATTCTCTCACTTCTTGCATTTCCAAATGCTTTTCTTTTCTTTTTTTTTTTTTTTTTTTTTTTTTTTATTTTAGGGAGAGAGAGAGTGTGAGTGGGGCAGAGAGGCAGAAGCAGAGAGAGAGACAGAGAGAGACAGAGAATCTTAAGCAGACTCCATGCTCATTTAGGTGCCCAACAAGGAGCTCGATCCCACGACCGTGGAATCATAACCTGGGCTGAAATCAAGAGTTGGTTGCCGACTGATTTGAACTGACTGAGCCAGCCAGGTGCCCTTATTTTATTTATTTTAGAGACGCACTGTTACATTAAGTTTCATGACAATTTTATCTTCATTGTGACTTTTTCCCCTTGTCCAGATAAAATGCCCACCTTTGCATGGTTCTCTGCTTCTTCACCTTGGATTCTCCATTGTTGTGCTTTCTTTCGGTCTGTGTTTATTTGATATATCTTTTCACATGCTTTACCTTCCAATTCTCCTGGTTATTTTGCTTATGGTATGAATATTTTTCTTGGACTAAGCAAGAGTAGTTTCTCAAATTTCATCCATTTAAATTTATTTTTATGGGTGATACGTATTGTCATACCTTGTTGTTAATGATGATAATTAATAATGGTAATAGAAATAATCAGCAGCAGCATTGTTTGAGTTTCATGAGCCAGGCACTGCTAAGTACTTTTTGAGCATTATCCTATTAACCCCCCAAATTAACCTATGAATTAGGTTTAGAGTAACCCACATTATAGATGAGGAAATCAACTTTAGGGAGTTGACATTTTATAGCTTTGTTTTCCTGTTGGCTTGCTATTTTCTTCTTGCTTTCTCTTTTTAAAAAAAATTGATAATTTTTCATGTTTTTTACCTCAAATAATTAGAAAGATGTAAACATATATTTTTTAATTATCTGATAAATTTCTTTGAATCTTAAAACATGGACTTGAAGCTATATTTATTTCATTACTACTACCAAAGAAAGACAGTTTTTGTTGATGCTTCTTGATATAAAATTAGAAAATTAACAGCTTTTTATTTCCTTGTTCTTTTCCTCCATCTAATTTTTTACTTTGGTTGCCAATAATCTGGAATTTAAAAGTGCATGTGTGTATGTGTGTGTGAGAGAAAGAAGGAGAGAGAGGGAAGAGGGTGAGAGAGAAAGAGAGAGACTCCTTTCACTTTTAGGAACATTTAAAAAATAAATGCACTATGTTTCCAATTATTTTTTCAATAATGATAAAATATCTAAATTGGTCTCTCATTTATCTGCTATAATTTTCACATCCTCAAGTTTTTTGCTTTGCTTTGCTGCAATGCAGATTCAGTGTGGGGGGTGTTGTTTTGTGTTATTTGGTTGTTAAGGGAAGACACGGAAATGAACTATTTCCTAAAGCCTTGACTATTTGTTTTTGCATTTACAGATGAAGGAAAACTTATTTAGTCTAGACTCCTGGTTACAACCTTTCCCCTTTAAATCTCTGTAAATGGTACTCTTGTTTATATCTGATGTTCATTACCATGGAAAAGTCTGAAACAAAGATTTATTTTTCTTTATTTTAGGTAAATTGACTTTTTCGGCCCGAATACTTGGATTATGTGCTTTTTGCCCCGAGATTTATACCTTTCACAAAGCTGCATTTGGGTATCGCTCTCTGTTTTTATTCACCTGAAAATAGGTAAAGCATTTTGATTTGCAAACTTAAATTCTTCAGGTAAAATGCATATTCTTTTATTTTAGCTTTAGTGGTCGCTTCTGTCCTATTTGCTACATCAAAACACACGCTCACATGCACACATGGACCAAGTTGATTTTAACAATCTTTCACTCTATCTGGATTTTGAATTTTTCCCCCTTCCAAGATTATGTTCTTTTCGAGCATTTATATGGTTTCAGTGTTACCTTTAGATCACTAATCATCTGCGGATTTTTCTTATGTGAAGTATAAGCCCAATTTTACTTTCTCATCAATGGATCTCGCTGTTTCAACACCATTTACAAGAAAGTTCACAACGTCCCCAGTGATTTGAGATGCATCCTTTATCACGTACACGTGTTCCATGCAGTTGAATCTATTTCTGGACTTTCTACTCTGTTCCACTGGTCTGTGTGCTCATGGGACATTTCCACATCGTTTTAATTGCAAAAGCTTGATGGGATAGTTGCAATACTTCATAGAGTTAAGACCCCGTTACTTTCTTTTCAGAGCTTCTTTGGCTATTATTCCACATATATTTTTAAATGTTTATTTATTTATTTTTGAGTGAGAGGGAGAGAGCACAAGCAGGGGAGGGGCAGACAGAGAGAGGGAGAGAGTGAATGCTAAGCGAGCTCTGCGAGGTCAGTGCAGAGCCCAATGTAGGGTTTGAACCCACAGACCGTGAGGTCATGACCTGAGTTGAAATCAAGAGTAGGATGCTTAACTGACTGAGCCACCCAGGTGCCAGTATTATTCCATATATTTAAAGAATCCATATGAATTTTAGAATCAAATGTTTAGCCCAAGGGAAAAAAAAATCCAAACTTGTTAGTGTTTTTGTTTTGATTGTATTCAGTTTGTACATTGATTTCGGAGGAATGGGCAAGTTTATAATATTGAGCTGTTTCCCGGAACAAGGACTATTTTCCTTCTTATTCAAATCTGTTATGTGTCTTTCAGGAATGTCTTATACTCTTCTTCATTTTCTTTTTAGCCCATTTTTTAGGACATTTATGTCGAAGTATTTTTCTTTTTTCTTTTTTTAAGTTCATTTATTTTGAGAGAGACAGAGACAGCGTGAGTGGGGGAGGGGCAGAGGGAGAGGGAGAGAGAGAATCCCAAGCAGGTTCCATGCTGTCAGCACAGAGCCCGATGTGGAGCTCAAGCCCACGAAACCACGAGACCATGACCTGAGCCAAAACCAAGAGTTGGACGCTCAACCGACTGAGCCACCCAGGCGCCCCAGTATTTTTCTTTTCTCTCTTTCTTTCTCCCCTTGGAAGTAGGGTCTGCTTCTTCATTGTCTTCTAATGTATAGGGGTGGTCAAAGTGCCTTGTGATGAATAGTATTCTTTTCTTCTTGTAAGGTAAGCCTTTTGCTACATTTTTTTCCCTTCCCCTTTGGGCCTCTGGGTTGGCTTCTTCTTCCCTGGAACACGCACAACGCCAGTCCGATGGAATCTTAAGCTTCCTCTTTTTGATCCCACACGAGCCAGTGCTCCGAGCCCCAAGGTCTCAGCCCGGTTCTCAGTATCTCCCTACCCAAGAGAGACCTCTCTTCTCCTGGAGATGTCTTCCCGTTCCACCACTGTGACGAGGAACACACGGGACATACGGTCCCCAGACATGGCACATTCCCATATTACACATTCTAAGCTGAAGGAGTTTGAGAAAAGGGCAGAAGCAGGAAGGTCACTCTGACTTCCACACTCCTCGCCTCTCTCTGTGCCGAAACAGGTCCTAGAGCTCTCATGTGAGAGATCCCCTCTGTGTTCTTGGAAAGTACCCAGAGGAAAGAAGTGTCGTCACCTCCAGAGACAAAGGGACACCTATTTCCCACCCTCGCCTCCTTCTCCTTAACCCATCCTGTTCCCCCATGACTGTCCACTCTTCCTCAGACCTCAAATAAAAGTACACAACTCTATTTCCTTGGAGCTTCATTTCTTCTGAAGGCTGCCCTCTTATTTCCACCTTAAATTAAAGAAATGCGTAGGCTTTTCTCCTGTGAAACTGCCTCTGTCAGTTTAATTTTCCAACCCAGCCGGAGACCCTAAGAGGGGAGAGGACAACATTTTCCTCCCCCACCGCCTCTACACCCGCACTGCGACCTTTCTCTGACATTCAACCCTCGCCTCTCTCTGCTGCAGCCGGGGATCTGGGACCGGCTCTGCTGTTCGGAACACTCTCCCCAATCGCATTTACAGTTGAGACAGTTGTCTCCTTGTTTTGTTGTAGGTGAGGGTTATAGGTGCCTCTTGCAGTCCTCATTGTCCTGTGTGCCCTTCGAAATATATGTGAAGAGATATGGATTTAGGTAGCTGCTATTTGGAGCCTGTGTGTGTGTGTGTGTGTGTGTGTGTGTGTGTGTTTGGGGAGGGGTGCCGCCCTCTGCTTTGTAATTTGAAAGAGCATACAATAAACGCTTGCTTTTGTTTATGACGGTGGCACAATTAAGTCACTACTATATCAACACTGGATAAGGAGAGACCAATAAACCTCAAACAATTTGCTCGGCCAGTAGGCTAGAAATTAGAGATTAATTTTCCACAACCCATTATTATTTTTTGCTTAATTTCAGTTCTCACCATAAGCTCAGCCCCGTGAGAGGCAAGAGTGGTTTCTGCCCCCTGCTCACCCCTCCAAGAAACTTCTAAACTAATTGGTATTAAGCTTTGCATTACTCTTGATGACTGACTACAGAGAATGAGGACAGAACTTATTCGAGATTCTGCACATATTTGTGAGTTAAATAACTCATTTGGCAACTGCCATGGAGATTAGGATGGCACATGAAATGATCATCAGTCTGTAACTCCAGCTGTGAAGTGCACAAAGAAACCAAGTAATAGCCGTGCGTATACGTGATAAGATAAAATATGCATAAAACTCGTTTTCTTACATATTCAAAATTAAAGACATGTTCCTTCAAAGTAAAGCACCAAGAACTGTTTTCTGGCCTGCCTATAAAGGAAGTAAGCTGGGTTTGCAAATTGTGAGATAGAGGTATCTTATTTCAAAAGCAGCTCAACAGAAATTCAGTCGGGTTGGGGCCCCTGGGTAGTTCAGTCGGTTGAGCGACCGACTTAGGCTCAGGCCATGATCTCATGGTTCGTGGGTTCGAGCCCCACGTCGGGCTCTGGGCTGATGGCTTGGAGCTTGGAGCCTGCTTGGGATTCTGTGTCTCTGTCTCTCTCTGCCCCTCCCCTGCTCATGCTCTGTCTCTCTGTCTCTCAAAATAAATAAATAAAAAGAAGTAAACATGAAAAGAAATGCAGTCAGTTCGCTTCCGAAGTTTCTAGATGTCAATCTATCAAAGCAGATGAATCCATAAAGAAAGCCTACTTTAACTGTGTTCAGTCAAAAGTGAGGTTAAGGGAATGCTATGGGGCTATGTCAACTAAATTCCCTGAAAGATGGAACATTTTAGCGATGGAAGCACCATTTTTTTTTTCTCAGAAAGTAATTACTACCTATCGTCATCCACTCATTATTTTCTTCAAACATGATCCTCCTTTATGACAAGTGAGATTGAATTTGAATCGTCACGAAGACATTATTATCCGTACCACACTCAATACTTTAAACAAAATGACTCATGTTTTAGTTGGAAGAATCAATCAACTTAGATTCTGGGAATGTGCCAGAGCGAGATCCTCCTGCCTGTTCTGAATTCCTTTAGTTAATGACACTGCATCGGAAATTAGCCGTTGTCTCTTTCCCCTTGTGCGTGTGGTCGTCTGATCACTTGGTGCCAAGCTGGGATTGTAGGTAAGCAGAGCTCAGGTGCTGCCCTGACGGACCCCTTCCTGGGTGCTCCCTGCTGATTTCCGGGCCTGGAGCCCGCTCCACCACGGCTGCTGTTCCTCCTCACCGTTGATCCCAACTGGACGACACTGAGAACCTCCAGTGCTGGACGGTGCAGATGGTGGCTACACTGGACGTGAGCAGAACATACAGAGAAGCTGAATCAGTCTGTCGTAAGGCTGAAGCCAATGTAACACCGCGTATCAGCTCTACTCAAATGAAAAATTAATTAAAAAATACTACTAAAATGACACACACACACACCCACCAAAAAAACACACTAACCCCAGCCTTGCTTCCCAGGGCCATTTTCTCTTGGATCCATGTTTTCCCAAGCTTTCCTCTCTCCATGTTCCTCTTTCCACACCAACGTGCTGCCTTCTCCCTGTTGGGCTCAGACGTTGGCCAAGATTAGAATAGCCTACCTGAAATCACATTCAGTGCAATAATGTCTCCATGCCTTTTATTGTTCCCAAGTTCTTCCCATTCCAAGTCCATTGTCTTTCTGAAAAAGAAAAAAACAGAAAGAGAGAGAACATTCTGGGAACTAATTTCTGTCTCCCCTATCACGATTAAATGTGAAATTCTTTCTGTAACACTTAATCTATTGTGCTCTCACTTAATATACTCACAGCTGCCAATTTTCATGTGTATCTTAATAGTTGGAATTGAAAATGCTTCATTTACTATAACTCCCCATTTCCTCTCAATTAACATTCACTTAACACTGTAGATGAGAAAGTGGTCCTTAATCTGCACAAACTGGAGGCAGCTTCCTGCCTTGAGGTCCCTCAGGGATGGACATGTGTCTATTCACTCCTTGGGGAGAAATAAAGACATTTCTCTGTGCTGTGTTCCAAACTTCTCTCAGCCAGCTTTATTTATGGGTCAGTTTGCTGAACTCCTTAAATCACAGGGGCTAGGCATTTTGTTTCATCTATTTTGAGATTCCTGAAAATGAAAGAAAGAATTGTCAAGTTTCATCCAAGATTTTGTCTCAGAAAAATGATGTCCAGCAGTACAAAATCCATATGTGGGCTAATCACTCAATTGTCAAGGATATTTATTTTGTGCAATAATTGACATCAGTTCATGGATTGATAGGAAAATAACATTGGGTTCAGCAAGAGAGCTTTCTAACAACCAGTGCCCTGAAACATAAAACAAGTTGGCTGGGGATTAATGAGCCCTGTGGAGCTGGGGGCTCAACAGAGGTCACCTGGTCCCTAGCGATCCAAAGGATTCGTGTGCAGCCTGAAGAACCTTAAACAAGATTGACTTTTGGGTGGCTTCCTTTTCTGACAGCTAAGACTTTAAGACAACCAAGCATATGACAAGTTATATAACATTCCAGACAAACAAAACAAAAATACCATTTTCAAAACTATCCTCGGATGACTCATGTTGAGGAGTCTAACGCCCTGCATAAATATTTTCTTACTGCACACTTGTGGCCTTAGGTTTATTATTTGTACTGTGCCTCATCCCTCTGCCTGTCTTATTACAGTCTTCCTCATGGTTTAAACCAATGAGTAAGAAGACCATAAACTGTCTTCCTCATTTCTCTTCCTGACCCTGACTCAGAGGGAATGGAGAGGTGATGGAGGTGACGGCAGATTTATGATATACATAGGGTTACGACATGTTCACAAGTGCCTGGATGAAAGGAAATAAGTTGCCTGCCTTCTTTTTCCCATTATCACTGATGCTGTATTTTAGAAAGATATTGTACACCTTTATAAAAGTCTACAGGATTTAAACAACATAAAGGACTTCTTTCTATCCTCCTTCCAGTTCCAACATGCTCTGATGTTTGGATTTTCAGAGTTCCTGTGATTTTGTAGACAATAGATCCATAACTGGCCAGGAAGCAGGAAGGGTTTGCCTGAATCTCTGAGGGTCTTGCTCCCAAAATGCCCTTGATTATTAAATGCCCCTTTATGTGGTACACCTAAGTTTTTATGCCCCCAAACTATTTCAGCAACTTTCTGGCTGGCTTCTTTCCTCTATAAAGAACAGGTAGATAAGGAAGTTAATACACTGGCATTTCCTTCCCCTTTACTAAGACACAAATTAGCAATGAGTAGACGTTGGACTGTTTTGTAGACTTGGCTTTTTCTTTCTTCGAATCTGGTGAAGGCTCTCAGGTAAAGGGAAAGATTTAGAACTTCTGGTTTCAGCCCTGACACATAACACACTTGGAAATCATTCTATCCTTACAAGAAGAAGAAGTTGAACTCTTTCTTGCAAAATCAATGACATTTCTCAGACTTGTGAGAGAACTGAAGTTGCAAGGCAAACCGTCAACCCCAAATCTGGAGAGACACAGGCCAGGTCTGCTTACTTGGAGCAAAGGCCACTAGAGCCATACACTGGTAGGGACACTCAAATGGTAACCTTGATGAATTGCTCAGAGCTGAGTGTGGACTTGAATGAGTGAGAAACCATGGGGGGGGGGCACAGTCTTGAGGGGAGGGAGGAATACTTTCATGAGCTTTACCTCAGGAAACTCACAGGTTCTCAAGATGAAGATGTGAGAGATTCACTCATGGCTCTGGGAGGAAAGGAAGAGTAACCTTTGTGAAATGTGTCCATAACAAAAGTCTTTGCTCCATCAGAAAAGACTTGACTAGAGCCATAGCCCAGCCAGGGAAAGGGCATTCTTCCCAAAAAAGCACAGTCTGAACTTCCTGTATAGTTGAATATGGGATCAAGAACAACAACAACAACAACAACAACAACAACACAGTCAACAAGGATCATGGTTTCAAGGGAAAAGATTTGGAGTGCTGCACTCAGGAAAGAGTAGGTCAATAGAGGAAGCACTTGTGAAAGTCACAACTCCATGACCGAAACCCATGGAGAGACTGAGGTTGATTCACGAGATTGTAGAATGTTTCTCCTCCTCTGCACATTGTCACCACATCAAAGGACTCCAGTATGGTAACAGTAGAGTACAGCTCTGAGAGCCACATGGCCTCTCTCTGAGGAGGAGTACTTAGGGAAGCCTGAATCTAGAGCGGAGACAAAAACAAGGACACCAGAAGAATTTGAGACCTCTGGCATCTACAACACTGCAAATAGTAAACAACTAAACTCCCAGCCAGACAACCATACATTTTCATACCAAACGTCTATTTATCTTAATTCCTATTACCTAAAACAACATGTCTGGCTTTCAACAAAAAGATTACCAGACATGTCGGGGCGCCTGGGTGGCTCAGTCGGTTAAGCATCTGACTTCACTCAGGTCATGATCTCGCGGTCTGTGAGTTCGAGCCCCGCATCGGGCTCTGGGCTGATGGCTCAGAGCCTGGAGCCTGCTTCCGGTTCTGTGTCTCCCCCTCTCTCTGCCCCTCCCCCGTTCATGCTCTGTCTCTCTCTCTGTCTCAAAAATAAATAAACGTTTAAAAAAAAAAAAAAAAAGATTACCAGACATGTCAACAGACAAGAAAAACGGTCCAAAGAGAAAAAGCAAGCATCGGAATGGGACTCAGAAATGATACATATATTGGAATTATTAGACAAGGAACTTAAAATAACTGTTTGATATGTTAAGGGTTCTAATGGAGAAAGTAGGCAGGAGGCAAGAACAGATGGGCAATGTAGGCAGAGAGATGGAAACTCTAAGAAGGAATCAGAAGGAAATGCTAGAAATCAAAAGCACTAAGCAAAATGAAAAAATGCCTTTACTGGACTCATTAGTAGATCTGGAACAGCCGAGGAAAGAATCACTGAGCTTGAAGATAGATCTATAACAGCTTTCCAAACTGAGATGCAAAGACACAAGGAGTGGGAAAACAGAACAGAACATTCAAGAACAGGGGGACAATTTCAAAAAGTGTAACATACATGTAATGAGACTTCTGGATGGAAAAGAGCAAATGGTGAGAAAAGAATATTTAAAGTAACAATCGCCAAGGACTTTCCAAAGGTAATGAAAAATAACAAATCACAGAACCAGGAAACTCAGAGAACACAGTGCAGAATAAGTAACAAACAAACATACGGACGCATATCATACTCAAACCGCAGCAAATCAAAGACAATCTTGAAAGCAAAAGCCCTGGGTTTTGACAGAAATGGGTGCTGCCTGAGCTGTCCTGCTTCCTAGCCATGAAATACCGGACTTCACCTCTTTTAAACATTGGTAGTTTTCTTTTGTAATGAATGCAAAGATACATATACAAAAGCCTCAATATAGATATTACTTTCTTCCTTACGTAAGTGGAAATTGGTGAGGTCATACATGTATGAGGAAGCATTTTTTAACTGCGGCATTCTGTGACTATGAAGAGTTACGATCACAAACCAAATGCGAGCTCATGACTCTTCCAGGGACCTTGAAACAAGCTGTCTCAGCAAGGAGGATCTTGGGGTGTATTTTGAATCGCGAGGCATTACCCTAATGGATGTAAAATTAGATATTGTTTTTGGCTTAGATGGGAGTGGAGCTGAGGTTTCCAAGGCAAAAGGTGAAAGAAGGTTGAGACTCAGGCTCATGAGATAAAGGGTTAGGGTAGGAGTAAACCAATTAAGATGCTTTGGAATCAGCAAAGAGATGTAGACACATATTTCAATATTCAGTTGACCCTCCAGCAATGGGGGAGTCAGGGGTACCTGTAACCTGAGCAGTTGAAAATCCGGATATAACTTTTGACTCCCCCAAATACTAATTACTAAGAGTCTCCTGTTAACCAGAAGCCTTACCGATAACCTAAGCCATCAATTAACATACATTTTGTATGTTGTATGTATCCTATACTATATTCTTACAAAAATACCCGGGGAGGTACGTGAATCCAAGAATAACGCACTTCAATTTTTTTTTTTCAACTTACTAGGAGAAAAATATATCAGCATCGACAATATTAGAGAAATGGGTTCTAGTAAGTGAGAGAGGAATTAAAACGAATACATTTGTATTAAGCGTTAGAGTTTACAAAACACTGCATTGTATCATTGGGGTTTCATAACCGAGGACATTCAGACTCCAATAAATTAAGAGATTTTCCCATTTTGCCTGACAGCAACTGTGCTTGAGTAATTGTTCTTCCTGCCTCTCTCTTTTACACTCTGAACCACACAGCTCCTGAAAATGTTTTTCTATAAGGATAGGAAGTAGCAGTGATAAACAGAGAAAATTTCCTTGGAGACCTTGTTGTTTCAACTTCAAGATAACATCCAAAGAACGAACGAGTGATGTGTAGAACATTTCATTTATAAAATGCTTTTGTGCAGTGATCTCATGTTATCTTTGCTCTCCAACCCACAAGGCAGTGAGGGGCAATTGTGCCCCTTCTCTTGTAGACCGGGAGCCCAGGCACAGGCTGGTGAAGCGCCACGCTCAGACCCCACGGCGGCTGAATGCCAGGGCTGTGATTCAGAGAATCTGAGTTCGGACTTCCGAGCTGCCACGGTCAGTCCAGGCTGCCACAGCAAAGTCCAGACACGGGATGGCTTAGCAACTGCAGAGTTTTATTTCTCACAGTTCTGGGGGCTGGAAGTCTGAGCATTAACACGGTCAGGGGCTGCAAGAGCGGTCTCCCAGGTCGCAGACTGCACTATTCTTGTTGCGCCCTTACGCTGTGGAGGAGGGGCACGGGCAGGGCACTCGCTGAGGTCCCTTTGTAAGGGCACTGATCTCATTCGCGAGGGCTCCACCCCTCGTGACCCAATCACTTCCCAAAGGCCCCACCTCCTGATACCATCGCCTGGGGGGTTGGATTTCAGCGTATGAATGTTGGGGGGACACAGCCACCCAGGCCTTTGCACAACCCGATGTTGGGTTTTTTTATGTTGCTTTACTTGTATTTTTCCTTTGCGATTAGAACGCTCCCCATTTGCCCTTTACAACAGAAAAGGATAGTTTTTTTTAAATATTTATCTATTTATTTGGGGGGGGGGCAGAGAGGGAGAGGGAGGAGAGGAAGAGGGGCAGAGAGAGAGGGAAAGAGAATCTCAAGCAGGCTCCAGGCTCAGTGTGGAGCCCAGTGTGGGGCTCGATCCCACAACCATGAAATCTGAAGTTAGGAGTCGGATGCTTTAAGCAACTGAGCCATCCAGGGGCCCCAGAAAAGTGATAGTTTTTCCTTCAATCATTGTTAACATTTAATGTAATCTGCCTAATGGGCATCAGTAATCAAATCTCTTTCTTCACTAACTTATTTAAGAAGAGACCGCTTTTCATTTTCCTTTTCAGCATGCTTGTAAACTCTGCCTTAAAAAAAAAAATGTGTTCAATAATCTTTGATGGATAATTTGCCTAAAGCTAATTCATCCTTCGCTACTTGATTTCTTTTTTTATTTTTTAGAGTCTTTTTATTAATGTTTATTTATTTTTAAAACTTTTTAAATGTTTGTTTATTTTTGAGAAAGAGAGAGAGTGTGATTGGTGGGCAGGCAGAGAGAGAGAGGGAGGCACAGAATCCGAAGCGGGCTCCAGGCTCTGAGCCGTCGGCACACAGCCCCACGCAGGGCTTGAACCCACGAACTGTGAGACGGTGACCTGAGCCCCCCCAGGCGCCCCGCCCCTTAGCTATTGCAGACACATTCCCCAGAGGGTTCCTATTGCTCTAAAGGCAAGGGCTCTAAATGCAAGGAAACAACGTCTCTCCCCTTGCCTTCCTTCACACGGGGCTCCATCAACTCGGGTTATCAGTTCTGTGGCTCAAAACTCAGTGCCTGCAATCTGACTGCCTTCTACTTCGACGCGGAATCCAGCCTGCAAATTACATGCCCAGGTTTTGATCAGCTACAAAGGTGACGGCAAATCTCTTGGCATTTATGGAGCACGTTGTCTCTGTCAATTCCAAAATACAGCCCACGAATCCTGTTAGGCCCTTTTGCCGCTCTGGCTGTGGGCGCACGAGACCTCCTTCCCGGTTCGATTTGTCACGGCGATGCTGAGACACAGCCGTGCCGCCACTGCAGCTCATGCAACATCACCGAAACTGCAACTGCGCCGGAAAGGTGGGTGTTACTTCTCACTGACTGCAGCGCTTTTCGGTGCCACGAGACTACATTGCGCCCTCCACCTGGGTCATTCAGCCTGCCTCAGTGCCTCCCGGGGGGCGTCCTACCCGGCCCTGAATGAGAGGGAAAGCATCAGCACGTACTGCCAGCAGATGTTAGTGTCTGAGGCGTGTTAATTCCATGAACTACCTTATTAGCCAAAGGATTAGCGAATGGAAGCGTCAACAGGCATTTTGAACGTCACAGCTATTTCCAGGAATGAGGGGCTGGACTGATCCACGTTCAGGCAGCATTAAACTATATGGCCAAATCTCCCTTTTAAAAAGATAAACAGGACCCCCCACCCCCCCCGGAGGGTCAATCGGTGAAGCATCCGGCTGCGGCTCAGGTCACGATCTCGTGGTTCGTGGGTTCGAGCCCCGCGTCGGGCTCTGTGCTGACAGCTCGGAGCCCGGAGCCTGCTTCGGATTCTGGGTCTCCCTCCCTCTCTCTGCCCTTCCCCCGCTCACGCTCTGTCTCTCTCTGTCTGTGAAAAATGAATGAACCTTTAAAAAAATTTTAAATGATAAACATTTGTTGAGAATTTCAGAGTTTACAAGCTCTCTATTCATGTTTGTTCCATGGTTGTTGCAGTAAAAGGCTACAGTAGCGACAGCGTTGCGGAGGGGACATTCACACACAGTTGGGAACGGCCATGCTGGGCCCCCAGCATAAGGGACAAGGGGGCTTCCGGTGTGCCCGGTCCTTCCTCCTCCTGCATCACTCACTGGGGGAGGGGTAGCCCACTCCAGCCTGGTGTCTGCACACAGAACTTCCTGGAACACAGGGCTTGGGGGGGGGGCGCATTCCAGTCCACTTGTGTATTTTACAAACTCTTGGGTCGCGCTCATCTTTAACCTTTTGGGGGTCAAGGACTCACCTGAGGAAGCGATGTGAGCTCTGGATCCATTCCTAGGAAAAGTCCACACGCGTCCTCCATTGTATGTAGGATTTCAGAAAGCTGGTTATCGGGGAACTGACTGCAGCCACGTCACTGCGCTTCCCTTCTTTTTTATCTGATGCCATTCTTCCCTGTCGCTGCTTCCCACATCAGACTGGAAATGAAACAGGAAAGTAATTCAAGTCAGGAGTTAATTATACTTGGTCCCCCCTGCAGCTCTAATTCTAATACCCCAAACACCTACATTTAGGACCTGTGTAAACACACATCGAAATGCTATAAAGAGAAATAATAATATCCCAAAAAGCTATAGAGGAAGTGAAAACCCTGGTTCATTGTTGTGAGTCGTCCAAACAGGCCAGACTGACACGTCTGTTTACCACTTACTAATCTTTCCCAACCCTTTCTCTGTAGAGTTGCACCCGGTGTATAAAATGCGGTCCCGGGAGCACTTCGGGCTAAACAGAGGTATGTAACCTTCACCTGTAGGAAGAAATACAATATACATTACAGACGAACACACTAACTAGTTTCTGTGACATTTTCACCTTCTAGAAGATCAGCCTCAATAGCCTTCTGTGTCTGTGTGAGAATGACACGTACCATAACGTTCCATAGTCAATCAGTGGAGTCCACAGGAGTGAAAAGATCTTACCTCTCCCTCAGGTAAATCTAGTTTCCTCTTCTATAGGCTGGAGTTCTGTTTGTCCTTCCCCAAGGCTAGAGTCTCAGGAAAGGTGCCTGATCATGTCAGGGTAAGCCTTCCTTTTTTTTTACCAAGAGTCGGGGCTCACCCAAGAAAGACGAGGTGAGCGTCTAAGTCAGGTCATTCGACAGCCTAACCCGCTCAGTCCCCATCCATTTTCAGCCTGGCCACCGGGCTTTGCATCAGCTGTTCATATCAAGCCAGATTTAAAGACATTCTGTTGTCAAAGGAATACGTTTATGAAGACAGTGGGTTAATAGATCAGGACTTTCGCCCTCACCCCTTCAATCCTGAGTCACCACATCGTTCAGCAGATTAACATGTGAGCATCGATTTGGAGTGTGTCGACAAGCAAGAGTGTGGGGACAGAATAATAGCAGGCAAAAAAAAAAAAAAGAGAGAAGATATAATATCACTTAACCACCTGAAAGTAGCATCCAAATTCGGATTTTATAATCTCACCTGCTGGGAGTAGCTTAAGTCTTTTTTTTATTTAATGTTCGTTTATTTATTTTGAGAGAGAGAGACGGGGCACAAGCAGGGGAGGAGCAGAAAGAGAGAGACAGAGAGCGAATCCCAAGCAGACTCCGTGCTATCAGTGGAGAGCTCAATGTGGGGCTCGAACCCACAAACCGTGAGATCATGAAATCAAGAGCTGAAGTCAAGAGTTGGGTGCTTAACCGACCGAGCCACCCAGGCGCCCCACAACTCTTAATGCTGATCAACAGGGATTTAATTTAAAGTTTTCCTCCTCCCCAAAATCTAAATATGGGCAGGGTAACTCCTACCTTCTTTTGAATACATTTGGAAGCAAAAGTATGATGTGATTCAAATATATATGAGCTTGGAAGCTCCCCCCCCCCCACCCCACACACACACATGCACACGCACGCACGCACAGCTGTTCTGTTCGGGTTATGCAGAATGACAAAAATAAGCAATTGATCCTTTAGGCACACTGAAATTAGCCCCCTGTGCTTTGCAAACTGCCTTAATTTTTCATGTCACATTTAGCAGGCAATCATCCATCACCCAGTCTAATAACATTGGGTACATTTTATAATTAGCCCTAAAAGAGATCTTTTTGCCAAGCCTGAAAATTAAGTTTGTACTTCAACATTGTACAGACTGGAAGCAGCCAGAAAGGGCCTTTCCTTGGTAGTTCACAGCGTGCATTTTCTGTTGCCTTGACAACGGTCTGGCTGGGGCTTCCTAGCTTGGAGAACGCGCCTGACGCAACCCTGCAGCAACGATCATGAACACCCAGCAGACCGATACCGATGGCAAGTTGGGAGACATAAATATCAGAATTCTGCCTGCGTTACGTCCTACCGGAATTGCAAGGATAGAAGGGAGAGATAGGGAAAAGGTTGCAATTTTGATCAATTCTAATTAAAAACGGAAAAGTACGGGCTGAGGCCAGCAGCTGGCCCTGCTGTGGAGCCAGGGCTGACCGAGACGTCTGACGGCTCTACACCGTTTGCGAGACTGATTAAGGCCTCTGACAGTTTTGTCAAAATATAATCAGTACGTGCAACCCTGACATTTCGCTACCTGAAGACCAGAAAGCGTGAGAGGACATGAAACTCTCTTATTCTTTTGGTCCCAAACATCCCCGGCTCAGCCTGTAGCTCTTGTTTGGGTCCGTTCCCCCTTTCGTCCTTCCGGGCAGTGAGCCTTTGTCGCCTTGGGCTGGGACACCCCGACCCCACTCACAGTTCAGTAACCCATGCCTACTCCTAATAGGGAGGGTTAACAAAGATTTCGCTTTTCGGCTGGAAGTGTGTGCACTTCATCGACAGACTGTGGAGTTTCTTGAAGTCTTGCTTAGAAACCGATCATTTGGAGTAGTAAGCACAAAATCTAGTTTACCAACGTTCCTGGGATTTGAATTCAAAATGCAGAAGGACAACCCCACATAGGTATGTAACGTAACCGTTAATATGGCCATTTTACCCTCGTGACCCTTTGCTAATGCCACAGAGCCCTGTGGCTGTTGCCATTTTCAGGCCAGGGGTTAGAAAAGGGAGACTTACAGCTAGTCAAGGCCTTACAGGAGCCTGTTGGACTAGCTTTGGGGCTCATAACAAGATTCCTCTGGAGATTAGATCCTTATTCACAGAAGTAGACCCCCAGGGACCAAGTGGGCCATGTGGTGTGCTGGCTAATTTTGTGGGTCAACTTAGTGAGGCCCTGGTGCCCAGATATTTGATCAAACACCAGTCTAAATGTGAAAGTGGTTTTAAATGACATTGATATTTAAACTGGCGGACCTTGAGTAAAGCAGATTACCCTCCACGATGCAGGTGGGTCTCATCAAATCAGTTGAAGGTCTTAAGAGAAAAAAGACAGAAGTTTTCCAAGGAAAAGAGAATTCTGCCTCCAGGCTGCCCTTACACTTGAGCTCCAACATCAACTCTTTCCTGGGTCTCCAGCCTGCCAGCCTGTAGTACGGGCTTTGGACTTGCCAGACTCTAAAATCATGAGACAATTCCTTAATATAAATTCTAGGCCATGTCCTTTTCCCTTTATACTTTGAAGCTGGGGAAAGAGACATAAAAACCAAGAAGGGCGGGGGGGGGGGGGTAGTCCTGGGCCGTAGCAACAGCAGAAGTCTACAAACGTCTATTATTAAGGGTCCTAGGACTGTGTTGCTCCTTCCTTCCCCAAATCTCACATCTTCAGAGTTTCCTTCATGTACTAGAATCTTCCAGTGTCTTCCTCCTCAAAATGAAAAACAGGCTCGCTCGCTCTCGCTCGCTCTCACTCTCTCTCTCTCTTTCCTTCCCCCACTTTGCCTGTTCGTTTGTTTGCTTAAAGTTAGCCAGTATTCTTTTCCAGTCTTTGCAACCAAGAGAAGCTTTCCCTTGGAGCATATTTTGAGAAGACTTCAATGTTTCATTTGGGGCTAGGTTCTCCCTCTAGTCTGTGAGCTCCCTGGAGAAAGAAACTATCTTTCTCATCTCTGTACCTTTAGTACCTAACATCCCCTGACACACAGAAGGCCCCCAAAACTGAAAGCATCCCTTTTCTATTGCTGCCCTAACAAAGTGCCACGAATTTAGCAGCTAAGAACAGCACCCGCGTATTATTTCAGAGTTGCGTCCGTCAGAAATCCCACACGTTGCGTCTCAGCTACTTCTCTGCACTGGGTCTCCAAAACCAGTGCGTTAGCAAGGCTGTGTTCCTTTGCTGGAAGTTTAGGGGATGAGTCTGCTTCCAAACTCAGCTGACTTGTCGGCAGAATCGCATTCGGTGGTTTGTAGAACAGAATCCCTCGCTGTCTTCGCTGGCTGTTTGCCAGGAGCTATTCCCAGTCCCTACCGGCCACCCATGCTCCTTGGCGCGCGGCTCCCTCCTCCGCCTTCCCAAACCAGCAATAGCACATCCAGCCTTTGGCCTGTTTTGAATCTCTCCGACTTTCCCTTTAGGCGTTATCGCTCTGACTTCCTTTTCTGTCCTTCGGGGCTCACGCAATGACATGGGGCCCACGGGAGAAGCCATTATGCAATCACCGTATTTTAGAGTCGGCCGATTAGCCCCTTAATTCCATCTGGAGAGTGCTGCACTTCCCAGCGCTGCCAAGATTGATGTTTGATTAAATAACCCCGGGCGTGGCATCTTCTGGAGACCGCTCTGGAAATCTGCCTCGCGTAGGAGATGAATGAGGTCCAGCAAGACCGGCGCCGTTTCAGAGATTTCCAGGCCAGTCAGGAAAGAGTTGCAGCATCTCGCCTTCTGGTCTTGGAGAGCCCTGTTTCCAGTCACCCGGCTCTGCATGACTTCTAGGGACAAGTTTGATTCCCAGCAGTACCGTGGCCCCTGTCTGGTTTGTTCCAGGACACTGAGATCTTTACCGCCGACGGTGAACCTATTCCACCAATGTATTTTTTTCCTCTAAAAAATACACGAAGCAACATAATGAGAAAGTGACAACATGGCTGGTTTCATATTCAAAACTCAGTCGATATAATTTACATATTAACAGCCTAAAAAGGCGGGGGGGGGGGGGGGGGGGGATATAATCACATCAACATTTGTAGAAAAAGCATTTAACAAAAGTCATCCGTTTTTTTATAAAACCTTTTAGCAACCTAAGAACTGTTCCTTAGCCTCTAAAGGATATGGAAAGATTAAGTATTTTGTACTTACTGGTGAAGACTGAATGCTTTTGCCCCCTGGTCATCAGTAGGCAAGGATGTCCTCTGTCACCATTTCTATCCAACACGATACTCGATTCCTGGCCGATGCAATAAATACACAGACTGGAAAGACCTAGGAAGTGAGTTCAGCCAGGTCAGAGTATACAATGCCAGCATACAAATGTCAACTTACATACGTTAGAAATGAACCACTGGAAATTTAAAAAATTAATATTAGAAATCTAAAAACACACGTGCAGGACCCGTATACTAAAAACTACTGCACTCTGATGAAAGAAAATCAAAAACAATCTAAATAAATGGAGAGTGATAGTGTGTCTAAGAATTAGAAGACAATATTCTTAAGATATCAATTCTCCTTAATTTGATCTATAAATTCAATACATCCCCAATCGAAATCCAAGAAGCCTTTATTTGTAGCCATTGGAAATTTAATTATAAAATATATACGGAAAAGAAAAGGAACTAGAATAGTCAAACCAATTTGGGGAAGGAAGCACAAAGTTGGAGGACTGACATGACCTTATTTCAAGATTTACTATAAATCTACAATAACTAAGACAGCGTAATACTAACAAAAGGCCAGACATATATAGAATATATATAGAATATAGAATTGGGAGTGTAGAAATAGACTCAAAAAAAATTGATTTGTTTTTTGAACAAATCAGTTGATTTGTTCGATTGATTTTGAGCAAAGTTGCAAAAAACATTCAGTGTAGAAAGAACTGTTTCTCAACAAGTCTGTAACTTGTCTGGGACACCATACGCAAAACAGAAGCTTTATCTCATACTTTATAGAAAATAAATTATAACTCAAAGTGGACAACAGACTTTTTTAAATTATAAAACTATAAAATTTCTAGAAGAAAACATAGGGGCGAATTTTCATGACCTTTGGTCAGACAGTTTTTAATTATAATAATAAACCACAATCCATAAAAGAAAAAATGATAAATTAGACTTCGTCAAAATTAAAAACTTTTGCTCGGAAAAGGACGCACTTAAGAGATTGAAAAGACAAGCCACAAACTGGGAAAAAATATTTGCAAATCCCATTCTTGTCAAAGGACTTGTATCCAGAATACCTAAAGAACTCCCAAAACTCAAAAGTAAGAAAATAAGCCAACTTAATTATTTTAAAGGGCAAATGATCTAAACAGGCATGTTGCCAACAATGGCATCTAAGCGTATGAAGAATGATCAATATTATTGGTCACTAGGGGAATGTAAATAATCCCACAATGGAATATCACTACCCACCCGTTCGAATGGCTAAAACCAAAAAACTTGACAAGACCATATGCCAGCAGCAATGCAGAGCAACCAGAACTCTCATATATTGCTAGTCTGCTGATGAGAAAGGAAAATGGTAAACTGCTTTTTACCATTTCTTAGTGTTAAATATACACCTACTCTATGACTCAGCAATTCCACAACTAGTTATTTACCCAAGAAAGGGATCATTTAACGTTCACAGAAAGACCTTTGGTGAATTTTTATAAAAGCTTTAGTCACCGTTTCCAAAAGCTGGAAATGAACCATGTGACCTTCCCACAAAAATGGATAAACTATTGTAACTCTCACACAATGAAATATCACAGAGGAATAAGTAGAAACAAACTATTGATTGACACAGCAATGTGGATGGTTAAATGCATTTCCTGTGAGAAAGAAATCCAGCCCCCTCAGCTACGTATTATACGATTCTATTAATATGAAATTCTGGAAAAGACCAAGCTGCAAAGATGGAAAGCAAGTCAGTGGTTGCCGGGAGCTGGGTGATGGTGGGAAGGGTTCACTGTGAACAGAAGTCATGAGAGGCTTTGGAGGAAACGAAATTATTCTCTAAGGAACTGTGGCAGTCGACATACGACTATTCATTTGCCGCAAATCCATAAAAATGTACATCACAATCAGCCAATCTGCTATGTGTGGCTTACATTTTGAAAACACCTTAACTCACACTTTTATTTATTTTTTAAAAAATTTTTTTAACGTTTTTATTTATTTTTGAGACAGAGAGAGACAGAGCATGAATGGGGGAGTGGCAGAGAGAGAAGGAGACACAGAATCGGAAGCAGGCTCTAGGCTCCGAGCCATCAGCCCAGAGCCCGACGCGGGGCTTGAACTCATGGACCGTGAGATCGTGACCTGAGCTGAAGTCGGACGCCCAACCGACCGAGCCACCCAGGCGCCCCTAACTCACACTTTTAAAACATCTATGTTACATCTGTGTAACATCTATGTTAGGTAGATGGGGCACTCAAGAGAGAAGGCAGACTGTGAGGAATGACTGTCATAAGTGAATCACGCAAGCTCACTGGTCAGACGGGGGACGAGCTGGCCTCTGTATCTATGGGAATTCTGTTTTGACCGGATACTGAAAGGCCAAAGGCAGAAAGGACCGTACGGGGCACTGTAGCTTATTTGGCAAATGTGTGTTCCTCTGGGGTATAGGTTAGCAATTTTAAACTCCCTTATGTGTGCGCTAGAACTGAACAAGCAAGAAAGGTACTGCGTATCATGAGAGCCACGTTTCTCGGGGGGAGAAAGAAGCTAAAATAAAGAAGAGGGTGGAGACACTGCACCATGCGATGCTAGACTGGACTCAGAAGGATCTATATGGACTCATCTTTTATAAAATATATGTATGTGTAGGTACACGCAGAAATAAATACAGGTATGTGCGTCTGTACAGGTTGAAGTCATGACACTCTAGTAGCAGTGAGCACACCCAGTGCCCAGATCTTGGTTCCTAAATTCTGTTCTGCAGTACAAGAAACCCGGGCTCGTGGAGAAGTGGTTGATTGCACGGCTGCAGCAAAGAGTATGCAAGATGACCGTGGAGGCTTTGTAATGCCAGCAAATGAGGCTGTGCTCAAACGAAGAGGACGGAAGCATGTAACAATACACGGGCCGACGGAAGCGTGTACCAGTACACGGGCCACGCTGAAAGAGTTCCCAGTAGCCAAAGCTGAAACAATTTAGCAACAAAATAAATATAGTACTGGATTCTAACACAAAGAATAAAAGAAATAACTCTGAGTTCATACTTTTGCAAATAAATAGCTGAATGGATGAATACATGAGAGAGAAGGGATAACTCTTCTTCCTGGAGAAATTTCAACGGGAAAAAGTAGAAAGGACAAGGAAAATAGAGAATCGCGACTGGAACCGCGCAATAAAGATCCACCAATAGCTGGTAGAATTAGCAAAATTTTAAAAAGAAAGGGATTATTCTCATAACCTCAGAGAATGAACCAAATATTGATTAATTATGAAGGGGAACTAGTAAGTTTACAGGGGGGAATCCTGGTGGACACCACCCTAACATAGTGGTCAAGGTTAAGTCACCAGCAGTAAGACAGGTAGACGTCATGTACGTACCTCCTGTTATGATGCACTAAGAAGGGCCCATCACCTCTGTGACATTCATCCCCAAAATGCACAAGCTCCATCTGATCATGAGAAAACATCGTACAAACCGAATCCAAGGGACGTTTCACAAAATAACCGACCACTACTTTCCAAAGTGGCAGGGTTGTGAAAGACAAGGAAAGACAGGGGAATCGGTACTGATTGGAAGAGACCGAGCAGACATGACAAATGAATGCAAGGTGACATCCCGGATTAGATCTCCAATAGAAAAAAAGGACATCAGTGGGAACATCGGTGAAATCTGAATAAGTCTTCTGTTTAGCTGGCAGCCTTGTGCAAATGTTAATTTCTTAGTTGTGAGCATTGTACTGTGGTTTTGTTAGATGTTGGCATTAGCAGACACCGAATGAAGGGGCCACAAGAACTCTGTACTATTTTTGCCTTTCTTCTGCGTGTCTAAAAGTATCTCAAAGTTAAAAGTATTTTAAAAAGCGTATGGGTTAATTTTCACTATAAATGTCTTAATTCTTCAAGCTACTGATCTCCTGGTGAGGTGCCTTCTCTGCTCAGAAGGCACATTGATTTTCTCCTGCTAGCCTGCAAATACACATTAATGCTTTGGGCAGATGTATTTGTCCCTTTTTGAGATTCTGTTATTCACTCAGTGCCCACATAGCTCGTGTTCATCACTGCCTAAACAAACACACTAAACATGCCATCAGTTCCCTGGTTTCTATTTATAGTCCTTATATTTTGAACAGTGGCTCACCATTGATCCAATAGATGCTATTAAGTCTCATGAATCCAGACCAATTGTTCAGGAGTCATTCTACTAAAATGAGGAGGAGTGAGTGAAGGAGTTCAAAAATCTAATTTCAGAGGGACCAACACAAAACCCATTTGATTTCAGGATTGCTGATTGTTACATGCTTTTGACTTTGGCCCTGGCAAACACAGTCTCCTTCCCCAAGCAGGGTGAGACAGGCAAGGGCTGCTTGGCTCGGCACGGGTGTGGGTGTCAGTGGGGCGGACATGAAGGAGGGAGCGTGGAACTATTCTCCGAGCCCAGAACCATTGTTCTACCTCCTCCGATAGTCCCAAGGCATTGTGTCATGAAAAACTCCTGTGGATTTTCCCAAAGTCTTAGAAACTGCCAAGGTGGATGGGGATAGGACTTACGTGTTTGGGGGTAGGAGTGAGGGACGTTACTGATAAGACACACATGTTGACTGGCAGGTAACAGGCAGGAACCGGCCATATTACTAATTGATCTGCTAAGTCCTTCTGGTCGACCCAAGGAACCAACTAGCAAACCACACGGTGGAGTGGTGCAACATGTTCCATCCAGATTTTCTAGAATTGGTTCTTCAAGTTCATGAGCAGGCTCATCTTGGGGAGAAGAAAGACATTCAGGAAGCTTAGCCTCTGCCCAAGACATGGACTTGGTCAGTGCCACCTATTTGGCTCATATTCTCTGTCATCTCTTAGTCTATTCTGGCTTGGGTTCTTGGGAAGAAGAGGGTGATTTGAACCTTAGAATATGAGCGTAAATGAGAAGATAGAAAGACCGAAAACTATCGGTGGTAAAGTTTACAACATAGAGAAGAGGTATCCAGTGTTTGATTTCCTCAATGACGTCCGGCTCAGAGTCTATAACAAATCAAGTGAAGTTGGACGTTTGATGAGGAACCTCCTGCTAATTTGAGCTCGTTCCGAGACAGCATATCTGACTCTTTTTCTTCCTCCTGGAAGCTAGAGAAGGACTCTTAATTGTATCTATTTGCATGTATGTTAATATATTGAGTTCTGCCCATTTTTGTTTGCAGCATGCAGGGAGTGGTCTCTCCCACCACAAACCATGGAAGTGTCCTCTAAAATCTGCCACGTCACCAGCACGGGCGTTGGTGATGCATCGCCCACCCCACCCCCCACCCCCCCGCCACTGAACTGGAGTTGAGGGCGAGTGTTTGATGCTTTGAGAGACGCCACTGGCGATAGGAGAACATTTTATAATTAGGAGAAACCCAAATGGTCTGTAGACCTCTCCAGACAAAGTATGCCCATGACAGCAATTTTTAATTCATTGGAATTCAGTATGTGATTCTTGCCGTTAAAAGACGACTGGAAACGTGCAGATGACATTGTCCATCTCTCTTCATGTTGTCTTTTAACCAGGAACATGTCCGCCTGGCACACAGGGTGGTATCATCGTGACCATACAAAAGAGAGCATGTCAGGGGCGCTTGGTCAGTTGAGCATCCGATTCTTGATTCCAGCTCAGGTCATCAACTCAAGGCTCATGAGATCAAATCCCACATCAGGCTCTGTGCCAACAGTGTGGACCTTGCTTTGGATTCTCTCCCTCCCTCTCTCTCTGCCCCTATCCCACTCATGCATGCCTGGATGCGCACATGCTCTCTCTCTCTCGCTCTCTCTCTCTCAAAATAAATAAACATTTTTTAAAAAGAAAAGAAAGCACAAAAGCCTCTGCCATTTCAAGGTCTGAGACTTGGCAGAGGTTGGACTGAGTCTTCATTCTCTGCAAAACGATGCTTTAAAGAATCAGACTTAGTTCCCGTACTCTATGGGACATAGCCCTCAAAGCAGTGTTCTAGTGCAGGTGTCTAATTCTAGACTAGAATTCTAGTCTAATTCCCGAGAGTGGCTATCAACCCACCACCACCACTCACTGAGGAAGTGATGCCTTTCTACCGAGATAATTGGATTCCAAGGCAGGGACCCAGGTCTGAACACACTACCAGCGGTAGTGTGGACTGTGGCGGGGGGGGGGAGGGCGTGGGTGTTGATAGATGACAAGCACGGAAGGAAGTTCCAGACGAAAACTTCTATTCATAATATTTAAGTCGAGCTTGTGGTTATGTGAAATAGCAGTTACGTCGAACGTCTCCCATGCCACCCACAGGTGTGTGCTCTCTTTCTGTCTCTGTCTCTGTCTCTGTCTCTCACACACACGCACTCATGCACACACGCTCCATCTGAAGTTTTGCACATTCTACAGTTTCTGCGTGGGACGCATTACCTTTCCTCTTGACAGTCACCTAACAGGCTGATGTGTGGAACAGAAGAACGTGCAGGGGGAGGCCCGTGCCTCTGGAGTGGCTCTAAAAGCAGGGAAAAGTACAGATCCATGTCCGCACGAGTGAGAGCGAAAGGTTGTGCCGAGTGCTGTCCGGGGTTTCCATGAGCGTGGAAGACTCAGCCCCCAGGAGCTGACAGTCGAGCAAGGGCGTAGACATCTGGCAATTTAAGTGGAAACCCTGAGCTATGAGTAAAGGGTAATAAGATAAGCCTCTGGTAACAAAGAATTCACCCTTCCTGGCCTAGGAGACAGAAGTGTCAGGGAAGAGAAGGCTTGGTGGAGGGGCCGGCACTTGAGGCTGCTTGGGACAAATGAACACAGTTTCTACAAGGACAAAGGAGGGAAGAGCACTCCAGGAAGACGGAAAACAGTGATCACATAACATCCATGGATTCGACGTGGTTGCACGCGGGGTAAGGTGTAGTGAGAAATGCATCGCGTTGGATGCTTGGGGTTCTCATGACCGTGGTCACCGCACCTCTGCAGAGGCACGAGCCTGATCATTTCATATATTCGGTACGTGGCCAGGATTCTCCAATCTTTGGAAATCCCTATTGTGTGCGGCCAGGATTCTCCGATCTTTGGAAATCCCTGTTGTATGTGGCCAGGATTCCCCAATCTTTGGAAATCCCTATTGTGTGCGGCCAGGATTCCCCAATCTTTGGAAATCCTTATTGTGTGCGGCCAGGATTCTCCGATCTTTGGAAATCCCTATTGTTTTGTTGACCATCATGGTGGCCCAGTGCACTGGTTCCCTGCTGCTTTCAGGCGCGGAATGTGTGCTGCAGGTCGGACCCTTTGAGAGTAACTGCAACTCAGTCCGCAGTGGGGCTGCTGGGAGAGAAACACAAAACTCAGCCACGGTTACCATCACATTTGAAACCGGAAGAAACAGTCCTGAGCACAGGAGCACTGTCCTCAAACTGCCAGAATTAAATGTTCTCCGGGTGGCTGTATTTAAACGCGGTGCAGATCTTTTGGTGTCTAAAGACCTTAAATATCAAACAGCAGGCTCTGGTTTAAGTGTCCAGCTGCTGTCATCTTCATAGTCTTGATAGATAAGAGGTAAAGGCCACTGGGTTCTGAATAAATGTGGGAAGCTCAGCCGTGTTGCTTTCTCAGCGTCTGGCTGGCTTACTTGGTTAAAGAGAGCCAAAATGATAACACATTCAGATGACATCATTGTCCTCAAAATGGCATTGTTATACTGAAGGCAGAAACCAGGCTGTGCTTCCATCCAGTGGGATGAGAAGAAGAGGTTTGGAACGGAATGCCTGGCTGTCTAACAACCTGAAATTTCTGAGGAGAAGGAATGAAGAAGTCCCTACACGATGTTGACTTACTTCCATTTTCAAGATGAAAAGGCAATAGACCTCAGTGGAATATATTTATTTTCATCTGGGTTTTTTTTCCATTAAAGTTAGGGTCCTCTTACAAGAATAAGTGAGTCAGACGTACCCAGGATTTGTCAACACTGAATCCCTGGAAATGTTTTCTGTAAGAATGGAGATGTTACATGTCTTGGTACAGAACTCCCGAGGGCTTCTGACTTGCCATTTTTCCCCTGGCTCCACACTGGGGGCTCGGACCCCCCTTTTCCTTCCTGTTTTACTTCCCGCGACTGTGTCTTCCTGTTCTTTGGCTTCCTGTTCTCAGTTTGCTTTCATCCTCACCAAGCCGAGATGAACATGTGTCATGCAATGAACTGACACACGTTAGTTCATTTGCGTTAAAAGGAATAGATGTCGTGGAAATTAACGTGTTTTTAACATCTTGAAAAGAAGGAACCATGAGAGAAACATAGAGCACTCATCTGAAAACATGGGAGAGTTGGAACATTTGGTCTGAAAAATAGAACATACTGGAAATAGTAAAGACCCAAATCCTGTGGATTCTGTGTTTCAGGATGGAGTATGGATGGATAATGGATTTGGGAAACATGTCCTGGGCATTGTCCAGGCAGTTCTTGTTCCCAACAAAAAAGAACGTAGAGGGGTGCCTGGGTGGCTCAGTCGGTTGAGCGTCCAACTCCTGATTTTAGCTCAAGTCATGATCCCAGGGTCATAGGATTGAACCCCATGTCAGGCACCACACTGATGGCATGGAGTCTGCTTGGGATTCTCTCTCTCTCCCTCTCTCTCTGCTCCTCCCCGGCTTGTGCTCTCTGTCTCTCTCAAAATAAATAAAGTTAAAAAAGAAAAAAAAAGAATCTGTGGCCATTTAAAAAAAGGAACTTAAGAAATCATTGTAGGGACACCTGGGGTGGCTCAGTCAGTTAAACGTCTGACTTCAGCTCAGGTCATGATCTTGCAGTTTGTGAGTTCAAGCTCCACTTCAGGCTGTGTGCTGACAGCTCGGAGCCTGGAGCTTGCTTCGGATTCTGTAGCTTCCCTTCTCTCTGCCTCTCTCTCTCTCTCTCTCTCTCTCAAAAAATAAACATTTAAAACAAACAAACAAAACGAAATCATTCTAATCAAATGTCCATGTTTGCACAGACTGAAAGGAAAACCCAGAGAAGTTAAGTGTTTTCTGCTATGTCCTGGGACCTGTTACTGTCTCAGCCTCAGGCTTTAGGGCTTCTGGTCCAAGGCTCTTTTATAACCAGTTCCCAAATCGAAACATAAAGTCTGAAAAACAAATGTTTGATTTAACGAAGTGGTGGCTTTTCTAGGAAGGCAGTCAGATGATTGTTATTTATCGTAAAATGGGCCTGAGCCTCTTCTTTCTTGTTGAAGCGTAATAATAATGATGATATTTTAAGTGGTTGAAACACTGGTTTGAAGAACCCCTATTTTCTCCTGAGACAGCCTTCTCGTCTTTTCCTAAAACACGTGTATGGAACAAGCCACAAATTGCATGTTTTGGGAGTTTTCATCTCACTTTTCCTTTCCCTTTTCAGAAACTCAAAGACACTTTCTCTTTCATCCCCTGTCTTAGAGCCGACAAGAGTATGGATAGCACTAAGCCATGCAGGATAACAAAGAAAAATGCACAAGGGAATTTCAGATGTCACCATAAATATACAACTGGACATATAGTTACAATCCTATGATTAGGGCTGACATGAAGGGGTAGCACAAGGAGCTTGTTTGGAAATGAATCAACGGTTCTGGGTCTTGATTTTGATGGTGGTTACACAACTCTATGCAGTTGTCAAAATTCATAAAACTGTCTAGATAGGTAGGTAGGTAGGTAGGTAGGTAGATAGATACATAGATAAAATAGGTAGATAATAGATAGATGATAGATAGATACTAGATAATAGATAGATGATAGATAGATAGATAGATAGATAGATAGATACTAGATAATAGATAGATAGATAGATAGATAGATACTAGATAATAGATAGACGATAGATAGATAGATAGATAGATAGATACTAGATAATAGATAGACAATAGATAGATAGATAGATAGATAGATAGATAGATAGATAGATACTAGATAATAGATAGATAGATAGATACTAGATAATAGATAGATAGATAGATAGATAGATAGATAGATAGATAGATACTAGATAATAAACAATAGATAGATAGGTAGATAGATCGATAGATAGATACTAGATAATAGATAGATAGATAGATACTAGATAATAGATAGATAGATAGATAGATAGATAGATAGATACTAGATAATAGATAGATAGATAGATAGATAGATAGATACTAGATAATAGATAGATAGATAGATAGATAGATAGATAGATAGATACTAGATAATAGATAGACAATAGATAGATAGATAGGTAGATAATAGATAGATAGATGATAGATAATAGATAGATCCATGATTATATGTGGTCAACTGGTGGTACTCTGTTAAAATGTTAAATCTTATTACAGTAATCATCTCTCCATCTCTCAGACTTCTACCTCTCATGTGAATGCTATTTGTGGGACCATTTTTGAGTCTAGATTGGACCTTCTCTTGAACGTGGTCACCATTCCTTCGAGGCATCTTGAATTTTCCTTGCCTCCACACCCTCACTTCTGCCTTTCTCCTTGGCCTCTGCCATCTCCCCCGCATCATGGGAGGCACCCCTGATCCTACCCCAGCTTGGTACATCTCATTGTCTCGGAACTGGGAGTCTCAACCTCTCTGTGAAGCTTCCTCAGGCCCCTCCAATCCATAAATTTCTGGACTTACCGAATTTACCATCCTTATATTTTTGTCCATTGGTTCTCCCACGCTGCCTTGTGACATATTTCAACCATCATTTATTATATTATTTATTATATTATACACCATCTCGCTCTTTGTGAATTTATCTTCACTTCCCCAGTTAGATCAACTATTGCACCCCTAGGGATGAATTCAGCGCTGTGTATAGTATGCTCGTGGATGGTGAGCCAAAATGCTTAATTGATTTGAAGGTTTGGGGTTGGACATGCCGGCATTTGAGCGACCATGGGTACGTGATTGTCTTCACCTGTCAGGTGGGGATAACAGCAGCTTAGGGGTGACATGATATTGAAGGTGGTAATTGTGTCAGATACCAGCAGAGCAAATACCACACAGCAAGCAGTAAACTCATGGCTGTGTATTTATTCAACAAAGAATAACCGAGCAATTGCTGGATGCTCGGGACACGGCAAAAAACAAACAACAACAACAACAAAACAGATGTAATCCCCAATTCTGTAAAGTATACCTTCTGAGGGGGCAGAAGCTCAAAAGATAAGTTCCTACACTTTATTGTAGGAACAAGTGGGCAGAATAATTCTTCCCAGACATAAGCAATTCCTGAAATCATCAATGTCAGCGTGGATGCCCCAACTTGCAGGGCTTTGTAAATCCAGAATGACGACGTGGGCAGCTTCGAGCCACCTGGAAGGCATGAGGCTTCTGAGTGCAGGCTCGGGAGACAGTCTAGATGAAATCGAATCCTGAGGCCATCACTTAACAGGTGCAAGCAAATCATAAGTGCCTGGACCTCTGTTCCCTTAGCTTTTTTTTCTCCATGTTATCTATCTATCTATCTATCTGTTTATTTACTTATTTATTATTTTTAAGAGAGAGAGAGAGAGAGTATGAGCAGGGGAGGGGCAGAGAGTGAGAGAGAGAATCCCAAGCTGGCCCCACACAGCGTGGCCGTGGGGCCCGATCTCACGAACCATGAGATCATGGCCTGAGCCGAAATCCACAGCCCACGAGTCGGATGCTGAACTGCTCTCTGAGCTTTTAAATTAGTTTAGAAAAAGAACGCTGTCAAAGGACGGATCTGAGGGTTAATGCAGCACGGTGCTTGGTGCGGAGCAAACAGGCATGGCCGTTAGCTATTATCGTTAAGAAATCTTTGGGTGCAGGCCCTTGGGTTCAGACGCGTGCCATCTTGATAAACTCGTTTCGCAAGTGGCCTTGCTGAGCACAGAGAGCGCAGAACCCTGGAAACTGGCAAACAGCCACGCAGCCCGGCTCCCCAGCCACTGGGCGGCTGCCGCCTACATCGGCCAATGTGTATATACCTGCCTCGCAGGTACATATACACAGCATTGTATACGCTAACTACTACTTGTATTAATAGCGCAGGGTCATCATTTTAGCTCGAATGCTATACAGAAATGCAAACATTCTTCCTTTTCTGTAATGGTTTCAGTCATCCTTATGAGCCGGGGAGAGTCACGAGGAGACAAGCTTTCAACATGTCAAGCAAGCATCCGTGTTTTCTGTTTTAAATCAGTGAGGCGGCTCCCACCCCTTTAGGTAAGGACTCCATTTTCCAGGTTGTCACCTGCTTTTAGGGGAGGCTGGTCTGACCCTGTGCCTGGGGTGGAGCACAGAAAGTCCGCTGAGACCAGGCCAGGGGTCCTTGTCATTCATGCTGTACCACTTCTCTTTGCAGCCTCGCTCTCTGGTCCCCAACCTCTGCTGGTCCCCAGCCTTCTGCTCTCACTGCCTGTATGAATCGGGGCACCAGAAGCAGCTTCCCGTTCAGCCATCAGCCTTCCAGATGCTGAGCAGGGACACCCTGGAGGGCCATCCAAAAGTCCTTCCAGCTCTCTCTCTCCATCACTCAGTCCTTATTGGGACTTAAGCCTGGAAGGGCAGGGCCCTCTCTCTCCAAGTCCAGCCCCATCGCACCCCTTTCTAGGGGGGAACAGGGTGTCCCTTCTCCCTCTCTGGCTGGGTCCCCCCAACCCTTTCCTCCTTCCCCCCAGGAGCCAACCCCTCAGGGTGTCCTCCACTCTCTGTGGAGGGAGATCCTCTCTGATCCAAACCCATCAGGCGAGACTGTTGGAAGGGAACCACCAGGAAGGAGAACAAAGAATAAAATCCACTGTTCTGTACCCCGCAGCGACCATGCCCAGTGTGAGTGTGTGTGTGTGTGTGCGCGCATGTGTGTAGTGTTGTTAAATAGTCACCTTCCCACTTCAAGTGAGCCATAACTTCTGAATGCAAAGAAAAAGAAAAAGAAAAAATTTGTAACCATGTATGGCGACAGGTGTTGACTTGTAACGAGGTTGTTGGGGTGATAGCGGGGTTTGTGGGGTTTGGAGCCAACCACCAAGAAAGAATTCTTGAAGACGTGTTTGGTGCAAAAAGGTGATTTTATTGAAACTCACCTCTTGGGCAGGAAGAGCTGCCCTGGGACCAGGAGGAGAGACTGGTTTTATACTATGGGGCTGGGGGAGGTGAAATCCCAGGGAAGTTTCCAGTGAGGTTTTCATATGCTAAAGGAGACTCCCAGGACAGTGGAGGCCTAGCTATTGTCAAGCTAAGTTGGTTTGCCCTCTAGCAAAGCATTAGCAGTAAGACTGTAGGGAGTTCCAGGGGAGAAGTTTTACTCTGGGGCCTCAAGTGTTTGTCAATGGCCTGTAGGTTCGAAGGAAATTGCGTTCTATCTGCCATTTCCTTCTGCCTTTGTTTCCCACATCGCTGTGGAGGGTGATGGAGACTCCCGGTCCTGCAGGACTGTGATCTCTATCAGTTAACCATTTGTTTTTCCCCTTTCCTTTGTTCTTGGACAGCCAGGAGTGCCCAGGGAAAGTCACACACATCCCACCCCGTGGGGGTGGGGGTGGGCGGTGTTTGTGGGCTGGCAGCTTGCCTTAAGCTCCCTCATCAGAATGGACTTATTGTTATGATCGCTTTGCAATATATACAGATATCAAATCATTTTGCTGTACATCTAAAACTAACATAATGTTGTATGTTAATTACATCTCAAAAAAAAAAAAAAAGAGAAAGAAAAAGAAAGAGAGAAAGAAACAGGTGAAAACTTAGGGAAGGCGTTCCCGGTGGTCTGGTGATGAGAAGCTACCAGGTAAAGGCACCAGCAGGGGTCTCCTCAGAAGAGAGTTGGGAGCCAGGCTGAGAAGGAAGGTAGAGAGGGGGGCTGGGGTGAGCAGGAGAGGAGAGCCTCCTCAGCGGGGCGTGGGCTGCAGGGAAGGCAGCCAGGCCAATGCTGAAAATGGAGATCGGATGGGAGGGCAGGACAGCTCGTGCCCGTGTGCGTCTAGGACACAGGCTGGGGGGAGCTGGGAGCCGTTGGGAATGAGAAATAGGGTGGTAAGGTACGTCGGGGATGCGGGGGCTGGGGGCGCACAGTTGTCGGCAGGGCTGAAGAGCCAGGCAGCAAAACTGAGACTTAGTGCGTTGGGCAGAATGGAGTCTACGCAGACGGAAGCCTGAGCAGGAGTTTGACGGAGTCCCTGGTTGGGGAGGCGTCTTCTCCATAGGGCTCCCCGGCAGAGTCCGAAGACGCCTAAGGTTCTGTATTTGGGTGGCGGGGGTGGCCTATACGCCGAGGGAGGCAGGACTCTGAGCTTACAGTCAGTCCTCACTTTCTCACTGTGGCCTAAGCCCCAAAGTCAAGGCTCAGTGTTATGCGCTGCCTTGACATCTGGTGAAGCCAGGAGGGCCCCGAGTAATCCAAGTCTGGGGTCTCCTCCCCACTCTGCTCTGACACATGCGATCTCCTAGCCAAACCACCCTCCTTATAAAGGGGACCCAGGCCCAGCTTTTGCTCCCCTGGGAGTAGAGGGTTTCACTTACTGCCCGGCTGCAAAACTTCAAACAGCCAATCACATCCCGCCTTGGGAACAAGGGGCGGCCCCACCCTCTTGAAGAAAAGTGAGAATATCTTAGCCCCTTGGCTTAGCTATTTATGGTAGGGGTCCTCCAACTACCTGGACCACCTTCCTTCTTGGGATGAAGGTTTTGAGCACAGTCGCTGCTACATGGAGTTTTATTTGGCCATAAATTGCATGTGTATATCGTATTAATATTTTGTATACACTGTGATATGTAAACATTTTAGAGGAGTAAGATAAAAGCTACTATCATAAAAACTCTTAATATTTTCTCCCCCCCCCCCTTAGAACCCCTAAGACCACGCATGGTACTAATCATCCCAGATAGTCCAGTAAGCCTGTCCAAGGAGGGACAAAAGACGCGTGTATCTGAGCCACTGCCTTGAAGGTTGACACTTCAGCTCAGGAATGACTATCCCTAGTTTCAAGTTCATCCGGGAAGACAAGTGGTTTGACTCAGTTCCCACTACCGCTCCTGGGATGACAGCTCAGACAGCCCGGTCCCTTGATATAGCCTCGCTGGTCAGCCTCTCAGATGCCCCACCGTAAAAAGACTAGAAGAAGCCCAAGGCAAGGGGGGGTGAGTGTGGCCATCACCGCTGTCGGTAGAAAGGTCCACATCCTCTCCCAGTGGTGTCATTTTGCTCAGCATTCTAGACTCTCTCCTTACAGATGTCATAAACATATTCCGTGCAATCATAAAAGGGCCATTGGGATCAAAGTGACACAGCGTCATCTCTCTGCCGGCTTCTAAGTGTTTCGCTTATGACTCCCAAGCTGACGTGGGCTGCCAGGAACGTTGGCTGTCCCTCACCCTCCCGCCGACAAGCCTACAGACCCACCGTGGTCCATTGTCCTTACTTCCAGCGAAGCCAGGAAACTCCTCTGGCTGTGTGCTGGGGCCATCTGCTATTCCCTTCCCAAACCATCCACTCCGCTGATTCTCAAGCTCTCTCTCCCTACCAGATCATTCTTACCAGTATAAAAACTGATCCGTCGCTAAAAGGCACCTCCTGAGCCCTCGCCCACCCGGCTCAGGCTTCTCCTTTCTTTGCTCCTCTTTCTTGTGAAGCAAGCTCTCTGGACAACATGCTGTCTGGACTTAGTCACCTCACTGGCCCTCTAGCCTGGTCCCGTCCTCCATTTTCCCCTCGACTCGTGTGGTCTTGCCAAGGCCTGTGACCTGCCTCCCACTGTCCAGTGTAGTGCGGCCTCTCAGCTGCATTTGGGGTAGTTGACCACCTTCTCCTTTCCAACACGTGCCCCTCTCTTGAATTTCTGATGCTGTGCTCCCCTGGCTTTCTCCCAAGGACTCAGGGGCTCCTTCTTTGTCAGCTTTGTGGCTTCCTTCTCCTTCTCTATGCAACCTCTGAGTGGTGCCTTGTCTTGGAATTGGGCTTTAGGCTCGCTTCTCCATCTACACTCCTTTCTTAAGTCTGTTCGGCTAGTCCCGCACAATCTGTGTTCTCTCTAATCCAAAAGTTCATCCTTAGCTCAGACCCCTCCCGTGAGTCCCAGATTTGCATGAATAGTTTCCTGTTTGGGACCACCACTTAAATATCTAACAGGCATTTCAAACTGAATATGACCAAACCATAAGTCTGGTTTCTACCCTCCAGAGTCTACTTATCCATGATGTCCTGAATATATCATTGCCCACTGGCCGACCAAATTAGAAACATAGGAGTCCACCCTGCTCTCCTGACCTCTCTATCCAATCAGCCACCAAGCCCCATGTATTAGCTTCCTGCTGTAACAAAGTAGCACAGAGTTGTGACTCAAAGAGCACAAATTCATCATCTTACAGTTGTGGAGGCCAGAAATCTTCCGTGAGTCTCCCTGGGCCAAAATGAAGGTGTTAGGAGGACCGTACTCCTTTTTGGATCCTCCTTGGGAGAGTCATCTCCTTGCTCATTCAAAATATTGGCAGAATTGTCTTCCTTGCAGCTGTGGGACAGAGAATGCTTATCCTGGGTGGCTGCCAGCTGAGAGCCTGTCCCTGTTTCTAGAGGCCACCCACACTCCTTCCTTCCTTCCTTCCTTCCTCCCACCACCTTCTCACAGCCCCCTTTGCCCATCTTCAAAGCCAGCAATGGTGGATTGAGTTGCTCTCATGCTCCAAATCTCTTCTTCTTCTATTTTGTTTCTCTGACTTAGCTAGGAAAGATACTCTGCATGTTTAGAGTCCATTGGATTAAACCTACTTGGCAATCCAGGGTCGTATCCCCATCTCAAGGTCTGCGCTCTTAGATACATCCATATAGTCTCCTTGGCCATGCAGGGTGACATAGTCACAGGTTCTGGAGATTAGACACAAACGTCTTCAGGGGCCATTGTTCTGCCTACATCCCATCTGTTATGTACCCAATGCATATCTCTAATTGGTTCACATTTCTCTCTCTACCCCGCCACCTTCAGCCATCCCACCGTCCTCTATCATTGGGCTGGCCCAATGGTCAACTCACCGTGCTTTCTGCTTCCACCATTACTCTTCCCCGCAAAGTAGGCAAAATGGTAGATACATGATCTTCTCCCATCCCAAGCTTAACCCTTTACCGGCTTCCGTTTACTGCTGAGCCTCAACTTCAAATACAAAAAGGCCTTTGTGATCTGGTACTTGCTCCCCTCCCTAGGCTTCTCTTCCAGCGGTCCCAGTGCCTTGCTCGATAGACTATTGTCCTTCCTGCTCTTGGAAGATTCTTTCCCTTTCCCCTGTTCTTTCAATGTTTGGCTGGATCCCATCCTTAGGCAGTAGACCAAAATGCCGTCTCCTCAGCTCCACCTTCCCTGGCCATCTTATTTAAATCAGACCTTTGTCCTCATCCATCCCAATTATGATCACGTTGCCTTATTTATTGCCCACGTGGTAATGATCACAGTCGTATTTATTTTACCTTTTTCATTTATATTTGACTTGTTTCTTGTCTCTCTCTCCCCGAGTTGAACAAAATGGAGGGGACCGTTGCATCTATAGCGACGTCCAGTTTCTCCAGCGAGTAGCGCGGGGCCTCACAACACGGCAGATCCGCGATAACTATCTGCTGACCGAATGCACCAGTGAATTATGACCACTTGTGAAACCTGAGTGTGAGCCACAGCTGCACACTCAGTCAGAGAGGAAAATCCTCATGGAGGTGTTGAGCCATGCCCTCATTTTATTAGCGTAAACAGGGAGAAACAAATCTGCTAATCACCACGAATCTCCCCCCCCCCACCCCGATTCTGGAAGGCAGAAAACCAAACCAAATGGACAGAGAAAAAAATATTGCTTCTGCCGTAAGAACTCAGAGCACCTGAACTTTTTGCTTCAAGATAAGCATAGGTGAGGTAGGCAACAAATTACGTGACTCCGAGCTGGTTCAACTCCAGAAGATCTATGGCGACTATGATCACAACGATGGATGGATCCTGCTCACCACAGGCCCAAAATGAATGGTTATTGCTGTGAGGTCTGGCTTGCCCATGCTTGGTACACAAGGGCATGTGCTACATGTGACTATGGGCAATCTTTTTTATTATTGACTTTTATAGTCTGTGTTGCCCTTCTAGAGATAATTTGTTCATTGCTTCGGAAAAAAGAATGTAACTGTTTTACTCAACCCGTTAAGGTCTCTATTGCTTGGCTATTTAGCTTCCTACCCCATACACATCTTCTCTGAGACAACTTTATGGCTGGGTCACTTTTCATCTAAAATCTATTTCTATGTTCTGGGCTCCTATCCTGACAAACAATTCAAAAGGCACAGTTTGATCTCCTTGCTATGGATCTAGAGCGGTTAAGGCTCTCACTGGGCAATTTTCCCCGCTAGGGGACATTTGGTATTTCCTGGAGAAACTGTTGGCTCTCACAACTTGCGGGGAAAGGTGATGGAAACTGGCATCTGTGAAAGGTTAGGTTGCTGCTACACCTGCTACAGGACATCCCTCCACAACAAAGAGGTATCTGGTCTAAAATGTCAGTGCTCCTGGGGTTGAGAAATGTTGCGCCAGAGCAGGAAAGAGCACATCTCTGTCATGTGCTCAATCACGTCCAGGCAGCAGAACAGGTAGTTGAGAGGGGGTCGGATGCACCACCCAAGAAAGGGCACATTTGGGCACTCAGAGATGGGACCCAGAGTTTTATTCCTCTTCACAACAACCCACTTAAATATTCGCATCCTCAGTCTAAACAACTCACAATAATTTACGTATCTTTATTCCAAAACAAGACACAACAGCAGTGGAAATCCACTTGACCCTCTCTGTGGCATGTCGTGCCACTGACTGCTTCTTCCTTCCGGAAGCCCTTATTCCTTTTGTCTCAGGACACACATTCCCCAGGTGTCCCCCTCAGGTGTTCTCGCCATCTCCTTACCAAGCTACTGTCCTCTTGCCCTCCCATGGATAGAAGTATCTCTTCATTCCCATCTCTCCCCAGACAATCACAATCACTGTCTATTTTTAACTCTACCTCTATGCTAGCAACCCCAGAAGTACATACTCGGGCCAGACCCTCTGCTGGGCTTCTGAATTCACTGTGCAGCTACTTTTGATCATTTATGTGAATGTGCCTCAAGCATCTCAAATTCAGTACATGTATGTAACATGGAGTTGTTATTCCATTTCCCATCCACAGTCTTGTTTTTTCTCCTCTACCTTAATGAATGGATCACTGTCTACCCAAGACCCAATGATGGTGGTCAGTCTTGCCTCTCCCCTTCCCTGCACAACCATTTCCAAACCTCAATTCAAATCAGGGATTGAGTCAGGCCAGTGTTTCTCATCAAGGCCCCTCCATCCCTCCCCTCTCTTGTCCTCACTGACTTTGCCTTTCCTCAGGGTAACACCATTTTCACCAGCTGCCACTGGAGCCTTCTCCTAGTGGGTCTCAGGGATTCTGGTTTCTCCTTTTGTCATCAGGGATCTTTGCACCCACCAAAGTGACTCTCCTAAGACAAAAATCTTACCATTTCAATCTACCACTTAAATACTTAGATGGCTCCTGTGTACTTGGCATATCAATTCCAAATGCCTTGCTATGGCCTACTGGTCTGCCAAAGACTCGCCCAATCTGCTTGCCTAGACTTGATTCTCTTTGCACGTCTCCCCACACCCAACATTTGAGTCTCACTGAGATTCTTGCACTTATCAATCCACCTTGCCTTTCCTCATCTCACATCCTTTCCTTACACTGTAGTTTCTGCCCAGAATTATTACACACACACACACACACACACACACACACACACACACAGAGAGAGAGAGAGAGAGAGAGAGAGAGAGAGAGAGAGATTTGCTCTAAAACCTTTCCTGAACACTTCCTACTTCCCCATCTTCTTTCCACTTGAAGAACTCAGTGTCCTTTCTGTGGGATTTCACTGCTCTGGTGGATAACTGTCTCAGCGTCTGTGATTTATTGCTCTCATTTGTATTCATTTATGTCTTCTTTTAGACTATATCCTCTTTGATGGCAAAGGGCCATGTTGTGCACTACATGCCTAGCAAAAAGCCCAGCACCAGGGATGGAGTGAACACAACAATTATTTGTTGAGCTAATTGATTGAATAAGCAGTTACTTTGCTCCAAACACCTCTACAGCTCTCGCTGCAGCCAATCTTTGGGACTGAAACATCAACCACTCTGGTATGAAATCCAATTTGCCATCATCTTTTTCTTTTGTATCATGTGAGAGTGTAATGTTCACTAGACTTGGGAAAAATAAAATAGAAATAATACATTAATAGCCCTTCTCCATAGAAATGAAAGGCTGTTATAAACATTCATGTAAGTCAATTCTCTTCTTAAATCACCTCATTTTTTTCCTATTATAGTCTCCGTGAAAGTCAATACCATAGATCTTTCAGAATTCCCTGACCATAAGTAACTTGTAGTTTCCTGGGCAAATAATTGTTAGTTTTATGATCTATAGCAAAGCTAAAAGCATCCAATGCCTATTAATACTGTTCTATTCACAAGCGTGCTTACATACCATTTCTCCATTCCTTCCACCCCTTAGGCCCCTCTCCCCCAAATATAATGAGCAATTCAACACGGGGAAGGATGACTTTGATAATTTATTCAAATATTCCTTTATGAATAAAATTGTAGCTAGTAATACCTTTGGGCTACTCCATCAAAATATAACCAATGACTCAAATATGTCAAAAGTCATTAAAGTATCAACTTCATCTCAGAAGCCTATTAACTAATGAGAAGCCTAAAAATATAACTATGATATATTATACATGGAGAACTGATAAAGTCTGTAGGCCTTACCCATTAAGTGACACAGCAGGCAGATGTATTCATCAAGATTCTGAGGTCATGAACAACAGACCGTAACTCTGTCTACTGTAAACAAAGGTAGGGGACAGTTTATTGGAAGAATATCAAGACCCCCAATATCAGTGGGGGAGGTTACAGACTTGGGCTCAGAAAAAAGGCAGTAGGATGGGAAGCTCCAAGAAACAAGAATACAGGAATAGTAGTGATGTCCTACAATGGGAAGGGTCTGGTCAGAGGGCCTACATCACAACTGAATGAACTCCATTTTTACTTTTTTCCCTCTCTTCAAGACTTACTTCCAGGGACAACGTGTCCCAATAGCTTGGGTCGGATCCTATCTGCCCTTTTATAGAGAGGGGAACAGAACACTGTATTATACTCTTAGCTAGCTTGGGCCACCATAATAGAATACCACAGACTGGCATCTTAAACAACAGAAATGTATTTCCTCATGGCTCTGGAGCCTGGAAGTCTGAGATCAGGATGCCAGAATGGCTGTGTTCTGGTGTAGGGCCTCTAACGGGCTTGCAGATGGCCACCTTCTTGCTGTGTCCTCACGTGGCAGGAGGAGAGAGAGCTCTGTCGTATCTTTTCTGATAAGGGCACTAACCCCTTCGTGAGGCCCCCACCTTCATGACGTCATCGAGCCCTGATCACCTCCTAAGGCCCACCTGCAAATACCATCCTATTAAGGATTAGGGCTTCAACATGAATTTTAGGGAGACACAAACATTAAGTCCATAACACGGTCCTTCCGGATTGTAATCCACGAGGAAGAAGTAATTGACCAATGGCCAGAAAATAACTAATTCAATTAGTGAGTAGATTGATGGAGAGTCTGCGGTCATGATGTAACTATGGAAGACCATGAAACATTGACATATTTAATTGAATTGAGAATAAGGATTAGCTGAATTGAAATAATATTAAAGACAGCAAAACTGTACTTCTACAATTCTATGTATAATCCTATTGTAAGTCTATTGTACAGATGCAATTCTATACATAATTCTATGAAAATGCAAATTGTTAAAATATGCATTATCACGTCTCTTTCCCTATTCGTCTTCTCCCCTCTCATTAGTAGTTTCCCTAACAGAGAAACAATGACTAAGCTCCAAAAGGTTAAGAAAAATAAATGAGGGGCAAAAACATGAACGCTGACAACATCTTTTTTATTACGCTCATTTTGCGACTTGGTGGGAAACAAAACATGAATTCCTTTAGGCAGCAGAGTACCAGGGCTCCAAGCAAGCAAAGCCAGAGGGGCTTGGTGAGTGGAGGGGACACTGCTGAGCTCTTACTATGGGTTGGGCACTATTCTAGGGCTTTACAAGTGCTAACCCACAACAACCACACGACCTAATGCTATTGCTGTCTCCGTTTTACACAGGGCGTATGCCTGCAACACCAAATGGTCCCCTCGAGTAAAATCACACCCAAAATAGTAATGAGCATGTGCTTGCTGAGGGCCGGTAAAGTGGGAGTGGTCCAGGGGCCACGGAGGGCAGGGGCAGTCTTAAACAAGATGGATAACAGCACCACCGTTCCTGTTGACAATTGACCTGCCAATATTTAAAGGGGGCAGAATCAGGACCTGGTGAACCATTTCTCACAGGACCTCCAAGTATTACAGGAAACGCCAACCGGCCAAGAAGCTGTAGGAAAATCTGCCCACATCTTTCCCCTCCAGCTACCTGCTTCTACACAGGCTTGGGGTCAGGGACCGACCCTTCTGCAACTCTTCGCTGCAGGAGTTACACGTATTTAGAGACTCTGCTCCATACATTCAGCAGCTTTCACACATCCAACTAAAGCTTTGGGCTCCGCCAATGGGACACAGCTCCGGTGCTGATCTTTGCCTCTGGGGTCGGTGGTCATTTCGCATTTCTACTCGAGCATCTTTCCAGCAATATCAGAGCCAGACCAAGACAGAGTTTTCAGGCTCTTCTGGCGTGATCAAGGGTGGGAGTGATCCCACGTCCTACGCCTCTACTCATAAACTTCTGCTGCATTGCCTATCTAAAAGTTTTCTGGCTCAGCATTTTTCTTTTTCCTCAATTGGCAACTCCACTCCCTGCTGTCCACACGATGCCTCTAAATTCTTACTATCCTTTACCTTCAGGACTCCCCAAAGGCTATTGTTCATAAATACATTAAAAACCCAAATGATGACCTCTGAAAACAAAACAATCCCAACAGCACTCTCCCCAAGCTATTAATGCAGGCGAGCTTTGCCATCTAATTTCTGCTTTTCTGGAAGCATCAGATTTCCCTGAGGAGTCCTGGCCTTTAAACACTTAGAAGAAAATATCTTTTGCAGTTCAGAAGGTGCTTCTGAGCAACTGGCAGCCGCTGAGAGCACTAGGAAGATCCGATGACTTCGATATTGTGCCCAGTGAAAGGAGGGAGTGTCTTCACCCGAAAGGCAAGGGGGGCTTGATTGGCCATCAGTGGTAGAAGAGACAAAGAGAATTGACAGGAGAATAAAGAAGCAGGAAGGAGGAAAGACGCGGGAGGGTAAAGTGAGTGATGAGAATGGGCAGGTGGGTTGGCAGCCAGACCGTGGGCAATCTGGCACAGCAACAACATCACTGTCACCAAACACTGACAGACCGTGGCTTCTGTGGGGTCTGCCCACGGGGCCTTATAAGTCTTGGCTGCCGACTGTGGCGCATTGGGTTGTGTCCCCAGAAAGATATGTTGAGGTCCTAACCTCTGGTATGTGTACATGAGATCTTGTTTGAAGGTAGGGTCTGTGCAAGTGAATCAAGATGAGGTCACACGAGATGAGGGTGAGCCATAGGTCCAGTGACTGGCGTGCTTGTAAGTAGAGAGAGATTTAGAGAACACAGACACGTAAGGAAGTTCATGTGTCACCAAGGGCAGAGATTGAAATGATGCAGCCATAAGCCAAGGAATGCCAACATTTGCCAGCCGCCATCAGAACCTGAGAAGGCAAGAAGGATGCTTCTCTAGAGCCTTCCGAGAGTGGGTGGCCCTCCCGACACCTTTATTTTGGACTCACGGCCTCCAGAACTGTGAGAGAGTAAATTTCTAGACAGTAGATTTCTGTTGTTACAGCATCGCTAGGCAACGAACACAGACACCAGACGGATACCCGGATAGTATTGCCTCAATTTGCGTGAGACAGTAGCTGACCTCACCTTCCAGGTAATTTTCAGGGATTTTATTTATTTATTTATTTTTTTTTTTTTTTTTAATTTTTTTTTTAACGTTTATTTATTTTTGAGACAGAGAGAGACAGAGCATGAATGGGGGAGGGTCAGAGAGAGAGGGAGACACAGAATCCGAAACAGGCTCCAGGCTCTGAGCTGTCAGCACAGTGCCCGACGCGGGGCTCGAACTCACGGACCGCGAGATCATGACCTGAGCCGAAGTCGGACGCTTAACCGACTGAGCCACCCAGGTGCCCCTCAGGGATTTTATTTTTAAGGCAATTCTTAATAGAAGTCAGGATTCTACATTATCAGTCAAACACGAAGCTTGGAAGGGACTGTAGCCTGGCATCATGTTTGCCAAAGTGTCTTCTCGTTAGAACAGAGTTTCTCAACCTCCACACGACTGACATTTGGGGTTGTCATGGGGCCCAGATTGCTGCCCCATGCATTGTCGGGTGTTGAGCAACATCCCTGCCCTTTGTCCAATAGATGCCAGTTGTACCCTCCCCTCAATCGTGGCAATTGAAATCTGTTGACATTGTCCAATATCCCCAGGGAGAGGAAGCAAACTCATTCCTCATTGGGAACCAGTGATGTAGTTAGTATACTTACCTCGTGCCTGTCCCTTGCACAAATCACTTCAGCGAGGAGACAAACATCCTTCCGTAGCTTCTACAACGAAGGAGTCCGGGATGACGAAGTGGATGCAAACTGACGTGATCTGGGTCAGAGATACCCTACAGGTGCGGGAGGTCCCAATGAATCAAAGGTGGCTGAGCTGATCAGAAGAGGAGGGTTTAAGGAGGGCAAGAAAAACTCTCAGTGAGTAGGAGAGATGGGCTCAGGCTTTGACACCCTAACTCTGCAGGAAGGCTGGTGCATGACCTTGGCCAAGTGGACCTGATGAGTCTCACTCCAACTTGAGGAACATTCAAATGATCTGAAAGTAACATCAAGGGGTCCACGCGAGTGCAAGTCCTGAGAACGGACGCACTAAACTCAGTGCACACGCCTTGCATTCCAAGTCAGCATCTGTCAGTACGCCCAGGGCTATACGGAGCCTGCCAAAATAACTGTTGTGCGTGGCAACATGATAAACCACTGAGAAGAGATTAAATTATCATTGACATCAATTAACAATAAAATAAACATAAAGTAAAAAAAAAAAAAAGAGCAACTCAGATTATAATACTCTAGGGAATAAGAGGGTTAGCCTTCAGCTGTCTGGTCAATTAGTGAAATTCCAGATTCAGGTAGCGAGATATTTATTTAAGCAAACCCTTTCTGAGAAATCATGTACCAAGGTCAGTAAAGCCCACAGCCTCTGAAGTCATAGAAAGCATACTAAAACATGACTGTTGCAAGCATGGCAGCCTAAATATTCAGACCAAACTCTTGCCTAGGCAGAAGTGACCCAAATTCCTTATAGAGCAGAGGTGGAAAGTTGGCTGAGGCACACACAACCGACCTGAAGACCTCATAAAGCAGCTACCTATGACAACATTATATTTACACACCAGCGTGGCTGCAGCCCTAGGTGGCGGGGGAGTGGGTTTCTCCCCATTAGACTCCATGTCCTTGCGATCCTCATCAAAAGTGTAAGAAAAATGGAAGGTGGCACCACAAACCTCCTAGGAAACACACCTCATTCAGGCTCTAAGGACTGGGTTTTACATCTCCAGACACACCCCACCTGCTTCCTTCCTGAGCGCTCTCAGATCCCGTTCTCAGCAGGTGTTTGCTGTGTGATCGCATCTTCAGGCAAAGCGCTTTGTCTGACAGTTGGCCATGTTAAATACACTTTTTTTCCCCTAGGGGGATTGAAATATTAAAAATGATCTCAAAGAACGCCTGGATGGCTCAGTCGGTTGGGCATCCGACTTCGGCTCAGGTCGTGATCTCCCAGCTTGTGAACTTGAGCCTCGCGTCGGGCTCTGTGCTGACGGCTCGGAGCCTGGAGCCCGTTTCCGATTCTGGGTCTCCCTTTCTCTCTGCCCCTCCCCGGCTCACACTCTGTCTCTCTCTCTCTCTCTTGAAAATAAATCAACATTAAAATTTTTTTTTAAAAAACTTAAAAAAAACAATCTCAGAAAACTATTATACTTTTTCAACCTTGCTTTCCCAACTTCAAAGGAGCCTTTAGGGCGATGTGCTCACAAACACCCCCAAATAATGTTCCAAAGCAGGAGCCATCAGGCAGCCTGGCTCTTTCTTCACGACTTGTGTTCCCCAAGGTACCTAGAAGCAGGCTGGTGGTTTATCAAGAGTGCACAATCGCCTTTTGGAATAAGTGGGGGCCTGGAGTCAGACTCCCAGCCTGGATCAAGGTGGTCTGGGCTCTGGGAAGGAAGGATCAGGAGTCAAGGGCAGTTAGAAGGTGCTTGTTGGGATAAAGCTAATGGCCACGCCAAGTGCCAGTGCGAGGGTTTAGGCAGCGAGGTGGAAACAAGGGCAGGTGGAGAAGGTGTGCTGACAGAGCAGGATGCAGAGCCTGGGGTGGGCGCTTCCCGAGATGCCCAAGCGTCACCATGGTGGTGTTACGGGTGGGAGGGTGTCCCCCTAAATTCATCTGTTGGAGCCCTAACCTCCAGGACCTCAGAATGTTTCCTCATTTGGAAATAAGGCCTTTGCAGATGTCATGAGTCAAGACGAGGTCATACGAGATTAGGGCGGGCCTTAATTCTACAAGGCTGGGGGAAGCCGGGGGAAGCCGGGGGAAACCCAGACACAGTCACACACACCTTGTGTCTTGTGAAGGTTGGAGGTGTGCTTCCATCAGCCAAGAAACTACCAGAAGCTAGAAGAGAAGCCTGGAACAGACTCTCCCTCACAGCTCTCAGAAAAAACCAACCAACTTCACTTGCACCTTGATCTTAGACTTCCAGCCTCTCGAGCGGTGAGACAGTAAATGTCTGTTGTTCAAGCCACTCGGCTTGAGCTGCTGTGTTCCAATGGCCCTACGTGCTGACATGGGTGTTTCGTGCCTTCCAGAGGGCATGGCTGCTGTAAATCCCCACTCGGTATGAACGAAGGACCGATAATGAATAATCTACTCACTATCTTTTCTGGAACAACACTAGTAAACCTTACTTATCTAACACCCCAGAGGAAACTTACTACAATCAAGTGTTTTAATACTTGCAAAGTCTTTCTTTTTGAGACTTAGAGTTTGGATCACTTTCCACCCGAGTTTAAAGAACCCGGAAATATATCTCTGTGCCAATTCAACTTATAGGCTTCTGACAAGAGTAACATTTGAAAGTCAGAAACCAATTTTGTTCTGTTTTCATCTTTGAAATCCGTTTTAAAGATCACACTGTAACTATTCCTCCTTCTACAAGTTTTTCCAATAGCTCTTATGCCAACCCCAATAAAACTTTGACCCGAACTGACCCAACTGTCTCTACAAGAGAAGAGTGCGTTTTTGCTCAGCCTTCTCTTGTTTCATGGATTAACGGAAAGTGTCAGAATGGTATGGAACACAAAGTAATCGCTGGGCAGAGAGCTTAGAACATTTTAGATGGAATTTGCAAGTTAAAACAAACCTTCCCCGTCACCCTGACCCCAAATGCTTTCACCCTGACAAGGTACATTTAAACAACAACAACAACAACAACAACAACACCCTTGTGAGAGAACTAAATTTGTATGCCAAATAATGGTGCTGAAGCAAGGCCCAAATGTGTGTATATTTTCAACACATAACACGAAGCCATAATCATCAGACTCTGGCCGGTCGTTCCCGGTTAGCAATGGAATACATACATTTAAGTGACAAAATGCCATTTGCTCAGAGATGTTAATTACATGATGATCCTAAGGGCAAGCATGTAAACAGTGATTTGTTAGCGAAATCACAGCCCAACAATGGCACGTAAAGGAGGGCAAACCTCAGAGGGAGACAGACGTGGGTCCACTCTCCTTACTGGTCTTTGTGCTGTTGGACCCGCCATGCTTACTAACAACTTTTCCTTCAGGCCAAGCTCATATTATCTTTGTTGGTATCAAACAAGCTTCGTTTGTCCTGGATTGATTTACAATCTTTCTGATGACAATTCAGAGAGTGAATCATCCCCACAGTGACAGCATAATTATATCCATGCACCAACTTGGGGGTGCCAGATTGGTCCCAACATTGGTATGCTGGAAGAGAAATGAGGAGTTCAAAAGACCGAAGCCTGGTTAAAATCTTCGAGGACTGAAATTGGTTTTTAAAAATGGCGGGGCCACAGGGGCGTCTGGCTGGCTCAGCCGGTAGAGCACGTGGCTCTTGATCTCGAGGTCGTGAGTTCGAGCCCCGCATTAGGCGTGGAGCCCACCTCAAACAAATAAACACACACCCACAAACAGGTGGGGCGGCGAAGATACATACAAACTGATGCAAAATATAACTGTTAATGCGGGTCAGAGGGCATTGAGAACCTTCTATCACCTCAACAGTGTAAACCCATGCGGGACGAGACAGCCATTAAACCCAACCATACGAGGAGCACGGTGTCGTGCTCCCAACGTTTCACAAGGTCAAAATCTGGACTTGCCGGTTTCTCCCTCAAAAATAAATGCCTCTCCGAACCTCTATTCCCGTGTACAAGCACTATCATGACACAAGTGACCCAGGCTCGGATCCCTTCACTAGGACCTCACTCACTAGTTTCACAAAGCTCTAAGCACCGAGCTCCCAGCCTGGTGGGGAAGTCAGAAACCAGTCCCACAGAATGTGCTACAAGCCACAGCAGCAAGATGCAGAAGGGTCCACGGGTCTGCAGGCCTGAGGTGCCCCACCCAGCATGGCCTCTTTCAATGGGTCCCATCACTTACCAGAGAGAAATAGCATTTCACTTCTTTAGAATGATTAGGGAGAACTATGTGTACCTCGTTCCTCATGAGAAAGGAGCTCCGTAAGCCTTTTGTCACTTTCATTAGAACAAATTCAATAAAAAGCAGTAAGCAAACAGGATGTTTTTCCCCCACTGAAATATAAGTGCCACCAGAGCAGGATTTCTATTTTGTTCACACTTGACAGTTAGTAGGTGTTCAATAAATATTTGCCAAGTGAATGAAGGAATTTCGTCCCTCTTTTTCCGTGGCCGGAATGAGCCAGCAGTCTTGGGTCAGTGAATCTGTTTGGACACCGGAACGTGCCTGTGTGGACTGAGCCAAAGATAGTCCTGGAGGGGAGGGCTGAAGCCGAGGGCACTGATCAGCCTAAGTGATCACCTGCCTAAGCCGGGTTCTCCCACCCAGCTCTTATCACCAATAAACCGGATTTCATCCCTACAAGTCTGGCTCTGTGTATTCTGTTGGGTGGGAAATCACGTGAGCCAAAAGGGGCATTACGTATCGATCCCTAAATTCCCCACGTTCGGTATATGGAATGTATAGAGAGCACAGGGTATAAATGTCTGTATACAAGCTGGGAACCTTAAGTAACGAAGGGGAGTTGGTGAAATGGAAGGTTGTAAGGCAGTCAAGACAAGTATCTGTTGGGCACAGCTGCAAATGGCCACCGCTGTCCCCTCCGCCATCCTACAGGGCCTGGACTCGTAGCCAGCAGCTGGTGCTTACAGGGAGAGAGCTTCTCATAACAAGGGGGCACCTTAACACCCCTATGCCTCCAAGCTGGCCCCACAGGCCTCACTCTGCGGATGGCTGCAGCTTTCTCTTGAACCTCAAGAGTGAGTGCAGCATCCCCGGGCATCCGGGACTTTCTTGGCAACGGTGATGGGGCTTTAATCACTGCTTTCTGGGTGATGGTGATGGAGTTTTAATCACCGCTTTCTGGGTGATCTCAGCCAGGCCGGTAGGCAGGGATTTTCAATTATTATCAGCAAAGGTGAGAACCATGCTCTAGGAATACAGATATTTGAAATGTTGACACAAGATTTTAGAACCCTTCAGATGAGGGTTCTTTGATTCACCAAAAACCGATGGGAGGAACCAGAGGGAAATCATCCCTGAAGCTGGATTTCCCGGACCTTTGCAACTGCACAGATGGCAACAGAAACGAGTCACTATGTCACAGGACTTAAAATGTGTGGTCATAAAACTTGGTGGCAACCACGCCGCTGGACAGAGCCAACTCTCAAAGCAGCCTGAGGGACACCAAACATAAGACTCATAGGAGGAATGCAAAGATGAGAGAAAAGCTGCCACCATCACAAAATTGTACACTATGCAAGAAAATTGCGTTGTCCCAATATGTCTCCAAAATGCCTCCTCCAAGAAAAGGGACAATATATGTAAACGGTGCCACAACTGACCTCTTGCAAGCAGTGTTTTTCCCATGGAGTCAACTCCCTAGATCATGGTGCCCTGGCATCAATGGCATCCCGCAAAGAAGAAACCAAGGATGCTGGGTTTTCCCTGTCCACCAATCTGCTCTCAGATACCATGGAGCTCCCGCTGCATATTTGACATCGGTAACACAGGTCAAGATTTAACCAAGTATGATGTCCTGAGAGCCACATTTCGCTTGGGGTCCCTCCCTAGGCCTTGAAGTTAGTGATGTAAAGCCAGTGCTGTGATAATTCTGTCACCACACAGACGACTTTATACTCTTTAAAGTGGGGAACAAAAAAGGGAACTAACTCGACTTTGAAGCCCAAAGGCATGAAGCCCATCGCGACAGATGGTAACCTGGTTCACACACAATTGTTGAAAAATCCCAGACTCTAGTGCACACAAAAAGAAACAGAAGAGGGCTTTAATTTCGTCGAACATTAATTTAAAATCAGGAATTACGTATAGACTTTGGACTTGACTTCCAGAGAGCAAGAATATTTGATTTTGGACTTCATTACTTTTGACACAAAATTAGCTGAACTTTAACTTGTAAGAATATTTAATATTCGTAGCTTTAGTTTCTTCCTGAAAATTTGTGCTAGTCCTTAGGGCTGTTTATACTACCCCAGCTGTTGTCTTCCGGGCTTGTGGGAGCATTGGGCTTCTGTGCTCCTCTTGTATTTAGGGATTGCCATGTCACTTGCTTTGGCCTATGACATGTGAGCAGAAAAGTCATGGTCACTGCCAAATGGAAGCTTTAAGCACTAGCGTGTGCTTAACTAAGCTTGGTGCTCCCTCTGGCACATGGCCATCAATATTCCAGATGGTGGCTGTTCTCCTAGCCAGGTCTCATAGTAAAGACCACCGTGAGGCAGAACAGAGTCCCCAGCTGGCCAGCGAAGTCCTCAGGAATAAAACTTCCCAGGGTTAATCCACTGAGATCTAGAGATTGCCTGCTACTTCAGCATAACATAGTCTATCTTACGAAAATAGAATTTAATAAAAGAAGGGCTTTATATTCAACTTGAGCCCTCTCCAGGTTGTTAACATTTTATTCCCAGATCATCTTAATGTTGACATTTAATCACATGGCAGAAGCTCCATTGAGCAATACGGCTGGGAAAAAATGCAAAGAAATAGAGAGAAGAATAAATCTCCAGCCTCGACTCCAGTGTGGCTCAACGTTAATGTGAACATTTCACTATTTCAACCCGATGGATAGCTTCTGGGAGCAAAATATACACTTCCCAGTGGCAGCCCCAGGGATGTGCCCCAAGGAGGAATGGGCATCTGAAGGCAGGGGCAGGGCTGGCCAGATGGACAGCCACCAGAGCAGGGCAGGACGCCTCTGGATCCGATGGTTAAGAGAGCCAAAAGCACAGGGAAACTCTTTTTCCATTTCTTGTATTTACACGTGGAGGGGAAGTTACTTGAATGACTCCTGGCCCCTTGCTGTAGTCTCACCGATCTCTTGCCAAAGAGGAATGGGTGTCGGCCATAGGCTTATGCTCCATGATTGTATAAGATTGATCTCTTAGAAGACTGAAAGCATGAGGGATGCAATCTCCTTCCTTCCCTCTCCACCTAGGACCCATGGGAGGCAGCCAAAGGGTAAAATTTCTGACTCAGGGATCCCAACTCGAGAGCTGCTCCAAAAAGCAGATGGGAGAAGGGATGAGCAGAGAGGCAGCCAAGCCCATCAGGAGAAGGCATGAGCTACATGGAACCACCTCCCTTTGATGAGCAACAAAACCGATGTTTTGGTCTCCATCTGTCTGCTTCTGCGTCTGCTTTCCCGTTGGTTTCCAACTCTGGTGGTGAAGAGGGGGGTATAATTTATGAACCCCTAAGAATCCCATCAGTGTCTCCCACTGAGCGGCCATGTGAGCCCATATGGAAAACTAACAGCCATGGTGTGGCACCGAAAGCAGCGGGGCATCCGTCGTGTGCCCAGGCCTTATGGTCATGCCAGTTCCTTGTGGCTCCTGCTGCTACCAGCTGCTCACTAAGGCCAAGGGGTCCTCGAGGGGCAGGGACTCTTTGGCAGACTTGTAGAGAGCTGCCACATACTTGGGAGGACTGTGTGTGTGTGTGTGTGTGTGTGTGTGTCTTTGGGGGCCCAGGGTGCCTTTACTATGGAGACACAAAAGATACAAGATGTCCCTGCCTAGGAGAAAAGTGGCAGTCAAGAGAGAGGCAAGAAACCCTCCTCCACTGTTAAATAGGGGGACATTTTGAAGGGAGGGAACCCCAGAAATACGGTGTGGTATTAACTGCCTCTCCAGAAAATGTCTGTCATCCGTTTAATTTCCATAACGCTATTCGGGGGACTTACAAAGTCCTTGGCAATATCGTTTAAATCTTTTAATAAAAAAAGGTATGAAATAATGATAATGTTATCATCTTACCTAACTTTTCCTTCTCACTGCTAGTGCCCGGTTCAGGCCTTCAGCACCATTCCTCTGGGCTACTTGGTCCAAGCCAAAGATGCTAAGGGAGATCAGAATCCCACCCACTCACTTCTCCATCTGGACCCACTTGGAGAGGAGAGTGGGGCTCTGCGTGGACAGGAAAGGGGTACAGATTGCACCCCACTGCAGTTCACCCTCTTTGCACACTGGCTGGGCGGTCCCAGCTCTGTCGTCCAGGGGAGAGTGAAGTCCATGGGGGGAAATCCGGGATCAGGTGAAGACAGAGGCTTCCCCCTTGCAGTGTGAAAAATTTTATGGTGGTATCATCAGACGTCTATCTGACTGTATCTCTACAGATACGTACTATAAGCTGGGTTTTAAGAAGCTAAAGATTTAGAAACCATATAAAATATTACAAAGGTTTCATACTGGTAAGAAAAGAGAAATGATGTAGTAGAAAATTGGTTTGTAGAAAAGCCAACTCAAAGGAGCACCAAATACGAGGAGAAAGAAACTCAAACTCAATAGTAATTAAAGCGACAATGCGACGCAACTTTAGATGGACAAATATTAGAAAATGGAAGTCCCAGTCGTTATCGAGAATGTGGAGAAATGGGAACTCTTTAAAGCAGCCAATGGAAATGTGACTTGGTTCCTCCTTCTGGAACGTGTGGGATGTGATCCAGTAACACCTATGAAGATGCAAACTCACAACGCCTGGAGGGCTAAGTCCATGGAGCCTCCACTCTTGATTTCAGCTCAGGGCATGATCTCAGGGGCTTGGGACTGTGCCCCGTGTCAGGCAGTGTGGAGGCTGCTTGGGATTATATCTCTCTCTCTAGTTCTGCCCCTCCCCTGCTTGCTCTCTCTCTCTCTCTTTCAAAGTCAATAAATAAACTTCAGGGGAGCTGGGTGGCTCAGTGGGTTGAGCATCTAACTTGGGCTCGGTCATGATCTCATGGTTCCATGAGTTCTAGCCCTGCATCGTGCTCTCTGCTTTCAGCTTGGAGCCTGCTCAAACCCTCTGTCCCTCCCCCCCCCCGCCTCCCAGTCTCTGCCCCTCCCCTGTTGGTGCTGTGTCTGTCTCTGTCTCTCTGTCTCAAAAATAAATAAATAAATAAATGTTTTTTAAAAAAAAGAAGTGAGAAGGTAAAATATGGATCCATATCGATGTAGTTGTTGAAGGATCTTTGATGCATTGAGAAAACATTTTGGTAAATAAACAAACAAAAATTCCCCAGGGTGTATAAATGCCTGGAAAAGATTTATAAGGAGCAGGAAAAACAGGCACAAAAAACATGTGCTATTAATGTTAGCCACCCCCCCCCCCCCTCGGTCCTGGGATAATGGAGTTGGAGAGTGGTCTGGGGGAGAAAATTCTCTTTGTTATTTATATTTTTATTTTTTACGTTTATTTATTTTTGAGAGACAGAGAAACAGAGCATGAGCGGGGGAAGAGCAGAGACAGAGGGAGACACAGAATCCAAAGCAGGCTCTGGGCTGTGAATGGTCAGCACAGAGCCTGATGCTGGGCTCGAACTTGTGAATGGCGAGATCATGACCTGAGCTGAAGTTGGACGCTTAACTGACTGAGCCACCCAGGCACCCCAAGAGTCTCTTTAAAAAAAAAAAACCAACAAGCATGCATGGCTTCTGCAATTTGGAAGAGAAAAATCTGATGTCAGGACTTTGAACATTGTTGATTTTCAGTAACCGTCATATTGCCCATTTGGTAGCTTGCCTTAGGAGCAATGAGTTTTGATAAGATGAAAACCAGATTTAAGTCTGCTGTGTGCCTCTGTCCGTTGCCTACTGGAAACGCTTGAAATAATTTTGCTGAAAATGACCCCTGAGTCCTGGGGTCCGATTAGACTTCTGTCCAAGAAGGACCACTTTCGCCCTCGTGTGGCTATCCCTGGGCTTGAGATGACCCCTGTCTTCATCACAAATGGTTTGGGCCATTTGTCCCAAATAACGTTGGTGTTTGGGTCACGCACCTTCCTGGGCTCCCTGACATCTCACAAGGATGTTAAGAAACAACTGTTGTTGGGACACCTGGGCGGCCCAGTCGATTAAGCGTCCAACTCTCGGTTTCAGCTCAGGTCATGATCTCGTGACTTGTGAGTTCCAGCCCCACGTCGGGCCCTGCACCGACAGTGCAGAACCTGCTTGGGATTCTCCCTCTCTCTCTGCCCCTCCCCCCATTCTCTCTCAAAATGAGCAAAGAAACAATCAAACTTTAAAAATTAAAAACTGAAACAATTGCTGTTATCATTTTTATGGAATATTTTTAAAAGGATTTAAGACATTTTAATTCTTAGATGTTAGGTGTTAGTTTTCTTTTATGTACTAACACAGTTCCCAGAGGGGGAGGCGACAGGGAAAGCATCCATACGTTCTCCTCTCTACCTCGGAGAAGGTGTTCGTCACATCTGTATGTGCTGGGTGGGACTATCTTAGAGGCGCGGAATGGACTTGAAGAGAATTTAGATCCCACCTCAGCCTCCCTCACGAGCAAAGGAGAAAAGCGGCTCTCACGATTCCTTGGAACTTTACCTTCTACCATTGTAAAGCATATTTTACAAAATTTAATTTAGAAAACGTGAAGGAAAAAAAAACCCATCAGTGCCCATAATGCTGCTATCTGTCCCTTCCAAAGGACATGTGACGTTATTTATGTCCTAATGTAAGGGGCTTGTTACAGGACACTGGTGGGCAAAGCCAGCCCATCCTCATCATTCTCGAAGCCACTGTGTGTGTTTCAATCCAGTTACAGACACAGCTAACAACCCCGGACTAAAAGCAAGAACGGGGCCCGATCGATCAGAATTAATTTGGTCTAAATGATGTTTGAGAGGCGCCCATGTGGCTTTGTAATTAGAACCCGAAGCTGGCGTCTTCCCTGCAGAGAATACGGATGCTGACATTCCAGTCCCTCGTGGCACTTGGCATTGTCACAACTGCCGACCCGTGTCCCGAAGCTCCCCTCATGAAAACCAGCCTGTCAGATGTCAGGAGCACGGTGATGAGTCCGCACAGGTCCACTTAGAACTCTTGCTCCTTCTCATCCATATTCATCACAGTTGGTGTGAATTCACGAGTGACGGCGACATGTTTCTGTCAGTTCCTTAATGCCTCTTAGAAACACGGGCACTTTTAACAAGTGCCTGCCCGATGGCTAAGCAAACCCTCCGGGGTGATTTTTTTCCAAAGAGAGACCACTTTGTTAAAATAGGACACTTCCCAACAGTCTCCCTGCTCATCGGTCCCCGTTCACTGTGTCACTATGCCAGCATCATGTGGACAAACCACATGGGACGCATTGACTGTTTTCATAGCTCTCCCTCTTTCTGACACAATGGCCGTATCTTAGATGGAAACTAGTAGTTATTTCTTCAACACATGGAAAAGCCATCAATAGCGGACGATAGCAAGAGATTTAAGAAAAGTGGGAAAGGATTGGGCTGCTCTTCTCTCCCCTTCTCTCCATTGGAGGACTGGTGTGATCTTGAGAATTTGCTAGAATACCACAGGGAGCACCTGGAAAGAATAGCTAGCCTTTCTGTGGCTCAGCACCCAGGTCCGGGAGGGCCTGGAAGGTAGGAGAGGGCCCAGTTCTCCAGGTTAACACCTGCCTCCACCATTCACCAGGCCACCAGCTGGATTTCTGTGCCTCCATATGTCCTTACATTTAAAAGAGGGTCGAGCGTAAATGACATCAATTTCAGAAAGCTGGTATGAGACTTAAATGCCCCTTCCCATAAACCTCTGAACACAACACCTGGCATAGTGTGTGTGCTCAAGAGATATTAACTTTTATGATCATTACTAATCATGTATCAAAGTCTGCCACTACTAGAACCTTCCACAGATCCTGTCTTTTTCCAGAATTGGTCTTGGCTGTTATATTTGACCAACGATATACATGTATGAGATGTTCCAAGGTGTGGAGATTCACTGTGTCCATAAAACAACACTTTTCTGCATATCTTTCTTAGATGCCCACGTAGCCTTGCCTGTTTCAAATGCAGTTATTAAGTGGATAGTTTATGTCTACTCCAGGAATTAGAAATGCTACCCTGGGGACCCAAAGTTTCTGACTATGTGACCTCCTGCCACAGAAAGTCATTGAACCTACTAACCCTCAGTTTTCTTAACAGCACAGTAACTTTACCAGATAATCTTAGAGATCTTCTCTAGATGCTTGGTCCTCTATTCCAATCCCTATCACAGAGAAGGTACTAAATAAGCATTTGTAGAGTAAAAACGTGGATAAATGAATAAGATCCACTTGGAATAATTAAATCCGATCCATCCTTTTCCATTTGAAGAAAAAAAAAACTATTCATTGATTAGATACTTCAACAAAAATTAATACTTCTGTCCACTTTATTGCGCTACCCATGTATTGACTGTATAAAGAAATAATAATGATGCCTTCTTAGGCGGACGACAAATACAATAAAATATAGTCTAGCAGTGATATGTAGATTGTGAGGGTAGTAAATGCAATTAAAGTATTCTAGTGTCCTTATGGTTTCTGGGGGAAAGACCAGAGACATTAATTTATATTTGTCTGTAGTAAGTCAAAGGTGCATAGTTTACCTTTGATTGTAATTACTGAAAGAATAGTGAGTGAATGCATGACTTCCACAGTGCGTTGAATGGTGGCCCACACAATGATATGATCTTAGCTCCTGGAACCTGTGAACGTGACCCTATTTAGACATGGCGTCTGCACAGAGAGGAAATCATCATAGATTGTTGAGGTGCACCCTCAATCCAATGAGAGGGGTCCTTCTAACAAACAGAAGAGAAGACAGACATGAGGAGGAGAAGACTATGGAATGACAGAGGCAGAGATTAGAGGGACAGTGCCACAAGCCAGGGAATGGGAACAGCCATCGGAAGCTAAAGAGGAAACGAAGGATTCCCTCCTAGAGCCTCCGGAGGGGGGTTGGCCTCGCCGACACCCTGACTTCATGCTTTTGGCCTCTAGGACTGTGAGACAGGAAGCTCCTATTGTTTCAAGCCACCATGTTTGTGATCATTTATTACAGCAACCCTAGGAAACGATTTCCATTTCCAAGCTCATAATGGAAAAAAGTACTTTAAAAACTAAAGAATAACTTACCTTTATAATAGTCACAGAGGTGACGAGGAATTTGCAACATAAAACCAACAACAGGCTTGCATCCAGAATATGTAAAGAGTTCCCATAAATCAGGAAGAATGAAAACACAGCAAAATAGAAACATAAGAGATTCGAACAGTCTACCCAAGTGGCCAATAAATACACGAAATCTGGCAGGAAAATACCAGATAAAACCATGATGTAGAAGCACCACACACCCGTAGAAAGGAAAAAATGAAAACGATGGATGATGCCAAGTGGTGGTGAGGAACTGAGGCAATGAAAACACGCACACACCGCTCACAGGAGCGAATATTGGCGTCACCACTATAGAAAACTAGTTGGCATTATTTATTAATGGTCCACACAAATATCTGTGGCTAAGGTGTTCCACTTCTAGGTGGATACCAGATGGAAGTGTGTGGCTAGCTACATCAAGAGACAGAATGTTTTGGCATCACTACTCTTAAAACTAGCAACAACCCACATGTTTGTAAGCAATAATGACAAATAAATCGCAGTATACGTGAACAGCAATAAATAGGGACAAACAGTAAAGAGTCCGCAGAAATAAAAACATAAAAACTATAGCTACATCTAATGACATGGCCTCTCAGAGACTTAATGAGTGAGAAAAAAACAGATCCAAAAGAATGAGCATTAAATCTAATTCATTTCTATGAATTGGCCAAAACTAAATTACTGTGCTAGGGACGCACGCCTGAGAGCTAAAAGAATAGATCCATACAGGCGCATGTGTGAGAGAAGTACTGAGTGGCTTGATGAAGGGCTGTCTTCCCTAAGTTCCCATTTTATTTAAAAATATCGGGGCGCCTGGGAGGCTCAGTCAGTTGAGCGTCCGACATCAGTTCAGGTCATGATCTCACAGTTTGTGAGTTTGAGCCCCTCGTCGGGCTCTGGTGCTGACAGCTCAGAGCGTGGAGCCTGCTTTGGATGCTGTGTCTCCCTCTCTCTGCTCCTCTTCTACTCACACTCTGTCTCTTTCTCTCTCAAAAATAAAATAAAAGTATTAAAAATTTTTTAAAAAAAGAGTAAATCAACGAATGAAAGAATCAGGGGCCCCTGGGTGACTCAGTCATTGAGTGTCCAGCCCTTGATCTAGGCTCAGGTCATGACCTTGCAGTTTGTGAGATCAAGTCCTGTGTCGGGCTCCACGCTGAGTATGGAGCCTGCTTGGGATTCTCTCTCTCCCTCTCTCTCTCTCTCTCTGCCCCTCCCTTGCTCACACACTCTCTCTCTCAAAATAATAAATAAACTTAAAAAAAACACAAAGCAATCAGATGTTAATTTAGGAAAGAAATTCAGTGCTAAGAATTGACTACCGTTAACTATTTTCCATCTATAACTTTTATTCCTGTAACCCTATCGTGAGTTATCAGGCATATTGAAACTTACTGAGAAAAGAATAAGCTACCACAATTCTCAGAGGTCATGGCCCACCATCTTGAAAAGAATATCCATTTGATTAATACATCGTTAATAATTATTAATGATCTTTGTAAAAAAAAATCAGTCTTTCTTCTATAGCCAAAACAATTTTTCTAAATCAGAAATTTCTGAAATTAAGGCTATGTAATGTTTGACATTGAGCCAAACAAGCAATAAGTCTAAGCAGCCCTGGATGTCTGATTTCTTGGCCTGAGGATGCCACCCAGGACCTCAAACCATGCTTGGACCTCCTTTGGTGGCCGATCAAGGTCTTTGGTGGTCTCTGAGCAGATAGAAAAGGAAGTGTTACCATGGGTGATCATTAAAAGGGCACCCTTGGACTCTTACTCCCTCCCTTCTGACCCTAACTGCAATTCATTAATTCTATACCTACTGATTGAACACTATGGCCAACTGATTGGCTCAGCTTTCCATGTCGCATACGCAAAAATCAGTGGTTTCCATAACTTTCCAAATGGTGGTGGTTGGGTGTAACAGGTAAATTGACATTTATTTTAAATTCCACACCCTCCCCTCCTCACAATTTCCCCTGAGATTCACCTCGGCCTCTGCCCAGTGAAGAATCAAGTGCCTGGAATGGTTTTTCAGGAGAACTTTTCTTCTCCTCCTTTTGTCATTTACTCCACAAGACCTTTGTGTGGGGTAAGCCCTGGTGTTTCACAGAGATGTTGAATAAAGATAGATTCCCTGGGGCGCCTGAGTGGCTGAATTGGTTAAGTGATGTACTCTAGATTTCGGCTCAGGTCACGATCTCACAGTCCGTGAGTTCGAGCCCCACATCAGGCTCTGTGCTGGTGGTGTGGAGCCTGCTTGGGATTCTCTCTCTCTCTCTCTCTCTCTCTGCCCCTTTCTGGCTTGCTCTCTTTCTCTCTTTCAAAGTAAACAAATAAATTTTAAACAAGGAGATAGATTCCCTTAGCTCACCGGATGTAGTAGCTTCATAAATACTCAAGATCGTCTTTTATTCTAAATGCTGAAGTCACATTTCCCTCTTCTACACTCACATCAGTTTGCAATAATGAATCCCAAAGACTAAGCAAATGTACTTCCCCGAGTGGTGGGAATCAATAGTTATCCCCCTGCATTAAAATGCCTGTTTGGCCATTTTGATTTGATACGCAAAGATCAATATTAATAGCTCATAAACGTGCGAGATTTTGTACCCAGTGGCATTTAGCATCAGTGTGAAGAGTACGCTCCTGCAAAAAGCCAGTCGGCTCATGCACAAACTCATCCCGACAGCTCTATCTAACGTCTCCCCTAACCTTGAAATCTGCAGACACCCCTCCCTCCCAGTGTGCTCTCTGGGAGGGCCTTTGATACTCTAGATGAGCAGAGTAGAGGAATGCCTTGAAATGCTCAAGGCTGTGCCAGGGTAATAGTTGAAAGGCGAGTAGCCGAGGTACCGTTCCCTCATTACAACAAAGCGTAACTAGAAGGTCACGATATCGTGGTTCAGGGTTTGAGCCCCGTGGCAGGCTCTGTGCTGATGGCTCAGAGCCTGGAGCCTGCTTTGGATTCTGTGTCTCCCTCTCTTTCTGTCCCTCCCCCTCTCATGCTCTGTCCCTCTCTTTCTCTCTCTCTCTCTCTCTCTCTCTCTCTCTCTCTCTCAAAAATAAATAAATAAATATTAAAAAAAAAATTAAATCTAGTAACTGGGTACCCAGTACCTCTAAAATCTCACCAAGTTTAATGATAATTGTTTCGAAGTTCCTTTGACGTCTCTCACTCAGTGGAAAAACCCTCATGAGGGAAACGCCCATTCATCCCGTGGCAGAAAAATGGCTGCACAGATACATATACATCAACAAATGAAAACGCTTTCCTTTGCCAGCAGATCTGGAAGGGACTGAGGAAACATCACTAAAATGTAAAGATGAAATCATTAGAATGAGTTACACAGTGGGCAATATTACTTATGTAGTCGGACCGAGGCACAGATGCTTCCAATACCTCGGTTATGCACCTGCCAGATGCTATTCCAGGAAGGAGATGGATGACAAATGACATTTTTTTAATGAGTCACCAGCTGAAAGATTTACTGGAGAAGACATCGCCGTAAGAGCAGTTTTTGAAATGAAAACGCCTGATGGAGAAACCGTGTCATGGCGCCCCAGCTGCTTTGACTGGAATCGTGGTGACAGTTTGTAAGTGAAGGTCACAGACGTACCCCACCCCCTACCCCCCCCCGCCGCAGTCGTCAGAAGCAGGCGATGATTGCGAGGACCGGCCGCATTGATACAGGCGGGACCCGTGCATTTGTCGTTTGGTGCCGCGTAACAAGGTACCACAAAAGTGTCTTCTTTTTCAATTGTTTTAAATTGAAATTCAAGCTAGTTAACATGAGTGTAGTCTTGGCTTCGGGAGTAGAATTTGGTGATTCATCACTTACACATAACACCCAGGGCTCACCCCAACAAGTGCCCTCCTTAATGCCCATCAAGCCCGCCCCCCCATCAACCCTCAGTTTGTTCTCTGTCTTGAAGAGTCTCTTATGGTTTGCCTCCTTCTGTTTTTATCTTCTTTTATTTTTCCTTCCCTTCCCATGTATTCGTCTGTTTTGTTTCCTGAATTCCACATAGGAGTGAGATCATGGGGTATTTGTCTTTCTCTGACTAACTTACTTCGCTCAGCATGATACACTCTAGCTCCGTCCGCGTCATTGCAAACGGCACGATTTCATTCTTTTTGATGGCCGAGTAATATTCCATTGTGTGTGTGTGTGTGTGTGTGTGTGTGTGTGTGTGTGTGTATGTATATATATAAAACACTCTCTTCATCCATTCATCCCTCAGTGGACACTTGGCTGAAAACACATGCACAATCTCATAATGTCTGGAATTAAGAGCCCAGGCACAGCTTAGCCGGGTCCGAGGCCCCCGTGCCTCTTTCAAGGCTGCAATCCAAGGGAAGGTGGGGGCCGGCTTTCCTCTGAGGCCCAGCCAGGGAAGGGTCTGTGGTAGGGAGGGTTCAGTTCTTCGCTGGCTGTGAGGCCGAGGACCTCAGCTCCTTGCTGGCTGCCGGCAGAAGGCAGCGCTGGCCTCTCCACACACCAGCTCAACCCAAGACCAGCAAGAGAGAGAGTCAGTAGAGACAGTCCCAGCCAGACAGAAGTTACAGTCTTACGTGATATAATCACGGACCGGACGTCCCATCGCCTTTGCCGTATTCTGCCGGTTAGAGGTGAGTCTCGGGTGCTGCCCACATGGCATGGGGAGGGGACCCGAGGGGGAGTTTGCCCAGGAGGCCAGGACCCCAGGGTCCACCTTAGACTCTCAGCCTGTAAAATGTAGCAGAAGCTATAGAACTCTTTGTAATGAGTCTGCAGGACCAGGAAAAATGTTCTTCCTGATAGATTTTCCATATTTTATGACAAAACACTTACAGGGTTGTCCAAATTGAAAAGCCAACCAAATGTGTTTTATTTGTGAAGTGACACGTGTTCCGGAAAAATAACGGACAATGATGTAATACTTTGCATGCGCTTTGAAGAGAAAAAGTAAGCATTCCCTCTGAAGGGGATGCTTTAATGGCCCTTCAGAAGGAAATCCAAGGAGGGTCGTCTGGAGAACAGGAACGCAGATTGCCCACAGGAAGGCATTTAGCGGGGAACAGCACTTCCCTGATTTACCTTGAGGTGTACTTTTGACTTGTAGAAACACGTTCGTGTTCAAAATATTTTCAAAAATTAAATTAAACTGATGAGAAGGGGAAAATAAAAGATAAAATTGAAAGTAAACTGAAAAAAGAGAGAGAAGAAAAAGCCCTCCACACAACGCATACCACATCCCGTGTGTCCAAAGGGCAGACCCTGAAAAGAGCTTTTGTTGTTCTGAATCTGCATTTCCTTATGCTTTGAGAGGCATAGGAATAGAAAATTTCTTTGCAAGTCTACTTTTGTGGTAGAGATACAAAAAAAGGAAGGAAGGAAGGAAGGAAGGAAGGGGAGAGAGGGAGAGAGGAAGAGAGGGAGGGTGGGAGAGAAGGAGGGAGGGAAGAAGGTAGGAAAGAAGGAAGGAAAGAAGGAAGGAAGGAAGAAGGAAGGAAGGAAGAGGAGAGAGGGGGAGAGGAAGGGAGGGAGGGAGAAAAGGGAAGAAGGTAGGAAAGAAGGAAAGAAGGAAGGAAGGAAGAGGGAGAGAAGAGGAAAGAAGGACTACTTAGAAAGCATTTTAAAAACGGATGTTTGCAAAATGTTACTTAAAAAGATGCAAATGTGTCATTTGTACAAACTGTAATATCCACAGAGAAAATAAAATTGGAAGGATTAAAAAATATTTTACGTGAAGTTTGGTGAGTTTTACATCCATTTATTAAATTTAAATACATATGCTTATTTAATTTGGCTATGAGGTATGATTTTGAAGTGTTCTCTCTCTCAGGAGAAAGACTCAGCGATGTGAGGTACGGGAGGGGAAGGAGGAAAGAGGGAAGGATTGAGGAAGAAAGGGAGGGAGAGAGAAACACACACACATACACACACACACACACACACACACACACACACACACACACACACTGTTACCCCAGTAAATAATAGTTGAAGCTTAAATGTGATCTGTACATCCACAGTTTCTCTCTTGATTGGTGCACCTGGGGTGGAGGAAGATTCTGTGAAGTCGCCCTGAAACCCCCCCAGAGGTGAGCCAGTGTCAGCCCTGTGCTGAGGCTCATCTCAGATGCCAAGTAAGCTGCCCCCACCCCCACCCTGTTAAGCCCCCCGGGAAAAGCAAGGGTCTTGAAACAGGAAATAAATTTGCTCTTGGGGTTTAAATGAACCTAATTTCAACTCCACTTAAGTTTCTGAGTATTTACCATGGTAAATTAGTTCTATTCACACTCTGTTATGATTTGTCCCCTTAATAATGAAAAAGTGAATTGGCTGAGGACCTATTTGTAACGAGATTAATTGGGAGGGCAGAACCACCAGCATGAATCTCCAAATGCATTTTCTCATACTCAGAGAACAATCAGAACTGTTTCAGTAAGCACTGAGCAAGGCTCCATCATCGACTGACCAATGAGTACGCCAGTCCTGGCCGGCTGGCCCTCCAGACCATTCTCTGGGTGCCTTGGCTTCATGATGATCCATAATGCACAGTAAACGCTGCTCATTAGCTTGTCCGCTGCTTCTTGAAAATATGTTTATGCTTTTCGTATTGGTGTGCCTTTTCGTATTGGTGAGGTTCATACATTTCATGCGAAATCATACTAGAAAAGGGAACCAAAAAAAACCCCAAGCCGTATTCTTCCTAAACATTTCATTCAGTTACCAGGTTGTAGCTCTTCTTTTCGCTCTTTTTCTTTTTCTTTTTTTTCTGAGATCGTTAAGTGGGGGAGGGGCAGAGAGAGGGGGACAGATGTCCCTAGCAGGTCCTGTGCTGACAGCAGAGAGCCCGCTATGGGGCTTGAACTCACTAACTGCGAGATCATGACCTGAGCCGAAGTCGGACACTCAACCGACTGAGCCACCCAAGTGCCCCACAATTTAATTTCAAAGGCTAGTTTTAAACCACATGTGGCTAGTGGCTACCACTAGACAGAGCAGCTCTTACATAAACCCAAAAAACAGGGAGAGCCAATAGCTCTCTGCCCAAAGCCTCAGAGGGTAGTTTTCATCAGAGTGATGAAATAAACGGTGATCTGGGTTTAGGCCTCTGCCTCCCCTGTTCAGAATCTGATTTGCCACACCTCAAGACCAAAACCATCTCCTGGGTGTGAACTCATGTTCGTCAGGCTCAGAAGACTGAAGTATGAAGCCGCAGGGAAATTTTAATTCATAATAGAAATAACTGCCATGCCAAGCTTCTTGAGTCAACACAATCAACACAGTCTTTCCCTGCACAAGGGAATTAGATAACCAAAGAAAAACTTTCACAAATTTACGTTATGAAATAATGTCACACAACTCAAGTTTAAGAAGTGGGCAAAGGGCTTGAATGGACAGTTCGCCAAAGAAGATACATAAATGGCCCATAAGCCCATGAAAAATGCTCAACATCAGGAATCAGTTAGTGAGATACAAGTCAGACCACAATCAGATACTGCTTCACATGCATTAGGATGGCTAGTTACCTCCCCGAGAAGAAAAGAAAAGAAAAGAAAAGAAAAGAAAAGAAAAGAAAAGAAAAGAACAAGTGTTGGGGAGGATGTGTACAAATCAGCATCTTTCTGCATTACTGGCAGGAAATCAAAATGGTGCAGCCACTAGGGAAGACAGTGTCTCAAAAGTTAAATATAGAATTACCATATAATCCAGCAATTCTACTTCTAAGTATTTACCCAAACAAATCGAAAGCAGGGACTCAAAAACATGTAGGCCCGTGTTCATAGCAGCATTATTCACAAGGTAGAAACAACCCAAATGCCCATCGACAGATCAATGAACAAACGTAGCATAGATACAGTAGAATGTAATTCACCCTTAAAAAGGAATAAAACTTATTCCTTATTCACTTATGCTACAACATAAGTGAACCTTGAAAACATGCTAAATGAATGAAAACAGATAAAGGGACCAGTATTGCATTTTCCACTTATATTAGGTACCTAGAAGAAGTAAATTCAGAGAAACAGAAAGACTAGCCCTTGTCAGAGGCTAAGAAGAGAGGAAATGGGGAATTAGTGTATAATGCGGACAGAGTTTCTGTTTGAGCTCATGAGAAAGGTCTGGAAATGGATAGGAATGATAGTAACACAGCGTTGTGAATATGCCTAATGCCCATGAATTATACATTTGGAAATGGTTAAAACTGTAAATATTACGGTAGGTGCACTTTACCACAATAAAAATTGTTTAAAAGAAAAAAGTTATATCACAGAAAACACTAAATTTCAAAAGGTATATGGCCAAACCACTCTTCTATAGTTAGAACATGTACATGAAAAGCGACTTCATAACCAGAAGGTTGCTAAGGTGACCATGACCATGGCATTGGACCAGAGAGGGGAGGGTGAGTACACAAGAAAAATGCTTGGTAGAAATGGTCTTCCCAGGGGCACCTGGGTGGCTCAGTCGGTTGGGCGTCCGACTTCGGCTCAGGTCATGATCTCCCGGTTTGTGAGTTCGAGTCCCCCCCCCCCCCCCCCGCATCGGGCTCTGTGCTGACAGCTGGGAGCCTGGAGCCTGCTTCAGATTCTGTGTCTCTCCATCTCTTGGCCCCTGCCCTTCTCATGCTCTGTCTCTCTGTCTCTCAATAATAAATAAATGTTTAAAAAAAATGAAAGAAGGAAAGAAAGAAAAAGAAAGAAAGAAAGAAACAAACAAACAAAAAGAAAGAAAGAGAAAGAAAGGAAGGAAGGAAGGAAGGAAGGAAGGAAGAAAGAAAAAGAAAGAGAAAGAAAGAAACAAAAAGAAAGAGAAAGAAAGAAAGAAAGAAAGAAAGAAAGAAAGAAAGGAAGGAAGAAAGAAAAAGAAATGGGCTTCCCAAGGGGTCCATCAACTCTCGATCCCTTTACCCATCCCTCGAAAGCTAGGGGTGGGGCAGGGGGGCCAGCCAATTGGAAACCCGGAACCCGACTGGCTCCTCCCCCAGGCCACAGAGCTTCCGTCGGAAGTGCCCATGTTCCCCTCCTGACTTGACTTTTCGTTACTGACTGGGGTGGCTGGCCCCGCTTCAACCGACTGACACCTTCTTTCTTCAAACACGCACCTCCTTGCGACAAGATCGAGGTTAACCACCCCGATGCCCGAAGACTGCTCCGTCTCTTTAAAACGGCCTTACTTTGGTCTGCCTTGATTTGTTTAGTGGAGAAGTTCTTGTCGGGGGAGGAGAGGATGAGTCTGCACAGACTCCCTTAACAGCAGGAACGGCGAGAACACCTGTGGACCCCGTGGCGTCACGCTAAGGAATTAGAGCCATCTGCGACTTGCCCCTGTGCCGCAGAAGGAGGACATCAGTGAAAATCACTTAAAGAGCCTTACGTGCCGCACGGTGGACAAAGTGCCCTACAGAAGATTAGGACGCGATTATTGCCATTAATAAATAAGGATAAAACGGCGGGGACAGGCCTAATTTGCTCGGTTCCACTCGCTAGATCTCTCAGATCACCCACAACGTGTCCTCTAAGCGATTGATGACGCTGATGGGCAAGCCTTATACCTGCCACGGGGAACCGAATATTGCACAGAAGAGAAGAGCTTACACAGGGAATGTTCTTGTTCTTGAAGAAATATATGCCCCCGCCCCCACCCCGACCCCCAGGAGTTCGCCTCGAAGCGCAACAATTAAATCTAGAGTCATCTGCAGGGCAATGATTTCTTTCAGCCAGCAGGCAACATGTAGTATAACTTGGGAGCAGAAGGATTTATTCCATCACAGCTGAAAAGTTGTGAAACACATTGCCATATGTATTGTCATTTTGATTTAAAATGACACTTTGCAGCCAGTAATAGCAAAGCCTACCCTGTGGTTTGAACTTTTAGATGGGTGTTTACGTTTCTTTTGTACAGTGTTTAATATTTTGTAGGCTCTGTGAGTGGGGTGGAGAGTTGATAAGTTTACTTCCTCAACTAATGCTTTATTTTATTTTATTTTATTTTATTTTAAATTATTTTATTTTAATGCACAAGATACGTGTTTACCAATGTGCATGGATTGTTGCCACGTACATATAGATTTTAACACTAAAACGTGAGCTAAGCCATGTCACTTTTGTTCTGCTTTTTAATATTTATAGGTAATTTCTGATTGACCCAATCCTCTGTGATCATGTTTAGAGTTGCATAGAAAGCCTAGAAATGGAGAAACAGATTTTCCAGCAAATTTGACCACATGTGCATTTAGAAATACTCCTCTATTTATAAAGTTTTCAATCTGATTGCTTATTACTTGTTATAAAATTTAGCATCTCAAATCACATCGCCCACCTAAATCATTGTTTTGCATTTTATGAAACTTTTTGCTCAACATTCTAAGTCATTGAACAAATTATTCAAGACTTATCGATAGCATTTTTAAGTTAATTCCTCATTTTTAAAGCAGTTTTTTTAGATTTACAGAACAGAACACTGAGCAGAGAGCACAGAGAGTTTCCGTAAAACCCTCCCTTTATAGTATCCCCCAGTATTAATACCGTATTAGTGTGGTACATTTGTTAAAACTGATTAAAGTTTCTAGTTTACATTATGGCTCACACTTGGTGTTTTAGTTGTCGACCAATGCACTTTCACACTGTCATACCTGATAGTTTCACTAAAGCTGTGAAAATCTGTGCACGACCTGCCCCTCCCTCCCTGCCCCTCACCCTCCAGCCAGTCACCGATGTTTCTACAATTTTGATAGTTTCGCCTTATCCAAATGTCACATAGTGGGACTCATTCCATATGTAACATTTCCAAGCTGACTTTTTCGCTTTTCTCCACGTCTGTGGCTTCACAGCACATTGCTGAATAATTTTCAATTATACGGATGAACCACAGCCATCCGGCCACATCTCGAGGGATATTTTGGTTGCCACCAGTTTGGGAAATTGTGAGTAGAAGTGCCGTCAACATTCAGTGTGCTGGTTTTGGTGTGAACGTAAGTTTTCGACCCATTTAGGCAAATACCTAGCAGTGTGATTTCTTGATCATATAGTGGATCTCTATTTAACTTTGTAAGAACTGCCAAACCAATTTCCAAAGTGGCGGGACCGTTTCGCATCGTCTCCCGTGATGACTGAGAGTTCCTGTTGTTGCGCATTCTTGCCAGACATGTTATTGATAGTTTGGGGTGATTTTTTAGCCATTTTAACAGTTGGGTGGTGGTCAACTAGCACTTTATATTAATAGAAAGACCTGTCAGTGGTATCTGTACTTTAAAAAAAATTTTTTAGGGGAGGCTGGGTGGTTCAGCCGAAGTCCGACTTTGGCTCAGGTCACGATCACTCGGTTGGTGAGTTCAAGCCCTGCATCCTCTGTCTCCCTCTCTCTCTGTCCCTCTCCCACTCACATGCTGTCTCTCTCTGTCAAAAACAAACATTTACAATAAATAAAAATAAATAAAATAAAATAAATATATGTTTTACTTCGAGTAGAGTTGACGCAATGTTGTCTTAGCTGCAGGTGTACAACAAAGTGATTCAACTTCTCTGTACATTATGTTCTGCTCACAAATGTAGCCAGCATCCAGCACCATACTTTTCCAAGTATAATGGAAAGGGTGTTTTATTTCAAATTCAAGTCATTAGTGATGATTGCAAGTAATCGGTTATATATTAACATCACAGGAGACAGAGGTTTGGGTGTTTTTCCGTTTCACACTTTTTCAGATTTTGTAGCCACAGTTCGTCAACAGTTCCATGGATGAGAAAGGCCATGACATGACCCTGCAAATAACTGTTGATGTTGTTGACGCAAGGCTCTTAGAGAACCTAAATCCTATCTGAATACGACGGGGAAATATCTGCCATGACCTCTGCTGAGAGTATCCACGGCGTTTGACAGTCTCATGACTGATGACCAGGGACCCAGGCGTGCCTGGATCCTACACTGCTCGACTCCTTTCTTCCAATGGCCTCCCAAAGAAGCTATTCACCAAGAAGAGCTGATGAAAGTCAGAGAGTATCACGTGATTAACAGCTACTCAAGTTCCTCTTGATGAGCTGGTATAAAGATTGTGCTGGAAGTTTGGGGGATCACACATCTGCAAGTTCACACATCTGCTCACACATGGCTGGGCCCAGGATGCAAAACGACCACCCAGGTCCAGTCCATCTCTGCCTGTTGTTTGTCTTTCTTCCAAGTCAGCTTCGTTCTCCATGAGGCTCTCTCCCACGGGAGCCCACATCCTCAGGTGTGCATCCTACCTGCTTAGCAACCACAGAAGAAATGAGTGTCCTGGGATTAACTCTCATCTAGTCTGACTTGGACCACATGCTCATTCCCAAACCTATCTTTGGACAGGAGTGTGGAACATGCTGACTGGCCATGCCTTACTCCTGTCTCCATACCTGGAAGAGGGTCAAGCCACAGAGTCACACGGACTGAGTGGAGAAAGGACAGTTTCCCCCAAAGAGCAATGGTGTCGTACCAGCAAAAGAATCAGAAAAGAGGTACAGGAAAAAGAAAAAAACAGCAGGTATCCACCATATTCCCAAATCCAACTCTTGGAAATATCATACTGGGCATGCAAGAGACAGAGAGAGAGAAAGAAACAGAGAGGCATAGGAAGCACCCAGTAAATAGTTGTGGAAGATGGTATGAAGCCTTTTTCTTGGCTCTGGTGGTTGGCCTGTACCACTGCATTCGTCAGGTTATATATAGTTCACTGCCCATGATTGTCCCTTTCACATAACCGTGAACATCCTGTAGGTAGGGGTGTGTTTTTATCATCTCTAGACACATCGCATGGAAACTGGTCTTAGTAGGTACTCAGGAAGGTTTACGGAATGAATTTTCGAGAAGACGTAGGGTCTACATGAAATACCCTTCATGTAGGTACTGAAAGATATTAATCAGACACTGATCAGAAAATGATCCAGAGAAAAGTCGGCAAACCTGTGTTCTCTCCCAAAGTACAAACCAAAAGACATCTAGTATTTGTTACGCTTGTTTTCCTTTGCAGTCACACAGTCCGAATAAAGTTTTGGGAAAAAAATATTATCTTGTGAACAAGACAGCATAGCTCAGTGGAGGAAATGCAGGCTTGGGCATCAGATGGCCTTAAAGCCCAACTTGACCACTTAGCAGAACTCGGTAGAATGACTGAACTTCCGTCATCTTCTGTTTTCTCATGTGTAAGGATTCGTAGGCTATTTGCAAAGTGGCTGAGTAAATGTTGGCCATTCCTAGTCTTGGGAGAAGCCCTATTATGACCTCCCTATTAAGCTGCCAAGGGACCCAAGATGGCACTGGGGAGACCCTGGGCACTCAGTGACAAGACTAAGGAAGGACGCTGAAGGAAGGAGCTGTTGGAAGCGGGAGATGGCCACCAGGCTGGGGACTCCTGGTTCCCTGGATTCTCTTTCTCTGTCTACCCTCTGTTCCTTTATTTTCTGTTTCTTGTGGAATCAGACTCAATGGGTAGCCTAACTCTCACAGAAAGATGTAATCCCAGGACAAAGAGCCTTTCAGTCTAGGGAACACTCTGGTTCATCCATTTATAGATGTGATCAAATGTTCCTTATTACCTTCTCCTCTCTGTTTATGCCGTGGACAGTCTCTCTGCCACCCAACCTGAGAACATTCTGTCATGTTTCCAGGACACAATTCTCTCCTCTGCTTCAGTCTTCCCATCTGTCTTTAAAAGCAGGGTAAGGGGCGCCTGGGTGGCTCAGTCGGTTGAGAGTCCGGCTTCGGCTCAGGTCATGATCTCGCAGTCTGTGAATTTGAGCCTCGCGTCGGGCTCTGTGCTGACAGCTCAGAGCCTGGAGCCTGCTTCAGATTCTGTGTCCCCCTCTCTCTCTGCCCCTCCCCCACTCATGCTCTGTCTCTCTCTGTCTCAGAAATAAATAAACATTTAAAAAAATTAAAATAAATAAATAAATAAATAAAGGCAGGGTAATTATAGGGACGCCTGGGTGGCTCAGTTGGTTGAGCGTCCAACTTCAGCTCAAGTCCTGATCTTGAAGTTTGTGAGTTTGAGCCCTGCATCGGGCTCTGTGCTGATAGCTCAGAGCCTGGAGCCTGCTTTGGATTCCGTGTCTCCCTCTCTCTCTCTGTCCCTCCCCTGCTTGCACTCTCTCTCTCTCTCTCTCTCTCTCTCTCTCTCTCTCAAAATCAAATAACCATTGAAAAAAAAATAGTAGCAGGGTAATTATATCCTTAAAGTAAATCAGGCAATTTAATGAGGCAAGAAGAATCTGACAACCACTAGATTCTATGGGGGGGGGGGGGACAAAACAAAAGAATAAAATCAATTGGTGGATTAAATGGGTTGGACCTTTCATCTCACAAAACACAACCTGTCGCTCCTGTTTGTTAACGACTCGTGTGTTCATGCTAATCTCCACCTAAGTTTCTTGCCTCTTATGATCACGTCCTGCGTGTGTCATCCCCCAATCTATTGATCCTATTGATTCGGTCTTGTCATCATAACTGTTTCCTTCTCCTATTATCCTACACGGTTTCGCTCCCTTTTTTTCTCACGTCTAATGTTATTTTTTCCATTTTTTTTCCAATTAGATTTGGGCTCCTTCCATGAGTCATATTTCTGAGTATAATGAGGAAGAAATGGGGCTTCGCTGGTCAAGTACTTGCTTCATGTCTAGAACTTTGGTAGATAACTATTCACTAGGTGTTTGGGGCAGAGGAGAATATTGAAAATAGACTCAGGACACCAATGGACCCAATCGCTACAAGGAAGACCAGGTTGCAGGAGTGTGACCAAGGCACAGATGTGGGTGGCTTTGTGAGAGGATGTAAAACTTTCCAAAAAGGAATGGCCGCATGTGATTCCTTCCCATAGTTATTGGTCTTGGCTGGGGGAAGAACTATGTTGGAGTGGACAGGGCATGTGGCTATAATTCCAGTGACCTTCTGCGTGAGCAAGTCAAGGTACCATTCGGGAGGTCTGACTGGGCAGAGGAAGGTTGTTTCACTCCCAGTGACAACACCCAAAGGTGGACAGAGTCCAAAAGGTGCACCCAGAGCACATCACAGTCTTTCCCAGAGCTACCGGGCTAATCGCCTCACTTTCACAAAGCTGGCCCGAAATATCTCCAGGACTTTGCTGTAACAGGTGAGGTCACCACAGGCATTCAGCCAATGTCATTTATTGTGGCTGCAGCCCCCTTGACCTCGTAGAGAGAAGAAGCAGTCTTCTCTTCCATCTGAATGGTGTCTGCACAGCGTGATCCCAAACAGGATACAGGCTAAAAAAGCTTGAGCAGACCCTTTCACTGGAGCAGACCCATTCAGTGCTTATAACTAGGAATCTCCAGGTCATTTTCATTACCATTATCTCCTCTCCTACATTTACACAGCATGCATAAACTGGTGAGTCCAGTACAAAGTGCAGAGAAGACCTAAATCTTCGGTTCTATTTGTTTATCCATTAAGATGGCTGCCATATTGCATAGAGTATGCAGATTTCCCTATGTTATCCATTAACAGGAGCTGCTGTGACCGACCTACAGATAGTGGGTTAGCGAGTCATAAATGCCGATCGACCAACAGCAGGAAAAGAAGGATGCAGAGGACTTTCATACATTGGATGGACTATAGGTCCCACTACACATAATAATAGACTTTCCCCACAACAGTTGCTATCGCTCGTGAGGAGGGCGTTGGGTAAAACCAAAGTTTCTTTCCAAGAAGCAACAGTTTAGACCCAGGCTCAGAGCAAAAGGGTGCTTTGTGTAGGTGGGAAGTCAGCTGCTCCTCAGGGGACAGGCTTGGCTTCTGTCCAGTGGGATGTTAATACCTTAAAATCTACCTGTGCAGAGATGCAACACGTGTTCCTCCCTGGCCGAACCCAACATGCTCATGATCCCTCCTCTCGTCTGGTGGTGGGGACAAAATCTCATGATCGTGACTCTTCTAGGTAGCTCAGTCACTTCTGGTTTAACACTTCTGGGTAAATGCTCAAACAATTCCAAGTTTTGGCACTTGGTCAACAGCTGCACATCATCAGACCCGTTCCGATACGACAATTCACTCTTTTCCAAGAGATCTACTACGTACACCATCAGGCAGTCTTTGCACAGCTGCACACACCCCAGCAGGGGAGGAAGCACTGAGTGACCAGCACCAGGGTGGGATTGGGTGGGCAGCTCTGCAGGAGTTCACACACTGGGGAAAGGGAACAGAAGGAGTAGGAGGAGGGAGCAGTCTAGATTGGGAGCGGAAGCATCGTCTCTTCTAATTTATTACAAAAAGCTGTTATTACAAGTACAGCTATGGGCATCTTATAAACCAGAGCTTATTAAAGATAAAAGTAAGCCAGATTTTCATAAGTAAGAAATGAACGTATACCGTCTAGAAGAATGACAAGGATGGGAGCCAGCTCAGTTCAGGTGGCTGTCTGGAAATTTTTGGAGCGAATGTATTAATTCTGAGACTCTTGCTGAAAATGACAAGGATGCTGATTTGGCAACGTCCGGGACGACGTATCCTCTCAGAAGCCCTCTGGCCGGGTTTCCTCCTTCAGTGTCAGCGAGAGGCACCGTCAGAAGGCTGGGCTTTGCTCTCCCGGTTCCGATGGGGAGCCGTGGAAGACACACCACAGAAAGGACCACGGACTCGAAGCCATGACGTAGTCAGGACGTAGCAATATCAGTATGACCGTAGTTGACAGTTTGGAGTAAAGGGCAGAGTAAACGTAACGAAGGCGCTGAAGCTCAAAAGAAAGTGAGTTCAAATCAAAACGAGTTAGAACTCGGTGCTAAACATAACAGGAAGCCAACTAAAGGGGTTCCATTGGGAAAACAATGCATCAGATTTGGGTATCGTAAAGCTCGTGCGGAAGAGGGCATAAGGATAAAAAGGGAGATTCTTTCCAAGGCATTTTTAGTGGGGAATCAAGAGGCTTCAATTTCCAGTTGGACATGAAGGTAGGATAGAAGGCTCAAGGGTCGAGGGTGGTCCCCTCTTCCTGGTGTGTATAAGGCATGGGATGACGCCACGCACCGAAATGGGGCACAGAAAGCAGGGTACGTTGAAGGGGTGGAGAGGGAAAAGGGGAATCTAATGGAATCGGTTGTGGCCCTTTGTGGCCCAAGCTCCTTTCCCCATGATGTGTACATGGGAGGCGGCGAGGCGGGTTTGGGGTCGTTTTGTAAGCAACCATTTCAGTCCCTTGTTACCTTCCTGTTCTTTCCTCCCCAAGGGAGCTGGAGTGGAGATACAGAGTTCATAGGGCCAGACTTACTAGTGGGCCGGGTCACTGTGCCTCAAAGGCGGGTCTCTTCCTTCTCTTCCTCACCTGCGCAGAGGCTTTCTGTTTGCCCGTCGTCGCCCCAGCTCCTGCCTTCCTGGCAGCTAGCCTCCTGGGGACGCCGGTGTCTGGGCGCGTTCACTGGAGTACCAAGGATAAATGCACATGCCATGGGGGTCTTATTTCGTTTTCATAATTAAAACTGTACTAGTTTTGGTTCGCTATAACAAATGACCGCAAACTTAATGATTCCAAACAACTGACATTATCCTCTTTTCGTTCTGGAGGCCCAAAGTCTCAAATCAGGGTCACGGGGGCATGATCAAGGTGTCCACAGGATGCTGCTCCAGAGGCTGTCCCTGGCTTCTTACCCTCTGGTTGTGGCCAGCATTCCCTGACTCGTGGCCACATCACTCCAATGTCAAAGCCGGCATCCTCAAATCTCTCTCTGCTCTGTCCGGGTCACCTTCTCCTCTGTGAGTTGTGCAATCTTCCTCTACCTCCTTCTGATACAGAATGCATGTGATGGCATTTAGGACCCACCCGGATAATCCAGGCAAACCTGCCTGTCTCAAGATCCTTAATTTAATGACATCGGCGAGGATACTTTTTTGCCACACAAGGTCACATTCTCAGGTTCCAGAGATTAGGACACAGATGTCTTTTAGGGAGGCATTTTTCTTTTTTTTTTTTTTTTTTTTTTTTTTTTTTATATATGAAATTTACTGTCAAATTGGTTTCCATACAACACCCAGTGCTCATCCCAAAAGGTGCCCTCCTCAATACCCATCACCCACCCTGCCCTCCCTCCCACCCCCCATCAACCCTCAGTTTGTTCTCAGTTTTTAACAGTCTCTAATGCTTTGGCTCTCTCCCACTCTAACCTCTTCTTTTTTTTTTTTTTTTTTTTAGGGAGGCATTTTTCAATCTGCCACAAAAGTCCTACGCTGAGCACAGGTCAAACTTGCGTCCCCATCAAAGTTTCCCAGAAGCCATGCATCTGAGTGGGCGTCAGGCCCTTGTCTAGTCATGAATATAATATTTGGATCTCAATTTGGGAAGTATCTTTTGTGTATATACTACACTGGCCAGAACCCGAGAAGGAAGGAAGAATCTCAGGCCTGGAATTCTTTTTTCCAATTTTCTTGACCGAACCACAAAAAGTTCTATCTGTCAGAAGCAGCCTTAGAAGCAGCCACTGGGGGTGAATGAAAATGGTCCTGAGAACTTTCTTATCATTGGTACTTTTCATAAGATCTGTATGATAAGAGCTGATGACTTAAAGACCGTTTCTAGGATTGTTTCCAAATTACAAATCAGTTCAAACTTTCACTCAACTCACCTAGAAACGAATTTCTCCTTTCTGTGTTTTGAGGGCTGCATTTAGACCAGAAACAAACTTGCCCTAGTTAGGTCAGAAAAGAATCCTGACTCTAGGTACTGTAAAGAACCAGGTAACAGTTCTGGGAGAGCGACGTCAAACTTCAATTATGAACAGTCTTTTCCGAGCTTTGTGAAAGCCAGGTGACAGACGAAGGCCGCGAGCTGTAAATTCTTTGCTGCTGATATTCTCGTCGCCAACCCTTTCCACCTGTGTGTGAATCCTCTGTTCTACGTCGCTGACGTTCTGACTTCCGTGGCACACACCCACTCGGGAGTCTGTCTGGAATTAGCAGGACAAACACTTGTGACATCCCTTTTCCCCAGACCCTTCCATCAGAGAACCTCCAGTCAACCAGGCCAATGCCTTTTAAGTTTTTATTTATTTTTGCCACTTGTCTGAATTGGGGGTGGGGGGGGAGACGTACATAACATAAAATGTACCATCTCAACTGTTCTCAAGTGTGCAGTTCAGTGGTGGTAATTATATTCACAATGTTGTGCCACCCATCTCCAGAACTTTTTCATCTTATAAAACTGAAAATGTCCCCACCAAATAACAGCTCCTCATTCTGACCCCCTCCCCTCAGCCCCTGGCAACCACCACTCTATTTTCGGCCTCTAGAATTTGACCATTCCAGAAAACTCCTACGGGTGGAATCAGTGTTTGTCCCTTTGTGACCGGCTTACTTCGCTCAGCACCTATGTCAGAATTTCCTTCCTTTTTCAGCTGAATAATATTCCGTTGTATAGATAAACCGCATTTTCTTTGTCCATCATCGATCAGTGAACCCTTGGATTGCTCCTATCCCTTGCCTGCTGTGAACAGTACTGCAATTAACATGGGTGAATCTATTTGAGTTCCTGTGTTCAACGCGTTTAAGTGCTTATTGAAAAGTAAATTACTGGATCATATGGCAATTCTGTTTAGTTTCTCGAAGACCTGCCAGACTGCCTTCCACAGAGGCTGCCCCATTTTACACGCCCATCAACATTGCCCAAGGGGTCTGATGTTACCACATCATCTCCAATATTCGTTTTTTTTTTTTATAGTAAACATCCTATAGGGTGTGAGGTGACACCCCGTGATGGTTTTGATTTGCATTTCCTTTATGATTACTGATATTGAGCATTTTTTTTCTTGGGCTTATTGCCATTTGTATGCCATGTCTGAAGCAATGTCCGTTCAAATCCTTTGCCTGTCTTTTAACTGGGTTACTTGGAGTCTTTTGTTGGTGGGCTCTTTATATATTCTGGATATGAACCCCTTAGCAGATATATAATTTGCAGATATTTTGTCCCGTACCTTAAACCGCATTTCATTCTGTGGAGTGTGTCCTTTGATGTGCAGAAGTTTGATTTGGGTCTAATCTGTCTGGTTTTACTTTTGTTGCCTGTGCTTCTGGTGTCCAGACAGTGCTTTTTTTAAAAAAGACCTTACAAAACAAAGTTTGGGGTTCACAGCAAAACTGAGAGCCCACAGACCCGTGCTGTCACACGTGCACAGATTTTCCCATTGTCCACAACGCTGTCCAGAATGGCACTTACGTTACAATCAATGACCCTACATTGAAACATCGTAATCACCTAAAACCCATAGTTTACATTAGGGTTTACTCTTAGTGTCCATTTTGTGAGTTTTGCAAAAGGTATGACATGTGTCCTTCATTTAGTGTCTTACTGGGTTTTTTCAGCTCCCTAAAAATTCTCTGTGCTCTACCTATTTATTCATCCCCCCCCCCCGCCCCATCCCCTGGTAACCACCGAACTTTTTTTTTTAATTTTTTTTTTAATTTTTTTTAACTTTGTATTTATTTTTGAGTCACGGAGAGACAGAGCATGAACAGGGGAGGGTCAGAGAGAGGGAGACACACAATCTGAACCAGGCTCCAGGCTCTGTGCTGTCAGCACAGGGCCCGACGCGGGGCTCGAACCCACGGACTGGGAGATCATGACCTGAGCCGAAGTCAGCCGCCCATACGACTGAGCGACCCAGGCGCCCCGACCACCGAACTTTTTAGTGTCTCCGTAGATTTGTTATTTCCACAATGCTGTATATTGGGAATCATAAGTATGTAGCTTTTTCGGGCTGGCTTTCTCACTTAGCAATATGCATTTAAGATTCCTCTGTGTGTTTTCATGGCTCAAGGGCTCACTTCTTTTTAGGGCTCAATAACATCCCATCGTCTAGATGTAGCACCGCTTACTAATCCATTCCCCTACTGAAGGACATCTAGTTGCCTCCAAGTGTTGGCAATTGTAAATAAAGTTTCTAGAAACATCCATGTGCAGGCTTTTGTATGGACCTAAGTCTTCAACTCCTTTGGGTAATTACCAAGGAGCAAGAATTCTGAGTCATATGGTAGCAGTATGTTTAGTTTTATTAAAAAACAAAACAAGGGGTGCCTGGGTGGCCCGGTTGGTTAGGCGGCCGACTTCCGCTCAGGTCATGATCTCGCGGTCCGTGAGTTCGAGCCCCGCGTTGGGCTCTGTGCTGACCGCTCAGAGCCTGGAATCTGTTTCAGATTCTGTGTCTCCCTCTCTCTCTGACCCTCCCCCGTTCATGCTCTCTCTCTCTCTCTGTCTTAAAAATAAATAAACGTTAAAAAAAATAAAAAACAAAAACAAAAAACAAAACAAAACACCACTGTCTTCCAGAGTGGCTGTACCATTTTGCATTCCCAAGAATGAGAGTTCTTGTTCCACATCCTCACCAGCATTTGGGGCTGTCAGTGTTCTGGGTTTTTGACATTCTAGTATGCACGTAAAGATATCTCGCTGTCGTCTTAACTTCCATTTCCCTGATGGCATATGATGCGAAGCATCTTTTCATATGCCTCTTTGCCACTGGCATATTTTCTTTGGTGAGACGTCTGTTAAGATCTTTGGCCCATTTTTTAAATTAAAAAAAATTTTTTTAACGTTTATTTATTGAGACAGAGCATGAATGGGGGAGGGTCAGAGAGAGGGGGAGACACAGAATCCGAAACAGGCTCCAGGCTCTGAGCTATCAGCACAGAGCCCGACACAGGGCTCAAACTCACAGACTGTGAGATCATGATCTGAGCCGAAGTCGGACGCTTAACCGACTGAGCCACCCAGGTGCCCCAATCTTTGGCCCATTTTTAAGTTGATTCATTTGTTTTCTTATTGTTGAATTTTAATAATTTCTTATTGTTGAATTATATACTATATAATTTTATACTATATGTAATTATATAGTATATAATTCAATTATATTATAATTATATAATTTGGATATAGATAGATATAGATATGAGAGAGATGTCATTTTTTTATTAAAAAAAGGGTTTTTTTAAACATTTTTTTAAATCCTTATTTATTTTTGAGAGAGAGAGAGAGAGACAGAGCGTGAGCAGGGGAGGAACAGAGAGAGAAGGAGACACAGAATCTGAAGCAGGCTCCAGGCTCCGAGCTGTCAGCACAGAGCCTGACGCGGGGCTCGAACCCATGTGAGATCATGACCTGAGCTGAAGTCGGATGCTCAACCAACTGAGCCACCCTGGCGCTCCTATTTAAAAAAGTTTTTAATTGAGGTATACTGTAACAGTGTTACTTTAGTTTCAGGTGTACAATATAATGATTCAACAATTCTATACTTTTCTCAGTGCTCATCGTGATCAGGGTGCCATTAATTCCCTTTATCGATCTCACCCCTCCCCCCACACACCTCCCTTCTGGCAACCACCAATTTGTCCTCTTTCTTCAAGCGTATGTTTTTTGTTTGTTTGTGTCTTTTCTTTGTTTTGCTTCTTAAATCCCAGGTCTGAATAAAATCAAAAGGTATTTGTCTTTCTCTGACTTATTTCACTTAGCAACGTGAACTCTAGGTCCATCCATGTTGTTATATGTGGCAAAGTGACATTCTTTTCTACGGCTGAGTAATATTACAGTGAGTGTATACCACTTCCTGTTTATCCGTGTATCTATCGGGTCGCTTCCATATCTTGGCTGTTATAAATAACGCTGCGATAAATACAGGGGGTACATGTATCTTCTTGAAGGAGTGTTTTCGTTTTCTTTGAGTAAATAGCCAGTCGTGGAATCACTGGATCATATGGCAATTCTCTTTGTACATTTTTGAGGAACCCACGTGCTGTTTTCCACAGTGGCTGCACCAGTTTGCATTCCCACCAACAGCACATGTGAGTTCCTTTTTCTCTACATCCTTGCCAACACTTGTTATTTCTTGTCTTTTTATTCAGAGTTCTTTGTGTATTTTGGATACCAGTCCTTTCTGAGATGTGTCTCTGTAAATATTTTCTCCCCGTCTGTGGTGCGTCTTCTCTCTTTCTGTCTTTCTGTCTTCTCTTTCACAGACAGAAATTTTTAATTTAATAAAGTCCAGCTTCTCAATTCTTTATTTCATGGACCATGCCTTCGGTGGTAGAGCCAAAAATTCATCACCGGGGCGCCTGGGTGGCTCAGTCAGTTGGGCATCCGACTCCGGCTCAGGTCATGATCTCACGATTCGTAAGTTCGAGCCCCACGTCGGGCTCTGTGCTGACAGCTCGGAGCCTGGAACCGCTTCGGATTCTGTCTCCCTCTCTCTCTGCCCCTCCCCCACTCATGCTCACTCTCTCTCTCTCTCTCTCTCTCTCAAAAATAAATAAACGCTAAAAACATTTTTTTTTAATTCATCACCATACACAGGCCAGTGTTTTTTACAGTATATATTGCGTAGGGCTCCTGTGTGGACCTTACCAAGTACACAGTCTGATTGAGGAGATCACATATAGGGGCCAAGATTTAGCATCTCTAACAGGCTCTCAGGTAAGGCCGATGCCGCTGAATGCCACGATGACACTTCCCCGGCCAGGTTCGAGGAAGTAGGCAAGCCCTCCCAACACTATTAACCCAAAGTTAGTAAGTGCTTGCCATTCGTCAGATCCTGTACTAATTAAGCACTTAGCAAATACAGCATTTAACTTAACGCTCACAACTCTATAAAGCAGCTATTTTATTGAGTCAGGACCTTTTTTTAGTTTTAGCTTCCGATGCTGGAAACCCAACCAAAACCAGTCCCAAGAAAAAAAATAATTTTTAAGAAACACATTAAGAGGGAAGTCTGGCGGTAAATGTGGCCTTGGGGATGACAAGGGAGAGGGTCATCTGGAGAGGCCTGAGCCTGGTATCCTCTGTCCCCTCTCCCCACTTACGATTGGCTCTCTTTGGTTTATTCTCTCCTCCCCAGACAGGCTTTCTGCTGTGTGATAGGAAACATGGTTACAGCATCTCCCTTTAGCTTCCGAGGCAAGGACAAAGACAGGATTGGCCTCTGTCATTAGAATAGATAAGACGCCAGAGAAGGGCTCCGGTTGACCTCACTCAAGTCACTTTCCCAGCCCTGGGCTGCTCTCCGGGACTAAGAGGTTGAGTCACTATTGTTGGCCAAGCCCGAGGTAGGCGCGTCCAGCCCTGTGGCCAGAGAGGTGGGGCTGCCGTGGTGAGAAAGGACTTGAGCCACCTGTGTTGAAGACAGAGGCCATATAACAGGACAGAGACTCAGGGGCAGGTGAACAGGGAATCCGGACAGCACAGTGTAGAAAGCTTTGAGCCAGGTTCATGGACCTCGAGGTTGCTTGCTCAGGCCAGAGAAGTAAGGGGGGTAAGAGAGCGGGAAGGAGGCTTTCGGACTATACTAAGATTGTAGCAAGGTCGGTGACATAGCCCCTGATGTGTAAAGATAAATAGGAGATGTGCTGACAGCACAGAGCCTGCTTGGGATTCTTTCTACTCCTCTCTCTGCCCCTCCCAGACTTGTGTGTTCTCTCTCGCTCTCTCTCTCTCTCTCAAAAAAAAAAAAAAAAGTGCAGAACATGATACTATTTTTACTAATCGTGCAGAAATACAAAACGGCTTTATAATGGTGATTGATGAGTGGTAGAATTGGGGCATTTTATTTTGCTACTTTAATGTTTTCTAATTTATCTACAGTGAAAACTTTATTACACAATGTCTAGTGCCATAAAAATGACAAAGAGAAAACTGTCGTGTTCTAAGTCACCGTGTTTGAAAATAACCGGAAGTTCCCAGACCTTTCTCCAACAGGAAGTTCGCAGCGTTTCATCTTCTAACCCCAGAAATGTACGCTCCATTTGGGGACCGCAGATGGTCCAGGACTCCCGCATCCGGTCGCTTGCCTTTGCATACATCCTTTGCACATACACGTGCTGCTTTCTCAAATGTTACTATAATTCCAACACGATCTACATTGGTCCTTGAGTTACTTCACCAAGCGGAAGGAGTCAGACAAAATGCCTCCAGATTTTACACTTCCTAAGAAGCCGGCTTCCGGCGGCAACATAGCATTAAAACGAGATCGCTCTGTCTCCAGAAATGTCTGCCCACCTTAAACTTCAATTAAGCTTGCAAGACGAAACAAATGAAGGTGTCGAGAACAAAGGTAAAAATCAGGCCAGCAGAAAATGGGAGTAACGGGAGTTGGCAGAGGACGTTTTTCACGGGAGCTGGCAGAGAAGGACCGAGGTGTACAAAATGGGCCCTTCGCTCACAGCTCAGTCGTGCAATCCTGGTCACGCTGTGGCTCCCGGCCGGGTTACCACGTCAGAAAACCTTTCCTGGGACAAACAGCACAGTCCACCAAGTCTCCGAAGCTCTTTCTACACGCACTGTTGGCTATATTAATCTATATTTCTGCTTCTCGTCACATAAACACAAAGCTGAAATTGATTGACACCAAACGGAGGCAAGCTGAGAAGCCCCGGAGAGTGAGAAACCTAACAAGAGGTGGGTAACCTACGTCCACAACGTATTTTGAATCCCCACCCTGGTTTCTCTTCTTCCGGCCTCATTGCCCGAGACCTGAATGATTCCGGAAGATGACCCACTCATGTTCAGCCGCCAGCTTTCCTTCATCTGGATTTCAGCAAACTCTTAACCAAAGACTGCCTTTGAAAATCAAGTTAGCAAATCACCACGCTGCCGTGGCTTGCCTACCAAGTTCAAGAGAGAAAAGATGTGTGCAGGGGGGGGAATCCCCTCCGCTGATTTCGGCCAGGATGAGTTGGTGCAGAGCCTGTTTGTAATGAGGGAACCGACTCTGTGTTTCACGTCCAACTGCTGACAGTTCTCAAGCCCCACTCTCCTCTTCTCCCCACGCCTCCATGTGAACATGCACCTAGAAACTCTAGGGCCTCCTTCTGCTGGTGGGAACCCTTGCCCCCACATTAAAAGCCCAGGCTGGTCTTCCCTTGCTCTCTCAAGCCCCTTGGGGCCCGCTCAAGAGGCCTGCCCTGCTTCCCAGAGATCTCCATTATGTGAGTTATATACCTTTCCGTGTCGTCTCCATGCGTGCATGGCATTGCCAGCGTGGGCACTGGAGAACAAATTCTGGGTGGGGTTCGTCTGCCTCTTCCGGGGACCATGACGCTGTTTGGTGGGGATGCCTTGGCAAACTGCCATCAGGGGAAGGAAGCCACAGGGACTGAGGACTCCCCGGGGTCTATGGGAAGAGTCAGGGATGGGCCACGAGAAGGAAGGGATTGCACCTGCACGAAGGGAATTGCTCCACAAGGAAACAATCTCTCAACGAAGCAGCTTTCTGGAGAAAGGCACTAGCTTTACACACTGAGCAGGGCCACGGGGCAGATAGCAGCCTCCAGCAGTGCCTGGTAAGGAAGATTATTCCTGCCCCCTTTATCACTCCTCTTGTCCCACTCTCCACACCCAGGGAAGCCAGGCCAAACGTTTCAGAAACGAGGAAGGAGAACCATAGAGAAGAGAATCCATCCTCTTGCCCTGCCCCCCTCCCCAAGCTGAAAGTTACTTTTCAGTCTAATTATAGTCCGTGAAGTGATTCTAGAGAAACACTTTCAGATCATCACAGGTTACTTAGTGCCTGCAGTGACCTGGTTTCACCTATCACTGTAGGACACACCTTGGAGAGATCCAAGAGTACGTGACAAGAGTTTACTTGTCTGAATATACATAAGAATGTGTCCTTTGAGTTAGGGATAGAGATTTCACTGATAAATCTGGCAAAGCTTCGGATAAACGGGTTAGGTCGGTGGGTTTGTCCAACAACCCCTAACACAATGGCTCTAAGATTGGCAGTGACTTCAAGGGTCTATGCGCCATCACCCTCAAACACCCTCTGCCATTGACCCATCCGCCTATGGCCGAACGTTGTGCCTCTCGCACAGCCCTTGCTGACTGGGGCAAGGCCAGTGTGTTCGTTCCCCCTCGTGTGGAGTAAAATCCGCCTCCATCCTGCCCCCGTGAATTCTGGCTCTAACTCTGCAGTCACAGGTAACGGCCTGACTCTCCTCCCTCGAGGAAGCTTTAGCTGTGTGAAAGCAGATGCCAGCCTCGGCGAGTCTTCTATTCTTCTTCATGGGAGCTGGGTTTAGCTTCCTCACCAACCTGAAGACCCTCCTATAAGAGTCCCACTTTCACTGAGGCTGAGCAAAGTATAATGCCAGCTGCGAGTGCCATGCTCCAAACACGTGGTGTGGACTGTCGCCAAGAACAGGGGGAATGGCTCTAAATTCCTCCTCCTTTTAAGAATATCTATCACTAGGGGCGCCTGGGTGGCTCAGTCGGTTGGGCGTCCGACTTCGGCTCAGGTCATGATCTCACGGTGCGCGAGCCCGAGCCCTGCATCGGGCTCTGTGCTGATGGCTCAGAGCCTGGAGCCTGCTTTGTTCAGATTCTGTGTCTCCCTCTCTCTGCCCCTCCCCTGCTCATGCTCTGTCTCTCTCTGTCTCTCAAAAATAAATAAATGTAAAAAATAAAAAAGAATATCTATCACTGGAACACGTACTCACTGGAACACCTTGGAGATATCGCACCTTCAGTTCCAGACCACCCCAATGAAGCATATACTGCAATAAGGCGAGTCAAATGAATTTTTGGTTTCCCAGTGTATATAAAAGTTATGTAGTCTATTACATGTAATAACATTATATCCAAGAAAATGATGCACACACTTTAATTTAGTAATGCTTTATTGCTAAAAAACTCCAACTATCATCTGAGCATTCAGCAAGTCATAATCTTTTTGTTCACAGAGGATCTTCCCCAATGTTGAAGGCTGCTGATTGATCAGAATGGTGGTCGCTGAAGGTTGGGGTGGATGTGGCAGTATCTTAAAACAAGACAAAATGAAAAAAAAAAAAGGATGCCTGGGTGGCTCAGTCAGTTGAACACCCAACTCTTGATTTCAGCTCAGGTCATGATCCCATGGTCCTGGGATTGAGCCCAGCGTCAGGCTCTGTACTGAGCATAGAACCTGCTTAAGATTCTCTCTCTCTCTCTCTCTCTCTCTCTCTCTCTCCCTCTGTCCCTCTTCCTTGCTGTTGCTCTCTCTCTCTCTCTCTCAAAATAAATAAATAAAAGTAAACAAGACAGCAATGAAGTTTGCCCACCAATTGACTCTTCCTTTCACAAATGATCTCTCTGTAGCATGCACTGTTTTATAGCATGTGGCCCACAGAACTACTTTCAAAATTGGAGTCAAGCCTCTCAAACCCTGCTGCTGCTTTATCAACTCAGTTTATGCCCTATCCTAAATCCTTTGTTATCATTTCAACAATCTTCACAGCGTCTTCCCCAAGAGTAGTCTCCATCTCAAGACACCACTTTCTTTGGTCATCCATAAGAAGCGACTCCTCACGTGGTCAAGTTCTATCATAAGACGGCAAAAATTCAGTCCCATATTTAGGCTCAGCTTCTGATTCTAGTTCTCTTGCTATTTCCACCACAGTTGCAGGGACGTCCCCCACTGACATCTTCTGTGAGGGTAGGAAATCAACTTCCTCCAAATTCCTGTTAAGGTTGATACTTGACCTCTTCTCATGAATCACAAATGTTTTTAGTGGTATCTAAATTGGCGAATCCTTTCCAGAAGGTTTTCAATTATGATCCATCAGATCATATCTATGATCCATCACTGGATCACATGGATAAATAGTGATCCATCACTATTTATGGCAGCTATCACCTTATAAAATGTGTTTCTTAAATAATAAAACTTGGAAGTGAAATTTACTCCTTGCTCCGTGGGCTGCAGAATGGATATTGTATCAGCTGACATGAAAACATGCGTCTTGCTATACATCCCCATCCGAGCTCTTAGGTGACCAGGGGCATTGCCAATGAGCAATAGGTCTCAACAATAGGCTTAAAATATTCAGTAAACCATGCTGTAAACTGATGAGCTGTCATCCAGGCTTTGTTGTTCCATTTATAGAACAGGAGAGTGGATTTGGCATAAAGTTTTAAGGGCCCTGGGATTTTTGGTGTGGTCAACGTGCATCGGTCTCAACTTGAAGTCACCAGCTGCATTAGCTCCCAATGAGAGTCAGTCTGGCTTTGAAGCCTTAAAGCCAAGTATTGACTTCTCCTCTCCAGCTATGAAAGTCTTAGATGGCTCTTCCAGTAGAAGGCTATTTTGTCCACATTGAAAATCTGTTGCTTATTCCACCCACCCCTGTGAATATTCTCAGCTAGAAATTCTGGATAACCTGCCATAGCTTCTACATTCACACTTGCTGCTTCACCTTGCACTGTTGTGTTATGGACACAGCCGCTTTCCTAACATGTCAGAAGCCAACCTCTGCAAGCTTCCAACTTTTCTTCTGCAGCTTTCTCACCTCTCTGAGATGTCATAAAATTGAAGAAAGTCGGGGCCTTTCTCTGGTTTAAGCTCTGGCTTAAGGGAATGTTGTAGCTGGTTTGACCTTCCTCACTGAGCTCAATCATTTTTAGCTATGATTTGAAGCGAGAGATGTGACTCTTCCTTTCACTTGATCACTTAGGGGCCATTGCAGGGTCATTAATTGGCCTAATTCCAATAGAGTTGTGTCTCAGGGCAGAGGGAAGCTTAAGGAGAGGGAGAGGGGTGGGGAATGGCTGGCTGGGGGAATCAGGACACACACAACATTAAATATTCCATTCAGTGTCTTATACGGCGGGGGTCTGTGGTGCTCCTGGACAATTACCATAGTAACATCAGTGGTCACGGATCACGATAATGAATATAATAATGATGAAAAAGTTTGAAATAATGCAAGAATTACCACAGAGACACAAAGTGAGCAAATGCTTTTGGGAATAATGGCACCAACAGACTTGCTCAGTGCAGCGTTGCCACAAACCCTCATTTTGTAAAAAATGCAACGACTGCAATAAAATGAAGCTCGATAAAGTGAGGTATGCTGCACGCACATGATACTGTTTAGCGACCCGTGATTTACAAAACACTTCCCATGCTCCATCTCTAGATTTTATGGCAGAATCCATTTCAACAATGCAACAGGTATGCACACACGATGCTGTGCAGTGATTTATAGTTTACAAAACACTTCCCCATATGCCGTCTAGCATTTATAGCAGCCAACTTATAGTTGACTCACTTCAAAAATGCTGATCATTACAACCTCTCCTCTCTTTTGTAGATGTTGCTCCTGAAAATGTTCTCCCCTTTCCATATTTGCACAGGGAGTTTGAGTGCAGCTTCGTTAAGAAGCTAACCATGTGACATTTCATTGTGCAAGGTTCCGATCATCACTTGAGGCTATCAGGATTCTAACAGACATCCCTTCTTTCTCTCCTGCATGAACTTGAATCACCACAAGACAGCAGAGTCCTATAGTTATGACTGGGCAATGGAATTGGAAACACTGGGTTCAAATTTTGGCTCCCCTCCCTTTATGATCGTGGACATATTTCAGTTCTTTGCCCGAGTTTCCTTATAGAAGAATGGGTTCATTATAAGACCCATCCATCATGGGAACTGACTGAGATCATCCTGTACAATGCTTAGCATGAAGCCTGGCAGATGGCTAGAACGTGTTACTTGTCCTTACTCTTGTTGCTGGTGGTGATATTTTGGATGTCATTGGTTTCAGTTCCCAGAGGACTGGTTGAGAATATTGAGGACAGCACATCAAGAGAAAATTTCCCCATGGAGACATTGATTCCTTTACCAGTCATTAACCATAAAGAGTAACTTCCCTAACTTATTTGTAAATGACCTATCTCTTTATATTTCTCTCATCTACAAGCTTAGTATAATGTCTTCTTCCTCACCCTCTTGAAAAATTTCACATTGTTTTGTTTCCATCACAAACTCACAACCTACTAATGAAATCCTGAAATAAAGCTGTCCTACAAGTTGTTTTCTTTTATCATGACAATCAAAATGGAGCTTCAGTCAGTAATCAATTATTTGGTTCAAAATGTCTTTGTCAAAACGTGAACATGTGAATGAGTGAAGGGAAAATGAACTCATTCTTCGATCTAACTGCCATTCATCTTCACACGCATTGAGCGCGTTCTTCCTGGTTGGAATGATGACTTAAAAATCCTTGGGGCGCCTGGGTGGCTCCGTCGGTTGAGCCTCCGACTTTGGCTCAGGTCATGATCTCACGGTCCGTGATTTCAAGCCCCGCGTCGGGCTCTGTGCTGACAGCTCAGAGTGTGTTCGCAGTGGACAGAACACAATGAAGCAGGGACAGCTCGCTCTGCACCGAAGATGTTGACCATCCTAATTCCAGAAAACTCTCAAAGCTCTGACACAGCTGCCATTAGGCACCGCATTTACCCAGAAAGGACAGGGGGGATTGTGACCCTAAAGTTGAACTAGACGTGTTATCCCTTTACTTTACCAGAAGTGCTGACGTCTCACTGGTCGGCTCCACACGGCCGACGGGTCAACAGCGTCTAGACTGAATGACGTAAATAACTGTAGCCAAATTAGCTGGGAAGTCTGCTTCAGAACACAGACTTCAGTGTTGACTTCGTTTGCACTCGTGTTGCCATCATTTCTTACGACGGTTCCTCCCCAGCACCTCAAGCCTGGAGGTCGTCTCAGCTCCCCAATGCTGTTGCTCCAGAGTGTCCCTCTGTCCCCCAGCATGTCCTTTAACTTGCCTTGTCATTAGATGTCTTACTGAAGTGTCCTCAGTTGCCCTGCCTGAGCACATCATCTGCTCCCTTCTAGGACTCTGACTGACACAGCTTCCCCATCTCTTTCTTCTAATAACACAGAATAAAGAGGAATAAGAAAATAATTGTAAGGCACGGAAACACTCCGTTTCATTAGGAGCCTCACTAAGTGGATGACTCACTAAACATGATGATAATCGTTATGAGGAGGGCCTATTGAGTGGTGGCTTAGTTATGCCACTTAGACTACCGCCTGTAAAAAGCACCTACTGGAAATAATAGGAAGCGTTCTTTCGCGGTGCAAATGAGTTCCAGGAATTTGAGGCAGATGTTTTAAATCAGGTAATTGTATTCAAGAGTGAGAGAGAGAAAGCCTGAGACCTTTAATAAGTGCTGTGGAAAATGGATGCGGAGGCAGATATTATGGGTGTCTAAAAGTAAACCTGTGTGCCCATAAAGTCTGTTTCGTTTAGTTAACGGTGATGTTTCCGTGTTGGTTCCGAACGCACCGTGCTAGCATGAGACGCTGGGGGAGGCTACAACTGGGTGAGTGATCTCCAGGGGAAACACTCTACCCTGCCTTGGCAACTTCTCTGTAAGCCTAAAACTCCTTCAAATTTTAAAGATTTACTTGTAATGAGAAAACCAAGTCTGCGGTAAAACTTACAATTTTAACAATTTTTCTCATAAATCATTTAACTCACACTCACATGTTGATGTCTAAGAAAACAGTCTTCTGAACAAAATTGAATTTAAGAAAGGTCATTCTTTTTTTAATGTTTATTTATTTATTGAGAGAGAGAGAGAGGCACAGAGGATTCCAAGCAGGCTCTGTGCTATCAGCACAGGGACAGGGCTCGATACAGGACTCGACCTCACGAATCAGGAGATCATGACCTTAGCCAAGATCAAGAGTCAGACCCTTAACCGACTGAGCCACCCAGGTGCCCCCGGAAAGGTCTTTTTTTTTTTTAATTTTTTTAACGTTTATTTATTTTTGAGACAGAGAGAGACAGAGCATGAACGGGGGAGGGGCAGAGAGAGAGGGAGACACAGAATCGGAAGCAGGCTCCAGGCTCTGAGCCATCAGCCCAGAGCCCGACACGGGGCTCGAACTCACGGACCGCGAGATGGTGACCCGAGCTGAAGTCGGATGCTCCCCAGGCGCCCCGGAAAGGTCTTTCTTAAGAGCATGCTTCTTATACACATCCATCAATCTTTTTTTTTTTTCTTGCTTTACTTTTAGGCTGCTTTTTAGGTTTTAAACACATATTACTCTTATAAGAAAACAATGATGTTAGAGCTTATGATAAAATTCACCTCAGTTGTAGATTAAAAAATCCTACCAGCTTCTCATGGATCAGTGAGGGTCCATCGCTGGGCACACCTCCACACCCACCTGCTCCGTCAGTCCTATCATTATGGTCTCATACAACCACATCAGAAGTCATCTCCCCCTTCTCTCTCCAACAGAGGAAGCAGAATGCAACTCCTTCCTTCCTTTTAAAAAACCCAAAACAGCACAACCAGTTGAACATACAAAGATATAGGACGGGGCTCTTCCAATAGCGAGAGGAAGCTCGAGCATCACGCGTGCTTTCCCGCTGGCCACGGGCAGCGGTCATCATTGGCCTTCGCTCGATAATTCCAGCCCTCTGATTCCTGTGTGAGAGATTGACCGCACTTTCTTGCCTCCTCTTGAAGCTACGTGTGGTCACGTGACTTCAAAAGCCACGTGTCACTTTCAGATAGAGGCTTTAAGAACCCGTGTTCTTTTTCCGGCTTGAGCTACTATGGAAGCACAGAGCTGGAGCTGTGGCGGCCAGCATGTCCCAGTGAAACCAGTGTGCACAGAGGCCCCAGATAAATTGCAACGGACACACAGTGGAAGCAAGAATGAGCCTTTGTGGTTTCAGTCCCTGAGATCTTGGGGTTATTTGTTCCTGCAGCTTTGCCTACCCTATCCTGGCTGATATATCTCTAAGGCTGGTCTATCACCCAGCAGGTGGCAGCGTGTTTTAAAGAGAAGCAAAACCTTCGGTCGAAGATGGTCACCGAAGAAATCTCAGGCTTCTAGCGTGTGAGATGCAAAGTCTGAAAACTGTCTGAATTATTCCTAAGAGGCATGAAGGAAGAAACGACCAACTCTTTGGAGACCAGTGCCCGGCAAGAACAGCATGGGAATGGGAGAGGACCACCATCACAGTGCCTGTGGTCAAGAGGCGTGAGGCAGAGCTGGAATAAACGGAAGTTTCTCCACCATGCTATTCGTGGATAACCTGGGAATCCCTGCACCGAAAGTGACAGCAGGCACAAAGAGAGAGTTTGGATCGTGGGAATCCCTTTGAGAGCTGCCTTTTCTTCCACATATATACAAGTCATACCCCAGATGCTTCCAAAGTCAGCCCGTGCATATGGTTGGCACCCTTCTCATACTCCGTACTCCACCTGGAGTCCTTTCATGACCTCCCCAAATGCTTCGGCATATTCCTGGCGGCCACCCGGGGAGGCTGAGTGTGTCTACATATGGCGGATGGTGAAGATAATGACTTTTACCGATCTTAGACTGAACACCTAGTGGGTAAGCGTTGTCTCGTGTTCAGCATACAGAGGATCTAGTAAATGTTATCGAACGACTAGCACAAAGTGCTTCAGTTAAGGATTTCAGGTGAGATGTAGAGTGGAATTGTGGGGTTTTTTTTCCTCCGAGCTCACTAATGCAGCCTGTGACATGGGTGGCTCCAGCTAGAAAGTCGGAAATCATATGCGTTAACGAACGGAGGTAGGAAACCTGAAATATTAGGTTGAATCATACGAGACGGCCAATGTGCATCATTTCTAACCCATATAAATGACAACAACTTTTACCACTCAACCTTATGCTTGATCAAAATGATTCGCCCAGTGGATCTGGAAACCATACCTGATGACTCCTGATCTACCAGTTGCCGCCATAACTAATGCTCAGTAGAGGTCTCTAGGGGCTGCCCGAGACATGCACTATGGGAGAAGATGAACCTATGGCCCCATCTCCAGCATCTGTGGGCCTCACGGAGACGTCGTCTGAGGTTTTCCATCCCTCCCGCAGCTGCTAACCAGGCTTCTGCCCGTGAAAAGTAGCTCTTCCCCCAGGAAGACTGGGAACCCTGCAATGTACATAAGGCATGAGGAAGTCTATAGTAAGCAAGAAACACACTGGTTAGCTCCAGAGTGTGGGGAATGGGTAGAAAAGCAGACCGCGGGGCTCACAGCCAACATTGCAGAGTGCCGGCCAGCTGCTGTACCAATGCTAACGATCATCCACCAGCAACCCTGTGAAATGGATACCGCTATCACCATCATCCCATTTGACAGATGAGAAAACTGAGGCACCGAGAGATGAAACGGCGGTAAAGCCAGGAGCAGGGAGCTCAGCTCTAAGACACCCTCTCCTCACTTCTGGGCTATAAAGGAGGATCATGCCCAGTACCTGAGGGTGGGCTATGTGTCTCTCCCAAGGCAAAATAAAATAAGACCGAAATCAAAGAAACGTTTTTCAGTTGCTAAAAATAGCATATGCCATCTTACTTAGCTGCTCTGAAAGAACAGGAGTTCATTAATTTCCATTGTAGCCAGAACATAGTGTTCGCTTTTAAGGTACCTCTTTGACAGTCTCCGAATGTGTTATATTCAAACATCTGTAGAAAAGCCTCTCTGGCCATTTTGGAATCCAGCTTTCTCCCCACAGTTCGCAGCGGTTTCCCCTCCTGTTTTCCCTTGCACGAGAACGGAATCCCAGGGTCGGACCCTCATTGTTATGTCTCAATTCCCAGGCAACCTGTCACGCGCATTGTTTCTCATCCCACCACCGGAGTAGAGGCAGTAGGTCCTTCTGGCAGTTCATCTTGCGCAAAAGGGCAACTGGTTTACGATCTGGAACGAAATTGTCCAGCTTCAATCTTACGATCAGTCAAATGATGACGAAGTAGTTTCCGCTTTGCATTTTAAAAGGGAATCGTTGGCTGCTTCGTCCGGCCTCACCTCCCTCCACTTCTCCACGTGAAATTGCCTGGAGCCCCAGTCCGTAAATCCCGACTCCCAAACCACAGCCTGCTTCCCGGGTCCTGAACCCCTCCCGCCACCCCCGTGCAGCCCTGCCTCGACCCTAGTGCATCCCTGAGTCGTATATCTGAATGCCTACCGCGATTATCGCCTACGTTCCTGCCTGTGTCTGTGTGTGTCTGTGTTCTTCACAACCCTGAACTGAAGCCTTGTGCTCGTTTACCCTTTTCTGAGTTCCTAGGGCGAAACCTTTGGATTAGGCCATAGCCCTAACCCCCCTGGGGTTTTACCCATTCACTTCTGGATCCTCAGCACCTACAACAGGTTCCCAGGATTGGAAGTTACAATTGCATTCCTCAAATGCTGCGAGGAAATCCAAGTTTGAACATTCAAAACGCATTTGAAGTTCAATCAAGGAGCACTTTTCCGAGGACAGGAGTTAGGGTGGCAGAGAAGTATGGGGACCCTGAGCTTGTCCCGTCCCTGAAATGCAGCTCGACCAGCATCAGATCGTTTCGAACACCTAGGAAATTTACCTGAGAGTTAACGCAGCAGTCTGCGGGACTCGAGCCACAGAACTCGGCAGGTATGCGGTGCGGAGAGGCGAATTGGGGGACAGCAAAGCCGCAGAGCTGCAGAGGGTAGGGGACCGTGTCCACGGAGAGAGGACAGAGAGAGAAAGAGACAGGAGGAGAGGGCGGCACGTCGGGATCATGCATGAAAAGCACGCACCCCAATGTTTATAGCAGTGCTACTGACAACAGCCAAATTGTGGAAAGAGCCCAAATGCCCACTGACAGATGGATGGATAAAAAAGATGTGGTATATATACAATGGAACATTATTCAGCAGTCAAAAAGAATGAAATCTTGTCATTTGCAGCAATGTGGATGGACCTAGAGGGGATTATACTGAACGAAATACGTCAGTCAGAGAAAGACAGACATCATATGATTTCACTCATGTGTGGAATGTAAGAAACACAACAGATGAACACGGGGGAAGGGAAGGAAAATAAGATAAAAACAGAGAGGGAGGCAAACCATCAGAGACTCTTAAATACAGAGAACAAACTGAGGGTGGGTGGAGGGGTGTTGGGTGGGGAGATGGGCTAAATGGGCGATGGGCATTGAAGAGGGCACTTGTCGGGATGAGCATTGGGTGTTGTATACAAGTGATGAATCACTTACATGCATAGGTAAGGGATGAATCACTAAACTCAACTCTTGAAATCATTATTACATGATATGTTAACTAACTTAGATTTAAATAAAATTTTTAACATTTTCAAAAATTTTAAAGGAGCACTTTTCCTAAAGTAAATATCTCTTCCTAATTACACATTCTTAGATAAAGAAGTTTTTCCAGACCTGTCCATTTTCTATTTTCTTGTAGATATTTTTTGCTTTATTGTCCACAGAGTGAGATTGAACCACCCACAAGAGGCAATTATAAATAACAATCAAAAAACAAAAAGACAAAAGAAAAAAAGAAAAAAACAGAGTGGGAAGGAAGTGAAAGTACAAGACAGAAATGGAAGGAAATGATGGTGCTCTCTCCTTGGACAATCCAGAAAACCCGCCACGAAAGAAAACGCAAATGGTTTTCCACCTTGTGGTTCAGAAACGCCTGTATGCGTTTGCTCACTGAACTGATTCGGTGTTTTTCTTCCTGTGATTTGGAAATCAAACCAGGAAAGCAACTTTATCCTCTCAATTTACTAATGTTGCTTCTTCACCACCATTTACAGTGAACCCAGCAAACAGATTAATTCCGTCATTTCATAGTAGACGGGCAGCAGCCATCCTTTGACTAGGACGCCAGCCATTTTCCTCAGTTGTGTAAACAACACCCAGCAACTGGCCTGTGAGCCCAGACCTCCTCTCTCCACTGCTTCGTCTCTGGATTTCACTCGCCCACCTTGTCTCTAGCGTACGATAAAAGCTCGGGTCATTTCATCTGCCTCCTCTCTTCCAAGGGCAATGGCAGAGTCACCACCTACACTGAGGCTGCCTCATCCAGGGTGTCACCGTCCCCTGCGGGATTACTGCCACAGCCTCCTAAACGGTCTTCCTGCTCCCACCTTGTCCTGAGCACCAGTGAGCAACCGACTGTATCCCACACAAAATAGAGCATCCTTTTGAAACCCGGCTCATACCTGTTACTTCTTGACCCCAATTCTCCGCAGCTCCCCATTTCACTCAGAGGAAAAGCCATCACCCACCCACTCCCCACCAGCCCCTCTGGTCTTGCCGCCCCGGCGCGTGCCCGCCACACTTGCTCCTCAGGGCTATTGTACTTGCTCATCCCTTTGTCTAGAACATTCTTTTGGGGGGTTTTTTAGAACAATCTTCCAGACGTCTGTCTGACTCTCTTCTGCATTTCCTTCAGGTCTTTATTCAAATTATGCCTTTTCCCAGGGAAGCCTTCCCTGGTCATCATATTTAAAATCGCAGTCTCTCCCCAGACCCCAACAACCCTACCTATTACATATTCCAGCTTGGGTTCCTCTCCCCACTGGCTTGTAAGATAGATGAGTGCGGGACTTTTTTCTGTTTTGTTTATTACCATGCCCCAGTGCCTGACTCTTGGTAGACAGTCAATATTTGTTAAATGAATGAATTATATGAATGAATGCATGTTGGCTGCCTACATGGATAACAACCATAATAGCTCCTGAATGGCTTTTCTAGAACCGTGGAAGAGGACATGTCCTCATTTCTCTCGGGCATATACCTAGGAGTGGAATTATTGGATCATATGATAATTCTATGCTTAACCTTTTGAAGAACTTCTAGACTGTTTTCTGAAGCAGCTGTACTGTTTTATATTCCCACCAGTGACCTCTGAGGATCCAAATTTACCTACAGCCTTGCCAATATTTGTTACCATCTGTCTCTTTTCTTATAATCATCCTAGTGGGTATGACGTCATATCTCATTGTGGTTTTGATTTGCATTTACCTACGAACAGACATCTGCCAGGCGGACATCAAGGGGACATAGAAACATAATTGGGACAGCTTTGAGGATCCTGGGCTCACCTCCCACAGACTTTTGGCCAGAGGGAAATGCGAGGCGAAGCTGACCGTGGAGGGGTCAGAATATAGCCCCTGGTTCTCTTCCCTGGCATCCTGAAAAATCACCAGTGAAACATAAAGGAGACCCAACCAGCGTGGCAGGGCCCTATCTCTGTTCTTTGAGGCCCCATCTCCTGCTGCTGATTGCTTAAGGGCCTTCCAAGGAATAGCTCCTATTTGGATGATGGGAAGAGTAAAAATTTTATTGGAGACATCATCTTACAAATATCTTGAAGATCTCTCAGCCTACGAAAGTCCAGTCTGTCAGTTGTGTTTGGCCTGGCCAATCTTGCCAATTGGTTGGAGGTTATCTTCAATGAACATTGAGCACCCGATCCGGGCCTTCAAAATTAAGCCCATAAGAGACTGAAAATTAAAACTGCTGGGGTTAATATCCCAATTGGGCCCCCATGCTGCAGGGCATTATAGCCTCCCTTGCCCAACAATTGCTTAACTATTGAAAAGAGCCAGCAGGATTACCTATAACCTCTGTTGGCTAAAGAAAACTTGGTCTTTTCCTTCCTGGTTGATAGATATTTAGTGTCTTTCTGCTCCACTGAAGCTAGACCTTGGGGAAGGACCATCCAGCCAAGATGGTAAACTGACTGTCCCAAGGGGAGCTTTCCGGATCTCCCTGAATGAGTAGATGCTTCTATAACAGGCAATGGCAGATCCCTCCCAACCCTGTCTCAGCCTCCCCGCTGTCCTCTACAAAAGGACAGGAACTGAGAAAAGAGAGTGAACCGTAAGAATGAGAATGAGCATTACGGTCTTATTTGACACTTGTTCTGGAGATCAGTTCAACCTGTGAGCCAGACCAGGATGACGATGCTCCCGGATCCTTGTAACTCTGTCTGTCCCTTCATTTTCCTAATCATTACACCCCACTGTGTTTCTGTTTCACTGTTCCCGGGCCAGCGTCTTCTCTCCATAGTGAGCTTGGAAACTCTTCAGGTTTTCCCTATCATCCAGACGTCTTGTCGTTCCCTGTTTTTTCCCTCAGAGTGCCCACCAGACCCAGCGCCAGCTTCCCGGTGGGTGTTCAGCGGACCCTTGGTGAATTAAACCTACCAGTGCCATCCACCTTCCCCTGCACACCTCTACTCCTTCAAACCCACCCACGACGTGTTGTAGAAATATGTAGGAAAATATGTAGAGCTAGGGGCAGCCTCTTTTCAAATGAAGCATATGAAATGAATGGGGAGCAGAGGTCGTGGATTATTCCACGTTGGATGGACAACAACCTGGTTTGCACTAAGCTCTGGCCCTGGAATCTTTTCCATGTGGCCATTTTCTAGACACCTCTAAGCATCCCTTTGCTCAGACAACAACGCAAGATAAGTTTCCGTCTTCTTGTTTTAAAGAAATGGATCTGAAATTCACAGAAGCCACATTCTCATCTCAAAAAACAGCTTAATTTGAGGCTGGCACAGGTTTGTAGCCTCCCCATTTCAGGCCTAGATCCCTGCACCCCACTATTGTAAAATATTTTATTTAAAACAAAAATAGTTCTATTATGCTTTTCAAAAGTCTAGCTCGGTAATCAACAACAACAAAACCGCTCAAAGATGAGTAAAAGACTAAATAAACATCTTTCCAAAGAAGCTATACAAATGGCCAATGAGCACCTGAAAAGATGCTCAACAATACTCATCACCAAGGAAATACAAATGAGAACCATAATGGGTTATCACCTCACCTATTAGGATGGCTACTATTACAAAACAGAAAATAACAAGTGTTGACAAGGACATGGGAAGACTAGAACGCTTACGCACTGTTGGTGGGAATGTAAAATGGTGCAACCACTATGGAAAACAGTATGGCAACAGTATGGCTGCAAAAAATTAAAAATAGTCACGTTAAAGTTGTATTTTTATTTTTGATAAATGGAATTGCTTGATCTTAGGGCAATACCGTACAGTCAAGCAATTCCATTTCTGGGTCGATACCCAAAATATTTGAAAGCAGTGTCTCAAATAGATATTTGTGCACCCATGTTTTTAGAAGAATTATTGACAACAGCAAAAATGTGGAAGCCACCCAAGTGCCCCTCAACAGATGAACGGACACGCCAAATGTGGTATACACGTACGATGAAATATTATTCGGCCTTTAAAAGGAAGGAAATTCTGACATATGCTAAGATATGGATGAGCCTTGAAGACATTATGTTCAGTGAAATAAGCCAGTCCCCAAAAGACACATACTGATGATTCCACTTATATGAGTTACCTAGAGTAGTCAGGACCATAAAGAAGAAATTATAATAGCAGTTGCCAGGGGCTTGGGAGAGGGGAACTGGGGTAGTTAGTGTTTAGTAGGTATGGAGTTTTAATTTCACAAGAGGAAAAAATTCCCAAGATGGATGGTGGTGAATGGAAGTATTCAGCACTATTGAAGAGTAACTTAAAAATGGTTTAGATGGCAAATTTCATGTTATATGTATTTTACCACGCATAAAAAGAGAACTGTAACTTGGTCTTCAAAGCTGTCTCTTTCCTGTTCACACGGAAACCCCTTTAGATCGGCATTCTGTTAGCAGACCCATGGAGTGAACTCAGTAAATATGTTGAACACGTAAAAGCTGCTGGAGATCCTGAGTGATTCACAAATTATTCACGACAGGCAAGCACAGTGCCCCGTGTGCCCGTGACAGTGGGCTGGGCCCCGGCAGGTCAGATGAAGCAGCTGTCTTCATGATTTACTTTTGTCCTTCACCATCCTTCAAATGTATTCTCCTTCTCTAGTGGATATTCTCCCCCTTATTTCCCATGTTTTCCTTCTTGGGGAATTAAATTGCACTCAGGTCCTTGAATCGACCACCTGTCAGGTCATAAACATTTTTAATTTCTCAGCCAGGTATACTATTGCTGAGAGCCTGTTTTAAACAGACATTCAGTCTGGGTCTGGGCAAGAGGCTGCTGGTGGTTTCCATGGAGCCGGCGGTGTTCTGGACCCCAGAGGCCACGGGAGCCATTTTGTTTTACACTCAGTCAAATCCCTCAGCAGAAAATAAGCAGGCCCTTCACCCTGGCCATCCCTGCCCTACGCAGCGGTCCTGTGTCCCCAAGTTCAGAGCAGGGTATGTGTGCAAAGGAGTAGAAGTCAACTGGAAGGGGAAGCCAACTGCAGCTCCATTTGAAGGAGTGGTTTCCCAAGTGGAAGTTCATGTTAGGGTGGCCTCAGCTTATCACTCAGAAAATCCGTGGTCCCATGACTGAAGCAAATAAACTGCATCCCGCTTGTGAGTTGGACATCAGTTCGGCCATTGTGCAAAGAAGATTGGAGTTGGCTCTTTTTGTCACTTCTCTGGGGAGATGTTAGGGTGAGCAGCATTTTCGAACCACAGTTCTATTGTTTCTGAATCAGGACTATACGCATGGTTACGGTAGAAGAAGGCTCGCCGGTTATAAGCTACGTCCTGAAGACTGGTTCACCGTGCACCAGTGTTTTTCTGAACCTACCCAGTGTTCCCAAGCTGGCTCTTTGATGATCCCATAAGCCTCTTACACCTCAAGCAACGTGTTTCAGTAAGAATGCTTTCTCCCATCTACAAACTGTAACTCTCTCTCTCTCTCTCTCTCTCTCTCTCTCTCTCCAGCCTGCCAGTAAATTGCCTGTTGTATTCAGCTTTGATAATAACTTGTTCTTGATGCGAGGTTCTCTCCATGACACGTTGAGCACCAACAAGAGTGTATACAGGACAACCACTGAGCCCCAGCGTGGCTAGTCCCTGGATGCGATGTTTCAGACCACAGAATGGGTGGTTTCACCACATCTGACTTTGAACTGCGGGCTGTGTGTTCTGCAAGAGGCAAAATTCAAAACTTTTGATACAGGTGCAAAAGCAATTAAGTGGAGGAAGGATAGTCTTTTCAACAAATATGCTACAACAACTTGGGTTCAATGGACAAGGGAAAATGAACCCCAACTAAAGTTCACGCCACATGCAAAACCTAACCCAAAGGGAACATAGGTTTAAAGGTAAAACGTGAAACTAGAAAACGTTTAGAGGATAAGAGTAGAAAATCTCCATGACCTAAGGATATGCAAAGAGTTCTAGACATGATGTCAAAAACACAATGCAAAAGAGAACAAATCAATAAAATAATCTCATTAAAATTCCAACTTTCTTCTCTGTGAAAGTCCCCATTAAAATGATGACAAGACAAGCTGAAGTCTGTGAGAAAAACATCCACAAACCACACATCCGACAAAGGGCCCATGTTTAGAATATATAAAGAACTCTCAAAAGTCAACAGTAACAAAGCGAACAATCCAATTGGAAAATAAGCAGAAGACATGAAGAGACATTTCACCAAAGAGACCATAGAGATGGCAAATAAGCACAGGACAAAATGTTCAATATCATTAGCTCGCAGGGGAATTCAAATTAGACCAGGACGAGGTATCACCACACACCTGCCAGCATGGCCAAAAGAAAAAGTAGTGACAATACCAGGTGCTGGTGAGGATACGGAGAAACTGGGTATATCATACAGTGCAAGTGAGCATATTAAATGGTGCAACCATTCTGGAACATAATCTGGCAGTTTATTCAAGAATCTGAATGTACGCTTCTCCGACAACCCAGCAGTAGAACCCCTGGACGTTGAAACCAGAGAAACGAAGAGTTGCATCCACACAAAAGCTGGCTGTACTTGAATTTTCATAGCAGTTGTATTTATAGTAGCCCCAAACTGGAAACCGCCAAAATGTCCCTGAATAAGTGAATGGTTGAACAGACTGGTAGGTCCATCCACAGCATGGAGTACTCGTCAACAATTAAAAGGCGTGAAATGTGCATACAGGCAACAACTTGGAAGGATCTCAAGGGTGGGATGCTGAGTGAACACGGCCAATCTCAAGAGGTCATATGCCGTATGGTTTCGTTTGGGTAACATGCTTGAAATGACAAAATCACAGAGGTGGAGAATAGACTAGTGTTTGCAGGGGTTATGGAGGGGGGAGGGGAATGAGGTGTAACAATAAAGGGATAGCATGAGGGAGATCTCTGGGTGGATGGAACAATTTTGTATCTTGATTGAGGTGGCGGCCACAGGAACCTACACATGTGATAAAACAGCAAAGGACTGCACACGCACAGTACCGATGTCAGTTTCCTGGATTTGATATAGGACAACAGTTATGTAAAATGTCAGCATTGGGGGAAATTGGATGAACGTTATATGGAATCTGTCTTCACTGTCTTTGCAAATTCCAGTGGACCTATAGTTATTTTAGGGACGCCTGGTGGCTCAGTCATTTGGGTGTCCAACTTCGGCTCGCGTCATGATCTCGTGGTTCGTGAGTTCGAGCCCCATGCGGGGCTCTGTGCTGACAGCTCAGAGCCTGGAGCCTGTTTCGGATTCTGTGTGCCCCTCTCTCTCTTCCCCTCCCCCACTCGCGCTGTCTCTCTCAAATAAATGAATGAAGGAATAAATAAATAAATAAATAACATCAAAAAATTTTTTGAAGAATATAATTATTTTAAAAATAAAATCTTAAAAATAAGTAGGTCCAACCTCACTATTTAGTAAATCTCGAAGCCTCAGGGACCTCTGAAAACAGGCAGGAGCGTACAAGGAATACGTCAATACTTACCTTGCCTTAAGAGAACATTGGGATGTCAAAATGTAGGAACTCTTCTGCTTGGAGTCACGCAAATTCTGAAAACACTGTCCTGCTCCACTAAAGAATGACTGAGAATGTAAAGTTTTGATTTATGGTGTTCATAAATCCAGCTCTTATGTTCATAGCTGTGAGCTGCAAGCTTCCATAGGGTTGCTGCAGTCTGCCATGACCCTATCTGAGTTTCCAGCACCTGTATGGCAATGGAGGGGAGATAACCTGGCCAGGTAGAGCTGCGTCCTCAACAGGGACATGGGAAGCGGTGAGTCAGCTGGAGAGCGGAGCTCCCATCACTGAGGGCGTTGGAGCCAAAGCTCCCGGGAAAGGAGAGAAATGGAGACAACTGAATTTATCAGACTTCTTCTCAAAATGACTGACATGCATGGCTGAAAGGGGTCCTCACCCAGGTGTTGAGGGTGTCGTCCCAACCTCACACCATACCTCAAAATAAATTCCTGGTCAAAAAGAGTCAATAATGAAAAGCCTGGGGGGAACAAATGTACCTGATCTTGTGATAAAAAAGTGAACTTCTGAGCTTAAAAAAATGATGAGAGATGTCAAATTAAAAAATATATATATATATCTTGAGGCACCTGGGTGGCTCAGTCAGTTAAGCATCCAACTTCAACTCAGGTCATGATCTCGTGGTTCATGAATTTAAGCCCCGCGTCGGGCTCTGTGCTGACAGCTCAAGAGCCTGGAGCCTGCTTCACACTGTGTCTCCCTCTCTCTCTGCCCCTCCCCTGCTCACGCTCTATCTCTGTCTCTCTCTCAAAAATAAACACTAAAACATTTTTAATTACCTCATGAGAGTTTGAAATGTCCCTATGTCCAAAAATAAGCAAAATGTTAAAGGACAAGATGCGTATCAGAAATATCACAGGTAAAATAGTGATACTTTGAATCCATGACATGTTTACAACCCGGTGCAAAATGGGCAAGAACAGAATCAGAACTAGAAACATACGTGAGTAATTAGCCTGAAATGCTTTGTGCCTCACTCAAATTGAAACATCATTATTCATCTATCAAACTAGCAAAGTTTCCTTCAATAATAATTTTGACTTGGTGAAGTCGTGGTAGAGTAGACATGCTTTTACATGGAAGCTTCTCCCTTCCAGGGGAACCAAAACAAATGCATTGACCAATAGAATTGTTTCAAAGAGAATTTTTGTAATTTTACGTTTGGAAGAAACACAACGGCATTTTTCCATCATGTGTGGCACGTGGTGATGCCACCCCCAGTTGAGGATGTCAAGACAGGCTCATCTCATTGCAAGGACAGCATGGTTTGAATCCTAACAGGCAGGGTTTCCTTGGGCGCTAAGTTGACCTGGCGGGTAATTGCATCAATAAGTTCACTGTTCTGGATCTAGTTTTCAGAAATCTGGAAAGGTTCTTTGCCTGGAAAAGAGCAGATCCTGGGCACGTTGGGGAAATGGTCTTCCACTCAGTGCATAAATTTTCACTCTAATGAACCTTCAAAATCAAATAGAAAAATTTCAACCTCACAGCAGAAGCTCATAAATTTATTCATCCTCCAAAGACTTTGTTAACAAATGTTCGGAGAAGTGATGCTCTTGGTCATCAAAGCGACTTTTAGTTTACAATCTGTCTGCTGGGTTTCCATTCTTATTCTGATTGCCTTAGGAACGTCATTAACCCTGACATAGGAGATAAATACAAAGGCAAAAACAGGGTTGAGAATGTGAGAATGCAGAGGCACAGAGGAATAGAACTGGTTAAAACAGAGAAAGCAATGAGAAAATGACAAATTGTACTTGGATGGAATCGTAGGCAGACTTTCTAAATAGACCCCCCAAAGTTATCTTATCTCACTTCCCAGAATCTGTGAATATGACAAGATGACCCCATCATAACATCATGCCATATTACCTGGCACAGCTGAGCTTACAATTGGGGGCGGAGGTGAGGGCAGTGTAACCCCGTGAGCCCTTAAAAGTAGTGAGTTTTCTCTGGCTGGTGGCAGAAGGCAGAAGGGCTCAATAATCATTGCCGTCTTGAAGGTGGAGGAAGGTTACCTGAAAAGAAATGCAGGTGGCCTGTAGGAGCTAAGGACAGTCACCGTCCAACAGCCCGCAAGGAAATGGTGACCCCAATCCCATAGTCCCAAGGAACTGAATTCTGCCAATAACCTGAAGGCAATTGTCCCCATCCCCATAGTCAGTTTTTAAAAGCTTTCCATTTACTAGGTAGAGGAGATCTTAATATTGATGGTGGGACCACAATGTATACATCCTTTGTCAGAAGCATTGGACAGTTGGGACACCTGGGTGGCTCAGTTGGTTAAGCGTCTGACTTCAGCTCAGGTCATGATCCCACAGTTTAAGTTTGAGCCCCACATCGGGCTCTGTGCTGACAGCTCAGAACCTGAAGCCTGCTTTGGATTCTGTGTCTCCCTCTCTCTTTGCCCCTCGTCTGCTCGTGCTCTCTCTCTCTCTCTCTCTCTCTCTCTCAAAAATAAATAAATGTTAAAAAAAGAAGAACCATTGGGCAGTAAGTTTTAAGGTCTTTGACCTACCAATTCAATGGGAAAATATTTAAATTCAATATAGGAAAATACTTAAATTCAAGGCTCATCAGAAAGTTATTTTAAGAAGTCAAAAAAATTAATTGACACATCTATCAATAAATCACTAGTCACATATGTCTATAGCCTTGCTTCTCAAAGTGTGGTCCATGGACCAGCTTCAGGATCATGTGGAAGCTGCATAAAGAACCTGCAGCCCCAGACAAAAACTAGTGAATCAGCATGTCTGTGTTAATCAGATCCGAAAGGCGTGTAGCCACACGCAAGTTTGAGAGGCACTAACCCATAGACTAATCTATAGGCAATGGAAATCGGGCTGATTTTTGTTAACACGTCATGAAAAAATTGGTTTATTTGAGGAATGCCAATTTGGTTTAACAATTGAATGTCAACTAATGTAATCAACTACATTAATAATTTAAAAAATACAATCATCTCAACAGATGCAGAAAAAATGTTCAATGCATGTAATACCAGTTTGTTTAAAAAAAAACATAGCAAATTAGAAAAAGAAGAAGGCATCTGCTTTTCCGATAAAGTGTATCTGTGAAACCCCTAATATTAAAACACTGTACGCCTTGCTCTGGGATCCAGATAAAAACAAGTGGACACAATTTCTATTTAGTGATTTCAGTCACAGTTTCTACTCACCAATGGGGATATTATGCATTATATCAAAGCAAGAGAAAAAAATGAAACTTTAAGAATGGTATAATGAGAAACAAAATCCTCAATAACCACAGATAATAAGATAATATAAGTAAAAAATCCAAATAAGTCTACAGACAATTTAATAGAATTAGTAATACTTTAAAAATGTGTTGGAGAGGGGTGCCTGGGTGGCTCAGTTGGCTGAGCGTCTGACTTCGGTTCAGGTTGTGATTTTATGGCTGTGAGTTTGAGCCCCGCATTAGGCTCTGTGCTGACAGCTCGGAGCCTGGAGCCTGAGAGGGAATTCTGTGTCTCCCTCTCTCTCTGCCCCTCCTCCACTCAAACTTGGTCTCTCTCAAAGAGACCTCTCTCTCTCTCTCTCTCTCCCTCTCTCTCTCTCTCTCTCTCTCTCTCAAAAATATATAAACATTAAAAAAATTGTTTTTTAAATGTGTTGGAAATACATATATATGTGTGTGTTCATATATGTGTTTATACAAATATATGCGTGTATATATATTTCTATATATAGTGTAGATATATAGATACCCATAATATTTCTATATACCAGTGACAAAGAGTTTCAAAATAAAATTTAAATAAATTATCAACTAAAAAAATCAAGTATCCAGAAATCTGCCAAAAAATATGCAAAACCTCTATAGGCTGAACCAATGGAAAACTCTAAAAATTCCAGAAAGACACAGACACCATCCATGGCTATTGATTCACATCAGAGGAGGCAGAAAGAGGGAGAGTAGGGAGCTTAAAATACAGCCACCTATCCATGCAAAAACAAATGCAATTGGACCCTGCCACGGAAACACAACGAAGGTTCTCCATATCGTCCGGATGTTACCTCCTCTACCTCTGGCCGTTCTTGGTTTTGTTGGTTTGCTTGGTGGTATAATTGCTTGATCTTCTAGTTTTAAAATGTGTCTTCATTGTCAGGAAGACAGAAGATAAAGAATGGGCTAACTTACTATCTACCTTCTTGGTCGGTGTGCTTCGCAAGGTGAATGTGCGATGGAGAGCAGCTGACGTCGTTGACGACCCCCCCTCCGTTCAGCTCTTTGCGGGCCCTATCACAATGGAGTTCAAGTGATCTTGTGATGTCGTATCGTCCTTGAATCGGAACAGTTCTGGAGGCGAGAAGTCAAAATCAAAGTGTCAGCAGGGTTAGTTGCGCCTGAGAGTGGAAGAGAGCATTGTTCCTTCCTCTCTCCTGACTCCTGGGGGTTTAGTGGCAATCCTTGGCATCCAGTGGTTTGTAGAAGCATCACCCCAACCTCCGCCTGCATCCTCACATGGCACCGTGTGCTTCCAATCATGCTCGTTTGCAAAAGATATCCGATGACATCAAAAAATTCTCAGAACGTAATACTAAATTTAAAAATAAGCATACAAAACGGTTGTAAGATCCCAATTTTATGAAAATAATGATGTGTATGCATGTTTAAAATATGAAAGTATGAGCCACCAACTGGGTGGCCCAGTTGGTTAAGTGTCCGACTTCGGCCCAGGTCATGATCTCACGGTTCGTGAGTTCAAGCCCTGCATCGGGCTCTGTGCTGACAGCTCAGAGCCTGGAGCTTACTTCGGATTCTCTGTGCCCCTCTCTCTCTGCCCCTCCCCTGCTCATGCCCTGTCTCTCTCTGTCTCAAAAATAATAAAAATATTTTTTTAAAAAATAATAAAATAAAATATGAAAGTACAATAAAAAACAGAGCTCATGCGTGATTTTTTTTACACTTTTTCTAATTTTCACTGAGAGCAAATATTATTTTTACAATATGAAAGTAAACAAACATAATCAACGAAGGAAGAGTGGACAGAAATCTTTTATTTAATTTTTTTTAACTTTTTTTTAAATTTTTTTTATTTTTGAGACAGAGAGAGACAGAGCATGAACAGGGGAGGGGCAGAGAGAGAGGGAGACACAGAATCGGAAGCAGGCTCCAGGCTCTGAGCCGTCAGCCCAGAGCCCGACGCGGGGCTCGAACTCACGGACCGCGAGATCGTGACCTGAGCTGAAGTCGGACACTCAACCGACTGAGCCACCCAGGCACCCCCAGAAATCTTTTAAGTAAGAGGCTCTGGTATGTGTGAGGGATATAAAGAGGTTTCTCACTTCATAACAACAACCACAACAATGAGCGTGTGCTATGAGCCATGTGATGCTCTAAGAACTCTGTGTGTATCACTCGGCAAGGTCCTACGAGGCCAACACCTCTTTTATGCCCATTTCACGGATGACGAAAGAGCTAGATAGTCAGCAGGTCCAGGCTGGTTCAAGGGTTAAGGTAACACCCTCAAGTTCTGTCTACTTGCTCACCTGTCTGGTTCAATTCAGTTTTTCAAACATGGGTGGATGCCAGCACAGTTTCATTTTGTTTGGGAATGGGGAAGGGAAGGACCCGGCGGGTTAGCATTGTTACCTGTTAATTTCCATGGGATCCAATAAATACTTCATCTGTGTTTTTCACTTTTCAATCTTAAAAAGCCTTTTGTTTACTGCTGCTTTGCTGTTGTTTCACACGAAAAAAATCACGATGGGTACCATCAAGCAGGGGTTTCAACTCCACTCCAGCCCACGGCCTTCCCAGCCCTTCCTGTGAAAGAAGGCAATGGAGTGGCGGGAAAAACCAGCGCTAGTCCTGGAACAGGGCTCCCGTCCACTGCAGCCCCGTGGGGAGACCTTACTCTACATTTGCTCCATCTATAAAGTGAGACATCTGTGTATACCTCCACCAACTCCTTTCTGAAAGCCATGGCTGGTGAGTGGTAAAGTTGAGCTGGACCTCTAGCTCTCAACTTTAAATCAGACTAGAATGCAAGCTTGTTCTTCCTTCTGTGAAGGACAAGACCACAGTGTTTCTTTCCACATTGTGCCATAACAGGGCCTGTTCACCAATTAGGATTCCTAAATCAGCTGTCCTTTTGGTCACTCCCTGAAGCCTCGCATAAAGAGCCTACTGATGGCTTGGTGTCTGTGTGCACCTGCACCTTTTGGAGGAACCATGAGTTCTGGAACACTCTGCAGATGTCCACTGCAGTCACCTCTCCTCCCAGATTTCTTTGTGGCCTTTAGACTCAGTGCAGAAACCCAAACACCAGACTTGCTGCCACCACTCATGATTCCTTCTTTTACTTATTGCAAAATATAGACCATAACCCATGAAGTGAAAGTTGCAGTTGTTGGGCAAAGTCTTTAGAATCTCAAGTCACCCTTAGAGTCTGCTGCTTTCTCTAAACCCAAGAGGGCAATCAACAGAAAGATATCGGCTGATGGCAACTCAGGGGCTTCTGGCCAGACCCCAGACCCAACCTCATGGGGTAAAGAAGTGAGGGAAACATGGAGTAAGAGTGAGGCAGAGAGTGTCACAGGAGGGGAGAGTGACTTTCCAGTTGTGTTGGGTCCCAGAACCAGGCACGGCAAGTGATATATGGGATTTCTATGGAAGATTGAAGGAGAAACTGTCTGGCTTGCCAGCATAGACCTCCCTGAAAAAGCCATGCTAAGTATAGTGAGTAGAATTGTGTCCCCAAAAAAGATTATGTTCAAGTCCTAACTCCTGGTACCTATGAATGTGACCTTATTTGGAAGAAGGGTCTTTGCCGGTATAATCAAGTTAAGGTGAGGTCAAACATCCCATGCGCATGGATTAGAAGAATAAATATCATTAAAATGTCCACACTACCCAAAGAAATCTACACATTCAATGAAATCTCCATCAAAATAGCACCAGCATTCTCACAGAGCTAGAGCAAACGATTCTAAAATTTGTATGGAACCAGATAAGACCCCAAATAGCCAAAGTAATGTTGAAAAAGAAAACCAAAGCTGGACACATCATAATTCCGGACTCCAAGTTATATTACAAAGCTGTAATCATCAAGACAGTATGGCACTGGTTCAAAAACAGACACATAGATCAATGGAACAGAATAGAGGACCCAGAAACAGACCCACAAATTTATGGCCAACTAATCTTTGATGAAGCAGGAAAGACTATTCAATGGAAAAAAGACAGTCTCTAAAGCAAATGGTGTTGGGAAAGCTGGACACCACATGCAGAAGAATGAACCTGGGCCACTTTCTTATACCATACACAAAATTAAACTCAAAATGGATGAAAGACCTAAATGTGAGACAGGAAACCATCAAAATCCTAGAGGAGAAAACAGGCAACAACCTCTTTGACCTCAGCTGCAGCAACTTCTTACTAAGCATGTCTCCAGAGGCAAGAGAAACAAAAGCAAACTTGAACTACTGGGACCTCATCAAAATAAAGAACTTCTGCACAGTGAAGGAAACAATCAACAGAACTAAAAGGCAAGTGATGGAATGAGAGAAGATATTTTCAACCGACAAATCAGATAAAGCGTTAGTACCCAAAATCTGTAAAGAACTTATCAAACTCAAAACCCAAAAAACAAACAACCCAGTTAGGAAATGGACAGAAAATATGAATAGACACTTTTCCAAAGAAGACATTCCGATGGCTACAGACACAGGAGAAGACGCTCAACATTACCCATCTTCAGGGAAATATAAATTAAACAATGAGATACCACCTCACACCTCTCAGAATGGCTAAAATTAACAGCTCAGGAAACAACAGACGTTGATAAGGATTCAGAGAAAGGGAACCCTCTTGCACTGCTGGTGGGAATGCAAGCTGGTGCAACCACTCTGGAGAACAGTATGGAGGGTCCTCAAAAAATTAAAAATAGAACTACCCTACGAGCCAGCAATTGCACTACTAGGCATTTATCCACGGGATACAGGTGCGCTGTTTCGAAAGGACACATGCACCCCCATGTTTATAGCAGCGCTATCGACAATAGCCAAAGTATGGAAAGAACCCAAACGTCCATCGACTGATGAATGGATAAAAAAGATGTGATATACGTACAATGGAATGTTTCTCAGCGATCAGGAAGAATGAAATCTTGCCATTTGTGACAACGTGGATGGAACTAGAATGTATTATGCGAAGTGAAATAAGTCAGAGAAAGACAGACATCATATGATTTCACTCATATGTGGAATTTAAGAAACTCAACAAGTGGACCTAGGGGAAGGGAAGGGAAAAGTAAGATCAAAACAGACAGGGAGGCAAACCATAAGAGCCTCTTAAATACAGAGAACAAACTCAGGGTTGCTGGAGGGGTGTTAGGTGGGGAGATGGGCTAAATGATGACGGGCATTAAGGAGAGCACTTGTTGGGATGAGCACTGGGCATCGTATGTAAATGATGAATCACTGGACTCTCCTCCTGAAACCATTATTACCCTATATGTTAACTCACTTGGATGTAAATAAATAAAACTTAAAAAAACAAAACAAAACAAAAAAGATGGACTGGGGTGGGCTCTACTCAATTGCCTGGTGTCATTACAAGAAGGAACTTTGGACATAGCGCAGACACCCAAAGGAGGAGACCTCCATGAGAAGACAGAAGTAGATGTTGGGATGATGCATCTTCAAGCCAAGGAATTCCAAAGATTGCTGGTAAGCACCAGAAGCTGAGAGAGGCATGGAAATGGGTTCTCCCTCAGAACCTCCAAAACAGCCCACCTGCTGACTCTGATTTTGGACTTCTAGCCTCCCAAACTGTCAGAGAATACATCTCTACTCCTTTAGCCACCCATCTTGTGGTAACTTGTTCAGCAGTTCTAGGAAACTAAGACACTGAGAGTGAAGTCCACTCTAGCAGCCACCTTCCGGCCCAGGGATCGTGCCTGTCCTGTTGGCGATAAGCCAAGGTGTCCCTGTGCCTTTTTGCTTAAAGATCATTACATCTGGACAGCTCAATCGTTGTCAAAGTCTTAGTCCAGAGCCAGCAAACTGAAAGTATCCACACACACACCCATCCCTACCCTGACTGTAAAAAACTCTACAGCCAAACCTTCTTTTGTTATTATTAGTATTGTAGAGAAAGAACACGCACATGTGTGAGTGGGGAGAGGGAGGGAGATAGAGGGTGAAAGAGAGAGAATCCTAAGCAGGCTCCATGCACAGGGTAGAGTCCTACACGGGGCTTGGTCCCATGATCCTGGGATCGTGATCTGATCTGAAATCAAGAGTTGGATGCTCAACCATCTGAGCCACCCAGGCACCCCCTATAGCCAAACCTTCTAAGGCAGAGGGCTGGGATCCTATGTTGAGAGAACTTTCAAGATCAGAATTCCCAACCATCCTTAAAGATTCTTTCCAGTCGTTTCCAGAGAAACATTGTCCTTCAGGCAAGTTCTTCCTTAAACCCATCACTCACACCCATCTTCCTTGCAGAGGCACAGGAGACAGCGGAAGGTAGAAGGAAGCCGTTTCTCCTCCAGCTCCAACAAGCTCTGACCTCCTGAGCCATACTGAACATCCCTTCCTTCAAGGTGGCTAAAGTCCCTGAAGCTACTGGCTTTCCAGACCCCCTTTTAAATTCACCTCATTTGCTGAGACCCAGCATAAAGCAAAAGGGGATCATAAGATGAGATAATTTGCAAAGGACTTCAAGAGGAGAAAATGATTTTGTTTTAGAGCTAGCCATCAGATTCATTGTTTACATCGGCAGCTCTTTTTTCCACAGGGTAAAGAGAAAGCTGAGAAATACTGAGCTGGAATATAGATGTTGGAATTGAGCTGTTTGTATTAGGCTCAGTTTGTTGGGGGCGGGGGAGAAAAAGGAGATGCTGACGGCTTCTTGGCGATGCTCCTTGTTTTCCAGTAAAGGCGAAATGGGGTGGCCCGCCTTACGACTCAGTGATATTCAGAACCCAATCCTAAAAAAGTGCATCCAAACTCCTTCCCCCGTTCTGGTCCCAGATGAGCTATTTTGCAACCTAAAACCTGGTACTTTGGTCGTATGCTTTTAAGAATTCTCATAGTATTTGACACAGTGATAACTAGACGTCTGTCTCTTCTCTTAACTTCAACTAAGGCTAACTGAGTTGGAAACAACATGCTCCATGGTGAGGAGAATGATTTGTTTTGGACTGAGATTTAGAGAAATGGCAGGTCATGGGGGAACGTGTTGTGCCACGTCATGAAAACCAAAACAGAGTGAATCTAAGAATACCATTTTCGTTCTAGACCCCATGAACTTTATCTAAACCAGGTCTTGGCAAACATTTTCTGTAAAGGCCAAATAGTAAATATTTTAAGACTTGCAACCACGTGATCACTGTAGCAACAGTTCAGCTCTGCCACTGTGGCCAGAAAAGAGCCATAGATGACAACCTTTACAAGGAAGGTGCTGGAATGAGAATCACCAGTGCAGGAATGAGATGACTGCAGAGCCAAACGATCTGATGGAGAATAACGAGTTCACCTATGGAGAGTGATTAAACACTCAGTGAGTGTTTGCTTCTCTTACCTTGGCCAATAAGGTTAGTAATATGGCTGCCTTACAACGTCCAATCTTCGGAAAACACTATTCCTAACCAGTTTTCGGTCACAACGCAATGGCCCGGTGAAGATACTTGAAGACAAACAATAGAAGCGATTGTTTATTTTTCTCATATTTCGTCCCTCCAATCAGTTCAGCAAATTTAGTTCTATCATCTGTGATAGGCTGAGTATTAAAAAAAAGAAGTTGGTATAGTATCCCACAAATAGATATGATGATACAACTTTGGATAATAAGCTAAGCATTGAGAGTTTCTTTTCTTTTCTTCTTGGTTTTCCCTCACTGTAAAGAGCAATGATTTAGGTGAAAGGATATCATGCAATAATTTGAGAAATTGGAAAGTGTCACCTTGTTGCCCAAACAGTGCTTCATACTATATGATGTACTTATAGATGATTGCAACCTAATGTGGTCTTTTATGTGATGGTAATCAATCTAGAAACTATTAGCATGTAACATTTTTATTGATGAATCATAATCTCAACTGAAAGAGGCTAACTCTTCAGCTCTTGGAACTCATGAGTCTTTATAGACGGCTCAGAATGTTAAGTAGAATTCTAACAATTATGGAGGAGAGCCAAAAACAAATCAAAGGAACCATTTACTGCTTAATGTATTTATCCAACCCTTCTACCAGAAATATTTTCAGTTTTGAGAGGAAAACGTCCTTTGGCATTAACTAAATACCTGCATTCATTTAAAACATTCTACTAAGAATAAATCACATTATACAACCATTAAAGGACTAGATCGATACATTATGGTTAGTGGTTGGGCTTGATGTAATAAAGCATTTTAGTACATTTGACTATAGACACATAAAACTATTCAAATGATGAGAAATTTAATTATATAACCAGTACTCAATGCTTCTGCACCCTCTGGAAGACAAGGCACCCATGGTCACTTTGGCAGTAAGAGGCAGGCACCAGCTCTCAGAAGTTTTGGTCTAGAACCGGCATTCATTACTTCATCTTGCAACTTATCGGTCAGGAGCTCTGTCCAAGTGAGCACATGGACAGTTGGTGGGTAATAATTACAAAATGTGATGCTGTAGAAACCAGTTAGAACTGCAAAAGACGTTTAGCAGGTGAATTTGAGTCTGGGTTATTGGAGAGAGATCAAGGAGAAACCAGTTAAAGGGGAAGAGAAAGAAATCCATTAAAGGGGAGGGAGAGGGAGGGAAAGAGTGAGGGACAGAGGGAGGGAGAAAAAGGAAGAGGGAAAGAAAAGGGGACAAGAAACGAAGAGGGAGTGGGTGGGAAAGGTAGAGGGGGAGGGTGGGGGGAGAGGGGAGGGAGAGAGGGAGAGAGGGAGACGATACCCAAGCTAAAGCCCCAAACCTGACCACCAGCCTGAATTTCATTTGGGAGACAGGCTTAACAGTAGCAATGAGAATTATAAAACAAAACCTACAGGTCTTGGGAGCTTCCAGACACAATATGAAGCATCCGAGAATACATTTTAAATTAAGTTGCATCCGCAGAATTATGTTTTTCAGAAAAGGGGGACGATAGTCTGTTCTCTTCTGGTCTGTCCAAATTACAGTCAGTGTACTATATTCAGATCTAAGTAACAAGGGGAAACAAAACTGGGAAATTCTAGAATATATGCAAACTGGATACATCAGGCCACAGCACTGCCCTTCTCTTTGGTGGCTTGGAATACAGGGAGTGTGTGAGAGTGTGTGCATGTGAGACAGCGTGTGTGCGTGTGTGTGTGTGTGTGTGTGTGTGTGTGTGTATCCTAGGTTACCCGTGTCTTTGTTTTAGTTCAGCAGAGGAGACGTGAAACCTTCCCTACTCTTCCCCCGTGAGAAACACAGCCATCACCAAGGGGAACATAAACCTAGCGATTTGTGTGGGCTGCTGATCGTAGTCAGAGAGCAGGGAATCCCTCACATATCCTTCAACGATAGCACCATTCTCAGTGCCTACATAAATAATCTATTGGGTGAACCATTTGGTTCTGATAGAAAGACATATGTCTCTCTCACGCAGTAACGGTATTTTAACTGCTAGAAGTTAGTCCCGGTTTAGTGGACTGACCTTAGCTGCAGGCAGAAAGCAGCTGTCATGAGAGCAAGTAGATCCTTGGCTTGGTTTTGCAAGCTCGGAGCCCAGAAGGCTTGCAACCAGCCTGGACGTTTTCCAGAGGAGCGACTGCCTTGCCACTCACTGTCTCCATCAATATCGTATTCTTCTGTCAGATTAACTATTGCTCATGTAATTTTCAACGTAATACAAGTTAAATCGGAAGGGGTAATCAAATTCAGTATCGTCGAGCCACGGACAGAAGGCAGTACATTTTCTAAAAGTGACTAAAAACATAGACTTTATTGGAAGACCACATATGTCACCGTTGAGATCGACTATACGTGGAACTGATGTTGATCGCCTGCACAGCAGTCCTTTCTGTGTCCCTTCCCCTTGTTGGCGGGTGCTGCCTCCAGCAAAGAGGCTACAAGTGCCAGAGACACCTTCTCGGCCAGGATTGGGTTTATAATCCAGGTGCTCTCAAGGAGAGCTAAGGGAAATTCTGCAGGAGAGGATTTTAGGGGGGAAAAAATTCCCCCATGAAGAGAAAACGAAGTAGAAGGGCTACTATACTCTACTGTTACGTTCTTAGTATTTGTTTTTATTCATTTTATCCTAAGTGCACACAGAAGATGTTCTGGGTCAGACTCAGGTTTCTTAAGAAACACTTCGTAGTGGGGGGCGCCTGGGTGGCGCAGTCGGTTAAGTGTCCGACTTCAGCCAGGTCACGATCTCGCGGTCCGTGAGTTCGAGCCCCGCGTCAGGCTCTGGGCTGATGGCTCGGAGCCTGGAGCCTGTTTCCGATTCTGTGTCTCCCTCTCTGTCTGCCCCTCCCCCGTTCATGCTCTGTCTCTCTCTGTCCCAAAAATAAATAAAAAATGTTGAAAAAAAATTTAAAAAAAAAAAAAAGAAACACTTCGTAGTAAAGAATACATGTCTGCCCCTGCCTCAGTGCTGAGCCAAGATGCAGCACGGTGACCGTCTATGGGGAAGCTTTCCTGCACTCACGGCCTGATAGCCCATAGAAGGGGCACAACGAGAAAGGATTTTTCCCTGTTAATGAAGAAAAGGAGGCAGCTCCGCCTCCTTAAATGATCCCTCCAACTCCAGCCCTTGGTAGATAAATAAAATCTCTCCCAGAAGCCAGATAACCCCAGGCGTGTCCCTGCATTTAAGACCTTGGGGGTGTTCCAGGGCTCCTTCCCCTTGGAATATAAAACCTAGGCAGGTGGCATCTCCAGTCTTCCTAGTACCCAGGGAGGGCTTACCCTAGACTCCTACTCTGGGCTGTAACCACTGGGGTGTTTGAGGAGAAGAAAAGTTTGAAAATCCCTTTGAGTTTTTTTCATTTTCTTTTTGTGTTTTCATCAGATGATCACATGTACCTACAAGGTCAATCAGAGCCGCTATGTGCTGTTATTCCACAGCCGCGTGCTGTTTGTAGCAGCCAAAAGCTGGAAACAACTCAAATATCCATCAACAGTAAGATGTATGAAGTTGGTATATTTATACAGGGGAATGATACACAGCAACGAGAATGGAGTGTGGATGATCTCACATATCTGATGCTGAACAACATATATGTTGAAGCCAGATGGAAAAGGGTACATTTCTTGTAATGATATCCAAATGAGGGCCAAATTAGAAAAAAAAAAGATTTATTAATTAAAGATACTGGGTTTCAAGGTGTCGGGTAAGTATTGGCTGAGAAAGGCGGGAAGGTTGCTTCTGAATGCTAGAAAGACTGTCCATTTTTTCTTTCTTATTTCTTTTTTTTACCACGGTTAGAACACGTAATACGAGCTCTCCTCTCTTAACAAAGTTTTCAGTGCACACCGTATGCGGTTACGGGGAGGCACCGTGTGGTACAGCCGATCTCTTACTCATCTTGCTGAACAGAAACTTTGTACCCGTTGAACCCTAACTCCCGTTTTCTCCTCCCAGAAAACCCTGGTAGCCACCATTCTGCTCTGTTTTCTGGGGGTATGACCACCTTAGATACTTCACGTGCGTGGAATCGTGTAATATTTGTCCTTCTGTGGCTGGCTTATTTCACTTTATATAATGTCCTTAAGGTTCATCCACGTTGCAGCAGATGGCAGGATTTCCTTCCTTTTTAAGGCTGAAGAACACTTTATCGTAGGCCTCGACCACATTGTCCTTATCTGTTCATCTATCAACAGCCATTAGCCAGATGGTTGTAGAACCCATTGTCCAAATTTGTGAAGAGTCTTAGGAGGTCAGACTTTACATAGGAGCACTGAGAAATCCAGGGGAGTTTTACTTCCCTACACATATCTTCCTACTTTTAGACATTATTTGAGGATGTGCTATGCAGACTCCAACAGCTGTCTGGCAACCACAGTGGGGAACATTCTTGGCACTCCGGGCTTCCACTGTCACAGATGGTAAATGTCATTTCTTGAAGGCACTTTGAGTCGAATGTGTGTTATCCACAGCCAAAAAGTGTCCTGATTCATATAAAAATTACAGGAGAAGGTCTTCTCTTTCTTCTCTTTCTGCCTTAGGTTGTTGGTGTTGTTGCCAGTGAGTGCTCAGGGAGTCATTCACAAATCACTTGATCCCTGTGGAAAACATCCCTAAAAGTGGACCCCAGAAATCTGGGGACTTAAGGAGAGTCTGGCATCATAGGAGGCTAAAGACCAGAGATGAATGGGAGCATTCTGTGATGGTGGTCAGATTCATGACCTTTTGAGGCCCCTGAGGCCAGCAAGGGAAGCTGAGAATTGAGCTCCGCCCCTGCCCCCACGTAGCCAACACCCAATTCAAGATCAACCCTCAGCAGATCCCAACTGGCCACACCTTTCCTCAGACTTGACCTGAGAACACAATAAACATATGGTGACAGGTGCCTCTGCCCACCTCAGTCCTTCAGTCCTAGGCATAGATGCTGGGATGGGCTGACAGCAAAGCATGCAGGAATCCTAAGGACATCGGGACCACTTTAAGGTGCCATTTGATTCCATTTGCTTTTTAAGAAGGTGACACTCTCTACAGGAAAAGATCCAAGGAAGGCAAAAGTAGATTCCTTCACATTTCTGATATTTCCTATGAGGTGTCTCATACCCGGCCAAAGTGTTCAGGTAGAAAACGGACCTAAGAAGCCATCCAAGGTCTTAACTTTTCATTAGAAACTAATTTGGGGGCACGTCAACTGCCAACTCTCTAGAAAGACTGCCAGAATTTTCCGTTGATCAAGCAAAGCCAAGTTTATTACCAAGTGCAGTGAGGAAGGGCGCCATCTTGACAGAGTAAAATGTGTCTCAGAAGGGCGAGATCACACTGAATATTTATAGGGTTTCAGAGTCTGGACTCCAGAGGTTTCAAGCATGTCTTCCTATGCAGGGATTTAACTGGGATTGGGCCAAGTTCACAGTATATTCGTTTAGGATTGGAAGCACAGCTCAACCAGGGTTTCAAAGCAAGTCTCAATAGGCAAACTGTGGGATGATAAACCAGTAACTTACCCTGCTAGATGATCCAACACCCAGAAAGGGGGCTGCTTGAGGTATCTGGTGTTTGGATAAATTGATCTGGGAAATTCCTGAAACAAATAACAAGGTTATTTACTGGTATAGGTTTCTCCCACTGAGAAAGAATTTCCTAGAAGAAAAATAAGGTATGTTGATATAACCATCCCTAGATACCCCTCTTGATGGTTAAGTTATGTGATGTAGAAGGTCTCCATTCTCAGGTGTCTGACACATTCTGCTCATGAAACTCTACACCGTGTGATGTTTGTTCTCATGCAGACATACCATGGGGCACCGTAGGTTATTAGCCTAGAAAGTTCCCCTTTGGTGTGTCGTAACTGCATCCTCACCCTAAAAGGAGTGTTATCAGGGATGTGAAGTCCACAGGCTTTTGATCCAAAAAGATAGAGGCTCTCCTTGCTTGTTTGGGGGATTTGAATCAAGAGAAGCTAACTTGCTCAGTCCTCGTACTCTATGAAGGAGGTACTGTCACTGGGAAAGAGGAAAGCGTCCTGACCCTCCTCTGCTCTTAGTCTAGGTCTGTCCTACACTGAGCATGTCATACATGCCAACCTGGGCGCTTGGGAACCGTTCATACATCTCGGAGAGAAAGGCTTCCCTCCTAAACTTTTGCATTCTGAGGCGAACCCCGAAGGGCAGAAACTTCCTAAAAGCAGCCTTGCATCACAAAGACATCACAATACTGCTACAAATCAAAAATTCCTTTCAGCGGTATTTAATATTGTCCATGAGCTTTCTGGTTCCCCTCCAAGAGAAGCTCATCTGTCTCTCCATCTTGCAGAAGAAGAGTATCCTATCGTGCTTTAGCATCTAGGCCCGCTGTTCTGGACTCCTGGGTTGAGTCTCCTGGGCAGCCCTTGTCTCACTATGTGTCTGTAGTACTTCTGCTTCCTAACCACGTGGCTGTCTGGTTATTTTTGCCTGTGGCACTTTGAATCGCTTTCATCTCCACTGCCCATATCTCTGCACGAGTACTAGGGTAGAGGACGTGGTCCCGGGTTCCATCCACCATTCTCTTGTAAGACCCTCCCACCTACCATTACCACGTGAAGCTTCCAAATTTCTTCAGGGACACCAGCCTGCCTCTGGAATGTCCTAGAAGAAAATCATAATTCTGAGTTTCTACTGCCTTTTCTTGGGTCTTGAAGAAAACTGGTATTGGCTTTGGCTGCATTGATCCAACCTCTGAGAATGGCCGTGGGCCATCCTTGACTCACTGTCCAAGGGGGACTTTGGCCATCCCTGAAGACCAATTCTGTACCTGTTACTTCAGATGTTTCCAGGGGTTCCTCCACCTCCAGGGCCACTTTTTATAATAGTGGTGAAGTCGAATTCCAAGTAGGATGCTGCTATGGGCTAAACTGTGCCTTCCCCAACTCATACATTGAAGCCCTTAACCCTTAGTGCCTCAGGATGTGACTGCATTGGGACATCAGAATTTTAAGCAGTAATTAAGTCAAAACGAGGTCGTTAGAGTGGCTCCTATTCTTACATGACTGGTATTTTCATAAGAGGCGATTAGAACACGGATATGCACACACACTGAACAAGAGCTACATGAGGGCATAGTGAGATGGGTGGCCAGCCACAAGCCAGGAAGAGAAGCCTCAGAAGAAACCCGCTGAGACCTTGACCTCAGAAATCCAACCCTTAGAACTATTCTGTCACCAAGCGGACTTTGACCCACTCGTAATTTTATTGAACATGTAGTCTGCCCTTACCTTCTCTAGAAATTATTCTCTTGAATGAGAGTAAGGATATCTATCATTTCAAATGAGCAAAGGAAGCTTTAAGCTATGTTTTCACGTAGTGTCTATCACAATAATGCTGGGCAGATTGATAAGGTGGGGGCGGGTGCCCTTGCAAACGAAAAAAAGAAAAAATTCCAAGAGGAAAAGCTTACTATTTCCCCAAGCAGGTGGAGTCTGAAGAGAAAGAAAGACTAGAAGCTCTGACTTATTCCAGAATACATAGTCATTGCCTTAGGCAACCCCGAAGGCAGCCACAGGAACTTCACCCACCCCATAAACAACTATATAGTAAGGAACTGCCCCAAGCCTCTGCCCGAGGAATTGTGCCAGATAACAGAGAAAAGATTGCATCTAAATAAAATGCTAATCACGAGGAGAAATGAACGCTACATTGTCTAAACCCACAAAACGGTAGTAATGAGTTGTGCAAATACTAGCTAGCAAACATCCAGCTACAGGGTAGGAAGCTGTCGGCCAAGTTAATTCAGGTTATGTTTTATGGTGCCATATATCTGGAAACGATTCTTAGGGGTTATGTTCTGAGGCAAATAATTTAGAAGGTTGTAAGACTGGAATGGACCCAACAGTCGTTGTGTGATTAGTCTTCCCATTACAGGTAGGTAATATTTGTGGCATCTGTGAACTGAGTCGGAAGGCCAGGCGCTCCTGGCTGCCTGCCTACATTGCACTCAAGGTAATGAGGACTTGATGGCAAGGGAAAACCTGGTCAGGAAAGACAGTATTCCTTAGAGAGTGGAATACAGAAGGTACTGAGACAGTGGCCAACCCATTTGTGTATAATGAGGCCATCCTGGTAAATACACTAAAATACACCAAATACACAATTGCTTTCGTTCTTATGTCTTCACGGCAATTTAAGGAGATGTTTCCGTTCTTTACCTTGAGAGGATAAACTATTACTTTAATACGCATGCGTCAGTTGTTTATCACTGTGGAACAAATGGCCACAAACTTCACGGCTTTAAACAACTCACATTTACTATCTCACAGTTTTGGTGGGTCTGGATTTCAGGCATAGCTCAGCCTGGTCCTCTGCTCATAGTCTCGCCAGGCTGAAATGGCTGGGCTACATTCTCATCTGGAGGCTTGACTGGGAAGAATCCACTCCCAAGTTCACACAGGCTGTTGGCAAAATGTATCTCCTGGTGGTCGTATGACTGAGCTCCCCAATTCCTTGACGGATGTCGGCCAGAGGCAAATCTCAGTGCCCAGAGGCCTCCAACAGCTCCCAGCCACATGGCTTTCTCCATGGACTCTCTCACAAATGGCACCTTACGTCTTCAGAGCCAGCAAGGGGAGTCTCCCTTTCCATCAGAAAGGGCCTCATCCCTTTTTTCAAGGTTTTCACTGACTGTCAGGTCCACCAACAATAATTTCCCTTTTGATTAACTCATAATCAACTTCTTTGGGATCCTGATGGCTTCTGAAAAATACATTGACCTTCGCCATATTCTAGAAGTTGTAGGGTCTGTTTCTACTCAAGGGGAGGGGATTATAAAAAGGGCATTGATAGCAGAAGGTAGGTCACTGGGGTTCACCTTAGGGTCTGTCCACCACCACACAGTTTAGTATTTTGTTTCTAAAGTTAGTACTACATACTAGTATTTCTACTGAATTCTTATGAATGTTGAGTGTAACAACTTTCAATGTATTGTATCCCCTCGCTATCCTTCATACGTGTGGGTAGACCATTCATGTATTCTTTAGATGCTGAAGGGGACAGAGAGGGGAAAGGGGAGGGGTTGAGTAGAGGTGTAATGCAGGGTCTGACTCCATGTTTGGTGTCTGACCACTGACGGATTTCAAGCCCCACCACACCCTCTTCCCCTCCTGCCCCACATCTGGGTGGTTAAAGAAGTATAAGTGCTCCTATCATTAGCACCAATGGGAAGTGCAAACCATTCAAGATCTAACCCATGTACAGCCCCTCCCACCATGAATGCCCTAAAAGTTCTGTGTGCTTTCTCAAGCCATTATCAGACCTGTGTAGGAGCCTGTCCCGCACTCCCAGAAAGCCTCGCTGTATGAGTACTAAACTCTTCACACCCTCTTGGCATGTGGCCTCATCAGTCTCAACATCCAAACCACATTGTGGAGGCAAGGTCCAACCTGTTCATGTAAGGTAACCACACAAAGGGAGTTTGCTTTGTACCTGTTGAATCCTGACCACCCTCCCCCCCAAATACTACTAAAACAATCTGCTAACAAGACAAGGCTGAGTTTATTGCTTTCCAGCATCACAGTGGAATCTGAGTAGAACTTAGCAGAGGAGAGGACAAGGTCAAGGATATTGATGAGGTTTAGGGTTTTGTTGAACAGATATCTTTCAAAGCAGGGGAATGTTAATTAAGACAAGGCAAACGGTCATTGTATCAAGATTGGACGGCCCGGCAAAGGGAAGATTTCAAAGGCAGGGTTTCATAAAGTCACGGAGAGTAAAGAGTTGTTTGATGCTATCTATAAAAAGTCTAACAGTTTTAGGGAGCCCAGGTGGCTCAGTCGGTTAAGCATCCAACTTCGGCTCAGGTCATGATCTCATGGTTTATGAGTTTGAGCCCCACTTTGGGCTCTTTGCTGTCAACACAGAGCCCACTTCAGATCCTCTGTCCCCTCTCTTTATGACCCTCCCCTGCGTGCAAGCACTCTCACTCATTCTCTCTCCCTCTCTCTCTCTCTCTCTCTCTCTAAAAAATAAATAAACGTTAAAAAAAAATTTAAGGCTAGATTCATTTGGGGCTGGCTTTTGGAATTGAGGAAGTTAACAGAATCTGAATTTAGGAAAGATGGTCTTCTCCTGGCTCAAAATACATTGTTGTTGTTGTCGTTGTTGTTGTGTGTATGAATATTTAAAAAAATCAGTGCTAATAGTGTTAATATTCATAATAAGAGTTAATATCTGGGAGACTCTAATGGTCTGGGATCTCTTTTCTTCTTTGTTATTATTAACATCCATTCAGCACCCTCAGGGAAATGATCAGACTCAGACCTCCTGTGCCATCGCTGGGGGAATAGGACTTAATGCCATTCCTCTTTGGTTGTAAATCCAGCTTTTAAAAACAGAACATCAGGGACACTCTGCCCGTAAACAATCCCAAATACTGTGAGATCATCGCCTAAGCCAAAAAAAATGAATATTAACGAGACTGTGTTCTTCCCATTATCAATCCTACAATGTGTCCCATCAAGTCCTCTGTGGCCTATGGCGAGTTTTACCTCCACAGAGCTAGGATTTATCACAGTATCAGCTTCCCATTGACGTGCACTGAACAACTTTGGAGTAATAACATCTTAGCATAGGATGGTTCAAGGAGAGGACTCTCACCTCACAGAACACTGCATGACCTAGCTCCTTAGCTGCCTTCCCAGGCCACATCATAAACCACCTCCCTTCACCTACTAGGTTTCAAGAATACCAACCTTATGGCTTTTCAGACCAGCCAGGGAGTCCGCATGTACTGTTCGTCTTCTTTCCTTAACTGCACCTGCTCTGACTCCTTCTTGACCTTCAGATGTCACTTAAGTTTCCTGGCCAACTGGTGCAGAGTGGCCACCACAGTCATTCTCCACGATGTCACTCTGCCTCAGTTCTTGCAGACGTCGCTCTCAATAGCTTCCTTATTGCTTCACTGATCCACTGGTCGTCTGTCTCCTTCCATCCTCCCACTAGAAGGTCCATGACAGCAAGGACCACACGTGTCTGGTTCTTTGCTGAATCCCAGCGCCTACAGCAGCATATGACTCTTGGAAGGGGCTCCACATTTGCGTTGAACGAATGAGTGGGTGGTGGGATGGTGGAATCCTCTCCTCTCAAAAAAAAAAATAAATAATAATAATAATAACCTATTTTCCTTTGCTTTGCTTCATTTAGTTTTCCAGATATGAGAAAGCCCTGGTTAAAGATATCACTGCCGAAGTCTGACAACCATTCCTGAGATATCTAGTTAGTTCTTTCGAAAAACGCTTACTTCTTTGGTGAATTAATTATGCATCTTGACTGTTTTAGTAATTCGATTTCCTTAGCTGTACACGTTTCCACTTATTGACTCTGTTGTCTCTCTCATACACTGTTACTACTCAAATATTTTGGAGAAAAGAGAAAGGATGGAGTGAACCTTGACAGTGACCACCACAGTCATACCCCGACAAACCAGCCTTCAGGTTTATTTGACACTCTACCTGCCACCAATCCACACTAGAAAGGGCCTGGATGTTTCTCTCAACTTCTATGGAAGCAGAGGCATGATCTTACCCTGCCCTGTGGCATCCCTGTTCAGTCTTAACCTATCTGCTGTTAGTCTTTTAGGGAGTATAGAGTAGGTAGGAAAGGGTAGCATGATTCTAGTCCATCATTAAGAAAACCAGTCCAATAAAACCTGAGATCGATCTCAAGAATTTGATAAAGTTTAATAAGCTAAGTAAAGATTTTAGGCTGGAGGGACTTATCCTGTCCCTGAAATTAAGTCACAAACATTGCTGCCCACTCTACCTATAAATTATGTTGCCCAGAGAAACTGCCCCAGAAAACTGAAGGAGAGCTTGTTTTGAGATGTCCATAACGTGATTGTTTATTGGATATCGGTTTGGGCATCAACACAGAAAAAACAAATTAGCTGGGAGTTCAGCCATCTGCAAGCTAGAAGGCCAGGAAAGCTGGCGGTATAGTTCCAGTGCAAGCACGAAGGTTCTGAGAAGGAGCAGAGCTGACAGTTTAGGTCCTGGTCCAACGGGGAAGGGGAAGATGATGTTCCAGCTCAGCAGTCGACAGAGAGACCGAATTCCTCCTTCTCTGCCTTTTTGTTCTACTTGGGTCCACAGTGGAATAGACAAGGCTCACTCACCCTGGGGCAGACAATCTGCTTTACTCTGTCTGCCCATTCAGTGCTCCTCTCTCCCAGACACACCCAGAAGGCATTTCTAACCAGCTCTCTGGGCATCCCATGGTTCGGTCAAGTTGACACATAAAATTAGTCACCGGTGTCCAAGCAGATTTTCCTGTGGTGATCTCGGTGCTGTAAAAACCATGTCCTGGGAATCCTTCCGTGTAACCATGGAACGAAAGGTGCTCCTTCTAAGAACTGACTCAGGTTAGTGTGTGGGCAGGCCCTGAGGGTGAGGGACAGGGGCGCTCATTGGAGGACTGAGATCCCTGTCCTCACCTCCGCTTGGATGCTTAAAATCACAGGTACTCCTTGAGGTCAACACATTTACTTCCCGGAGCCGTTGTGAAAATACCAATACATTTTTACATGAGAGGAAGTTTAATCTTACAGGGGAACCAGTGGATTTAAACTGCAGGATTAAGTTCTTCCTGGCCCAGCTGTGTGGCCGTGTGCAAGCATCTCACCTCCCTGGAACCTCATCCATGGCCCGAGGGTTCTGTACCGAAGTCAGGACAGCAAGTATACTTACTTGCTAAGATCAGATCAGCTCGGACAGGTAAGTCCAAACTCCTTCGAGCACTGTATTGGGAGGAATTAATTCTAAGGCCATGCCCAGAGCAGAGCTGGCCCACGATCAGCGTTTTTGTCCTATTCAGGCCTGTGATGGAGATAGAAATGGGGAAAAACAAGTGAGTGAGTGAGTGAGTGAGTGAGCGAGTGACGTCGCCAGAAAATGGAGAAAACGCAGGCGGTGGTGAAAGCTCAGCCCAAATGGTCATCTGTGGATGACTCCTAATGATTCCTTGTGTTCCGTCGTCTCTTGGGTGTTCTATTCATTGCTTGGAAAGACCCAGGCTCTGAGAGAATGACAAATAGGGTAGGGCCATGGAAAAAGCTGGAAAGGATACAGGAAGTTCTGGAGAAGCAGCTCCTTCACCTGAATGGCCCTGTGGACTGGAAGGGGCCGGGACAGCATCGTCCTGAGGCACAGGTTCTGCTGTCCCCATTTATAAGCAAGGGCTGTGTCACAGAGCGCTTGGACGACGTGCCAGTAAGTCGGGCAGCCAGCAGGTGCAAAGCAGACCCAGAAGCAGGTGGGCAGGCTGGCTCCGGCCCCACACGCGTGGCATTGTCTCCCAAGAAGCGTGAGACCCTCACTCAGCAGAGAAGACACTGAAAACGCTATTGCACAAAACCAAAAGGACAGCAAAGAACCTCGCTTCCAACTGGGCAAAGGTGTGAGTGACTTCTCCCTCCTGTTACCAGCTTGGCAGGGGAACGTGAGAGAAAACTCCTGAATCGTGCTTTGTCAAAGAAAGGGAAGAACGACATTCTGGAGAGGAGGTAACAAGGATGTAAGCCGTCTCCGAGTGATGGGTGTGGCAAATAGCCTGTGTCCCGCCATAATCTGTGATGACCAATAGTGGTGGGACAGAGGACGTTACCAGGCCAGGAAGCTTTGCTACCTGTGAACCTAACTCTGGTTCTGCCACCTCCATACTAACAAGTAAAATTCCGGTCTGTAGCGGGAGGCTGGTGGGGGGCCGGGGGGGGAGCACCTGCACTGTGGGGCACATGGCCCTGGCCTCTGTTTCCCTCTGGCAGTCTTTTGTCATTCTGGGACGTGTCCAACATCTGAAACAAAATAGGTATTTCATGAAAGAAAATTCCCTATTTTTTGTTAATGTTTTTATTTAATTTTGAGAGAGAGAGAGAGAGAGACAGAGCATGAGTGGGGGAGGGGCAGAGAGAGAGAGAGAGAGAGAGAGACAGAATCTGAAGCAGGCTCCAGGCTCTGAGCTGTCAGCACAGAGCCGGATGAGGGACTCGAACCCACAAGCTGTGAGATCATGACCTGAGCCGAAGTCGGACACTTCACCGACTGAGCCACCCAGGCCCCCCGAAAATTCTCTATTTTAAGTTAAGGAAACGGAAGCTCCAAAGAGTGCATTTGCAGCCCTTGGAGATGCCCTGCTCACCTCCTACTGCTGGGACTGTAACTAGCCAGGTCCTCGGGATTGCACTGAGATCCATCACTGAGCCATGTTTTCACGGCTTCCCCGGGCTGCTCCCAGCCAACGGCCCAGGCAGGCTTGCTCCTGAGGACACAGGGCGCCCCCAAATCCCCGCCGAACCTTCCAGAAACTAGCAACAGGCGGTCCAGCCTTCCCTGCTTTCCTCTCACACAGTAGCTTCCCCTAATAAGTGCCTGTTTAATCCCATCCTGCCACAAGCTTCTCAGACGACCCAGACAATATACGACTTGGCGTGATGTGCCAGGAGATCCTTGCTCAAATTCCCTTTATAGTCCAAAGCTCCCTAATCTTTGCTGCACAATTAGACATCGTCTTCCTCTCTCTTTTGGGGAACTGCCGTAACCAGCAAACTGTCAGAGTCGTACGTCAATGGCCCCGAGAAATGTGAGTCCTTTCTTCAGGAGAGAGTTTTCACACTCTGCTAACACAAAAAGCGCATAATGCTTCAGCGATGCTTAACAAAGAAGGGGCTGACTCTTCCCTCATTACTAAAGAGCATCCCCTGGAAGACAGAAAACTGCAGTGGAGCCAGCTCGAGGGAGGAAATGGAGTTACAGAGTCAAGTTCAATGCCGTAGCCCAAAGGTAGGTCAAAAACAGAATCGGGACATCTCTGTAGATAGGCAAAGCCATCCACACCCACTTTCCCCAAATGGTAGGAGGGCTGTCCATTCGGAGGCTTGGAAAAACCATCTCTCCCGCAGAGATGTGTGCTTCTGAATGCCACGTCCTACCATTTGGATTAGAGGACATTCTCAGGGCTTCTCGGACTCCTGGTGTCCTGAAAATTCCACCAAGGTATTTTATTTATTTATCTATATATATTTTTCAACATTTTTATATTTATTTTTGAGAGACAGAGCGTGAGCAGGGGAGGGGCAGAGAGAGAGGGAGACACAGAATCCGAAGCAGGCTCCAGGCTCCGAGCTGTCAGCACAGAGCCCGACGTGGGGCTCGAACCCACCTACTGTGAGATCATGACCTGGGCCACAGTCGGACGCTCAACGGACTGAGCCACCCAGGCACCCCTCCACCAAGGTGTTTTAAAAACCTTAGAATTAAAAACAATCAGGTCCAGCCCAGAAGAAGTGTGTCACCCCTAATCTTTGTCCAGCACGAAAGCACGAGTCTGAGGTCCCCGAGCTACACCTTAGCAGACACCGTGGGAACAAAGGGCTGATCGTGGAGGGTGGTCCAGGACGGCCAGGTCACATCGAAGGGCTTTTCCAAGTTCAGGGAGCACCGCAGAAGTAAACACAGATTAAAAACCGTTTCTCCCTGCCTGGCTAGCTCAGTCGGTAGAGCAGGAGACTCTTATGACTATCTCTCTCCGAAAGTTCTACCAGTCCTGTGCTCAAGCCGGCTGCTCCGCCCCCAGACCGAGCGAACGCCCGCAGGTCACTCGCACTGCAACTCTCGAATGGGGACATACGGCGGACGCCCGGATTCCCCCATCTAACTGTCTACGTGGCTTAAGGAAAATGAAGAATGCGCCTCATAATCTCGGCAATGAGGTTTGTTATTTGTTTGAGGTTATTTATTTGTTGCCCACCCAAGCTTCCAATTCAATCATTAATAGTAATTCTGCCCGAAGCCTACAGCGTCTGCACCAATGGCCAGGATACAGCCTCATTAATATTCTTTTTTTTTTTTTTTTTTTTTTGGCTGAGGTGGTGATCAGTATTTGCCATTGTTCATGGACAGAGCGTTGCGGTTCTGTTTTGAAAAGCTGGAATTACAACCCAAGGAGAAGGGCATTAATTCCTATTCCCCTAGCAACAGCACGGGACGCCTGAGTCTGATAATTTCTCGGAGGCGCTAAACTGATGGTAATAATAAAAAAGGAAAAAAGAAAGCCCAGACCGTTAGAGCCTCCTAGACATCAAGTCTTATTATGAGTATTAACAGTAGCACCTTCACACTGACTTTTTAGTATTTGTACACACAACAACAACAACAGCAACAACATAATATCTTGAGCCAGGAGAAGACAATCTTTCCTACATTCAGATTCGGCTAAGCTCCTGAATTCCAAAATGCAGCCCAGAATGAATCTAGCCTTAAATTTCTTTTTTTTAATGTTTACTTATTCTTGAAAGAGAGAGAGAGAGAGAGAGCACTGGCACACAGGGGAGGGGCAGAGACAGAGGGGAGCAGAGGATCCAAAGTGGGTTCTGACAGCACAGAGCCCAATGAGGGACACAAACCCACAAACCGCGAGATCATGACCTGAGCCAAAGTTCTCAGGATGCTTAACTGACTGAGCCACCCGAGAGCCCTAGCCTTAAATTTCTTAATCCCCTTCACAGCCACCCTTGGTTCCTTCAATCCTTCCCCACCTAAAATAAACCAAAAACAATGTTCCTTTGCCACGAAACACAACCAAGTGAGCGTGCCTCGGAAAATAACGGCCAGGAGTTTCCAGTGCTGTTTCTGCAGCTCCCCGACTTCTGTCACACAGAACCCACCTCTTAGATCGGCCTCCTGTTCCAGTCGATTCTATTCGCCCTGATTCTAACCCAGGCCTTAGGTGGGTTCTGGGCCATGCTCAGGACACCTCTCCTGCAGGAAGACTCTCGGAGAACGGCCCCTCTGGCAGACTGGTCACGTGGATGATGGAGTTCATCACCTAGTCTCCTCCTGTAGCACAAGTGATGAATGAGCCTCTCAAGCAAGCTGGGTGTAAGGTCACAGAACAAATCACGGAGTCATGGACATTGGAGTCAAGGGGACCGCGGTTCCTGCCCTGCCTTCACCATCTACTGCGTGACTGTGGGCGAGTTGTTCGGCCTCTCTGAGCCTCATTTTCCCCATCTCTTCAGTGAGGGTACTACTCCTGCCTACCTTGGGACATTGCTGTCGAGAATACATGAGAACATTTAGCAGAATGACTGGCACAGAAGTGCTGTAATAACAGTATTGTAGTTGATTTTCGATCTTCTCTGCTTGGGGTGAGGACAAAGGCACAGAGGCAGAGGATGTCCTACATAAAAGTACGATCAGCAGGAGCAGTGTGTTCAACAACCGAAGCCCTCATCGATGATAAAGTATCTACTGATTGAGTGACAATCGATTGTTGGAAGTCCAAGAAGCCATTGCAAGCCACCGTCCTTGAAAGTTTAATTCCTGGCTGCTCAGACGGCCTCACGGGCTCCAGGAGAAGGGCAGGGGACGGTAATCCACAAAAGTGGCTGCTCAGAGTTTCTACCGAGAAAGACGTTGAGGTTGAGTTGGGGTGACATCACCATTTAGCAACGTCACCCAGCTGAACAGGGAGTGTCGTGATACCAACTTGTCATCCCCTCCCGAGACGGCCCAGAAGTTCAAACAAGCTACACAAACACGTGATGTTTGGAAATGTAATAGTCTGATCGGCAAACAGTCAGCTCAGCACCGTCAGCCAATACAGGCAATACTGAAAAGCTGTAGCTATCTCTTAATACCAAACAAACAAACAAACAAACAGAAAACAAAAAGCAGGGGCGCCTGGGTGGCTCCGTCGGTTAAGCGTCTGACTCTTGACTTTGGCTCAGGTCATGATCTCACAGTTCGCGGGACGGAGCCCCACATCAGGCTCTGCTCTGACAGCACAGAGCCTGCTTGGGGTGCTCTCTCTCTCTCTGTCTCTCTCTCCTTCCACCCCTTCCCGGCTCTTACGCACACGTGCACGTGCTCTGTCTCTCAAAAAACAAAAACAAAACCATACAAAAAAACTACACAACAAATGCTGAAGACATTGGCTCGTGGCTTTGCAGTGACACACTGAGAAGGCAAAGTGGTGGAGACACCAGTGTGTGTTAGTTTGCCAACCCCCCAGGGGGGAGTGGAGCCCAGTGGCTGGGCAGTTGAGTCAGCTGCAGTCCCAGGATGGCTCACGTCGGAATTGCGGAGCAGGCCTGGGAAGTTCTATTGCTTCTAGAGCCAGAGGGTGTGTGCCTACCCCCGTGAATCCTGCCCACCCCTCAGGTGAGCTAACGGCCGACTGATTTCACCGTGTCCCCTCGTATCAGTCAAGTGTACCATTGGAAGCAGCCCTCTACTCCATCCTTGGAAGCCACCCATCGTGGGCCCGCCAGCCCTGGCCTCAGAACTGGCCCCGAGGGCCCCTTCTCAGCCACGCTGCTCCCTGACAGCTCTCTGATCCTTTGGTGCATGAACCTGAATACACTGCATCCAAAGTAGTGCACCGCCCCCTTCTGCCTGGTTTCCCCAGACTCTTACCGGACCCTGCCAGTCCTGTGCATTCTCTGGGTCCAATCTCTGGCTCGCCTGCGGTCTTCTTATTATAATAGCAGAATCTACTTCATAGGGTTTTTGTGAGTCTCAAATAAGACTGAAATGTAAAGAGCTTAACACAGAGCTGTTATAGCTTTTCCAGCCCAGCTCTTCAGACTTGTCCAACGCAGCCCCAAGGGTCCCCCAATAAACTCAGGTGCCATCCACGTTGGGGACAATGGTGTGGAGAGCCGCGAGATGCAGGATGTCCTCCCAAATTCTTGCTACGAATGACTTAGCTCCTGCTCAGACGTTTAGTGTCGGGGAAGTCACCTAGCACAGTGACGTGTGGATCTTCCTGTCCCCGCCATTCAATAAAGTACTAATTGATCGGCTACTTTGTGCTCAGGCAATGTGGGAGGAAGACAAAAGTCGGTGCCAGGGTGGACCCTCAGGAAACTAAACATTTCAGGCAGGCCTCTGGAACACACTTTAGCGAAGACAATGGGAGAAAAACACCACTTCCAAGAAAAAGATGGCTGTGACGCTTCAAGCATATTCCCAACATCAGCGTTTGACGTGAGCACAACTGCGTTTGAAAACTGAACGGCATTCAGGTGAAGACGTTTAACACAGACTTATGTTCTGCAGAATAACCACTTTCCTGGCACCGCGTCAGTGTGAATAATAGGCAGCACATCGTTTTATGCTGCAGTGGAATTCTGGACACCCAAGGAAGCATTTTGAACTAAGTGTCATATTCAGTCAACCCCAAAAAGGGTTCTTGAGCTGTGAGGATAAATGGGTGGCAATTAAGTAAATAGGAAGAATAAGGTATTTGGATTTTTACTGCCTATACTATAGAAAAGTCCATCAAGCTTACCTCTGTCACCAGTGTTTGAGAATAATATGAATGAGTAACAATAATAGAAGAAAATAAAAATTAATTCTCTTTTACGGCGAAACAGGAGTTACTATAATTCAAAGCATCTTATGTGCCTCCCTCACTTTTCCTTTCTTCTTACGATCCGTCTTCTTACCCATGGGGTGTTTTTTTAAGCTTATTTATTTGTTTCGAGAGAGAGAGAGAGTGGGAGAGGGGCAGAGAGAGAGAGAGAGGGAGAGAGAGAATCCCAAGCAGGCTCCATACTGGGTACGCAAAGCCCAACGTGGGGCTCGAACTCACGAAACATGAGATCGTGACCCGAGCTGAAATCAAGAGTCGGACTCAACCGACTGAGCGCCTCTCCAGGGGAGTTTTTAATTAACTTGTGGCACGTTTTCTCCAAATCAATCCACTGACTTATTTATGTACGCCTTATGTCGAATTTGTCCTGGAAGACAGAACGCGTGTGGGTCCACCATTTCACTGCATCGCGGAGCTCACGAAACTGATGTGAGATTTGCAATCGTTTTCCACAAAACAACAGAATCTCCAGTTTCATTAGTATCCACTTACAATAGGCTCCATTTCTTATCCTATGTGACCGGATTCTCCATAAACCCACCACGAGTGGAGGTCTCTGTGCCCGGAGGTCTCCTACACACCCAGGCAGATGAGAGCACGCTCATGGGAGCTTGCTGGTGGGGTGGGAGCTTGCTGGGAGGAAGACATCCCAGCAGACAGTCGAGTCGTAGTGTTCTCATGGAGGCTGTGGCTGGGGAACAGGCTAGAAATTCTCTCAGGGGCAGCCCCCGCACCTCCCTGCTGACGCTTCTCCCGCCGTTCACTGCGGAGGGCGATCTCAAGACTCACCAGCAACAGGTCAAGTAAAAGTACACTTTTCCAAGCCCTTCTGTGTTTCCCATGAGCCAAGTTTCACGGCCATTTTTGAACAGAGGCAGACGTTCCTGGCAGTAAAGAACTTTGAGCTTACACACCAGCTTTCTTCTTACCTTTTTTAGACTCTCAAATGAATAAACGTAGATGCAGGGAGCCAGGAGGCAAACAAGAGAGCAGGGCAAAAGAGGGAAATATCAGAAGAACAGAAAGGAGAGAAGGAGAAAAGAATGGAGGGAAGGAGAGGATCCCGGAAGAGAGGAGACCTTGACAAGAGTCATGGCCCTGGTCCCACATAACATGGCGCAGGGTCCCCACGCGTGTGTGTGCACAAGAGTGTGTGTGTGTGCATGTGCACAACGTCAGCTACTTAAACTGTGACCACCTTCCACTTCTCACTTCCTGACCTCAGGGAAGCGGCCGTTTTTAACCCCACAGCGAGGAAGCTTCACAGAGGCTTCTAACCTCGTAGCCTTGATGAGTGTGGCTTTGGGGAAGGAAAACCAGTCCGTTTCCACAGTTACACAAAAGGCACTTTTCAATGCATCGTTCCTTTGAAAGCTTGGCCAAACAACCACTGTTGCCTACCACGCAGAATAGATCCATTCCGCTCTGATGACAAATATCCCTCGCCATTGCGTATATATGTCTATACGCGTATATTCACCACGTCAAATGCTGTGTATTTACATGCAGGTGTAATATACTATGTGTCTGTGTGAATATACACCTATTTACAGTTAGCGCTCACTGAGCACTCACAGCGGGTCTGAACAATCTCGTGCTTTTCTACCTGTCGTCTCATTCAGTGCTCGCAACCACCTTGTGAAAAGGGTGCCGTGACAATCACCCAGGTACGGGAGGGGGAAACTGGGATGTAGTCTCAGTTCTTCGCCTGAGGTTGCAAGACAGCTGAGCGGTTGACGGCCCCGCGTTGACCTCACCGCGTGTGTCCCCGTCTCCTGCGTGCGGTCTTGACCCACGGATATCCTTCCTGCTCGCGGAAGCAACGACCGGGCCGCAACCTGCTGTGGATCGTGCCCACCCCCCTTATCAGTTTTTTAAAAACGAATGAGTTTAAATTATGCCCGGAGGACGCGTGGGAATCCGTCTCTGTTTCATCAAGCTGTGACTCCCCCCCTCCATCCTCCTTCACCGACCTGGAGCTCCAGAGCCATCTCGAGGAGGGTTCCCATTCACCGCAGCAGGTGACAGTCCCCCCACCCCACCCCCGCAAGGCTGTAAACGGCAGCAAGGGGCAGCCTCAAAAAGCGCGTGCTGCCTCTGAGTTTCCTGAAGTGTCACAACAAGCTTTGTCCTGCAGAAGCCAGGAGACGCTCACGCAGCCTCCGGCACGTGAAATCCGTGACACTGAAGTCCCCGCACAGCTTGCTTTCTCGGGCTGAGAAAGCCTGGGCCGGGCATTCCAACCTTCCTGGGCTCCTACAAAGACAAAGCACAACCCAGCACCACCTGAAGGAGAGCAGTCTCCAACCTGACCCACGTTCTCTTCCTCAGAGAACGCAAGGAGCCCTTTTTTTTCGTCTTCTGGAACCTTCCTACTGGTTTCCACGGTGGCGACACCAGTTTGCGTTCCCCCAGTGGCGCACGAGGGACCCTTTTTTCTCCGCATCCCCGCCCGCGCTCGTTATTTCTTGCCTTTTGGATTTCAGCCATTCGGACAGGCGTGCCGTGGTATCTCCCTGCGGTTTTGGTTTGCATTTCCCTGATGATGAGTGAAAACGAGCGTCTCTCCACGTGACGGTATTGCCGCAGCCCTGTCTGGTGACAGAGGGTAGCTACCCTCGTGGTGAGCATAGCATCGCCTGTAGAGTTGGTGAGTCATTGTGTGGGCCAACTGCACTCACGTTAAAAAAAAGAAAAGCCCGTGGGATCTTCCAGGCCCAACCCCAGCTCTCTGCCTGACCGTCCTCCAGCCAAGACACGGGTCTTCTCCTGCCTTTGGACCCCAAATTAGCCTGAAACGATGCCACGGGTTTCCTGGGCCTCCAGCCTGCCAGCTGCCCATCTGGGACTTCCCAGAAGTCCCGTCGGTTCTGCTTCTCCAAAGCGCCTGATGGACGCAAGGTGGTGGCCGGTGGGCCTCAGCGGGAAAGCTGCCGCCCTCACAACTCACTTGGGGCACAGCCGCGCGTTGTGGGTTTCGGGAGGGCGCCGCAGTCACGGCCAGAGCCCTCCGCCGAGACCTGCTCGCGGGGGGTCCTCGGTTAAGGAGCTTTTGTCCACCCCGACTGAGTAACTTTCAGCTCCTAACCTTTCCCACTTCCTGCCCTCTGGCCCCCACATCCACAAAGAGGCGGCATCCCATCGTTCGGAGCTCCTCAGCAGCGAGACTGTTGTCCCCATGCACCTGACCCTTACCTGCTGCCGTTCCTTGGAGGAACGGAATGCCGGGGAGTCAGCACCTCCTTTTCGCCTCTTGCGTGGACCGTTCCGGTAAGAGAACCACACTGGCTTGTCACCATCAGTTCAGCTCATGGTCCTAATTGCCCACCTCGACGCCTGGCACCCCATCAGATGCTTTAGGGATGACGCGCTTCTCCGTGCTCAGCCTGGCGTCCTGACTTGAGTGTGACCCTGGAAAGGACGTGACTGCAGCCTGTTTTAGGACGCCTTCCACTGTAGTAATGACTTGGCATCTTCATGTGGTATAATAATGCATGAAGTACTTACGTGTGGGGAGGCAGTGACCCCTTATTGGACAATCTCAATCTTCCAGCCAGCTCAGATACAAGAAAAGCCAGATTTATCGGCACTAACCGCCCCTCTTGTCCCCCGTGCGGCCAGCCCCAGCGAGGCCTACAAATGCAAATTACAGCCACAAAAGGGAAATGTGTGTCCTCCTTTTCCCCTTGTCCCTCCAAACCACGGTCAGCTTTTCTGTCCCCGGCTCATCCCTGCAGAGGCCTCTTTTCCACCTGGGCTTTACGACGGCCTGACGCTCCTTACTCGGGCCCTTCATTTGCTCAACACTACAGGGCACCTTCCTGAACTTTTTAAAACCTTTATTTCACAATAATTGTAAATTCACAAACATATTTGCAAGTATTCTTGCAAATTCAGAGTGCTCCCTTGGGCCCTTTACTCAGATTCATCCATTGTTAATATTTGCTTCATCATGTTCTTTCAAAGTCTCAGTAAATGACTTTGGACACACACAAACCTACATACAATTTATTTTCTCTGGATCTTTTGCCTCTTTGCCTAGTAACATTTCAGTGTGATTTCCTATGAATAAGGGTATTCTCTTTAAAAAAAAAAAAACCACAGTGGGGCGCCTGGGTGGCTTGGTCGGTTAAGCATCCGACTTCGGCTCAGGTCATGATCTCACGGCCGGTGAGTTCGAGCCCCGCGTCGGGCTCTGTGCTGACTGCTCAGAGCCTGCAGCCTGTTTCCAATTCTGTGTCTCCCTCTCTCTCTGCCCCTCCCCTGTTCATGCTCTGTCTCTCTCTGTCTCAAAAATAAATAAACATTAAAAAAAAATTTTTTTTAAACCACAGTATAGTTATTGATTCGGGAAAATTAACGTCGGTAAAACACTTTTATCTAAATTTAGACCATAGTTCAATGTGAACAGTCACATAAAAATTCCGTGTGCCATTTTCCCTCTGGCATCGGGCCCAGTTTGGGATCATGCGTTCATTTATTTGTCACATCTCTTGACTTTGTCACTTCGAACACTTCCTTGGCCTCTCTCTCCCTCATAACGCTCCCATCTGGGGAGAACGTAGGTCATGCATTTTTGAATGAATTGCTCAAAATGGGTCTCTCTGATGTTTCCTCGTGATCGGACTTAGGTAGTACGTCCCCGGCTGGAATTCTACGCGGTGGTGATTTGTCCTTCTCAGGGGGTCACATCTAGAGGCACAGAATGGCCAATGCTACTCATTGGGTATGTTCGTTTGGGTCGGCCAGACAAGGAGCTGTCCGGCATCTCTCTCCATTGTGTGGTGCCATTAATGACAGCATCCTCTTTCAAAAGGGACCTCAGAAGATAAATTATGTAATCACCTCTTCTTAAATCTCTATTTTTCAAATAAATACTTGAGTACTTATTCTGGGCCCACGGCATCTTTTTCTGGATGGAAATTACCATTTTTTCCCAAATACACGGATGATCCATCTTCTTTATGAAAAAGAAATCAGAAAATACAGAGGCGTAATGAAGAAAACGAAACCTCATGCTCGCCGCCATTCATTAGCTCGTCTGCACATAACAATAACTGCTGTGGCCTCGGAACCCTCTCCCGTCCATTTTCCCATTTAATTTCCATCCGACACCGTAACACAGCTGAGCAGAGGTTTAACATCTGAAGATACTGAAGCTAAGGGACACGCGGCCTGGATATTGTGCCGCGAAATTCCATTTTCTCTCCAAGATGTCACGCTGCCCGGGAGACAGCCGGGAAGAAAAATAGAGTCACAGTTGTTGCAGAATAATGGCTAATAGGATGGGGGTTGCTGCTAGGTGTGTGGCTTTGAAGCTCTGTGCACTCTCAGGCCGTGGGCACTAGTGGGGAACATGGCGCTCGAGGACGATAAACGATTGTCCGATAACCGCCTCGCGGCTCACGAGGGTCGGATTCGGTGTCCCAACCTGTTCCTGGGCTCATGACCGCTGTGAGCTAACCACCTTACAAAATCAAAAATCAACCCGATCGAGGTATAGTTTACATACAGTCAAACGCACCCAGGTCAAGTGCGCAGTTCCGTGAATTGTATACACAGCGCAACCATCACCGCAGCCAAGACCCTGAACATTTCTATCACCTCTGGAAGTTTCCCGGTGTTCTTTTACAGCCAGCCTTCACTTCAACACTGTCCCAGGCGGCCGCCCCTCTGCTTTCCACCACGGTACCTTGGTTTTGCCTTTTTAATTTTTTTAAGTTTACTTACTTATTTTGAGAAAGAGAGAGAGAGAGAGCTGACACGTGCATGATCAGGGAAGGGGCAGAGAGAACGAGGGAGAGAGAATCTTAAGCTGGCTCCATGCTGTCAGCGCACAGCCGGATGTGGGGCTCAATCTTATGACATCATGATCTGAGCTGAAATCAAGAGTCAGACACTTAACGGACTGACCCACCTAGGCACCCCAGTTTTGCCTTTTTCAGAATGTTGTGTAAAATGGAACGTTTTCCTTTTGAATAAAACGGGGTGGAATTTTACCCAAGCCCCGGGCTCGCAGAAAACAGCAAGGGTTCAGGGAACTCCCTGCCCTTTTGTGTTCTGGAAAACAGCTTAGTGCAAAGAACACCCCTCCTCGTATGACTTAGAGAGATGCCCCCTTGTTTAGGTAAGACAGGGCCCGACACAGACCCTGCGAATTTCCTTTTCTTTTTTAAATGATTAGCCGAACTGCTTGGTCCCACTAACGGATCAAAACAAAATGCTTGTTAATCAAACCTGGGTTAAGAGTGTCTTTTTGCCCGGGATGTGAACTCTGTCCACCCCCCTCAGCCTGACCCAGAAGACAGCCCCCTCCCAGATACACAGCCCGGACTACGTTGTCGCCCCTAAGCACAGGCTGACCTCAGGGTAAAACCTTCTCCCTCTGCTATCCAGCCACCCCTCCCCCACACCAGCTTCTTTCGGGCTTTGTTCACTCCTCCCGATCAAGAAGAATCCTGCATGCTTACCCTTTGACACCCTCACTGATCTTAGGGTCGGAACGGTCTCCCTGCGGCACAAGCCACCCCCCCTTTGCAATATTCTCTTGAATATATTCTCTCCGGATTTGACATGTGCCTGGCTTCACTTGGTGAGCATACTGTTTTTAAGATTCAACTGCACTTTTCTATGTGTCAACAGTCTGTTTCTTTTGCACGGCTGAGTAATATTCCACTCTGTGAACACACAAGCTAGCCATCTATTCCCCACCTGATGGCCGTTGGAGTCATTTCTTGGGTTTGGGCTGCAATGAACATTCTCGAGCAAGTCCTTGTGTGGACGTGTGCTTCCCCTGCTCCGGGGAAATACGTAGGGGTGTGACTGCACGATACGCTTTAAGATCAAAACATCCTCTCCTTGGATACAGCATTCCCCCCCCCACCCCCGGTGAGACAGGTGGAGAATGGCATTTTTCTGATTAAAAAGCTTCCAGAAGCGAGACGCGGCACGGTTTCCTCGTTCGCGTTTTACTTGTGCACGAGCACATGTGACGCTTCCGTTAAAAACACCAGCTTCACATCAAATGCCCCCATTACCACTTAGCTCGACATTGAGCGCCATGGCAAAGAAGTTGGGACACGCGCATGCGAGTTCTGAGCAATGCATATGTCCCTTCTGCTGACGGATTGTTACAATTCGCCCGTTTTCAATGTTTCACTCACAATGTTATAAACATCATGTCCTTTTCTCCGTACATCTGCTGCTTCCCCGTCACATCTCTCCCCAGCAGAGCCGGGTTTATTGTGTTCATAAATAAGACATGGTAAACATTCCTTCTTTTTAAGAAAACAAAGGCACATTGCCTTTCATTCCATCACATTAAGTTCTTATTCCAGCAGCTAAAATTACATAAGACAATCCCAGCGAAGAAGAAGGAAATCAGCCTTAAAAAAAAAACATTTGACCAGGGAGGGGGAAGAATAAATGAGGTTGCAATGCACGATTTCCCTTGTGAAATGTTCATTTCTGCCTAGAGTGGCTTCTGCTCAGATGCCCACTTCCTTCTCCTGCCTGTGACCTGGGCAGAGGCTGAGGACCGGGGCTTGGATGCAGCCTGGGGACGTGCAGGGACATAGGACACCGGCCAGCCTGTGGGGACAGCTGGCACCAGGTCTCACTCCATGGTCTGTGGTTCTGGGAAAGAACTTGCCACATTCCCTCGGACTCTGAACATCGCCACCTACGCGGATCAAAACGCTGTCCGACTTCCTGGCTTTCCAACCCAGTCGCCCAGTTTGCTGCTTGTCAGAAGCACTGGCGGTGGCCATCAACAATTTGCAGCCTTTAAATGTTTACAACTCTGCTGTTCTGGAACACAGGCTCACCTGAAAGAGGTGGATTTTTAACGGAAGCCCACCTTCTCAGGTTAATGAAGTAATACGGCTCCGCTCTGTAATTAATGCCATTGAACCGCCGCATAAGCGTCCCGCCATGTCCTCATCGGGGCAGCGCGAGTTATGTGCGCTTCAGATTTATAGAACAGAACCGCTAGCTTCACATCAAGATGTTCCAGAAGCCCGAATACATCCACGCCGGGTTCAACGTCTGTGTGGGGCTTGTTTGGGTTTGTTTTTGCTGGTGGGGCGATTTCCTTCTTTCCTTGCCTCCCACAACAAAGCAGTCGATTTCTTTGCTTTGATTTTTCAGCCGGAGCAGTCCAAATTGCAGCCACTTTTTGTGGGTCCCTTAACCGCCCTGTGCTTTTCAACCTGTCTCTGGGGTTTCATAACATGTGGCCGAATATTGTAAAAATGGAGGCCTGCTAGTCTCTGGCCACGCTGCCTCTTTCCAGGTGACACAAACACATCCCAAGCCCCCACCCCAAACGCAAGCAGACGTGGCTCAGATTCAGGACAGGGGACCCTCCTCCACTACGCAGAGCCAATTCCTTCTCTCCAAAGAGTCATGCTGTTCAGGTAGTAAGATTGCCAGATTTACCAAATAAAATTTAGTTAATTTTTTTTTTTAATGTTTACTTATTTACTTTTGAGAGAGGGAGAGGGAGAGAGAGAGCGAGCACACGCAAGGGAGGGGCAGAGAGAGAGGAAGACACAGAATCCGAAGCAGGCTCCAGGCTCTGAGCTGTCAGCGGGGCTCGAACTCACTAACTGGGAGACTGCTAAGGGAGCATAAGGCAGGCTGCCACGGTGTTGCAAACACCGCCCCCACCCCCAGGTGGGATGCCCGTGACATTCCTCAGGCACCCCTGGCTGCCCAGGAACAAAGGAAAGGGGAAAACAAAGGGTCAACCGACAGAGGTCACAGACAGGAGTCTCCATCAGCTTGTAAATATCTTAGTAAATTATAAGAAAAAAACAATCTTATCAACAGCCTCATCTCCAGAAACCCATGGACTCGGGTTCCCTGGAGCCCCAAGGTCACCCTCCCTCCACAGTGCTGTGGGGAACAAAGGCAGAAGGAAATGGCAGGTAAGATATTTTCCTTATAACCTGCAGCCCATTGACAGACTCTTGAGGCAAATCCAGAGTAGAACGTTTCTGCCTTCCCAATGTTAATGCCTTACTAGAGGAAGAATAGCCTTGGCTTGACCATAGCAAGGCCTCAAGTGACTTAGGAGTCCTCTTTAGCACATGAAAGTCCTTCTGGAGGCCTCCTTCTTGCCTTTACCTCCCCCCAACTCCCTAGTATATAAGCAGTCGCTCTGCACAACCCCAGTGCAGCTCTTTCTGCCCACGGGTCCTGTCCCCGTGCTTTAATAAAAATTCCCCTTTTTGCACTGAAGTCGTCTTCAAGAATTCTTTCTTGGCCGTCAGCTCCAAATCCCAACCGATTTCCCAACCCCATCAAGATCGTGACCTGAGCCGAGTCAGACACTTGACCCACTGAGACACCCAGGTGCCCCAGTTAAATTTAACCCAGATAGCAGCAACAACAACAACAAAAATTTAGTGTAAGTGGGCCCAAATATTGCATGAGACCTACTGATGCTGAAAAAGTTACTTGTTTATCTGAAATGTTAATGTAACTGGGCATCCCCGTATTTCATTGCCTCTACCAGGCAGAGATGCACACATATATCCGGGGAGTTCCGTGGCGGTCTGTGGTCAGCCTTTGAGTTAAGTGTTTAAATGGACATAAGTAATAATGATGAGGTTTTGGGGGTGATGGTGGGGGTTCGGAGCTGATGGCCAAGAAAGAATTCTTGAAGACGTCTTTGGTGCAAAAAGGTGAATTTGTTAAAGCTCAGGGACAGGACCCGTGGGCAGAAAGAGCTACACTGGGGTTGTGCACAGTGACTGATTATATACTAGGGAGTTGGGGGAGGTTAAGTCAAAAAGGAGGCCTCGAGAAAGACTTTGATCTGCTAAAGAAGAGCCTAAGTTACCCGCAGCCTTGCTATGGTCAAACTAAGGTTGTTTTCCCTCTACTAAATCATCAACATTAGGACAGCAGGGGGTTCCTGGAGAAAATCCTACTCTGGATTTGCCTCAAGTGCTGTCAGTGGGCTGCAGGTTATAAGGAAATGAAATCTTACCTGCCATTTCCTTCTGCCTTTGTTCCCCACATCACTGTGGAGGGGAGGGTGATGTTGGGGCTCCAGGAAGCTGAGTCTATGGGTTTCTGGAGATTAGGCTGTTGATAAGATTGTCTTTTCCATGTAATTTACTAAGATATTTGCAAACTGATGGAGACTTCTGTCCTGTATGACTGTGATCTCTACCAGTTAACCATTTGTTTCCTTTCCTTTGTCCTTGGGCAGCCAGGGGTGCCTGAAGAATATCACACAGATCCCCCCCTGGGTGGGGGCAGGGGCGGGGGCGGGGGCCAGCAGGTGCTAGTTTGTATTTTGCCCTCAGCCTGCCTTATGCTCCCTCCTCAACAATGATCAGAAATGTAACTTGATTGAGTCCTTGTTTTTTTACGGGTTGGATCCTATGCTAATTACTTTCCTTGACTTGAATCCTTCAAGCTGAGAGCCCTCTTAGGAAGCAGGTCGTAGGGTTATCACCAGGCCACAGAGGAGGAAAAAAGAAAAGCCTGGAGGGGTAAAGTCCTTCGCCCTGGGCTCTGACCTATCTCCCAAGCCCGTGCATTTCACGTGTAGGTGACTCTTGCCCTCTGTACACATTACTCCTTCCCCTGAAGTCATGGCCATTGAGTTTGACGGGGAATCAGAGACACACACACCACCCAGCCTCTGTGATTATTTATCACTCAGTGAAGACGTAAGCACACCAAGTTGCAGGGGTGATAATTTGCATTTCTAACCCACTCCTGCTGGCTAGATGCCAATGCTGCGCTTCCCTTTGAAAACCGCAGGTTTAGGGCACAGGCTCTGCCACCAGCCGCCCTGGATTCGTATCTCAGCCCAGCCGCCTAGCAGCCCTACAACCCTGCACACGCAACTCAACCTCTCTGTGCCTCAGTTTCCTCACCTGCCACGAATACAGAAGAATAAAACGGCATCGCGGACAGATGCGCCGTTCCGTGAGATACTACATGTTAAATGCTTAGCGCCATAACGGGTACTCACAAAATGTCAGCTCTCATTGTTATTACCATTATTTGATCATTAGAAGAGAATTTTGCTAAGGTTCTGACCTCCAAGAAAGAATTCTTTGGTGCCAAAAGGAAGGCAGGGGTGCCTGGAGAAATGTTCTACTCTGCATTTGCCTCGAGTATTTGTCAGTGGGCTGCAGGTTATAAGGAAATTTAATTTTACCTGCCATTTCCTTCCGCCTTTGTTCCCCACATCACTATGGAGAGGAGGGTGATATTAGGGGCTCCAGGAAACTGAGTTTATGGGTTTCTGGAGATTAGGCTCTTGATAAGACGGCCTTTTCCATGTAATTTACTAAGATATTTGCAAACTGCCCTGTATGGCTGTGATCTCTATCAAGTGGCCCTTTGTTTTCTTTCCTTTCCTTTGTCCTAGAGCTGGGTCCTAGATTCTTCTCCATTATATACTAGCACCTTGGGCCAGTCCCTCTACTTTGCTAAACTTCTGTTCTCTGAAATGCAAATTGGAGGGGCGCTTGGTGGCTCAGCAGGTTAAGCGTCAGACTTTGACTTAGGTCATGATCTTGAGGTTTGTGAGTTTGGGTTTGTGAGTTTGAGTCCCGCCAGCACAGATCCTGCTTCAGATCCTCTGTCACCCCCTCTCTCTGCCCCTCTCTGCTCGTGCACCCAAATGCTCTCTCTCCCTCTCTCAAAAATAAACATTTTTTTAATCCCCCACCTCTCTCTGCCCCTTAGGGCCCCCAAGCCCTGAAGGTTTCAGTTTTCTGCTTTACTCGGAGGACTAATCTTACTGAGTTCAAGAGCTTGTGTAAAACTACAGTAACCAAAACGGGATGATATTGGTGTACAATTAGGCACATAAAACAACACAGCAGAACAGAGTCCAAAATTAGACCCACACATAAGTGGACAACTGATTTTTGACAAAGGGGTGAAGACCATTGGGTGAAGAAAGGATACCCTTTTCACCAATTGGTGCCGAACCATCAGGTCTCCATATGCAAAAACAGAAAATGCAATTTGCACCTTGTGCCACACACAAAAATGAACCTAAAATAGATCTCAGACCGACATGCATAATCCAGATCTTTGTGACTAAGGCAAAGATTTTCTTACACAAAACAACACAAAAGGACAAATTCATCATTGTACTTCATCAAAATAAACGCTTCTGGCAACAACCAGTTTGTCCTTTGGAGATCAACAAAAATACTTTTACTATGAGTACGCCCCAAATACTGCATGCATATACATATATAAAAAATTTCTTGTTTCTCTGAACAAAATGACTTGATTGTCTCTTCCCACCTGTCCACTAAGATGCATAAGAGACTTAGAATCTCAGAGAGCATTTGTTACCGTAGACTTTATTTTTTTATTTAAATTTTAGTTAGTTAACATGCAGTACAATGTTGGTTTCAAGAGTAGAATTCAGAGACTCATCACTTACATACAACACCTAGTGCTCATCACAAGTGCCCTGCTTAATGCCCATCACCTATCTAGCCCATCGTCCATCCCACTCCATCAACCCTTAGTTTGTTCTCTATTCTTAAAAGTCTCCTGTGGTTTGTTTCCCTCTCTTCTCTTCCCCCTACCTCCCATATAGTTCATCTGTTTTGTTCCTTACATTCCACATATGAGTGAAATCATAGGGTATTTTTCTTTCTCTGACTGACTTACTTAGCTTGGCATAATACCCTTTACCTCCATCCATATCACTGCAAATGGCAAGATTTCATTCTTTTTGATCACTGAGTATTATTCCATTGTGTGTGTGTATATATGTGTGTGTGTGTGTGTGTGTGTGTGTGTATGTATGTGTATTTATACACATACATATATACATTTATACATATATACACATATATATATGTGTATATAAATACACATACATACACACACACCACATCTTCTTTATCCATTCATCAGTTGATGAACATTTGGGATCTCTACATAGTTTGACTATTGTTGATAATGCTGCTATAAACATTGAGGTGCGTGTACCCCTTTGAATCTGTATTTTTATATCCTTTGGGTAAATACCTAATAGTGCACTTGCTAGATCGTAGGGTAGTTCTATTTTTAGTTTTCTGAGGAACCTCCATACTGTTTTCCAGAGTGGCTGCACCAGTTTGCATTCCCACCATCAGTGTAAGAGGGTTCCCGTTTCTCCACATCCTGGCCAACACTTGTTTCTTGTGTTCTTAATTTTAGCCATTCTGACAGGTGTGAGGTGGGATCTCATTGTGGTTTTCATTTGTATCTCCCTGATGATGCAGGATATTGAGCATCTTTTCATGTGTCTGTTAGCCATCTGGATGTCTTTGGAAAAGTATCTATTCATGTCTTCTGCCCATTTCTTAACTGGGTTGTTTGTTGTTTGTTTTTTGGGTGTTGAGTTTGATAAGTTCTTTACAGATTTTGGATACCACCCCTTCATCAGATACGTCATTTGCAAATATCTTCTCCCATTCCACAGGCCGCCTTTTAGTTTTGTTGATTGTTTCCTTCTCTGTGCAGAAGGTTTTTATCTTGATGAGGTCCCAACAGTTCATGTTTGCTTTTGTTGCCCTTGCCTTTGGCGACGTGTCTAGTAAGAAGTTACTCTGGCTAAGGCCAAAAGGGTCATGGCCTATGTCCTCCTCTAGGATTTTGATGGTTTTCTGTCTCATATGGATCTTTCTGTCTTAAATGGATCTTTCATCCATTTAAAATTTATTTTTGTGTATGGTGTAAGAAAGCGGTCCAGTTTCATTCATTGCATATTGCCGTCTGGTTTTCCTAACACCATCTGGGTTTTCTCTTCTGTTCCATTGATCTATGTGTCTGTTTTTGTGACACTATACTGTCCTGATGACAACAGCTTTGTAACATAGCTCAAAATCTGGAATCGTGATGCCTCCAGTTTTGTTTTCCTCTTTCAGGATTGCTTGGGCTATTTGGTGTCTTTTGTGGTTCCGTATAAATTTTAGGATCGTCTGTTCCAGCCCTGCGGAAAAGTGCTGGTCGTGTTTTGATAGAAATCGCATTAAATGTGTAGACTGCTTTAGGTAGTATAGACATTTCAACAACGTTTGTTCTTCCAGTCCATGAGTGTGGAAGGGTTGCAGTGTGCCGGCTGCAGTGCCCCCGGCCACCACTCACGGATGGGGTTTCCACCGGCAGGGAAGGCCTTCTCTGGATGACCGCAAGTGCTGGGAAATCTTCCCCGGGGAGCTGGGCTTCTGCTCAGACCAGGAAGGCAGTGCTGTCTAAGCTTTCTGAAATGGGGGTTGTCGCAGCAAACGTATCACCACATTCGCCACCCCGTTCCAATTCCACGACTCTGCGACCCACCCCCCCACCGTCCCCACACGGGTGCCTCTGTTCACAGCACAGACCACGGCTTCGCCAGGGACGGGCCCACCAGCCACCCGTGTGGGAAGCACAGACTCATGTCTGAGCGGTGACACCCCACAGCCGAGGACGTGCTCACGGATGCACAACCCGGGTCTTGCTCTGGGTCTGCCGGAGGTAGAGAACCAGAATTTTGTCAGCACTTCCTAAATCCCCGTGGCCCAGAGGCCCAGTTCACGAGCTACACTTTCTTCACGGAGCACCATCTAGGGGGACGTGGAGCCCAAGGACTCAGCCGGTGGTTCTGCTGAAAGGGGTGACTTACAGCCCTGGACTTACACCTCGCCACCCCGTCTTCTCAGAGAACCTGCTCGTAACAGCCTGTGCATCCGGGCCCGGCAGGGAGGTGAGGGAGAAAGCACTGAAATGATTTTCTACAAATTAATTTTCCTGCCAAGGCAGCAAGCTGTTTGGGCCCAGATGGGTGGGCTTTCTTTCAGCATCTGAGAAGTTCTACTGAAAAATAAATATGTACATTCACATCTATTCACTGAGCTCCCTGTGGGAACTCCTAAACTATCACACTACCAGGCAGGAAGAAAGAATCCAGAAACAAGGTCCCCACTCTGGTTCTCAGTGACAAGCTCATAGAGCCGCAGATGCTAGAAATCACGTCCATTTCACTGATGGCGAAACAGAGGCCCAGAGGCGAGCTAACTTTCTTGAGACCTCACAGTTGGTCACTGGCCAACTCGTTCCCTGATTTTCACACCACCGTAAGGTCTGGCCAGCCCAACACGGGCTGGGCGCCTTGGCCTTTGCAGGCCGTAGGCTGGGTTTCTTCTCACGGCCCATAGAGACGCGGAACTGAAACGTTCTCTTCTCCGAACAAACCCCCCACACCACGTTCTAACCTCGTTCTCACGTCACCCAAGTTTTCCAGGTCTTCTGGGATTCCTGAGAGATAGGGATGACAGACTTAGCTAATAAAAATACGGGGCAGGGGCACCTGGGTGGCTCAGTCGGTAAGCGTCTGACTTCAGCTCAGACCATGATCTCACGGTTCGTGAGTTCGAGCCCCACATCGGGCTCTGTGCTGACAGCTCAGAGCCTGGAGCCCGCTTCGGATTCTGTGTCTCCCTCTCTCTCTGCCCCTCCCCCACTGATGCTCTGTCTCTCTCTCTCTCTCTCAAAAATAAATAAACACTAAAAATAAATTGCTGATCGAAATTTTTGACAGCTTTATTGAGGTACAATTGATATAAAAAAACACTGCACATATTTAACGTACTCAGCCTGATGAGTTTGGACATCTGCACCCCCACGATACCATCACAATTGAGGTAGTAAACATATCCGTCACCTCCCAAAGTTTCCTTGTGTCCCTTTGCTTGTTTGAAATTTATTATAGCAATGTATATTATCGAAAGCCTTGGCTTGTTTTCACTGTATCTATTCACATCTTTCCCAGACACGGTATGGGATGGAAGGCCACGATTACAGATGCACTCTCTTGGCCACCCTGGACGGCCACAGCCGCGATACAGTGAATTATGATCACTCCCAAAGGCAAGACAAAGTCACTGGTACTTAAGAAAGCTCCTCAGCAGTCAAGACAGAAGCAGCCTTTAATGAATGAAAAGTACTGGAAGGCAGAGGATGGGGGGAGCCTGTGGATAAGGGCCAGGGGACACTCAGGGAAGCGCACGGGGTGTCTCTCTGATCTGGACTCTCGTGCCAACGGAGAGAGAAATGAGCCGGAGCCTTACGTCAACACGGGCTGGGCTCCTTGGCCTTTGCAGGCCGTAGGCTGGGTTTCTTCTCACGGCCCGTAGAGACGCAGAACTGAAATGTTCTCTTCTCCGAACAAACCCCCCACACCACGTTCTAACCTCGTTCTCACTTCACCCAAGTTTTCCAGGTCTTCTAAACTGGACTTATGCCAAGGCTCCTGGACAACCAACACGGTAGAGCATCAGTGAGGCACCAAGCCCCCGCCCAGACCCGAAGCACACAGAGTCCCGTTACTCACAGGTTTCGGTATTCGCAAATTCACCTACCCCATTAAATTTATCTGCGGCCACAAAACCAACGCCGTGGCGTTTAGTAGCAATTTGTGGGCGTGCACAGAGCGGGGACAAATTTGACTCGCCCGGTACTCGTGTTCCCAGCTGGGGCTGAACAAGGAAATACTCTGCCTTCTCGCTTCCGCTCTCACACCGCAGACAAGTGTCCTTCTCCTCGTCTGTTCAGTGCCAACCCCGCCGTTTTGCACTTTTATGCTTTTTATTGGTGATTTTGCGGTTTAAAATGGCTCCGCGTGACGTGTGGTGCTGAAGTGCTGTGTGGATCCCTGAGTACAAGAAGGCCATATGTGCCTGCGGAAGAAAATATGTGTGTTAAGTAAGCTTCCCTCAGGCAAAAGTGATAGTGCCATTGGCCATGAGCTCCACGCTAAAGAATCAACAATATGTATTAAATAAGGTGTCTTTAAACAGACACATGGGGCCCCTGGGTGGCTCAGTCAGTGAAGCATCTGATTCTTGATTTCAGTTCAGCTCATGGTCTCACAGTTTATGAGATCGAGCCCCGTGTCAGGCCCTACGCTCAGTGTGGAGCCTGCTCGGAATTCTCTCTCTCCCTCCCCCACTCTCTGCCCCTCCCCCACTCGTGCACATGCTCTCTCTCTCTCTCTCTCTCTGTCTCTCAAAATAAATAAACGTAAAGATAAATAAATAAATAAATACACAGACACACACATAAAACAAGGTTAGGTATTGATCTGTCGATGAAGAGGTTGTGACCAAAGTCTCCCGGGAACCTAGCCCATAATGTCTTCTGGAAGCAAAGATGGATTCGTTATTCACGAATTCAGTGTTTGCGGCAACTTTAGAGAACACAACTACCGTGCGTGAGAATTGGTTGCACCAGGAGAGACTTGGGCTGGGCCATCAAGTCCACGTAGGAGAACACGCAGGGTGGGGAAGAAGCAAAGCTCCCATGGCCTTGAGCCATGGCCCGTCTCCCCTTGGTCCGCAGCCCTCACACCCATTGACATAACGCACTGCGGACATTTTCTAACAGACTCCATATTTTAGAGCAGGTGCGGATTTAGAGCAAAAATGAGCAGAAGAGACAGAGACTTCCCACATAGCCCCTGCTCTCACACATGCACAGCCTTCCCCATTATCCACACCCCCACCAGTGTGGTATGCCTCTTACAACCGATGAACCCACATGGACAAGGCAGCACCCAAAGTCCGTAGTTTACATTATAGCTCACTATGGGTGTCGCGCGTTCTGTGGGTTTGGATACACGTGTGATGATGTGCGTCTACTCTTGTAATATCATACAGGATAGTGTCGCTGCCCTAAAAATCCTCTGTGCTCTGAGTACTCAACCCTCTCTCCATCTATCAGCCCCTGGCAACCACTGATTTTTTGACTGTCTCCATAGTTTTGCCCTTTCCACACTCTCACGTAGTGGGGGTCCTACAACAGACAGCCTTTCAGACTGTCTTCTTTCATTCAGTAACATACATAACTGCGTACATTTTAGAAATATCAATGTTGGGGCGCCTGGGTGGCTCAGTCGGTTGAGCTGCCGACGTCGACTCAGGTCATGATCTCACGGTTTGTGAGTTCGAGCCCCACGTCAGGCTCTGTGCTGACAGCTCAGAGCCTGGAGCCTGCTTCTGATTCTGTGTCTCCTTCTCTCTCTGCCCCTCCCCTGCTCATGCTCTGTCTCTCTCTCTGTCTCAGAAATAAATAAACATTAAAAAAAAAAAAAGAAATATCAATGTTTACACTCAACGTTTTCTGGGCACTAGCCAGGTGAATCAGTGGTGACTTCTCACTGACCACTGGAGATCTTGGGCTCACAACTGATAATATGCAGTGATGGAAAACAGCAAATGAACCCCATCACGGGCTCTCACTCTGATAAGTGCTGTATAAGCTATTTTTCTAAAGCAGCTTGAGGATGATAATTCCAAAAAAAAAAAAAAAACCAGGAGATTTAGAGTTTTCGGGATTGCTGGGTGTTTTTCATAGATTTGGGGAAGAGGTGGATAGTATTTAAAACATATTATTTTCTTGCTGTTTGCAGTTAAGCCTTCCCTGGAAATCTTCAACAACACTGCGGGGTTCTTTGGAGCACATTTTCCTCCCCCCCCCCCACCCCCAGCCCGCCCCAGCAAGACCGGGGCTACCCTTGGCCGTCAGTGCCCAATGCTCCTCTCAACAAGCAAGCTCCACGTCTCTAAGTGCACCATGTGGAACACGACAGAAGGATCGAAAGTAGAAAATGTTTACGTTAGGACCGTATACACCTGAAAGGCCGTGTCATGTATTCCAGGCCCTTCAGATGTTAATTCCTCATGCTGCCTCGTGATTCTGAGTAACGCTGGGGGTAGCAGGCCGTCTTCGGTGTTCTGGAAGACTGAGCCCCGCCGTCCATCAAAGTCCTCTGGGTCAGAGCTGCTACTCAGATTTTGTCTGCCTCGTAATATGCTTCCAGGACCTCAAGGCCAACTCACTTCATGATTATTAATCATTAGCCCCTTTGTTTTGAAGCTTGAAGGCTCAGGAACACATTCTTGGGGATGTTTGCAGGGGCACACGGTGGCAACAGAGACACCGTCCTTGACCAAACTTTAGTCAGGCTTCCCTGAGCCCTCTTAGCAACTAGGCACAGCCTTCCTGAGCCCGGTGTTAGCAAAGAATCCTGGTGTCCTGTGGCCAGGTCTTAATTTATAAAGGCACTGAATGATGACAAGGAGAGGTCAGTGCCCTAGAAAGAAAAGCTGAATGTTATTCACAGTTCCCGTAGAAACAAGAGGGATGGCTTGCTACATAGGGTCACAGGAGGCCCAGCAAGTTTGGGTCAGGAAGCGGAAGCAGGAGTGAGGGGAAGACCTTGACCACAGACTTTCTCAGGGTCTCTGCAAGGAAGGCAGGGCAAGGCACAGTAACAGTTTAGGATTAATTAGTCTGAATAACTTCAGCAGGCTTTGGATAGATCGGTGGTCTCCAATCGCCAGGTACCTGGCCTTGGGCTGATTTAGAGCAGGGAAGTATTGGGTGGCTGGGTGAGAGTTGGATAAGAAGGGGGGGGGGTTGGGGAGCACGGCTTTGGACCACGTATCTGCTCATGAAAGTCAAGTTCCAGGCTTGCAGCCCACCTCCCCCAACAATTAGCTGAGCCTGGGAGACACAGTCTCTCCCCAGGACTGTAAAATCCCTGAGCTATGTCAAAACATCGTAAGATACCTACGAAAATTAGAGACATAATTAATGCACCTGCTATGTCAGTTTACTGAATCCCCTACCCTTGATATCTGATCAAATTCCTCATCTCTCCCCCTTGATGTCTAAATTCTTGTCCTGCCTTTCCCAAGAGTCTCCCTCCCCAGGACGGCTCCCCTGGCAATTTTCCATCCACTGACCCCGTCACTCTGCTCATCAGTCATGTCCCAAGTGTCTTTGCTGTATTTGGAACTGGGTTCAGTCTCTCTCCCCCATTGCCATAGTCTTGAATAAAATCTCCTTTACCATTTTAACAAGTCTCAAAATAATGTCTCTTTAACAGTAGCCAAACTTTAGCTCAGTGGTTGGTCCCCTCCCCACTGTTCTTACCCTCATGGGTTATGGACAGGGAAGACATCTGTCAAAGCCCTGTGCCAATATCAGACAGAAGAATCTGTACCAGATGTTTCTGGCCTCTCAGGTAGAGATTTTATTAATTCAAACATATCTTATTCAATTTGAAAGTTTTTTTAAGGCTTGGGTGGGGGGGGAGGAGAAAAGAACGCTTGTTTTCTATCTAGAAGTGATTTGTTTTTATACAACCAACGGCAAAAATCAGTAATCTAAGAATTTAGAAATCCAACATGGAGATGAGAAATATTCTGCAAAGATGAATAATACAGTTATCAAGAGCAGTGGCTCCCGGAGAATACGAAGGAAGGACATTGTTTCGATTAAAGCAATCACCATCACATTGAAGCAGCCCCCAAATTCCAGAACTGCTCAGAGAATGTATAAAAATATCACCAGGTGTAGATGCTGTCAGTGCCGTGCCCGGACGGATCCCTGTCATGCAGTCAGTGCACACGTCCCTCGGGTGCGGACCAGTAAGTGTCCACAGCTCCCCTTCTCTGGAGGGTCGACACAGGCCACCCTCCCCTCCCCAGCCTGCAGCTGATGATTGACTGACACCAGGATCAGGAGCCACCGTCTCTCCAGGAGGCGGGGCTGATTCTATGGTGTGATCTCACTGCAGGAATGAGGCCAAAGCAGGCCTGCAGCTGAGCCTACTCCCTTCCTCAGTGTCTCTCGCCTGTCCTGTCCTGCTTCCTTCTCCTGAGAACAAGACCTCTACGGACCAGGGCTCCTGAAGCCCAGCCCATCCCAAAGGCATAAGAAGCCACCCGCCTCCCCGCTCGGGCAAGGTGCTCTGAGGGCTCCCTGCCTGCCTATAATTGCCCCCCCGAGGGGTGTGGGTGGGGGGGGGGGGGAGGCACCACCCTCTCTGTGCCTGCAAGGACCAGAGGTCGCAGGCTATAACGAGTGTTAGGGGCTCAAGCCAGTTCTCTGAGATCCCAGTGCTGGAAGAAGGGGTCCCGCTGTCCCCCAGTGCTGGGATTTCCTCCCCTGCCACCAGAAGGTTAAAGGAGGCAGTCAGTGTGCATGGATGAGCCACTGCATTTCTTTGCGCCCAGCCACCAACTGGGTGTCAATACCGGAAGCTACAGTGACAGAGGGACCACATCTTTTCTCTTGGGGGGGTGGGGGGGGAAGAGCGCAGTGGGGGAGGGGCAGGGAGAGGGTGGCAGAGGATCCCAAGGGGGCTCTGTGCTGACAGCCTGACAGCAGGGAGCCAGAGACGGGGCTCGAACTCACAAATCGTGAGACCACGACCTGAGCCGAAGTCGGATGCTCAACCGACTGGGCCACCCGCGCGCCCTCTGAGCACCACATCTTTAATTCACAACCTCAAGACGCACCTGTGCCTCCTCCACCGACTCTCCCTCCGACCCTGGCCCAGACCTCCAGCAGGGAAGCTGGAGGAGGCTGCTTCACCCCTATTTACTGCTCCCTCCTCTGGCTTGAGGCTTTGCTCCCTGTGCTATCCCGAAAGGGGCAGAGAGAAAGAGAGCCTGTGGTAACCATGGTTACCCAGAAGGAAGCCGGCACAGCCTCACCTATTAAAGACATCGTTCCACAGGTTGCTGCGCTCGTGACGGTCTGTGGTCTCAGGTACTTGGCAATCCTGCAGCCTTCTCTTGCTTCCCCTGTAAGGCCCCACCCCGAACCCAGTAAATCAGAAACTCTGCGAGCGGACCCAGCAATCTGTCTTGATGAGACTTGCAGACCATTCTGATGGCCATTAGAGACGATAGCCACTGGATTACAAGATAAGCAATTATAATATCCCCATCTCTTGCCGGCCATCAGAGGCTTGTCACATTGATCAATGAGGAGAGTCCTTGAAAAGGAGAATTACAGCCGAAGAAGATGAGAAGAGAGCGAGGAAAACTCATTTGCTCACTTTCTCTTCGAGGCCAGCCACCCTCTCGCATGTTAAGTAGACAAGAGTACCAGCCGCCATTTCCTTCTTGCATTTTTGGATTGATCAAGATTCTTGATAACCAAGGACACTGGATTCTAATAGAAGGGATCTCCAATGTTCTCCCTGGGTCTCCTGACCACAGAAAACATCAGAGTTTGTGCCGAAAATAGTAGATCCATCAGAACACCCCAGAGACGCAAGCAAAAGCAATCGGGACCAATTACAAATAAGGTCACAGATCACAAAGAAATGGCATCAACCCTGGGCATCCCCATTGCAACATCTTGGAAAAAAGCATATGAATAAGGTATCTCGGGATTCCGGTCAAAGAAGAACCAGGGGGATTAGGGATAGTCCTCGCCACGGGAGAACCAGAAGAACTAGAATCTTCCAGCTCCCCAGGGCCGGGGTGCAAGATGCAGGAAGTTGTAGGAAACAATTTAAAAGACCAGAATCCACCCAAATGGCCCCACAGCTATTAAAGGAACTGAATTTTAGGTTTTAAATCTCCCTACAGAAAAATCCTCCAGGCCCAGATGGCTTTACTAGTAAATTCTATCAAACATTTAAGGAATAAGGAATGCCAATTCTACACAAACTCTTCCAGAAAATTGAAGAGAAGAGAACTCTTCCCAGCTCAGTTTTGGAGGCCAGCATTGCCCTGATATTAAAACCAGACAAGAACATCACAAGGAAAGAAAACTTATAGACCAATATCCCTCATAAATAAGTTTTTTTTAACTTAGCAAATCAAATTCAATAATATATAAAATGGGTAACACATCATAATGAAGTGGGGTTCATCCCTAGAATGTATATTGATTTGATACTCAAAAAACAATGCAATTCACCATATTAACCAACTAAAAAAAGAAAGAAAAGAAAGACCATATGACCATCTCAATAGATGCAGAATGCATTTAACCAACTCCAACATCCATTCCTGATTTAAAAAAAAATAAAAACTCTTGCAATCTAGGAACAGAAGAAACCTTGTTCCATCTGATAAAAGAATGTACCAAAAAAAAACCCCACAGTGAACATTACACTTAACAGTGAAAGTCAGGATGCTTTTACCCCTACGATCAGGAATGAGACAAGGGTGTCCACTCTCAACATTCATAGTTGACCTTGGACTCGAGGCTCTGGCCAGTGCAGTCAGGCAAGAGGAGACAAGAGACATTTAGTTTGGGGAGGAAGAAGTATAACCGTTTATTCACAAATGACAGGATCATTTGCACAGAAAATCCTATGGAACAGACAAAAAAAGCTGAGAGCTAATAAGTAAATTTAGTAAGACACAAGAGGGGCGCCTGGGTGGCTCAGTCGGTTAAGCGTCCGACTTCAGCTCAGGTCACGATCTCGAGGTCCGTGAGTTCCAGCCCCGCATCGGGCTCTGGGCTGATGGCTCAGAGCCTGGAGCCTGTTTCCGGTTCTGTGTCTCCCTCTCTCTCTGCCCCTCCCCCGTTCACGCTCTGTCTCTCTCTGTCTCAAAAATAAATAAACATTAAAGACACAAGAAGCCAACTGCACTTCTATTAGCAATGAACAATAAGAAAAAGTTAGGCATAAATACGACAAAAGATATGAGTAACCTCTACACTGCAAACCATAAAACATTGCTGACATGAAAGACGTAGGGAAGGAGAAAGCTCTTTTATACAATATTATCAAAATGTAAATGTCTCCCAAATTGATCTGTAGAGTCAGTGCGATCCCAATCACAATCCCAGAAGCTTTTTTTGCAGCAATTGATAAACGGACCCTGGAATTTGTATGGGAATGTGAAGAACCTAGAACAGACAAAACAACTTGGAATAAGAATAAGACAAGAATAAAGTTGGCCCACGTTACCTGATGTCAAGAAATGCTATAAAACGACAGCAACCCAAACAACATGGTATTGGTGTGAACAGCAAGAAAAACAAAACAGACTAAAGGATCCAGAACGAGACCTTCACGTAAATAGGCGTCTCCCACCACGGAGCAGGTGTTTATTCTGTGCCGCACACTGGGCTAAGTGCTTGAACGTGCTGACAAATTCCCTCTTTTAATCTCAAACAACAACCCCGTGGGTAGGTGCGACTGTGAACCACATTTCAAACATGAGTGTCCTGGAATCAGAGATGTGAACGCACTTGCCTGACTCACCCCAACTACAGTGGTGGAGAGTGGATGTGATTATAAGATCGATGTTCTTAACCACCTGCGGAAGGAGTGGACCGCATTCGATGACCAACTCAGTGACCGTGGCAGATGCCCATCTGATTAGGCCCTTGCTTCCGTCTTACATTGTTGGAGTCATTTACTCATGTGCAGGTAGGCGATACCTATTCTCAAATACCGGGCAGGTGAGCACCCACTTTCCCCTTGGCCTACACGTAGCCCCGTTGCAGAATTGGATCTGAAAATCCACCCAGCTGCTTTCGTGTCTTGGGTGTTTACCTTGCTGGCCTCCTACCGGCTTCGGGGATCTTACTTCCAACAGAAGTGTAGCCAGCCTCCCCCAGGAGCTTCTTCCCCTTTTTGGCCTTAGCTGCTGGGTGCCTCGTACACACTCCTAGTACACAACAAAGGTGTCGGGCCCAACGCCAGGGGCACTGAAGTTGCCTTCAAAAAAGGCCTGTTTTGCTGCCCTTCTCAACAAACTGGTAACCCAGCCAGGAGCTTGTAACACAGAGGACTTAAGACTGACCACGATTTTTCTCTCACACCTTACCTCAGTGCGTAGAATGCCTAATCGCTTCTAGGCTGAATTATTCCACTGGCACTTATGATTCCCCTTCTGTCTCCTGAACAAAAGCCCTGCTCTAGTTGGAATTTTTGAAGCAGGAACAATGATTTTCTATGAGCCATTTCAGTTCAAAATCCACATACTGTCTGAGGGAGTTCTCTGCAGAAGACCCAAAGACACCTGCTATGGTAAAAATACTTTCCAGAATCTTGGCTCTAAAGGCAGATCCATGTTATGCAAAGATATTGAACAGCATGAATAAAATAAAATGTTTACGGAGGAGAAGAGGAAGAGAGGCATCCTATGTTAATATCCTGGTGCTACGTTAGTACCTTGGTCATTTGGAATTATCAGCTTCTGTTCATATATGAGTTACCTCCAGAGAATCAAAACTTCATCTAAAAGAAGACGTGATATGTGTGTGTGTGTGTGTGTGTGTGTGTGTGTGTGTATGTATGTGTGTGTGTGTATGTATATATACATACACACACACACAATGGAGTATTACTCGGAAATCAAAAAGAATGAAATCTTGCCATTTGCAACAATGTGGATGGAACTAGAAGGTATTATGCTAAGCGAAATTAGTCTGTCAGAGAAAGACAAATACCATATGACTTCACTCATATGGGGACTTTAAGATACAAAACAGGTGAACATAAGGGAAGGGAAGCAAAAATAATATAAAAACAGGGAGGGGGACAAAACAGAAGAGACTCTAAATACAGAGAACAAACTGAGCGTTGCTGGAGGGGAGGTGGGTGGGGGGATGGGTTAAATGGGCAAGGGGCAGTAAGGAGGACACTTGTTGGGATGAGCACTGGGTGTTCTACGTAGGGGGTGAATCACCGGAATTTACTCCTGAAATCACTGTTGCACCATATGCTAACTAACTTGGGTGTAAATTAAAAAACAAATTAATTAATTAATTTTAAAAAATAATAAAAGAAAACTTCCTTATCTAGCATAAGAGTTAAATTATTGAGCTATTTTAATAGAAATTGTCCTAAAATACACAGCATAGTTTCCATCTTTCTAAAAAAAAAGAACAATGAACATAATTTACACTGTTAATGGTGAATCATGGTTATTGAATATAGTACAGTAAATAAATACAGGGTTGTGGGGATTTTTATCAACCATATGTGTGCTGTTAGTAGGTATTCTCCCAAAACTCCACTCATTCTCACTTGCTGTGGGCTGGAAGTCCAAATAAGCAAGTTTGTTAGGATTGTATGTAAAGTAAAAGTCAATAAGGAATAAAAGTAGTAAAGTCCATGCCTAACACCAAACGCTCTGGTCTTCGTATAGCAGTCTACAACAAATTCTGAATAAATTTTACGTGTGTAGAAGGTAACAATCAAGGTACTTTCTCCTCACACAGATGTCCAGTCATTCCGTCATTATTTATTGCAAAGACTTTTATCCCCCCTCTGAGATCTTTGATAAAAATCACTTGACTATCTATGTGTGGCTCTCTCTCTAGATTTCTCATTATTATTCCATCTATCTGTAGGATCCTTCCTTCTTAGTTGCTGAACTTTATAGTAAGTTCCAGAATAAAGTAGTGTCAGTTCTTCGGACTTTGTTTTTTATAAAACCATTTTGCCTCTCCCAGGTACTTTAGCTTTCCATATGAATTTTAGAGTCACCTCATCATTTCTAAAAATGGTTGTTGGACTTTTCCTTGAGACCGCATGAAATCTATGGTCAAGTTGAGCAGAATTGTCACCTTTACAATATTGAGGCTTCTGATCTACGAACATTGAGTGTACTTTCCATTTACCTTGGTCTTTTTCAACGTCCCCAGCAATGGTTCGTGGTTTTCGATGTACTGGTCTTGCACATCGTTTGTTAAGCTGAATTCAGAGTATTTTGTTGTTGATGTTATTGCCCAGGGAATTTTTTTATTCTCTGTTTATATTATGTGTTAGCATATAGAAATACGCCTGATTTCTGTATGTTGCTCTGGGAGCCTGTAACCTTGTTAAATTCACATGATAGTCCTAGTAGATTTTTTTGTAGCTTCCTTAGTTCTTTCGTATTTGCCAAATCACACCCCGTGCAAATAAGACAACGTAACTTCTTTTTCAACGTGTGGACCTTCTGTTTCTTTACCTTGGCTTCTTGCACTAGCTAGGACGTGTCCAGGACAAACTTGAAGAGAAGTGGTCATCCTTGCATTGTCACCCGGGTGGAAAACATTCATTCCTCTACTATTAAATACAACGCTAATCATAGGCTTTAGGAAGATGCTTTTTATCATACGGGACTTCCCTTCTATACCTAGCTTGCTAGGAGATTGTATCACAAAAGTGTGTGGAATTGTATTAAAGTTTTTTGCATTTATTGAGGCGATTATATGTTTTTCACCTTTATTTCATAAGCGTGCTATGATAAATTACCACAAACTCAGTGGCTTAAAGTAACACAAATGTCTTCTCTTCCAGTTCTGTTGTTTAGCCTTCTGAAGTGTATGTCACCGGACTAAAATGAAGGTGTTGGCAGAACCGCCTTCTTTTCTGGAAACTCTAGGAGAGCACCCATTTTCCTGCCTTTTCCAGCTTCTAGAACCTCCCACATTCTTTGGCTAATGACCGTCTTTCTCCACCATAAAAGTCAGCAAAGGTGGGTCAAGTCCTTCTCACATTGAATTACTCTGACCTCCTCCTTGATAGCCATATGCCCCTCTGCCCTCCTCTGTCACTTATGAGAGTCTTGTGGTTACACTAGGTTTGCCCAGAGAATTCAGGATAATCTCCCCATAACAAGATGTTTAATCTGAATCACATCTACAATGTCCCTTTTGCCATGTAGGGTAATCTAACCACAGGTTTGGCAGATTTAGGGCATGGATATCTTTGGGGGGAGGTCATTATTCTGCACATCACATACGATGTATTATATTAACTGATTTGGGGATTTTCAGCCAACCTTGCATTTGCATGGTAAGACCTAGTTTGTCATGGCGTATATCATTTTTACATAATATTGGATAAAATTGGCTAAAATTTGAAGAATTTTTGCATCTATATTCATAAAGGATATCAATCTCTAGTTTTCTGTCCTTATGGATGTCATTGTCTTGCTTTGGTATTAGAGTAATGCTGGCCTCATAAAATGAGTTAAGGATTTTTCTTTCCTCCTCTCTTTTCTGGAGGAGAATTGGTATTGTTTCTTCTCTTAATGTTTCACAAAACTCACCACCAAATTCACACTGATTTTTTTTTGTAGGGCTATTTTAAATTACTGATTCCATTATTTTACTTTATACAGAAATATTCAAATTTTCTGTTTTTCCTTGAGTGGTCTTGATAGTGTGTGTGTTTTCAAGAAATTTATCTAGTTCACACAGGCAGTCAAATTTGTTAACGTAAACTTGTTGGTAATATTCTTTCGTAAGTTTGTTCACATTTTTTTATCGTTCTTTGAATGTCTGTAGGGTCTGTAGTGATCTGTATCATTCAGGTACTGATAATATGTGTCTTTTTTCTTTTTTCTTGATCAATAAAAGCTATTCTATCTGATTAGTCATTTTTTTAAAAAAAATTACTAGCTTAGGTATTATTGATTGTCTCTACTTATTCACTTTCTATTTCCTTTACTTTACTTCTGATTTTTTTTCTTTCTTCCACTCAGATTTAATTTGGTATTCTTTTTCTAGCATCTTAAGGTGGAAACTTCAAGCATTGATTTGGAATCTTTCTTCTTTTGTCAGCTTCTGTGTTCTCACTAAGATCTACCTCAGCCACATCCTACAAATTTTGTTATATTTATATCTTCACTTATTTCATTATTTCCACTTTTGGGGGACTTTGCCATATCTCTCCTTTTCTCTTCTTGATTTCTAACTTATGTTGTGACCACAAAATATTACTCTGTGTAGTTGTTGGTTTGCAAACCGGCCCCTGTATGAGGAAGGCAAGGAGAAACCAAAGAAAGAGGCAGACCACTTGAGATTGGCCAGGTGGCTTTTTCCAGCCTCTGGCTTGTTTTTTCATTTAGTTAATAGAGACTTTCCAAAGGCAAAATATTTTAAGTTTAATGAATTCAAATTTATCAATATGTTCTTTATGCTTGCTTCCTTATGCTTTTTGGCATCATATTTAATTTTTTTTTTTTTTACCAAATTCAAAGTCACAACTTTTTATTCTGTTTTCTTCCAGAAGCTTTATAGTTTTAATTTTTTTCTAGTGTTTATTTATTTTTGAGAGAGAGATAGAGACAGGCAGACAGAGTATGAGCTGGGGAGGGGCAGAGAGAGTGGGAGACACAGAATCCGAAGCAGGCTCCAGGCTCTGAGCTGTCAGCACAGAGCCCGATGTGGGGCTCGAACTCATGAACCGTGAGATCATGGCCTGAGCCGAAGTCAGACTCTTAACTGACTGAGCCACCCAGGTGCCCCCAAAAGCTTTACAGTTTTAGAGTACAAGTTTAAGTCTGTAAATCTATTTTGAGTTAATTTTTTATATGATACAAGGTATAGGCCAAAGCTTATATTTTACATATTTTCTGGGAAAGGCATTCTCATGAGGATAATCTTTCTCCCACTCGACTGCATACAAATGGGCTTGGACCTGGAGTATTTCCTTACCAAGAATTAAAGAGTCCACACAGCCTGCCTTGGGCTTACCACCTTGGGTGAGAATATCTATGCTTGTTTCAGGCTCACTGAGTATTCTTGTCTCTGCTTAAAGTGTGTGCATCGTATGGTTCCTGGCCAGCCCCACTGCTACCTCTGTCCTCTGAGGGAAGGGGACAGGCCTCCTTCTACTGCAGCACAAGAGAGTTGCGCTCAGGCCAGTTGCATTGAGCCCACAGATCAGTGTGAGGAGAACTGACAGGTTAAAAATATGGAATATTCCAATTCATAAGCACGATATACATCCATCTATATTTAGGTCAGGAGACCCCAACTTCTTCTACAGAGGATTAGATAGAAACACTATCTTTTTTTAATGTTTATTTATTTTTGAGAGAGAGAGAGAGAAAGAGTGCGAGAAGGGGAGGGGCAGAGAGAGAGTGAGACACAGAATCGGAAGCAGGCTCCAGGCTCCGAGCTGTCAGCACAGAGCCCGATGTGGGGATTGAACTCACGAGCTGCAAGATCATGACCTGAGCCAAAGACCGTGGCCTAACCAACTGAGCCACTTGGGCACCACGAAATACCGTGTTTTGAGCGGGAAGAAGCAAAGTCAAAGGTATTACGCTGCTACTTACGTAAGAGAAAACAAATTTCTACGAGAGTTTTATTGACAAAATTCAAAATCTAATCCAGGTATACCTCGTTTTATTTTGCACAACAAAGGTTGTGGCAACCCTGCGTCAAGCAACCCTGTCAGCACTATTTTTCCAACAGCACTGGCTCACTTCATGTCTCTGTGTCCCCGTTTGGTAATTTTGTCAATATTTCAAACGTTTGCATTTTCATTATATTTGTTACGGTGATCTGTGATCAGTGATTACAACTCACTGAAAGTTTAGATGATAGTTAGTGTTTTGTTTTTTAATGTTTATTCAATTATGAGAGATAAAGGGTAAGCAGTGAAGGGGCAGAGACAGATGGGGACAGAGGATCCGAAGCAGGCTCCACACTGACAACAGTGAGCCTGACACAGAGCTTGAACCCGCGAGCCTTGAGACCACGACCTGAGCTGAAGTCAGAGGTTCAGTGACTGAGCCACACAGGTGCCCCAGATGGTTAGTGTTTTAAGCAATAAGGTATTTTTTTAATGAAGGCATGTACGTTGTTTCTTAGACATAATACTATTGTTCCCTTAACAGACTACCGTAGACTTTGAAGGTGATTTTATATGCACTGAGAAACCAACAAATTCATTTGAGTTGCTTTGTTTGTGATATTTGCTTATTCGCGGTGTCTGGAACGAAATCCACAACATCTTCAAGGCATGCCTGTACTAATAACTGAGTGTGTTTTTTTGCAACATGAGTATACTAATAAGAAGAATAAAATTCTCTTTATAAGGGAAAACATTTTACTTAATTAAAAGCTTGGCCTGGTGATACTGATGTACACTGTATCTTTCAGCACAGCTATAGTTATTCCAAGTATAAAGAAAACACGATGCTTTGCCATCTAGTTGTAAAAAATCCACTTTCAAACTTAACTTTATTATTTCTCATTTTGACATGATGGTTACGCACTGTGAATTAAGAACATATCCATAAATGTCGCAATACATCTCATATTTATGCAGGTTTATAAATTTTCCCACCTAAGTTTTCTTCTGACCCACTCATACATTTATCGGCATCAGTTAGTTTCTTTTGCAACAATAGCTGACCGATTCAGTTACCTTAGGTATAAACCCAGACATAGGCCAATCTACTTCCCACTCTCAACTCCTTTGGATAGACAGAAAAGAGATCTTTTCTTTCCAGTGTCTTCATACGTCTGGTTTGGGAAGCAGAAGGATACGTCTTGAATCCTCTTGGACTGTCCATTTGAAAGCCATCCCTGAGTACTGCGAGTTCACTCCTCATGGCCGCTGTCCCTGGGCTGTCAGTTACCACGTAGAATTCTGGGACCAGGAGATTGATCTGCAATAGGAAATTGCTCTCTTCTCCACGGATGTCAAAAGAGGTAGACTGGGCCACCCGTTTCGTGATCAAAAGGCACTTTCATCTGCCTGAGCCTGAGACACCTATGCCAGCATATATGAATTTCTATTGAAAGGCTGGAAAAATTTACAAAAGAAAATGATCCACATGAAGAGGAAAGGGCGCAGCTACGGGTTGAATAAAACTCTTCCAAATTCACAGGGAAAGCACGTACGGTTTGCTCACAACGGTGACATCCTAAGTGAGTCCCAACTGGTTCGTTTGCCATCAGAAAAGTGCCTCCGTCCAAAAATTCTCGCCAAACTTTCCCCTCCAGAATTTCCTGCCATTTCTTGAAGACCATCAGCCTGACCCAGAGGGTCCCCCCCTAACACACAAAGCTCCGCAGACCATCATCAATTCCTCTCTCACCATTAGTGCATTTCCTGAACTTGAGTCATTGACCCTGGGGTTTAGTACTAGCCAGATGCTAATGTTGCTTCTCAACCTTCTAGGTTCCAGACAGGCTGATGGCAGGCCCCCAAGGATAGACCTGGGGGGAAGGGGTCTGTTTAGGGTGGTTCCAGCTCAAGTTGAAGATGCACCTGCTTCTATCATAGACATCTATCTCTTGCAGCAATACCACACACACACACACACACACACACACACACACACACACACTTCTCTGAGCCAAACACGCATTTTCAGGGCTAACACGAATACACAGTGAGGAAGGAAACTCTCTAACAATCTGAAAGATTTCCATCTCCAACATCACTAAGCTGGTTTCCATCTGGGGTTTTGCAGAGTGAGAATAGCTCCACATCCTTAGTATATGGCTGTCCCCTTACTGCACCCATCACCCCCTAAAAGGACCTTTCTAATAATGGCTTAAGTTCTTATCCAAGGGCCTTGGCTCTACATAGTTATAATTCGAAAGAAGGAAACGATGTGTCTTATTAAATTCATCAGTTAAAAATATAACATTATAACAGCACCCAAATTCCACCTGAAAATATTTCTTGATGGATGATAGTCAATTACTTGAGGGAATGGAACTTTCTGATAAGTCTCTGTGATTTGTTTTTTTTTTTTTAACTGTGTTGCTTTTTTAATTCCCTGGAACATAGAGCTGCTTAAAAATACATCCTCTGAGTATATTTTTTCACCCTAAAACACCATGAATATTTCAATAGACCGATGAATAGCTTTAAGTTCTTTGCTGTGCTAACAGAATTTATCATTAAAGGTACTAGAACAGTGTATGATTTATTTCATTTCAAGGAAAATGAAATATAAACTAGAATTCCTCATTTCTGTAAACCCACGGGTTTATGGCTAACAATGTTTCAAATAAAATCATACAATTCTGGCCGTGAAGTCAGTGTCTAAAGAAAAAAGACATAAATCAGGAGAGAAATAAAAAGTAGGAAGATAATTTTATGCTTCCTCCAGGAGCTGGACCGTCAGACTCTGTGTCGCTGTGACAGCGACAGTCTGGAATCCGAGGTCTTCAGTTGTGGTGTTCTTGTAACAAGACACGCACTTGACTTAGTCCTAGTTTCTGGATCCTTGCAAGCCAGTAACGAATGAAAGTCACTTAATGATGCAAGTCTGGGTCCACTGGACACTTCACTCTCTAGCAATTTACTTCATATTTTACTGGGCTTAAAACAGTTACGTAAAAGATCGAGGGGGCTAGTTTCCTTCTCACCTTCCTTCAAATAAATATGCTCCAAAGTTATTTACATTATTACAATCTATTCCCATCTGTCTGAATTTATTAGCTGATAACAATAATTTGAACGCCCTTTGGTGTCCCACGCTGAGCTAAGAACTGTGCTTATAGAAAAACGGCAGATTTACTCTATTCGCCTACGTTCTGAGATATGAAGTCTAACAAAGGAAAGACAAATAAACACAGAAATAAATAAGCAAACCAAAATAGCAAGGCACACTTGTAAAGACTGGCTAACCAAGAGAAAAGGTCTAGCTGTTTTTGCAGATGCGTGAATCTGATGTCCCCGCCTCCCGCCCCCCAGACTTCAGCTTTTCCAGTATTACTATGATGGAATTAATCACCTAGTGTCTCCTGATATTTGTAACTTTTTTTTGCCTATTGAGTTAGTCATTTTAAAATTACTAACTGGTTACTCCAAGATTCTTTCTGTTTTTACTGAGATAATCAAGTTGTCTAGAGTTCTAAAAATCCAATAATAATTAAAAAGCATCCAAGATACATCAAACAAATCCTAAACCTACATTGAAATAATAGTGCTTTGGAAACCATAAGCTGAACCCCCACTCCATTATAAGCCTCAGGAATTTGGTGGTGGTCAGTGTTTTGACCTTCAGGGATCTGACCGGTGATGGCATCCCTAGAAATGAAATAGATACTTCTTCCTAAGGTTATTATTCTGCCATAAAATCAGAAAAACTCTAATCTGGAGGGCGGGTCTAGTCCTAACTCGAAGTTAGCTTTGTGGGGATTCACAGCCTCTTGTCCAGTTCCCAGACCTCAGTCAGCTGTGGACCCAAAGCCATCTGATGGAGAGGTGATGGTGATGTTCTGTGAGGAAGGATTCTATAAGTACATGGAGACTGGAAAGTCCCTGTAGGAGGATCCCAGAACAGAAACTTAGGCCTTAAGAGTAAAGCCGCTAACAAAACTTTTCCATTGGAAAAGCAACTCCTTGCTTAATTTTGGGCTCTGGTAAAGACAGACGTCCACCATGGATCACCAAGTGACCATGCCACTCAAAGCGTCCCTCATTACCTGAAAGTTATCTGATCCACTGAACCATCCCCAACTGGATGTTCATAGCAACTTTTCACCGTGAAATGCAAATGGCACGGCATCAGCTATCCGACGCTGTGCCTTTCCCTGGTTTTACCTAGGCACATAAGGGCGTAGTGTGGCTCACTGGAGACCATTGGTGTAACAATGCACCAGGTGTACTTGTAAAGTGAGTCCAATGGAACGTATGAGAAATCTGCCCAAGTAAGTGGCCAAAACTATGACAGCTGACAGCACTCTTCACCACTTCACACGTAAGGCTTCATGGAGAATTCTGCACGACCGATCTTGCGTAGCCTCTCCACCTCACCCTCCAATCCATGTGTTTCCCACATGCAAAACACATTCACCCCTTCCAAGCCTTCTAAAGTCTCACCCAATCATGTCATCAAGCTAGAGGCCCATGATCTCTTTATCTGCATTAAAGTCAGATATAGAAAAGGCTCCTTAAGATCATCAGCTCTTGGGGCACCTGGGTTGCTCAGCTGGCTAAGCTGACTAAGCATCTGACTTGTTCTAGGCTCAGGTCATGCGCTCATAGTTCATGGGTTCAAGCTCCGCATCGGGCTTTGCGCTGGCAGCACGGAGCCTACTTGGGATTCTCTCCTTTCCTCTCTCTCTGCCCCTCCCCTACTCGTGTGTCTGCCCTCTCTCTCTTTCTCTGTCTCTCTCTCAAAAATAAATAAACTTTTAAAAAAAATTTTTAAAAGATCAACTCTTAGTCTAGAAACCCATGAAGCAAAAAGTCAAGTTATCTATCCCCATACACCTGATATACAATGTTGAAATAAGACAGGATATTTGCAATCAACACTCCCATTTAAAAATGAAGTGAGGAGAGGTATCTGAGAGTCACTGGTCCACGGCGATCCCAAAACACATCCAGAAACGTGTCAGGACTCCCTAAGGACAATAAACGTTCCGTGACTAAAGCCTAATTCTGTTCTCTAGCAATTCTTCATGGTTCTTGGCTCCTCTCTCGGGGAGTCGAAGCTTTGCCCCCTCAGAGATCGTTGTTCCCCCCACCCCACCGCTGAAGAAATGTCTCGCGTTTGCACACAAGTAGCCTCTCAGCCCATTTCCTGCCCATAAAAAGTTGGGGGGATCCAGAACCTCTTCACATTTTAAATTGATTCTGTCTCTTTTGGTTCAAGTTGGGAAAATCCTTTAAAAACATTATGAGCTTTCTACAGAGTGACTGGGATTCACCCTGTACCCCAAGCTAAAACCGTAATTTCTTTCAAGACATATCCCTCTCCACTTGGAGCTTCGTGTAGAACTGCTGGAGGGTTATGCCCTTAAGATCATTTAAAAGCCCTTCTGCCAGCTGAAGAAGTGGCTAGCACCATCTCGAAGCTTTCAGAGGTCCTACAGCCATATCCCTCACTAGATCTCTGCCCTGTATTTTTTAGTTTGAGACTCATTTGCCCGTAGGAAAGGCTAGAGATGAGAAACTATTTTATTTTCCAACAGCGGGTCCTGTCTCTTGAATTTCCCCTAAATTCTGCTTACAAATGGAATAGTTTGCTCTCTTGTTAAGCATTTCCTTAGTAGACACAGCTAAAAGAAGCAAGCCATGGGTATTGTCAACATTCTACCTGGAAATCTCCTTAGCGAGATCCTTAAGTTCCGGTGCGTTTTCTATCTCCCAAGCTACTTGGGAGACGGATTTGCAAACGAGTGACAGATTTGCAAACTGCTTCCCTACCACAAGCCTTCAGTTATGCTTTTCCCAGTCTCCCACAGCAGATTCCTCACCTCCCAGACTGTGCTCATTGCCTGGTTCCAAAGCCGATCCTTCATGTTTTAGGTTCTTATGTAGAATTGCCCCACTAGAAAGTACTGATTTTTCTCCGGTTATCTATTGCCATATAACAACCACCCCGGAACATAGAGGCTGCAATCAAAACAAACAAATGTAACACAGTGGTTTATTGTCTCTTATGATTCTGTTGACTTCTTATGAGTGGTTCTCATGCTGGTTTTTCCTTCCTTTAAAAAATTTTTTTTTAACATTTATTCACTTTTGAGAGACAGAGAGCGACAGAGCATGAGCAGGGAAGGGACAGAGAGAGAGAGGGAGACACAGAATCTGAAGCAGGCTCCGAGCTGTCAGCACAGAGCCCGACACGGGGTTTGAACCCATGAACCGTGAGATCATGACCTGAGCCAAGGTCGGATGCTCAACCTACTGAGCCATCCAGATGCCCTTTTCCTTCCTTTTTAAGCTAAAGGGCCAGCTGGGGGCTGGGCTCAACCAAGACAGCTGAGAAAGTTGGGTCTCTCTCACTATGGCCCTTCATTCTCAGGGAGGCCACACAAGGTTTCCTCACATGCCGTCTTGGGGCAGCATTCCAAATGGATTAATCCCAGTACGCAAACATGTATCATATTTGCTGATGCCCCATTAGGCAATGCAGGTCACCTGTCAAACACAGTCAGTGTAAGAGTGGACCACGCAAGGGCTTGGATACCTAAAGACACGATCCATTGGGAGCCATTAGTGCAACAATCTAACACAGGTAAATAGGACTGGGGGTCCAAACAGAATGCAGGTTCCGAGTAAACTTCACCAGGAAGTTGGCCAGACGTTGGCTGATTCTACTGCTCTGCCTTGTATCTGTCAACACATGTGAATGGCTTGATGGGAATTTCTTACGACCAGTTAAAGAAGGAAGAAAAATCAAGAACCTGATTTGTTTATACCAGACAGAAGCTGCTTAGGAAAGACGGTGGTGAAGGGAAATACCCCCCGGGGCAGGTACGCAGGTGGTGCTTTTATTTTCTTTGTAACGTGAGAGGAAAAATGAGTTACAGCTATGCCCTGGTTCATATCATCAGGATTAGAAAATTGGTAATAGTGAGGTCTAGGAAGAAGTATATGTATGGGCCTCAACAAATGGGCACGGAAAGTGAAGGCATTTATGTCTTATATCAAAGCCACTCTCTCCTGCAGAGGACCGGCCTTTGAGGGAACCAGGAGGACTGTTTGTAGCAGAGGCATGACACCGAACCTCTTCCACAAAACCTCATTGCTTCAACAACTTCTCCCTTACTCATTGTCGCAGTATCCCACCAAGCAGGGGTCAAAAGTGTGGTCAGCTAAGCGTCATCCTGGGCTCATGCCGGTGGAGTTGACTGATCTCACCATGCTTCCCGTCACCAGGAAGCTGCTGCCTAGGTGGCATGGTCTTCTGAAAGCTCTGTCATGGCACCAGCTGGGAAACCGTCCCTGTGAGGTTGGGATTCTCTCCTACGGGGTGTGATAAATGTCCTAAACTGGGCAACCAATACCCACGCGGTCAAGGCCATAGCCGGCATACGTGGAATGCATGGCAGGTAACCAATGGGGGGATCGAGGAGAGTGGGGCCATCTCTGTTTTACCAAATGACGTTCGCTTCTCATCCCTGCTACCTTGACCTGATGGGTCTGGAGGGCTAATGTCCAAGGGAAGAAGGCATCTACTACAAAACATGGTAATATTTCTAATGCATTGAAAGCTGAGATTGCACCCTGGCCTTCGGGGACCCCTTACGCGGCTAAACCGGCAGGCAGAAAAGGGGTCCCCGGCTGTCGGGAGCGATCCTGATGACCGGAGACAACTTGGGTTTCTATTCTATAACGTGGACAAGAAGGTCTATTTTTGAATTCAGGAATGTACTAGGGCACCTCTTATTATTCCCTTATTCAATAGTCCTAGAAAATCATGGCAAGTTCACAGTGATAGCACCCCCGAGGGCCCCCGTGTTAACCCACAAAGGCTGGCGTTACCCGTCCAAGTAACGAAGTCTATCCTGTCAACGCGTGGGCCGACAGCAAATGGAACACAAGACGGCAAGAGAAAAATGCAGCCACTACTATGATCTTAGCCCCAGACGAGCTAGAGAGGGCGGCAGCAATAGCCATACCATGGCACAAACAGGCTGGAACCCACAAGCAGAGGCTGGAACCCCACAAGGATGAACCGAACCTCACGTCAGCTCTTCCTGCCTCTGGCCTTGGTGACAAGAGGGTTCTGCAGAAAGAATCCTTCATCACAGAGCTAGAAACACACGCTCAGAAGTCAGAAAAGCTGGAGGAGGGGTCAGGGCAAAAGATGGATCAATGAATTGCGGCCTGGCTGCTAGGTCGTGGCAGCGAAGTGAATCAGCAGCTCAACAAAACCATGCGTATCGCTCGGTGTTTCCGTTAAAACTTCACTTTTATTTACTTTTAAATGTTTTTTTAATTTTTTTTTAATGTTTATTTTTGACAGAGAGAGAGAGAGAGAGACAAAGCATGAGCAGGGGAGGGGCAGACAGAGAGGGAGACGCGGAATCCAAAGCAGGCTCCAGGCTCCCAGCTGTGAGCACAGCCGGACCCGGGGCTCGAACTCACGGACTGTGAGCTCATGACCTGAGCCGAAGTCGGATGCCCAACCGACTGAGCGACCCAGGCGCCTCTTAAATGTTTTTTTTTTTTTTCTTTTTAATTCAAGTTAGTTAACATACGGTGTAGTCTTGGCTTTAGGAGTACAACCCCCAGGGCTCATCCGGAAAAGTGTCCTCAGTACCCATCCCCCCCTTATCCCATCCCCCACCCCACCTCCTCTCCAGCAATCCTCAGTTTGTTCTCTGTATTTAAGAGCTTCTTGCGATTTGCCCCCTTGACTGTTTTGATCTTATTACTTCCCTTCCCCTGTGTTCCTCTGTTGAGTTTCTCCAATTCCACATGAGAGTGAAATCACGCTAAGGGAAATAAGTCAGCCAGAGAAAGATAGATATCACAAAACTTCACTTTTAATATACCGTTTACCCATGTGTCATCCCATCTAATAAAAACCCTCTGAAGCAGGTATGTGATAGGCAGAATTCTAGAAGGGATGTTTCAAACATAATTAGGGTCCCTACTCAGGCGACCTTAACACGGAGAGATTATCTAGATGGGCTTGCTCTCATCCCATGGGTCTTTCAAAAGCAGTTTTCTCCCCCTCGTAGTAGCAGAAGTCATCAGAGAATTGAAAAGTGAAAAGAAATCTATGCCGTTCCCATGGCCTGAGGCTGGAGGGACTACATGAGGGAATGCAGGGGGCCTCCAGAAACAGAGGACGGCCTCCTGCTGACAGCCAATAAGATCATGGGGGACCTCAGCCTTACAATCCCAAGAAAGTGAATTCTGCCAAGAGCAAGAATAAGCTTGGAAATGGATTTTTCCCAGACCAGGCTGACGGCTTCGTTCCAGCATTGTGATACCCTAAGCGGAGAACCCGCCCGTGCCCTGTTGAACTGTGGACCTACAGAACTATGAGCTAACAAGTGGGCATTTTTTAAGCTACTAAGTTTGGAGTTGTTATGCAGCAACAGAAAACTAATAAGAGGTATCGTAGTTATTCTTGTCTTGGAGGGCCTAAAAAGTTAAGTGATTTCCCCAAGATCCCTTAAATTTCTAAAGGCTCTATCATTATCTTGTTGCCCATGAAGCATTTGGGCAAAAATCCATTCCATTATCTCATTGTCTTGTATCATGTTTCTCTCCTGAATTATATCTGTCGGGAAATGATGGTATAGCTCTATGGGAAATACGCCTTTCATATTTACGGTTCGATAAAAGAATCTGTTAAATGCATGAGACAGAATGAGAAGACAGGCACCAGAAGGCACAGGTCACTAGGGTCAGACTTGAGAACCTACAGCTTCAGGAAGAGGGGAAATTATTCTGGGAGGGTCAAAAGGTAAGAAACAAGCTAAAAGTCTGAGAGGAGGTAGGCGTTCGCAGCGTGGACGCAGTGAAGAAGCGACCGACGTAAGAGCTGGGAAGTAAAAACGAATCAAGGTGATTCGGGGGGAGAGGCCACCTGGGGGCCTTGGATCGGGGTCAGAGAGAGGCTCGTGGAAGCGAAGAGGGACCAAATAATCTCTGAGGTGACCTCAACATCCTCTAGTCTGTGGTTTCCTCACTTTCATAGCGTCTTCGTCACCAGTGTTCTCCTTCCTGCTGCCGGGTGGGTCTTGAGTCAGCAGATAGGTACAAGTAGTGAAGACAGCTCGGGGACTTGAGGCTGCAGAGGAGATCTGTTCTTTCTTGGCCACCAGCAATCAACTTCACGGAGCCCGTGCTAAACTGTGGCATCACTGCACCTTCCGGGCGGGGATGTTTGTCTTTCTCGTGGACTTCGGAATTATTACGGATTCTACATTCCATCCCTCACGCTTCCATTCCACATAAGGAGAAAATGGGAGGAAAGAACTACCTAAATAAATCCCTGGGTGTTGAGAATGACAGTGCAAGGAGAAGCAAGCCATGATCTGTGGCTACCAGGGTTTCCTATGGGCGTACAAAAAGATAATTCTTACCACCGTTTCCCACAAAGTGAGAGCCAAACTTCCTTGTGTAATTAGAGGATTATGTAACATATACCGAACACTTACTCCTGTCTAGACCCCTTCCCTTTCAGATGGAAGGAGAAGCAGTTGATGCCAGAGTCTAGGGCTCCTCCTCTTCCAGGAAGCGGTGCAGTAGGGATGAAAGGACTCAGGGACTGATGGGGCTTAGCTAATCAGAGACAATATGAAGCCTTCTCGGTATTTTTCTGGTGCTTGAGGAGGGACTTAAACCTGCGTGGATACAAATCTGGAGGTACTTGAAAACACACAATCCTGAATTTGTGTAATCATAAAAATGACAAGCATCAGCCGTCAATAAAGAGCTGACATTTATTAAGTCGTAACTCTATGGCAGACTGCGGGCTCGACCTCTTATATGAATTATGTCATATATGTCGTATAATCGTCACAAGAACCCTATTCAATAGGTAATGCTATTATCCCCATTTTTGGCAGATGTGGAACTGTGTCACTAAGCTCTTCCTTCGGGAGAGGGCTTACCGACTAACTGCTAGAAAGCTCTTTTTAGCCATCAGATGCAGAGTACCTAAAGCCTCCTTTCCCACAGCCATGCCTTCCCAGACGGCTCCTACCAGGGACCAATCCTGTGGGGGCAAACTTGGCGTGATACAGGACAACTCTAATGGTTTAGTTTATCTTCGGAACTTCCTGTGGGATGGGCCAAGATGATGTCCGCCCTGCTGCTCACTCACACTTCCTTACCTCATCTTCCGTACGTGTTGATCCCACAGACCTAACACCCTGAGACACATCCCTAAAAACATCCATTTCAGAGTCTGCTTCCCAAAGAACCCACCAGCAACACCATTTTACAGATAAAACGATAGAGCAAGAAACCCCTCGCTAAATCCATCACTCGCCACGGACCAAGTGGCATGGACCCTTGGGACCAAGACTGCTTAAATATATGAATCTCGCTTAAGACCACCAAGACTGATCCATCCAGAATTTGGAACTGGACTCTGGGATGTGTCTCCAAGAAAGAAGGCTGGGAAGGCCCTGTTGGGACAGCCACGGAAGCCTGTGAATGCTGGCTGGGGCTCCACCTCTCCTGAAGACAAACAAGGTCTGTCTGCTTGGTGCCCATTGTGACCACAGGGGGTGACACACAGACCGTTGTGACAGCATACAAAACAACCAACTTGACCTCGTCCTCTCCAACTCATAGCCTCTTTGCTAAGAGTGTCAGTTAAAACAAAAACAAAAACCTGAGCCACAGAATCGGGGCATCTTAGCACGTTGTTAACTATGCAAAGAGTCTCTTACAAACTCAGGTCCTTTATTTTGGCCCTCAGTGTTTGTGTTGCACAGATTTCACGGTAAGTAAAATTATTTCCAGTAAGAGGTACAGGAAGACTAATTTATGCAATTTTGTTGTAAACATCGCTTCTCATTGTCTTCTGAAATATTGTATTTGAAGCTATTATGACTTTTGAAAATTGCATCTTGATGAGTTTCTTGGGGGACACTGTGATTAAGAGGCATGATACCTACCAAATGATGAACTAATAGAACATTCTATAAGAAAGAGTTTATCAGGGCTCCTGGGTGGATCAGTCGGTGAAGCATTCGACTCTTGATTCGGGCTCAGGTCAGGATCTCACGGTTCCTCGGTTCGAGCCTTGCATCGGGCTCTGTGCTGACAATGTGGAGCCTGCTTGGGATTCTCTCTGTCCTTCTCTCTCTGCCTCTCTCACACTCCCTCGCCCTCTCTCAAAATAAATAAATAAACATTTTTTTAAAAAAAAGAAAGAATTTAGGGGTGTCTGGGTGGCTCCGTCGGTTAAGTGTCCGACATCAGCTCAGGTCATGATCTCATAGCTCATGAGTTCAAGCCCCGCGTTGAGCTGTGCTGACAGCTCAGAGCCTGGAGCCCGCTTTGGATTCTGTGTCTCCCTCTCTCTCTGCCCCTCCCCAGGTGCTCCCTGTCTCTCTCAAATACAAATAAACATTAAAAAAAAATTTTTTTAATGTATGTCCAAAAGCAAAACAAAACACAAGCAACAACAACAACAAAATGTCTCAAAATTTACCATCCAAATCCAAAATGGAAATACAATAGCTCTTCTTGGATATTCCCTCAATACGAAACATGGACGGAATCCATTCAGTCCACTGGAAGTAGAGCAGTAGAATGGAATAATTCTTAAATTTCTTCCTTGAGACCCTTTAAAATGCTCTGTGATAGTTAAAATAAGTTATTTAAAAATTATACACCCATCTCTGCACTTTAAAGATGCTTTTAGTGTTGGGGTTTTGCAGGGGGGGAGGGGGAGAGGCGGGTGGGGAAGTGAAACGAAGAGAAACGGGTACCCTCAGCAGCCGTAAAGGCTGAAATATCGGACAAGCCGACAGACATAAGAAAAAGCAAGATGAGACGGAGACCAGAAACTGCCACCCACCACAGTTCTGGTGTCAGCCTGTCCAAAGCTGAGGCCAGATCTACACAGCGAGGAGGGAGATAGATTGGGTCGTAAATTGCCACCATCAATGATGGAGAAAAATGAGATTACACACAGCAAATGACACCCAGTCGGGATAATTCAGTTTGTCAATCCTCCTAGCTAATAAGCCTCCGTTACAGTTTGATGTGTGGGGGAGAACCCAGCCTTGTCCACACAGAAGAATCAATCCATCCTAGAAGCCGCTGTCTTCGTCATCTTTGGAGTCCTGACCCCCCCAGAGGCGGGAAGAGCTAAAGACTTGGAAGTCCCCAGTGGCAGCCACCCCACCCCTCCACCCGAGGCCTTGGCCTCATCTGAAATCGTAAAATAGGTACGTAAGGAAGATTCCAGACACGCTGAACGCATCCTGTCCCGACAGACAGGTCTCTCGTAAGCTCAGAGGAGCGGCAAAGCACAGGTTGCCTGATTTTCAGATGCCACGGAGACTCAACTTCGTTACGGCGGTGACGATCACCACCTGAGATCTCTCAGGAATAAACGAATCTAGTAAACCCAATTGCTGTCTCTGGCTTTGGTCGAATCCCATGCCGTGCTAATGTGATCCGCTTCATTCAACACAAGCCACTGCACCGTTCAGAAAGAGCTGTAGCCCCCAGCACTCTGGCCAATGTCAAGCCAGGGGAGTTTTCCAAACGTTCAGAGGAGAAAAGCGGGTTATTACCCCCTCTTGACTCACCTACTTAGTCTGATGTCTTGGAAGGAATAAATGTTGGGAAATCCTTCAACTGGCAGAAATATGTGCCGTCAAAATTAGCGGGCATATCCAGAGCGCCTTCACGGACGAAAAAGAATGCTCTGTAGGCAACTACAGTCAGCGTGAGTTGTTCTTTTAAGGCTCTAGGGCTGTGTCCCCTGAAACCCTGCATCTTGCAGACTTGCTCAAGGATTCCTCAGGGACTGTTGAGTCTACTTGTTCTTTGTCTATCTTTATGTCTAACACAAGGACTAGATCCGGGAAGCCCTGTGGAGCATAAAAATCACGTATTACACATACCAATATCTTCCGTATGCAGAATTTGTGACCCCAGGGAAAAGCCAGTGAGATGATAACCTCTCAGGGAAAATCAGCAGCAAAGAGGAGCTCACAGGCTACCCGGTTGATTTGTATATAACTGTTGATGCAACTTAAGGCAAACACCTCTCCACACCAGTCGTTTTTAGAAAGCAGACAGCATTCTTGAAGAGCTGAACTGCTGTGTAATTAGAATGCATAAATGTGGAATACAATGGTCCTGGAAACAAGAGGTCTCCATCAACCCTTTTTCTGGAATAGGGTCCTCCCCCTGGAGATAGAAATTCCACGCCTGGTGAAAGGAAACCTGGTGAAAGGAAACCCGCTTTGTAAAGTTGCAAAAGAACAGCCAGTTATGAAACCGTCATGACACAATTACCAGTGAATGGTCGTCATTGCTCTTAAAATTTAGTGGCCAATCGATGTATCCCTAGGGGAAAGAGGGCATAAAAGGGTGGACTGCGCAGAGGTCGCGGCAAGCTGTGGAACGGCTTTGGAAATGGGGAAATATTGTTGACGGTGACCATAAGAAAAAGAAGGGCTGCAGAGGGGAGCATTGTGAGGCGGCCCCTGGAATAACCGTACAAAGCAAGTTAGAAATCAAAGGACGGGATCGAGTAGGCAATAGTCCAAATCCTGACAAAATCAACTTGGAAGGGGAGCCGAGCTATGCATGAGAAAGGTCACGGTCCCTTTCTTTGTCTCCAGTGCCTGTGAAGAGACCTCAGGGTGGGGTAGGATGGGGCAACAGCAGCCACCCAGCTGCTGTGGACAGGACCGACTGAAGGAAGCAGCGGGCGGGGCTTCCACTGGGTTCCACTCGGCCGTTCCCCACCCCCCCCCGCCCCGCCCCCAACCCCAGTCGCTCGCGGCGCCCCCTCCTGGCCACGCGGGCAGTGCGCGCCCAGCTCCTGCGCCCAGGCGGACTCCTTGATTTCAGCCCAGAGCGAGACAAGCCCCTCTTTCTCCCGCGTTCACAAAACCCAAAAGACGGAGCCCCTCCAAGCAGCAGACAAAAACTGATCCCCGAGCTTCGGCTTTTTGCTGCTGTCCAGGCTCTTCTCCAGGAATAATTTACTCGGTGACATAGCAGGGAAGGTGGGAACCGGAGGCTGAACCCAAAAGGTTCCCCCAGCGTGGAGCGCCCCCACTTTTGCAGCTTCATCTTGGAGTGGCGGGGGGGGGGGGTGTTGGTTCGGTGGCTTCCGCGCCGGCTCTGGCTTGGGAAGGGGTCGACGGAGTGTCCCCCAACCCCCACCCCCACCCGGGGAGGGGTGTGGGAGGCGGGTGGGCGTCTCCCGGCCTCCCGCTCCTCCCCTCCGCGTCCCCACCCCCTGCCTCTCGGGGACACACTGTGTGGCCGCTTTTCTCCAGCACGCGGCGCTGCGCTCGTTTTTATCCCCGCAGCCGCGCCGGTTCGTGCGCGGCCAGCGGGGCTCAGCCAGTCCGCTGGAATTGAGGAGCGATCATTGAATCTGCGGCTTTCATGACGTCTCCCTGCGTGGCCCATCACTTTTCTCCCAGCCGGGAATTTTTTTTTTTTCCGCCACTCTTGCCTTTTCCCCGTTCCCTCCACCGGGTCTCCCGCCCGCGTCCGAACCCGACGCACACCCCTCCGCCCCTCCGCCCCTCCTTTGACCCCGCGCCCAGCCCTCCTCTCCGCTCGCGGCCAGAGGGAGCCAGTTTGCAGACGGCCGCACCTGGCCGGAGAGGTTGGGCGGGTGGAGGGGTGGGGATCCGCGGGAACCGGGAAGCCAGACCCAGAGCTGGAGGCACCGCCAGGAGAATGGAGTCTCCTAATAGCCTCCCGGGGCTGGTGTGAAATTTGACCACCTGATTCCAGTTTTTCTTTCCTTTTCTTTTCTTTTTTTTTTTTCTTTTTTCTTTTTTTTAAATTTTCTCCCCTCACCATCCATCGTGTAGTGAAATATTAAATCTTGCTCCGTTCCAAGAGAGGAGATCATGATTGAGTGAAACCACCCTGTCCGCAACAAGGTAAGCGGTGCGCTGAGTTGCTCGAAGGCGAGAAGCTGGCATCAATCTGGGCAAAACGTTCCGTGCCCTCGGGTCCCCACCTCCCCCTCCCCAGGCTCCGCCGCCGCTGCATGCTCCACGCTGATGAGAGAAACATGATGCCCAAGTCAAGGGAAAGGCGAGGGAGAAGCCGGTTACATAACAGAAGGGAAATCTGTTTCATATGGTTTTCATTAGCAACTGAAAACTCGCAAGGGGGGGGGGGGGCGGGGAGAGGAGGGGTCTGCATGCCCTGGGCTCAGAGAAACCCAGTCAGTTATTGCAGACATCATTTCAACATCCATTGGCAAAGAAGAAATGCACTGATTAACTGGCAGGGGCGGCTTGCGGTGTAGTCATTTCCAGTTGGGAAAAGCCCATTGTCTTTATGGAAAGCTGTATCCTTGTTCGTTTTTGCATAGAAGAGGGAGACAGAGACGGAGACAGAGAACATGAGAAGGAAGAAAAGGAAAAGTGAGGGGTGGGGAGAAACAGGCAGAGAATGGGAAACAATAAGTCCTAACTGTTCTCTATCAGTAAAACCAGGAATGTATGATATGATGGCTACAAACACTTCTCCCTAGAAGTGAACTGAATTGTTTTGTAATTGGAAGAAAAGAAAAAAAGAAAGAAAGAAAACCCCTTCAGATAAAATGAGATGTTTATGGCATTTAGGGATTGGACAAATCCCCTGACTTGCTTCCTCCTGGGTATATTTTCATTTGCATCAAGACATTAAGCTTGAATTAGTTTTTAACAGAAATAACATTAGTATTCCCCAAACCCAATAAAACCTTGGGTCGATCCACAGGTATATCTCTAGTACCAGCCTCAATATGGAGAGACTTTTAAGGAGGAAACATGTCTTAATAGAAACAGCCCCAGAAATGGGGTGAGGTTAATGGAGAAACAAAATACCAGAATTTTCCAAAGAATCCCGCCTCCACTCCCAAAAAAGGAAGAGAGAGAGAGAGAGAACTCCAGTGTTTGGGAGTTGGAGATTCATTATATGTTTATAGAGTGCCTCCTGCTTGCTTTTATCCAAAGTCTGAAGGTACTAGGCAGCCCCCACCATGCAGGGTTGCAATGCCACATCCTGACTAGCTTCTCACCCTGTCCTACCTTTCTTCTGCGGAAAAGAGGAAGGGGATGCCCAGGAGCTGATTAGAAAGAAAAAGGGGCTTGCTATAGTCAGGGCACTGCTAACTAAGCTTCGCCCATTTTGCCTGGAGAAAGAAAGAGCTGAGTCTCCATGGCGACCCAGGTGGGAGGGGAGAAGGCAGCTCCAGTTACAAAAATGCGTTGGACAAAACTTTCCCCGCTTCAGGCTAAGAAATAAGCCAGCCGCGTACCCTCTGGAGGGTCCCAGGGAATCGGCTCTGCCCAAATTCCTGCCGGCGACCCGTGAGGGGGCTGCCAGAACTGGCCGGCACCCTCTCAAACCTCCCAAAGTTGCCCAGAGGCCACGGAGATGGTTCCGGCAGCAGGTTCCGAATTCAGCACCAAGGCCAGAGCACAGAAGCCAGGTTCCCACCTCCCAGTTGGCTGCCCCGGGAACACTATCAGCTCCTTTGGTGGCAGGAACAATCACTTTCTATAAAGGAAGGATTCTCTTGCCCGTGCAGAATCTGGATATCTGATTATCCACAGAATTGCGTGGGACAGAGAAGCTTGCAAATCATCCATTTCACGCATGGCGGTGCATCAGAGTAACTATTCAAAATCAAGAGCACTAAAACAGCAAAAGATGCAAGCTGAACTAAGAATGGAGAATGACCCTGTCCTCGGGGAGAAAGGGGGTATGCGGGGGGTGCGTGTGCGCGCGCACGCGCGCGCACACACACACACACACACACACACACACCCTGGATCAGTCTTTGATGAGAGTTGCCTAGTTTCAACCAAGTCCCTTTGGTTTCAAAAGCATCCATTCATTTCTTACCCTGTCACTCTCCTCTTCACTTTGAATGGGGCTTCGATGACAGAAAGACTGTAGGAGCACCCTGTCAGCAAGATACCAGTTAACCAAATCCTGTCTAGAGGTCCTTAGACCACAGAGGCAGAGAAATAAATTACTCTTGGTCCAGACCTGACAGACTCTTCCAAAAAAAGAGCCAGTGAGCTCCAGGAAAGGGAAGTAAGTGTGCTAGTGAGGTGAGATGCGGTAACTGTATCTTTAAGCCAGTATGTGAACAGGGCAGCTACATTTCCAAGGTTGCAGGCATAGGAAACAAGGAGGAAACTGTGCAAGAGGGGAGGACTTATTATCACCCGAGTTGCGTTTCAGCATCCATTGAGTGAAAGCAGGTAAGTCTCTCTCGCCATTCTGCCTTCACCTTGGGCAAAATTGGTCTCTGTCCTGCTGTCCTCATCTTTGGTCATAGATCCTCACACCCGCCAATACTGATGAGGAAAAATAGTAGAGAAAAGTGGCAATCACATTTCTAATAGACAGCTTTTAAGAGCAGCAGCCAGGTGTTCCAAGGCACAATTTGAATTGCAGAGCCCAGTCTAAGTTTGACAACTGGTGGGAAATAACTGATAACGCCTTTACAATACACTGGGCTGCTTTTCTCTTTTGAGGATATACTTATGTGTGTTGGTTTAGTCTTGAGCTGGTTCCGGTTTGTTCTCTATGAAGGTAAATAAGGTAAATCCTGATTTTCTTTGCTGGGCTTTCCAGCTGTGTTTCCAAGCTTGCCATTGCTTTCTAAAGGGGACGCGTGCAGAGCACTTAGGACTGGGTTAAAGCGGTGTGCTTATACCTTCCAGTTTTTGTGGGGTTTTTTCACCATCTCGACTGAAGGCAGAAGCAGTCTGTTCCAAACCTGGTCAGAGGGTGAGATGTTACACGATTTCTTCCATTTCCATTCCTGATAGATATTGCTAAGTTTATCCCTGATGTGATCTATAGAAGAGTTTCTGCCTAAAGTGGAGAGAACTGGTGCATGGAGTACTGTTAGCACTTAAAACAACTGTATCCTGGCTTTGTGCCATCTGAAGCCATCAGTAGACGAGAAGTCGAGATTAGTTAGGAGATAAATCCATACAAAAATATAGATCATTCCATAAAAAAAGATCACTTCTAAAGGAATGTACTGGTGAGTTCTAAAGCTCAATTTCTCTCGTGAGTTAAAAAAAAAAAAAGATGGGAATGTAAATGATCTAGGTATAGGAAATTGCTCAATCAATGATCTTTAGTTCTGGTAGATTCTGTGCTCATGTATTTGGTGCTAATTTATCAAACTAGGATTTGCTTTCTTCCTGGGTGGCTAATTGTTGAGCAAAGCATCATTATGCCCTGATGGCAGTCAATGGCATACTCCAAAATAATTGGTTTACCCATTTCAAGTAAGATTTGTTAAGGAGACTTAATCTTTATCCCTGTGCACTTTGTATAATTTTTTTAAAAAATAATTTTGTCACCTTACCCTGGCATTTCCTGCACATCATCAAATAGTATATGTTAACTTTTATGATCCGGGTCTCCATTTAATACAAGGATCTACACAGGCTGTTGCCTTTCAGTATATAGAAATGTGTTCATTCCCTCTCAAATCCTCCCCCCATCTTGTTACAAACTATCCCTGCCTTTACATAAAACAAGACATCAGAAGAGCTGTTGAATAAGCAAAAGGAAAAAATTATTGGCAATGAAAAATACATAAATACACCCTTATTGAAGCTTAACCCTATTCGCTGATTTTCATGGATAGAAAGTATTGCTTTTCCCAACGGTTGAATCTTGACTATGTGAATCTTCATGAAAATACGATGAAGCTTCTTTACCAAAATGGGCAAGCAGGCAGGGTGAGGCTCTTTTCTTTTTCGACAACTCTTCCTTAAACAAATGGTATGTAAGCAATATGCAGATTAGTAAGGGAAATAGACCAGAGAGAGTCTAAACACGGGGAAGGAAGCTAGGGGAAAAGGCTAGCGTTTAAGGCTCCTGTATTTTTACCAGCACTAAAGTAATGACACTTTTGAAACCAAGGTTTTTTGTTTGTGTTTGTGTTTGTGTTTTGTTTTTCAACTCATTGTATCAAGACTTTAAGGTTTGTGGAATTGAGATGTTTAAGTGTAACATGTTTGGATTTATAGTTTATTTAGACGGCATTTATTGTTTCTATTTTTTATTTTCAAATGTCATTTTAAATATCAGAAGAGAATGGAGTCCCTCTGGATTTTTTCAGAATTATTAAATTTAGTAATATGAATTAAAGGGAAATTGGTAGTTAGGTTGAAAAATCATCAAGATATTTGTTGAATTAAGATTTTTTTTTTAGTTGTAGTTTGAGGGTTTAAGGAGATTAAAAAAGATAAAATGCAGTCATTTGGGATAACACATTTTAAAATGTATTTTAAACAATTGGCTCTAGAAATGATTAGGGTCTTATACAAAGAAGAGATTATCATGATGGTAGTTAGTACTCTCATGGTATTCTTACCCTCTTTTTATTTAAATTTGAGATATAGGGGCACCTGGGTGGCTCAGTCGGTTAAGCATCTGACTCTTGATTTCAGCTCAGGTTATGACCTCACAGTTCGTGAGTTCGAGCCCTGTGTCGGGCTCTGTGCTGACAGGGTGGAGCCTGCTTGGGTTTCTCTCTTGTTCTCTTTCTACCCCTCCCCAACCTGTGCGCTCGCTCTCTCTCTCTCTCACAAAACAAATAAACAAATAAATGAATACTTAAAAATAAGATAAAGTGAAATTCGAGATATAACTGACGTACAATAGTATATTCATTTCAGGCACACACCGTAGTTACTTGACATTTGTGAACATTGTGAAGCAGTTGCCACGATAAGTCTGGTTGTCGTCCGTCACCCCACAAAATTAATACAATATTACTGACTATATTCCACACGCTGCACATTACACAACCATGACTTATTTGTTTTATAACTAAAAGTTCATATTTCTTAACCCCTTCCCCCCATTTCGTTCCTACCAACCACCCCCACCCCCTGCAACCACCCATCTGTTCTCTGTATTTGTGTGACTGAGTTTTGTTGGTTTTGGTTTTTTTGATTCCACACGTAAGTGAAATCACACAGCATTTGTCTTTCTCTGTATGACTTATTTTGCTTAGCATGGTTTTTGCAGGTAACAAGATTTCATTCTTCTTATGGCTAAGTAGTATTCCATTATATATATACACACACATATAATATAATACACACACACACACACACACACACACACACCACGTCTTCCCCATTCATTCATTTATCAGTGAGCACTGAGGTCGTTTCCGTATCTTGGCTTTTGTAAATAATGCTGGAATGAACAAAAGGGTGCGTACGTCTTTTCAAGTTAGGTATTTTGTTTATTTTTCAGATCGGTAACCACTAGTGGAATTGCTGGGTCTGATGGTAGTTCTCCTTTTTTTTTTATTTTTTGAGGAGCCTCTGTACTGTCTTCCAAAGTGGCTGTGCTAATTTGCATTCCCACAACAGAGCACAAGAGTTCCCTTTTCTCCACATCCTCATCAACACTAGTTATTTTATGTCTTATTGAACTAGTCGTTGGTTGGCACGGAGTAAGATCTCATCGTGCATTCCCCTGAGGATTAGCGAAGCTGACCGTCTCTTCGCATGCCTGTTGGCCATCTGTATATCTCCTTTGGAAAAATATCTGTTCAGATCCTCTGCCTATTTTTTTTAATTGGATTGCTTTAGCTATTGAGTTATATAAGTTTTTAAATACATTTTGGATGTTACCCTCTTCTTGGATATGTGACTTGTGAATATCTTCTCCCATTCAGTAGGTTGCCTTTTCAGTTTGTTAAAGGTTTCCTTCACTGTGCATAAGATTTTCAGTTTGATGTAGTTCTGTTGTTTATTTTTGCTTTTGTTACCCTTGCTTTGGGAGACAGATCCAACAAAAATTGCCAAGACCAATGTCAAGGAGCCTCCCATCTATGTTTTATAGAACTTTTATGGTTTCAGGTCTTAAATTCAGGTCTTTAATCCAATCTGAGTTGACTTTTATACATATGGTGTAAGATAGTGGGCCCACTTCTATTCTTTTGCATGTAGATGTCCAGTTTTCCCAACACCATTTATTGAAGAGACTGTCGATTCCCCATTGTATATTCTTGCCTCTTTTGTTGTAAATTGACCACATATGTGTGAATTTATTTCTGGGCTCTCTATTCTGTTCTATTAATCTATGTGTCTGTTTTTATGTCAATACCATACTGTTTTGATTAGTATAGCTTTGCAGTATAGTTTGAAATCGGGGAGCATGACACCTCCAGCTTTGTTCTTCTTTCCCAAGATTGTTTTATTTGGGGTCTTTTGTGGTTTCATCCAAATTTTAAAATTATTTGTTCTAGTTCTGTGAAAAGTGTCATTAGAATTTTGATAGGGATGGCATTGAATCTGTACATTGCTTTGGGTAGTATGGACATTTTAATAGTATTAATTCTTTCAATTCATGAGCATGGAATATGTTTCCACTTATTTATGTCTTTTTAATTTATTTCCTCAATGTCTTATGGTTTTTGATGTACAGGTCTTTCATTTCATTGGTTAAGTTTATTCCCAGGGATTTTATTAAGTTGAGGCACATTCCCTCCATACTCACACTGTTGAGAGTTTTTATCGTAAGTGGTTGTTCAATTTCATCAAATACTTTTTCTGCGTCTATTGAAATGATCATATGATTTTATCTTTCATTTTGTTAATGTGGTGTATCACACTCATTAACTTGCAGGTATTGAACCATGCTTGCATCCCTGGAATAAATCCCACTTGATCTTAGTGTATGACCCTTTTAATGTATTGCTGAGTTTGGTTTGCTAATTTTTTGAGGATTTTTCATATACATTCATCAGGGATATTGCCCTATAATTTTCTTTTCCTGTAGTGTTCTTGTCTGGTTTGGGTCTCAGGGTAACACTGCGCTTGTAAAATGAGTATGGAAGCTTTCTCTCCTCTTCAATTTTTGGAAGAGTTTGTGGATAGGTATTAAATCTTGTTTGAATGTTTGGTAGAATTCACTAGTGAAACCGTGTGTTCCTGGACTTGTGTTGGGAGGCTTTGGATTACTGATTTAATCTCCTTACCAGTAATCAGTCTATTCAGATTTTCTATGTCTTCATGATTCAGTTTTGGAAGATTGTACATTTCTAGAAATGTATCCATTCCTTCCAAGCGGTTCAATTTGCTGGTGTAATTCTTCATAGTCTCTTATGACCCTTAGCATTTCTGTGGTATCAGTTGTAACTTCTGTTATATTTCTGACTTTATTTGTTTGAGCCCTCTCTCTTTCTTTCTTGGTGAGTCTAGCTAGAGGTTTGTCAATTTGTTTGTCTTTTCAAAGAACCAGTTCTTAGTTTCATTGATTTTTAAATTGTCTTTTTAGTCTCTATTCCGTTTATTTCCACTCTGATCTTTATTATTTCCTTCCTTCTACAAAATTGGGGGGGGGGGGTTGTTCTTCTTTTTCTAGTTCTGGGAGATGTAAAATTAAATTGTTTATTTGAAATTTTTCTTATTTCTTGAGGTGGGCCTGTATTGTTATGAATTCAACTCTTAGAACTGCTTTTGCTGCAGAGACTGTGGTATGTCATATTTCTATTTCCATTTGCTTCCAGGTATTTTTGGATTTCTCCTTTGATTTCTTCTGTGACCCGGTAGTTGTTCAAGAACGCGTTGTTTAATCTCCATGTATTTGTAGATTTTTCAGCTTTCTTCTTGTAATTGATTTCTAGTTTCATATCATTGTGGTTGCAAAAAATGCTCACTATTCTTTTGGTCTTCTTGAATTTATTAAGACTTATTTCTGTGACCTAATGTAATGGTCTAACCTGGGGAATGTTCCTTGAGCACTTGAGAAGAAAGTCTGTTCTGTTGTTTTTGGATGGAATTGCTCTGTATTTATTAAGTCCCTCTGCCCTCATGTGCTGTTGAAGGCCAATGTTTTCCAGTTTATTTTCTGTCTGGATGAGTTATGTATCCATTGATGTAAGGGGAATGTTAATATTGCCTACTGTTGTTGTGTTGCTATCAATTTCTACCTTTACGTTTGTTAATATTTGCTTCATTTATTTTTGTGCTCCTAAGTTGGGTGCATATATATCTATAAATGCTTTATCTTCTTGCTGGATTGACCCCTGTATCATTACATAGTGCTTCTCTTTGTCTTTTGTATCTTTTTCTGATAGAAGTACAGCTGTGCCACCTTTCTTGTCATTTCCATTTCCACGGAATATCTTTTTTCGTCTCTTGCTTTCAGTCAGTTTGTATCCTTACTCCTAAAGGGAATTTCTTACAGGTAGCATATAGATATCTTTTTTTAAATCCATTCAACCACTTTATGTGGTTTTTGATTGGGGAATTTTGTCCATTTATGTTTAAAGTAATTATTGATAGGGTGTACTTACTGCAATTTTGTCCATCGTTTTCTGGTTGTGTTTATAGTTCCTCTCTTCTTCTTCTCTCTTCCCTTGTGGTTTGATGGTTTTCTTTATTGTTATGCTTGAATTCGTTTTTCATTTACCTTGGTGTACTTACTGCAAGTGTCTGGTTTGTGATTACCATGAAGTTCACATATGTCATACTATGTATAAAACAGTCTATTTTAAGTTGATAGCAATTTAAATTTGAACATATTCCAAAACTCTATATTTTTACTCCTCCTTCTATGTTTCACGTTTTTGATGTCACTTTTTATATCTTTTTGCTTTATGTATTCCTTAAACTTTATTGTAGTTTTAGTTCATTTCACTATTTTTGTCTTTTAACCTCCTAAGTACCCTAGTAAGTGATTAACCCACTGCTTTTACTGTATATTTACATTTTCCAGTAAGGTTTTTACTTTCATATGTTTTCTTATTATTAATTAGCGCCATTTCTTTTCAGCTTAAAGAAGTCCCTTTAAGGTTTCATGTAAGGCTGGTTTGGTAGTGATGAATTCCTTTAGCTTTTGCTTATCTGGTGAATTCTTTATCTCTCCTTCAAGTCTGAATAACCTTGATATTTCTGTTTCCTCATTTTGCTTGACTCTGCGTCTGTGTATTAGGCCACACAGCTACCTCTTTCGGGCTTGAAGAAGTGTCCTTGTATAGGTGATAAACCTTGTTCGATTTTGTCCTAACTCATGGTTGTTTCTTGAAACTTTGTGATTGTCTAAACTGCCTAAGTTATTATCGATACGTTGAAGACATGCCAAGACCTGTCAGCCTGTTCTAAGGTTGGGTGGGGTGTGCAGAATCTGTTTAGCACCTAGTTGCAGGGCGACTAAAAGCCAGATCTTCGGGCAGTAGTTTGTACATTATGCAAAGATATACAGTCTTGGGGGATTGCAAGCATAATCCATGTTGGCCTCTAGGCCAGGAGATCTGGAGGTCTCCCCTGGGCAGCAGTTATAAAAACTGGGCCGTGGGGAGCCTGGGTGGCTCGGTCGGTTGGGCAGCCGACTTCGGCTCAGATCATGATCTCGCGTTCTGTGAGTTCGAGCCCCGCGTCGGGCTCTGTGCTGACAGCTCCGAGCCTGGAGCCTGTTTCAGATTCTGTGTCTCCCTCTCTCTGACCCTCCCCTGTTCATCTCTGTCTCTCTCTGTCTCAAAAATAGATAAACGTTAAAAAAAAAAACAAAACTGGGCCATTAGACAAGTGTAGGAGCTTCTTTCTGGGAAGTCTCATTGCCCGTAGGTTGGCCAAAGGGCCAAGGTTGTGTCTCCCTGCTTTTGTCCGCCGGGTGTGCCTCCTTAGCCTCTTGGCGTGGGGGAAATCGGAAGCCTGTCCCTCAGGCTGAGTCTCCAGGCTTCAGTAAACAGGTCCTTTCCACGGGAAGACTGAGGTTGTGTGTGTCTGCTGTCTGTGCCCTGGGGTGGTGGCCTGCCAAGAGCTATCTTTCTACTTGTTACGGTCCTGTGGAGCTCTGGAATGTCAATTCTCTTAGCCACTAGAGCCGGGTGATCAAAGAGTGTCCGCTGTGTGGGTTGAATGGGCCTTCTGGCTTTAGCAAGGCCATTGGAGGGGGCGGGGGGCAGGGCAAGGTCACCGGCTTTGGAAAGGTAGTGGGAAAACGTCTGATCTGCGCCGGTGCAGCAAGAAAGAGAGTGTCTCGCCTGAGTGTGCGCCCTGGCTTTGGTCTAGGAGTGGGGGAATCCTGTGACCACCAGGGCTGCCAGCCCCAGCCAGGGAGCAGGGGAGCGCTGCAACTCCCCCACTCTCCAGTCTCAGCGAGCAACACAGCGGCTCACCCTGCCCTTCCAAGCCAGTCAGCGGGAGGGCGCCTTGTCCAAGCTCACTTGGCTGTACAAGCAGGCTAGACAGAGGGCACAACGATGGTGTCAGCACCTCCATTTCCCGGAGCGTCTCAGCTGTGCCCCTGCCCCTGCAGCAAATGCCTCCGATCGACGGATGAATGCCCCTCACATATAATCTAGGTACTTTACAAACGGCTGGGTTTTTTTTTTTTTTTTTGCTGAGTGAAGCCATACCCCAGCCCCCCAAGAGGGAAATCTGTTTCCCACAGCACTTTGGGACTTCCGGACATCAGCCTGATTGGTTGCCCAAACCAGACATCTGGAGGGCTCGTCTTTCTGGCACAGATCCCAGAGGCCAGGGTGCCCCATGCGGGGCACCAAACTCTCACTCAGAAAGAAGCACCTGTCTGGTAAGATCCCTCCCTGTTGTGTGCTGCTGCACCAGGGATGGGGTTTCTTTCAAGACTGTCTCCGCCTCTCCTTCCCGTCTTCACGTGGTCCTTTTATTCTCTGTTGTGGAGAGCAGCTCATCTATAGTTTTCAGATCTTTTTCAAAGGGAAAGGATCCATATGTAGCTGTAGATTTGATGTGTCTGTGGGAGGAGATGCGTTCACAGGCTTCCCATGCTGCCATCTTGGACCCTATCCTCTGACAATGTCATCTTAAAAAGAACATTCCGTATTCCCTAAACTGTCTGTAGCTTTGATCTAACCATACCTGCTAATCAATTATAGATATCTCTTTCTTTATTTATTACTGAGCTGCACGGTTATTTAAATAAGTCTTGAGAGAATGATTTTGCGTGGCGTTCAAGTGACCATTCAAACCTTCATCCTGTCCACATGCCTTCAGGCCATCAATCAACTTTTCCCATTGCAATGTCTGAAGTTAATTCCACATTTTAAACAAACGGCACCTTAATTCATGTCTTTACAGATTTATGCTGGTCAGATTAAGCCCCCGAGGCCCCTTCAGTCTCGTATTTCACATTTCCTCTCTATGGTTGTACTGAGAACCAGAGACCATATGGCGCTGGTGGTTCGTTCGGTGAACGATTTTTGATAGTCACCATCAGTCACGTTCCTAGTCACTGAGACATGGCTTCTAGCGTGAACACTTTACAAAATTCACCAGCAAGTGAATCTACGGGTAAAAGGATCCATATCCCTGCCCGCAATTGTTTGGGGGCACGAAATCTGAACATTTATGCGACGTGAGAGACAAGTCTTTATAAATGAAGTTCAAATCCTGCTGCTGTGACAGTTGCCTCTTTAAACTTACAGACATCTACTTTCTTCCTACCCAGATGAGAATGGAGTTGTTTGGTTGGTTGTTTGGTTGGTTGGTTGGTTTTTGAGGATGCTTTACATTCTCCTCATAGTGTCCAACCAGAATGTGTGTGAATGTGACATTGTGCCTGGGAGGCATTGTTCAATGATGAAAAGCACAGACCCTGGCGTGGCACTGACTGCATCTGAATCAAGGTTTAGGTATTAGCTAGCGTCGGTGCGATAACAGCAGGTCTCAGCATCTCAGTGGCTTACAAGACGGACGTTGATTTCTCCCTCGGGCTGCGTACCTTTGCTGGTCGGCTGTGGGCCTGCCACCCCGTGTCTTCCTTGTTCTGGGGTCCCAGCTGAAAGACCAGTCTGATCTGGGACATTCCACGCTAGCGTCAGAGGGCAAGGAGAATGCCAGATTAAGCAAGGGCCCTTAAAAGTCCTGCTCGGGGATGGCCCAAGTTATGCGCTCGGAGACTATGGACCAGAAACAAGTCATGTGTCACGTCCATGTCAACGGCCGATGAGATGGAGACACATATTTATCCCACACTGAAGCATCTGCATACAGCAACAGGTGCAGATGTATAATCTTCTTACAAAGAGGGAAATGAATAATTGGGGACAATTACATACTCCACTACACTAATTATGTGACCTTGATCCACTTTAAGCTCTGGGTTTGCCTGTCTATAAAATGAAAATGATAGCGTCCACCCCAGAGACGTTATGAGGATTAATGTGATAATGTAAGGTTCCTGGCACAATGTCCAGCACAGAGTATGCACTTTATGAATAATAGATGCCGTCATTCGTTTGCTACAATATGTCATTGAATGCGGTCCTCTGTGAGGCCGTGTAAACCGTATTAATTAGATAGCTGTTGTAACAGAAAATCCCTAAATCTCAACAGCTTAGCAAAATAGAAGGTTATTTCTCATTCTCGTAAATCTAATTGGCTGATGCCATACAGGGACCATATGCAGGAGATTTTTAATGATCCGGGCCTTGGAAGTAACGTATATCACTTCTGCCCACACTCTGTGACTTCGCCTAACTGTAATGACAAGTTCAGCTCTGCACCCGGGAGGAAAATACACTGGTAGTGTAAGCACACTAGAGTCTTTGGATACATATCCAATATCAAACACACCCATTTGGCTGTTTAATACAAATGTCTGGCATCAAAGAAATACAGCTATTATAGGTCAGGAATAAAGGGGGGCGGGGCAAATGATCTGTCCCGGTGGTGGAAAGATCCCTGGCGGAAACGGTATTTTGTTGAGCTCTTGAATCATTCTTCAGCGGTGTATTTGTTTTTAATAAATTAGTTGGGATCTTTGACTTTGGAATGAGTGTATTTGATGCTTACAAAAGAGAAGTAAATCCATATTGTTTGACTCCTGGTAGCTGAGCCACGAACGTAGACACAAAGAAGAAAAACTGACTTCACGACCCATGCTGGAGAGCAAGTGTCTAATCCTGACCGTTACGCCCACATTGTGTCGAAGAAAGCTCAAGAATTAGATGCTGTCTTCCAATCTCTCGAACTTGCCGTTGACTGCTAATTTGCATTTTGTCTTGAATCACATAAACATCTATAGGGTAGACCCATGCTCTAAGTTTGGGGCGAATTAATCTAACAATAGTTTGTGTTTTCCTCAAAATAGACCACGTATTTTATAAGTAGCCTTTGAGAACTCCTGCCTGCCTCGAGCAAAGCGGGTACCCTTGGAAACTAAAGTCTACACCTTTTCACTGGAAGGGAGACACCCATAAACTTTTTTAAGTTTATTTATTTTGAGAGAGAGAGAGGGAGAGAGCAGGGGAGGGGCAGAGAGAGAGGGGGAGTTCCAAGCAGGCTCCACACCGCCAGCACAGTGCCCAACGTGGGCTTTGGACTCACGAACCGTGAGATCATGACCTGAGCTGAAATCAAGAGTCGGACGCTCAACTGATTGAGCCACCCAGGGAGACACCAACTTTAATGCTCAACTTACAGTCTAGACAAGATGAAAATTAGGTGGAGATATACGAGACAGCTATGAGACAAAGAGCCGGAAGAAATACGGCGACCACACAGGATGCTTCCAGTTACCCTCATTCCCTGCCCTCCAGCATGGTGCCGAAGCCACAGTCCACACATGCGGGACCCAAAGTTACCAACCTGGAATAGTGACTATATATCCTTCCATGGGGCAGCTATACTGGATTAAAGAACTCTTGAACTCTTTAAATACCTTGCCATTCTGGATAAAGAAATTGTGGTTTATATACACAATGGAATACTACTTGGCGATGAGAAAGAATGAAATGTGGCCTTTTGTAGCAACGTGGATGGAACTGGAGAGTGTTATGCTGAGTGAAATAAGTCCTACAGAGAAAGACCGATACCGTATGTTTTCACTCTTATGTGGATCCTGAGAAACTTAACAGAAGACCATGGGGGAGGGGAAGGAAAAAAAAAGTTAGAGAGGGAGAGAGCCAAACCATAAGAGACTCTTAAAAACTGAGAATAAACTGAGGGTTGATGGGGAGTGGGAGGGAGGGGAGAGCGGGTGATGGGCATTGAGGAGGGCACCTGTTGGGATGAGCACTGGGTGTTGTATGGAAACCAATTTGATGATAAATTTCATATTAAAAAAAACAAAACTGGTATATCCGTACAATGGAGTACTAAAAAAAAAAAAATTAAATCAAATAAATAAATAAATAAATGTCTTGCCATTCTAAAGTGACTGATGTCTAGAGTGGAGCTTCTGATAAATGAAGAGAGTGTTTTTGAGGAGCGGGTTTATTTCACTGCTACCTCCTTTCGTTTCTACTTAAAAGGGGCACAACCCAACTCAGTCACCTGCAGAAGGGAGGAATCAGGGCGATCGGTGAGGAATAGACAAAGGAATTGGGGGTGTTTCCCCTACAGAACACGTGGGGGTGGGGAGGCATGACAGTTCTTTTCAGGAATTCTGATACAATATTTTAAGATAAAGGGAGGGATTAGCAGGGTTCCGCTAAACTCTAAGAAATACAACTAGGACCCAGTGGCGGAAGCTACAATGTGACCCATAAGGAAGACCCTTCTGTAGTCACAGCTGGGAAGTGGCAATGTGGCCGGCCCTCTCTGTTGGCCCCGCTCCGAGTTCCCCACCACTGGAAGGCAGGAAGAAGCCAGAGGAGCCAGGAAATGGCGTTGGAGCGCATGTGTTTTAAAGTCCCCACAACACAAAGGGCTTGCAATCCCCGTGACGGCAGTGACCGTCTTCCGTGTCTGTCAACACGTCACGCTGGACCTCGGCACTCTACGAGGTCATGACTTTATTACTGGGGAACCATCATTGCTCTCTGTAAACGAAATGAGTCCTGTCCCACCAAATGACGTTTTGGCCCATACGTGAAACGCGCGGCCACCGCGAACGAGCCTGGAGCAGAGTGACCCCAGGACGAAGCTACGAGTCTGTCAAATTCCCCACGCAGGGGAAAGACTTCCCTCCTGCTCTGTATTTTCCATACAACGCTACCTTCGGTGAACAGACAGGGGAAGGAATAGCTCTTCGGAGGCTTTTCACAGCGCTCGGAACTTATTTGTAAATAGCCTCACGTTCTTTTCAGAGTCCTGACCCATGACCCGTCAGCCAGAGTGCCTTTCAGATCTGTGGACATCTCTTACGTGCAAGATATGATGCCGGTAAGACAGAATCCCCACTCTGACAAAAATCCGGTTTCCGTAATGGCAAGGAAGGAATGGATGTCTTCCTTCTGGGCTGCGTCCCGAGGTATTTCACCAGGGAATCCCTTAAATGTCTATTCACTGCTTTGAGTTTTCGTTAGCCCTCCTGGTGCGTCCAGGGTCACCGCAGGGAAGCATCTGAGAAGAGGCGACACCAACAGGGAGCCGTAGAAAGAGCCTATAATAGGTGAGCTGTCATAGAAGGGATCTCTTCATTGAGAAAGAGGCTGAATTAGGCGGCTCCCTTTCTTATCGGCAGCTGAGGAGTGTTGAGCCCCAAACCAGCGCCACTCCTGCCTCCTCTCCGACCATGAGTCACTCTCTGTGGGCAGAAAGAAGCATCAGAGCTGACAGAAGTCATTCGAGGCCAGCGGTTCCCAAAGTGTGTCCCTGAACCAGCAGCAGCCGCGTCACCAGGGAAACCGGTTACAAATGCGCGTTCTCGAGCCCACCCCAGACCCGGTGAATTCTGAGCTCCGGGGGGGGGGGGGGGGGGGGGGACTGGGGCCGACCACCTGAATACCACCCCCCCCCCAGAGATTCTGAGGCTCCAGAAGGTTCGAGAACCCCTGCCTTAGGTTTTTTTTCTCAACTCTGCCCCCTTTGGCAGGCTTCTTCCCGTAGTAAAGAGGGAGAGGGTGCTCTGCTGGGGGGCCTCGCGCAGCTGGAAGACGGCAGGCCTGCCCTTGTCCTGCACCCCACGAGCAGACCTGACCTGGACTCCCCAGCCCAGAGGAAAAAGACAAACACAATAGGCTTTTGTTCCAGCCGATAAAACCTGCACAGAGCACACTAAGTGATGAAGATTAGGGCGCAAAGCAAGAGCTTCTCTGTTGCCGCCATTGTATAAATAGACTGCTTAGTCTTCTGGAATTCTGGTTAATCCATGCAGAAGTTCCCTGGTACTTATTTTAAATTAAGAGTCTCATCTATTATCCTTCAAATAAAAGACGCTATCGGTGAATAAGAAGGGTGTACCCTCGAGAAAAGCCACACTACAAACACTGAACAGAGGGATTATCATAGCGGACCCCCACGCAGTCAAGTGAAGACTAATTAGCTATGTAACATTCGCTTTTATTTAAAAAGTCTCTTGACCCCCTACATATTGCCGGAAATTAACCTTTAATGGCTACACCCTGTATCGTCGTGGCTCTTGGCACAGGTCAATCAACAAGACTGACTCACAACACTCAACAACACTCACAACTTTCGTGAGTGTCTACTGTGTCGAGAAGACTGAGAGGAAACAGGAAAAACTTTTCCTCAAAAAAAAAAAAAAAAAAAATAGGGACACTTGCCTGGCTCCGTTGGTTAAGTGTCCAACTTGGGTTCAGGTCATGACCTCACCGTTCATGAGTTCGAGCCCCGTGTCGGACTCTGTGCTGACAGCTCAGAGCCTGGAGCCTGCTTAGGATTCTGTGTCTCCCTCTCTCTCTGCCCCTGCCCTTCACTCTCTCTCTCTCTCTCTCTCTCTAGCTCTATATGTGTCTCAAAAATAATAAACATTAAAAAAAAAAAAGAAAGAAGGTCAGCTGCCTGGGTGGCTCAGTCAGTTGAGTGTCTGACTTCAGCTCAGGTCATGGATCCCATGGGTTCGTGAGTTCAAGCCCCACATCAGGCTCTCTGCTATCAGCACAGAGCCTGCCTTGGATCCTCTGTCCCCTTCTCTCTCTGCCCCTCCCCCACTTGTCCTCCCTCTCTCTCTCTCTCCAAGTAAATAAATAAACTTAAAAAAAATAAAATAAATTAAGAAAAGAAGGTTTTAACTCGAACCCTCAGAGGCATTAGACTTGAAGGAAACAAGAGTGTCAACGAAACAATAATACACAAAAAAGCACAGCATCAAACAAGAGAGTGCGGGACTTTAAAGTACAGGCTGGTGTCGGTAGGGAATCATCCAAGGATATGGTGGAACTTCTCTTGGGAGAAGTAGGGTTTTGGCGGGGAAATGGGAAAGGAAGGGCTTTCCGGACAAGCACCCCATGTGCACCCAGGGAGCATTGGCAGTGAGGGCTCATCGGGCAGAGGTACTGTCCGGGGAGAAAACGGAGAGCCATCCTTGGGCGTGGAACTTGAGGTCGTAGATGGTTGAGAGCGAACTGCTTTGATTAGGGGCGGGGGGAGGATACACGGTCGATGTTGATCTGGCGGCTCTGGGCCAGGCGGACTTGAGCGGAAACCCTGGGATCAGGACACTGCTGGGCCCTGACAGGAAGGGAAGAAGCCCGGAACACGCCCAGAGTAGTGAACTGGCCATAGAAAAATTGTCCCTAGGCCGTGCCGCTAGTGGTGCTGAGTCCGATCACTCACGAGCCGGGAGACCAGGCTGATGATGGACGCAGCCAAAGAAAGCTCGAACGTCACACTCCGTGAACAAGAGGGATCGCACGTGGCCATGGGCCAGGTGCGGAGGGTCGAGGCCGTTCCGGCAAATAACTCACCCGCGGGGAGGGAGGCCGGGTGAGCCCCGAGGCAGTGACCGAGCTGAGGGGAGAGCTGCTCTTTGTCGCCGCCTGCAAAACCCGTGTCACTTGATAGCCATCTGACAGTCGTTCGCGGTCACGGATGTCGCGCTGCAGCGTTTTCTTTGCCCGTGGAGCAAAACCCATTTATGCCTCGATGGGAGTCGCTGGGGATTGGAGCCTGGCTCCGACCGGCAGGAATGGAGGCCGAGGGGAACGTGGAGTCTCAGGTGAATCCTCTCAGCCACCTGTCCCTCACCCAGAGCTGCCACTGAGCTCCCACCAAAGGGAACACGGAAAATGGGCTTTACGTGAACCTGCCTCGGTCCAGGAATAACATCACTGGCTTGGCCCACTCCAGCCCAAGATGAGCTGGGGGTCAGACCCGGAACCGCAGAATGAGTGAAGGTCGTTTTTACAAGACACCAAAATCATTAAGATGATGAGCTAAAATCCCTTTCTGTCGATGAATTTTGTTTTTCAGGGAAATGGTTTCTTTCGTGTGCACCATTGAGATAACAGGCTTCTCGGTTCTCGTGTGCATGAGTGAAGTTTATGTTCAATTCACGGTGCCGAATCTTTGTGGAACTTGGCCGTTGTGGGGAGAACAGAGGGGTTACGTTGGGCACGGGGTGATCATGGCTACTATGTGGGGTTCCCAGATCAGAAAGTACGTCTCTCCTGGAAATTCGTGGTCACGGATAACCACCAAAACAATACCAAAGTCGTCCATGATAACCCACCCGTAAAGTGTGTAGAACTTGGGTTTTAGAGCAGCTGGTAGAGAAGATAATAGGGTGGTTATAGTGACCCACAGAACATGCTGGGATGAGAGAATTTAGTGACAATCCACCAGTCATCTAACCAATCACATAAACTTCCAGTTTCTGTCACTGAATTAATACGATTTCCTTAAAATAAGCAATTGTTAAACTAGTCTATACTAGAGTTTTTTGTTTTTTGTTTTTTACCCCCAGCCAATTCAAAGTAGATTGTCCTTTTACGGCGAAGTATGGGGAGGTTCTTAGGATGGACCCTGGGTGTCCTTGTGAGAAACTGTAGCCTTTGTTCAACTGCTCCAGCTCTTGTAATGTACAAGTCTTGTTCTAGCACGTTCCTTTATTCACGTAAGGAATCTGGACTCAAGTCCCTTCTTTTGTTGCTAAGTTTCCAGGTGAGCGGTTGGTATTGCTAAAATAAAGTGACGCTGGGTACGTGGAGGGCGGTAAACAGAGCACTTAAGTGACGAACGCTGCCCACCCCTCCTGGCTTCTTCCCGTGCCCAGTTCTAGGCACAGGGTAGAGTCATTTGTGCCTCCTGTGCTAGCCACAAAACAGATCAAATCCCTGTGTGCTTTCACAGCACCTCCAAGATTTTATAAATGACCAATGACATGAGAAAAGCCAAGAAAACCCCATCGAGTTGGCAAAGAAATGGAAAATGTTGAGTAGGGCCTTAAGCCCTTAGCACGAGAGAGAGAGATCTCAGATAGTGATGGGAGGGGGAAGGGACACTTGTCAGTAAGAAAAGAGGGAGAAAAGAACCCTGAGATGTCTGCCCAAATCAGAGCATCTGACACCCTAAAATTGCCTTCGTAGGAAAGGAGAGCAATGTCTTTGCTGTCATCTCAGAGAAATCAGAAGGATAAACCAAGTGGCTTCTTGAGTTAAATGTCCAGGTCCCGAAATCTGAGGTGCCACCCAAATTCAAAGTCGTGCCCCCTCTCTCTCCCCTGAGCTTGTCCCTCTGGCTGTGACACTGTTCCATGGGCCTCATTGTGTGGCCGCCTCACGGGCTGATGTGTCCCCGCATGCTTTACCTCTGTGCCGGGCTCAAACCTCCTCCCCGACAAGGGCTTGACGGAGGCTTCACTGCTCCCTGTCCAAGTTGCTCTCCAGGAGTGTCGTGGAAAAGCCGTTCAATGTACGGTGTTTGAATATTTTTATGATGCCTACATGCTCTGATTCCAAGGGAGCTATTGGGCACTGCTAAAATTATTTAAAAATACTTTTCTTTGGAAAACGAGCGCCGATGACATTATTCCATGTAGTCAAATTGTAGCCGTCTCTAAAAACTCGGCGAGAAACCACTGAACAAGAAATTAAACACCCAAATTCTGTATATGGAGGTCAGAGGGGGACGTCTAGGAGGGAAAGAGATTTTTTTTTTCTCTCTTTACTGGTGGAAACGTCTATTTTATTTTTAATTTTTTTTTGAAGTTTATTTATTTTGAGAGAGAGAGAGAGCATCAGCAGGGGCAGGGCAGAGAGAGAAAGAGAGAGAGAATCCCAGGCAGACTCAGAGCTGTCAGCACAGAGCCTGACGTGGGGCTCAAACTCCCAAACTGGGAGATCATGACCTGAGCTGAAGTCGGATGCTCAACCGACTGAGCCACCCGGGTGCCCCTTACTTAACTTCTTTCTATATCAGGTTTTCCAGCTATAAAATAGGGGCAAATGTGGGGAGAAATGCAATAAACTAGCAAACTATTTTTCCTATCCCCTGCTTCTAAGAGGATATGGAAAATTAAAATAAACAACTTAATGATTTTAACACTTTTTAAGTGCCAAGTGTATATGGAGGCAGGTACCACTTAAAGCTTCATTTGTGAGCCTGTAAAGGATAAATAACTTTATGGGTAGAACAACGTCCCAGAAACACGGAGGGCACCCATATCAGAAAGCATGAACTGTGTCCAGCATGGCTCACTCACCAACACAGGGAGGTGAACTCATGGTTTGGAAAGATCTTTAACAGCTAAACTTGAAGTTGTAGAAATCCTGGGTTGAAATTCTGTTTAATCCTGAGTTGAAGAAATAATCAGGTGATTCAGTTAAACCAGAACACCCCATTCTTGGCCTGACTTCTGGAAACCAATCTTCTCTTTCTCTGAAAATTTAAACTTGCAGTTTTAATTCTCTCACTGGTTTAACATTTCTACAAAGCAAGAAAACGTTTACTGCTAATTCAGAAGTAAACAAATGTTGACATTTATGAAGCCTGTGCTCACACAGCTTGACTAAAGGCAATCAGTTCATTTCTTTTACCTGGGCATTTTTCTCATTTGTTCTCTGCACCAGTAAGCTGCGTACAATGTAGAAAAATGTGAACATTGAAGGAAGCTTAAGAAAAAAAAAAGGAAGGCAGGAAGTCAAGCAGGTGTCAAGAAAGTTAAGGAAGTTAAGAAGTTAAGGGAGGAAGGAGGGAGAAAGGAAAGGGAACAGCACATACAGTAAAAATATGGGCTTATTTATGGTTTTTAACTAAAATTGGATCATCTTCCACACTGCTGGGTTGCCTGCCTTTCTTTGCTGCTAACACATCCTTAACTTCTTTCCAAGGCAGTGACTTGTGGGTGTTGGTAGCTTTGTTGGGCTGCATTTCCTTCTGCTGTGAGCCTCACTCTCTACCCTCAGCCACCTCGCCGAGGCCCCTGGCTGCTCTTGAACGTGATAGGTACTCACTCCCTATCCAGGCCTCTTCACTCCCTATTTCCATTGTCCGGACGTTCTTCCTCCAAATTCCCTTTGCTCCACAGAATCTTTATGGCAATCGCCACCTTCTCAGGGAGGGCTCGCGTTACCGTCCCGTGGATCTGTCACCCCACAGGTCCTCTACCCCTCTCCAATGTGCCCTCCTTCCCTGATTTAATTTCCTGCCCACTATTTGCTATCTCCTGACCTGCTGCATAAATTAGATGTTGATTTGGGTTATTTTCTGTCTCCCTTAAGAGAGTATAAGCTCCCTGGGAGCACTGTGCTTGTCTGTTTTGTTTCCTGGTCATATTAGAGTTCTCTAAAGATACGGAATATATACATATATATGCTGGAACCAAGAGTCGGACGCTTAACCGACTGAGCCACCCAAGCACCCCATGAGTCCACCGATTCAAAGGCTACCTTCATTCTGGCACACCTAGAAATATCTAATCTGGGCACCTCAGGGCGCAGTCACATTGACACATAAAATTAACTGTCGGGCCAGTATACCCCCATCGTTACAAACGCTGCCCAGCACCTAAGAAGTACTCAACATTGCTGAATAAACATAGACTGTCATTATCATGGCTGCACTGTTAAATAATTCTAAAACATTTACTGTGTAGTTATTACATCCTTTATTTCGGACAGTTGGGTTGTTTTCCTTTCCCGTCGGTGTCAACACTGCTATTATAAACATCCTACGTACACCGTATCTTTGTGCACACCGTATCAGAATGTCTCATTAGTATACATATATACATGCAATTGTATTAGCATAATGTATGCAAATGTATTAGTATAAATGTATACATGCAATTGCCCAGTAAAGGGGTAGGCAGGTTTTTTGAAAGCTCTTGTCCTCCAGAAGGCTGCACCTGTTTGCATCCTACCAGTGCCTGAGAAAAGGGCGATCTCAGGGGCGCCTAGGTGGCTCAGTTGGTTGAGTGGCCGACTTCGGCTCAGGCCATGATCTCGCGGTCCGGGAGTTCGAGCCCCGTGTCGGGCTCTGTGCTGGCAGCTCAGAGCCTGGAGCCTGCTTCGGATTCTGTGTCTCCCTCTCTCTCTGCTCTTCCCCTGCTGGTGCTCTGTCTCTCAAAAATACATAAATGTCAAAAAAAAATTTTTTTTTTAAGTAAAGGGCAATCTCTAATCCTCTCATTCACTGACCACTCAAGCAACATTAACTGGAAGCAAGGATGTTTGAAAAACCTGGTCGAGGGACTTCTCAGCCGTGAGCCCCCACTGCCCGCTCAGGTCACTCAGCCGCACAGACCGGCCCAGTAATAAGGACGGAATTCATCGTAGACATTGGGCAAAAACTTTCCCGTGGTGGAACTAACACTCTACAAGTTTTCAGAAATCCTGTCCCACTCATTCGACCAATTGATTGTTGCAGGAACCCACGAAGGAATGGCTCACGTTGATGTCCTATTTAGTAGATGGTGAGCCAAAGCCAAGTTCACACGGGTGGATCGTGCAAGATAACTGTGATCAGAGTGAGGCGTCCCAGCATATGGCCTTGAACGCTTGTTTCAAAATTCTCCCAGACTTTATTAAGAACCACTCTCCAATAACCAAATTATGGAAAGAGCCCAAATGTCCATCATTTGATGAATGGATAAAGAAGATGTGCTTTATATATACCATGGAATACAGCTTGGCAATGAGAAAGAATGAAATCATCCCATTTGCAGCAACGTGGATGGAACTGGAGGGTATTATGCTGAGTGACATAAGTCAGGCAGAGAAAGACAATATCCTATGTTTTCACTCATGTGGAACTTGAGAAACTTAACAGAAGACCATGGGGAAGGGAAGGGGAAAAAACAGTTTCAAACAGAGAGTGGCAAACCCACAAGAGACTCTTAAATACAGAGAACAAACTGAGGGTTGATGGGGGACGTGAGGGAGAAGGGAAAATGGGTGATGGGCATTGAGGAGGGCACTTGTTGGAATGAGCACTGGGTGTTGTATGTGAGCGATGAGTCATGGGAATCTATTCCCGAGGCCAAGAGCATGCTGTATACACTGTGTGTTAACTAACTTGACAATAAATTCTATTGGAAAAAAAAGATCCACTCTCCAATCAATATTCACGCTGGCTGCCTGTTCTTTTTTTTTTTTTTTTTTTTTTAAATTTTTTTTTTTTAAATTTTTTTTTTTTCAACGTTTTTTTATTTGTTTTTGGGACAGAGAGAGACAGAACATGAACGGGGGAGGGGCAGAGAGAGAGGGAGACACAGAATCGGAAACAGGCTCCAGGCTCCGAGCCATCAGCCCAGAGCCTGACACGGGGCTCGAACTCACGGACCGCGAGATCGTGACCTGGCTGAAGTCGGACGCTTAACCGACTGCGCCACCCAGGCGCCCCTGGCTGCCTGTTCTTTAGAGGAGGTTTTAAGAGGGTCAGCAGTACTGGCTTCTTAAAGTATTATCACAATGTTTGGACTTGAAAGCTGGAGAGAGAGAGGGGGCTCGGGGAGACCAAGAGAAGAGCAGGAGAGGAGGAGAGGGGAACAGAGAGGGGAGGAGAAGGAGAGAGAGAGAGAGAGAGAACAATCCAGTGAGGAGCAGTTTCATTAACAATAGCTTTTGTAGTATCCTTGGCCATATTTCAGGACCAAAACAGCTTTTCCCTCTGAGTTCACCAACTATTATTAGTTTCACATGTACAAGAATATCATTAGAAGAGATGTCATGATTCCTCCTGAGATTATAAACAAAAGATACAAATCTCTTCCTCTTGCCAACATGGTTCCAAGTCCTCCCGGGAGCGTCTCAGCATAATATTTTCTCGGGAGACAGAATCATCTCTCTCTTTATTAGCTGATTTCCCCCTGTGACATAAATGCACTCATTAGAAGATGGAAGGTTTTTACTTTTAACCAAAGGGAAAAAAAATCTGGTTGGGTTTTTTTTTTTCCATGTGAGATTTTTACCTGTCTTATTTTAAAACCCTGAAAATACTTTCTTGTCAAAATAGGAGATTTAAAAGTTTTGTCTGCATTCAAACATCAAAGAAGAAATAGTGAAAAGATGGCAATCATTATTAACATCTATAAATAATGCATAAACGAACAGGAAAAGATCTCTTTCCCTGGTTATGTCTTTCCTTTTTAAGACGCACAGTTATGTAGATATTAAAATGATTCGATTCTGCCCATACCTCTGCTGTCCAGTGCTTTGGCGTTACCTCCATTTCACAGATGAAAAGACTGAGGCTCAGAAGGAAATAGCTTTTATCCTACAGCAATTCCATGACGTCTGTGGGTTCCAATCTGTAACTCGATCCACCACCCATAGCCTTTCTAGAGCAATTTTTAAAAAGAGGAAAAAAGCAGTAATACAATTATTGACAATTTTTTTTAATTTTTTTTTTTAACGTTTATTTATTTTTGAGACAGAGAGAGACAGAGCATGAACGGGGGAGGGGCAGAGAGAGAGGGAGACACAGAATCGGAAGCAGGCTCCAGGCTCTGAGCTATCAGCCCAGAGCCTGACGCGGGGCTCGAACTCACGGACCGCGAGATCGTGACCTGAGCTGAAGTCGGACGCTTAACCGACTGAGCCACCCAGGCGCCCTATTGACATTTTTTTTAATTTAAAAGAAATGAAATCCACCGGGAACAACTCTTGAAAGGCCCTTTGCAGTGGCCCATCTGGAGTGGAATTTTCCATGATCAGAAAAGACTTTGGAGCCAATCTGATGGCCAAATGAAAAACAACAGATTCCACAGACACCAGGCTAGATCAGACAGTGTTCTTGGACAGCCCCGGCCACAGGGGCCACGCAGCTTTGACACGTCTGTGCTACCTTCCCCCAAACATGAGTGCTTCTTTACCGACAGTAATGGGCATGTTGTCTTACATTCTCCCATGAACTCCCGCTCAGGAAGTGCGTTCCCCTGAGTCATATTACTTACTTCAGTTCCTGGGCAAACAGGGATCGGGTCCTGCTGGGTCCTAGGTGCTGTGCAATGCTGGGTCCTAGGTGCTATGTACTGCTGGGTCCCAGGTGCTGTGCAACGCTGGGTCCTAGGTGCTGTGCAATGCTGGGTCCTAGGTGCTGTGGACTGCTGAGTCCTAGGTGCTGTGCAACGCTGGGTCCTAGGTGCTGTGCAATGCTCCGGAACCAAGTGAAAAGGCTTTTCTTACTGATGGGCGGAGCAGAGTCCGTCTGTGGTGCTGAGGAGATCCCCGAGCTGGCTATGGAGCAGGTGTTAAGTGTGCACAGGCCTCTGGGGAGCCAAGGGTTAGAGGGCAGAGACATCACCCGATGGACACAGCCATCTGAGGTAACAGGAAGAAGGACAGAGGTTTGGTGGGATGGGGAAGCAGAGGGCACCGTGACCTTGAGGTATAGCTCAGGGAGGGGGTGAGGGGGGGCGCTCCTGGGCCAGGACCTTAGATTTCATTCCAGACACAACGGGGAGCCAAAGCAAGACTTTAGACAAGGCAGTAGAAAGGACAACCTTGCTTCTAAAAAAAAAAAATGATCATTGTGTTTATCCAACGGGGATCCCGGCCACAAAACTAAACTTGTCAGTAAGACAGGCAGGAATAGAGTTTATTTTTATTTATTTGGTTTTTTTTTTTTCATGTGTATTTAGTTTTTATTTTTGAGAGAGAGAGAGAGCGCACCAGTGGACAAGGGGCAGAGAGAGGGAGAGAGAGAATCCCAAGCAGGCTCTGCTCTGTGGGTGCAGAGCCCAACGCGGGGCTAACCGTGAGGTCCTGACCTGAGCCGAAATCTAGAGTCCACCCCTTAACCAGCTGAGCCCCCCGGTGCCCCTCGTTTTGGAACCAACATTCCCTGGCACCCCCAGGGGGCCCCACCCCTGCCGAACCCACCCCCGGGACTCCTCGTCTCCGGGATCTACGTCTGAGGGGCTTCTCCTTGGGCGAGGGGTGTGCATGAAACACCCACGCTGGTGGTTTGAGCCCGGAGCGCCCTGGGCCCGACGCGGCCACTCATTTCTCCCCCCCCACGGGCTTCTCTGTCCCCGTTGCCCCAGCTTCAGCCGGCATGGGTTTGGCGGTCATTGGCGGCTCCTGTCCTCGCACGTCGCTACCCCCGACTCTTGTCCTCCCCTCGCGGGGCGGAGACAGAACGGACGTCCACACCGCAGCCAGGGGGTGCTGCAGAGCAACAGAGGGCCCTCCTTTCGGGACTGTCTCCAAAAGATTTGGAAGCCAGAGCGGCCTCCTGGAGCAGGGAGAACGCCAGCGTCTGGGTGTTCGGCTCAAGTCCCTTAGCGAGACGAAGCCACCGTGTGGGTTCCTGCGGGCAGGTCTCCGGCTCCCCTCCCGGCTCCGATCCACCCCGACCCGGGGACACGGCGCCGTCCTTTCCCTTTTGCAGCCGGAGTGCGTTTCCCAGGGCAAAGCTCCGCTGCAGATAGACAGGCGTCTGTCTTCGCTCGCCTCTGGCTGTGGCGGGGACGCGTCCGCCACCTCCGGGCCCGGCTTCCTTCCCCCTGGAGGCTGACAGCTTGTCTGTTCCCCTGACAGACGTTAACTCCTGCCGGAGAAAGTCCCCGAGTGTTCGCCCAAGGCTTTGCATGAGTTCGTTCACCCCCCAGCCCGCGTGCCGCCCCCCGCGTCTCCGCCTGCAGGACACGGTCGGTCGTGCAGGTCGTGCAGGGCTCCCGCCCCCCTGGACCGCCGCGGCCTTGGGGGCCACATTGAAGCCCAGGAGAGGCACCTGCGTCCCTTCGCGGCGCCCAAGGAAACACACGTCCCACCTCGGACACCCCGGGCACGGCACCGCGGAGGCACAGCGGAACCGCGCTGTCGGGTCGGTGAGAAGCGTCAAGGCCCACACGAGCCCGAGGGTTGCGGGTGGAGACGGGGTACGTGAGATCGCCGGCCGGGGCAAGGTGCTTCGGGAGCATCGGCAGTTCCTATGGGGCAGCAGGCACCTGTCAGGCCTTTGTGAGACACGGGCCTGTTTTTAGGGCTGGGACGTCACCTCGGGATGGGGGGGGGGGGGGGGGGGGCCTGAGAAGCGACAAGATTCTGCAGTGAGGCTTCGCCTGGCGTGTCTGACTTTCAAAACAGGCAACTGTCAGGCTTTGGGGTGGGGGTCAGGGGGTCTCTGATGCCCTCTGCTTCCACCTCCCCGCCCCCCTGGCCTCAAAGAAGCAGTCAGGACCACGCACCGGGAGGCTCACCTCTCGCCAGGTGGGAGGGACGGGGGCAGAAAGGGCCGTCCAAAACGCGACCTCCAGGCGGTGGAGGGCCAGCACCCCGGGGAGGCGGAGGGAGGAAAAAGAAATGAAGGTAGAAATGCTGGATCGTGGGGAGGGATGAGGAGGAGGGAGGTTTGTAAGGCCGGGAGGTCATCTTGAGTCAGAAGCAGAGCTGGGTCCATTCGAGGGTCCCGTGATGCCCGCCCCCCTCCCGCTAGGAGCGGTCGCCCCAGAGGGGCTGGTAATGGGGTTACGTTAAGGTTAGCTGCTCCCCACTCTTCCCTGGCTGATTCTAGGCCTTTCCGTTTTCCAAGCAGCTCAGCTTGGGGAGGAGGGTCTTGAACATCGGGGTCTTAGAGGACAAGCCGTGTGGCCTCCTGAATCCTTAAGAAAAGCCCGTCTCGCGCTCATCCCTAAAGGTCAGGGACTGTTTATTTGGGACTTAGAAAAAGGCAGGTCTGCTCTAACGCGGAGGTTGTAGCAATCTCTTCCTTGCTGAGCTCATAGAATTTTAGCGAGACAATAGAAATGTGACACCGTGAGCACAATTTAAAAGTAAAGTGACGAGCTCTGGGTTGTTCTGAAAAACATAAAATTGGAATCGTCTCTCTCGTGTTAACAAGAGAAGTTTGGGAAAAATGTGGACGTGTGGGTATTTTTTGTTCTCCTAAAACTGCCTTACACATGGGGGCCCCAAGAGCGGTCTCAAAAGTTGTAAGACAGATTTTCCAGGCAAGTTAATATTGCGTGTCAGAGCTGAGGGGCACGAGTGTTGACGCTGTGCTCTAAACCAGGGTTTAGAACTTTAACAGGCATAGGAACCATCTGGGGCTCTTACAGAATGCAGATTCTGAGCCCGTGGTCTGGGGTGGGGCCTGGGATGATGCATTTCTGCAGGCTCCCTGGGCCACACGGATGACGCAATAAGAAACTTCCACTATTTGTCGCATACCTTGCCCCTTTTCTGAGTTTAGACAGACATCAAGGAGAATGAATAAGCTTCCCAGACCATTCCCTTCATATTTTTGTGGATTTTTTTTTTTTTTGAATGGCTGAGGAAGAATTACAAGGCTTCTAGAAGTTAAGAAATGACAGAGGATGACAAGGTTTTGATTATACCATCATTTAACAGATCATTTTAAGATTTCAGAGGGCATGATGTTGGAGAGAATCCTAGGGAAAAAGGAGAAAGGAAGAGGCCAGCAGTGAGCACGGCCTGTTTGTATCTATTTTTGACAGTGCCCTGGGTTATGTATACAGCATCCCTCTGCCAAAGTGGATTACAGAAACTTGGAAGAGGTTACTTATTGAAGTATTTTGGAATTAAATTTGACCCTTTACGATTTTTTTTTTTAAATCAACATCTTCAAGTTCTGGAAGGACCAAAGAAATTTCTGCTGCTGTCCTAGGAATATAATCCAGCACCCACGGCAGACAGAAGCATCAGAAAGCATCAGTTCTAAATAAGGGAGGGCAGCCAGCAGATCAGAACAAGAGAAAGACCTCCCCCTGCCACCAGTGAATGCCTGCGCACATTTCCGTTTATACGGACCGTATGCTAGTGGGTTCTCACCAAAGAAATAAACTGCTTTTCTACTAAAAGGGGATAGCAGTAAAAAGAATATCCAGGAACTTAATGAGAAGCAGTGAAAGGAACCAAAATTCTGGGGATCGCTCATTTTCCTGAATAGTGATTTCCTCTTAAAACCTGAATAAAAATATTATGACCTCATTGCCAAGGCCACCAGTAGACAAGGTAGGGGTTTCCTTAGACATCTTAAGCCTAAGGCCCATTCTGCACCCCTTTTCCTGACTTATCTACCCATCTTTGTTCAGCCTTTCATCTTGATCATTGCTGCCATCCAGTTCCCTCATTTATACTAAAGTGTAAATGTCCCTATATTTACAGGGGACCCAAATGAGCAACCTTCTTCTAAACACAGTTGCCCAAATATGCTCCATATTTCCCAGTCCATTAAATCTATCAGATATTTTGTAAAAAGCTACATTTTCAGGGGCGCCTGGGTGGCCCAGTCAGTTAAGTGTCGGACTCTTGATTTCAGCCCAGGTCGCGATCTCACGGTTTGGGAGTTCAAGCCGCACGTCCTGCTCTGTGCTGACAGCGCGGAGCCCGCTTGGGATTCTCTGTCTCCCTCTCTCTCTGCCCTTACCCCGCTCACATTCTCTCTCTCCCTCCCTCCCTCTCTCTCTCTTTCTCAAAAATAAATAAATAAACATTGGAAACAAAAAACAAAAACAGCTACATTTTCAAAACAGATACCGGAAGAATAATAATAAGATATAATAATAAGATCCATTAAATCGGGAAGTGAGAGCACGTGTATCCTGCGTCCCTTCCTGATTTTTTGAAATAACTTGTAACAGCTATTGAGAAACGAAGTGAGTGGCTTTTTTATCCACCAGGACGGTGACACGATTTCTCCTTCACGGGAGGTGGCCCTGAGTGTCTCTGTCACCATCACCTGTGCCTCACTGGGATGCTGCGTTCGACCCGCAGCGGCTCGACACACTGCCTGCACATTAGCATCTCCTAGGAAGCTTTTAAAATATAGCCACGTCGGGGCGCCTGGGTGGCTCAGTCGGTTAAGCGTCTGACTTTGGCTCAGGTCATGATCTCGCGATTCGTGAGTTCGAGCCCCGCATCGGGCTCTGTGCTGACAGCTCAGAGCCTGGAGCCTGTTTCAGATTCTGTGTCTCCCTCTCTCTATGCCCCTCCCCTGCTCATGCTCTGTCTCTCTCTGTCTCAAAAATAAATAAAAACATTAAAAAAAAAAAAAAAATAATAATAATAAAATAAAATATAGCCATGTCTGCTCCTCATCCCAAACTAATTAAATCAGAACCACAGCGGGAAGCAGCTTCCACGTTGGTATGTTTTAAAAGCTTCCCACATGGCTTTCTCGTGCAGCCGGGGTTGAGAGCCACTGCTTTAAAGAATAATGATCATGGTGCTTTATAAAGGTAACTGCCAGTTGTTCAGCATTTAAGCTCTCAACGTGAAAATCTTCCTTCTTACAAAGAACCATTTGAAGGCCATGTGATATGTATCCCCAACCTCACCATCCTAAACCCCCTTTTCCCCATCCCACATCTCCCACCCTCAACCCACATACACCACGCCATCATCACCACTAACAATAACAACCCGAAAAAAAGCAAAATACAGCGGGGAGGCACTTGCCTTCAATTATCCATTTTTTAACTGGCCCATTCAAACCTTTAACTTTTTTTAAACATTTATTTATTTTTGAGAGACAGAGACAGAGTGCAAGCAGGGGAGGGGCAGAGAGAGAGGGAGACCCAGAATCCGAAGCGGGCCCCAGGCTCCACGCTGTCAACACAGACTCTGCCGCGGGGCTCGAACTCACAAACCATGAGATCGCATTCTGATCCCAAGTCGGACGCTTAACCGACTGAGCCACCCAGGCGCCTGGACATTCAAACCTTTACAGTTTGTTTGGGAGTGATCTGAGGTTGGGGCTTGTTAGCCGGGGGCGAAAATAGTTGCAAGCTGGGCCCCCAAGGGTATTTTTATATTTAATTGGGTACAGGAAACCCTGGAAAAGCTCCCTCTTATTCAAATAGCCTACAAGCATCAATCTATCAGTGTCCCTTTACATAAAATTAAAATAGAGTTGTTGGTTTGTGTGTTTTTTTTGCAGCATTGATGGACACATTTCTTTCTTTCTTTTTTTAATTTTTGTTTTTTACATTTATTCATTTTTGAGAGACAGAGAGAGACAGAGCACAAGCCGGGGAGGGGCAGAGAGAGAGGGAGACACAGAATCTGAAGCAGGCTCCAGGCTCTGAGCCGTCAGCACAGAGCCCGACGCGGGGCTCGAACTTAAACCGTGAGATCATGACCTGAGCCGAAGTCAAACGCACAACTGACTGAGCCGCCCAGGCCCCCCTTAAGGACACATTTCTAAGCAGTGCTTAATATTTCTTGGTTTTCTAGCTGATACGAAACCTTGATAGGTGTGAGGCCAAATTTTGACCAACGTATAAAAGGTATTTTTGCTACAACTAAAATGACATACCCTACAGGATGGAGGGGGCGGGGGCGGGGGGAGAAGGAGACAGAAGAGAATAAGTTCCCTAACTTGCTTTTATAAAACTCGTGTTCACCTTTTAATCTCTCCAGCCCACGAAACTGTTCTATGAAGACAAAAGGAAACTCAAACTCCTGCCCCTTGACTTCTGTTCTGCTCATTCCCTCTATGCCTCACCGTTCTGGGGTCACTGAACGTGACTCACTTAGATTCGGGAGATCAGGTTCTACGCCCTTGGAATTCCTTGGGTTTGACCTCAGGGAGAAATTTCTAGAATTTATGAGCAGACTCTCAGTACCTTTTATTTTTCAGGAAACATTCTTACAAAGTTGCCCCCACATGCCATCGTGCTATATTCGACCTTGTAAAAAAGCTTTTTGGGGAAAACACAGTAGGTCACAGCCTGGTGTGGTGTTGTTTTGTTTGTGCCCTTGCCCGCTGCTCGCTTGGACGTGGGGGACGTGGGGAGAATTATAGTCTGCATTCTCCTGAACTGTACCCGCACAGTAGGCTTCCCGAGTCCGCAGGACGTGCAGGGAAAAGCCTTTTGACGCCCGGAACTCGCACATCCTGTTCCTCTGTACGTGATTTCCATTTGCCTGGTTCTCCTCAGCCCCAGGAATCAGAAGTCTCGGGGGGTGTCTCCCCACAGAGGAGGTTCGGGTCCAGCCAGGAGCGTGTGTGCTGTGTGGACAGGCGCGTCTCACCAGGTCAGAGCTCCCGGAGCTCCGTCTTCTAGAGCCGCGGGAGGGGGCCTGGCGGCCCAGGGATCGTGTGATGTCAGTTAAATACGCTCAGGAGGAAATGGGCCTTTCGGGTTAGGAGCAGGTTTCTGGGGCTCCGTGCTTTGCCTTAGAAACATGAACGGATCGTAGAACGTTTCTGAGAGCGACGGGGGTGCTGCCTTCTGATTTCCCTGAACCCGGAGCCCAGAGAACCAGGAAGCAAGCAAGACGAATGCATTCCTGCAAAGTAGCTTCACTGCTGTGAGTTGAATCGGGCCCCCGTCCCCCAAAGTCCCAACCCCATCCCTTGGAAGGTGGCCTTATTTGGAAATGGAGCTTTTGCAGAAGTCAGAGAGTCAAAATGAGGCCTTTGTGGCGGGCCTGAGCCAGCACGACTGGTGTCCTTACAAGAGGAGGGGACAGTGTGCTCACAAGGAGGGCAGAGGCCACGTGAAGATGGCAGCAGAGAGAGGGGTGATGCGTTGACAACCCAAGGAGTGCCAAGGGCTGTTGGCAATGGCCGAGACCGAGAGAAAGGCACCGAACAGGCTTCCCTGCAGCCTTCGGTTGGCTCTGCCCACACTTTGATTTGGGGGCTTCTAAGACACCTCAACCGTCAGGAGCACAACTCTGTTGTTTTGGGCCACCCGGGCTGGGGTACTTTGTGACGGCCACCCCCCTCCTCTCCCCCCACCCAGGAAGCAGACACACTATCCAAGAACCGTCCCGTCGGGAAGGGTCAGCCTGCCCTGAGCATCACCGGAGGGAGGCCCAGCCCTGAGCCTCCCTCCCCGCCACCCCCCCACTGTCCCCCCGTCTGCATGAGCCTTACCCCTCATCACGAGAGGCTCACGGAAGCCTCTTCTGCCTGTCAAAGTCATTTGTAAGCAATCGCGGATGCGAATCTCACAGTCGCAGCATCTACAGAGTTCACAGGCGGAACGTCGCTTCCCCAGGCCCGAACCCCACACAAAGCCCCACTCCTGGGACGTAGCAGAAAAACTCCTGCCGATTTAAGGTAAACCCTGTCCCGTATGGTTTGCACGTGCCCTTGGGGCCACTCCCCAGACAGCGCCTCCCTTCTGGCTTTTGCAGATGCGGGCGGTTTCGGGGGAGAGGCCGACACGGTGATGTGTGCCCCAGCCACCCGGTCCCCAGCGGGACCACGGCCCTCCCGGCCCTTCAGCTCCCAAGGCCAGTCCAGATCTAGGCGTGGGGCTTTCCAGAGGGTTTGCCGGTTCCCGGGCGCAACCTGAGCAAAGCAAACGCAGAGCCCCTCTGCTCTGCGATCCCCGGGCTTGCCACCTGCCCGCTCCAGGCTTCCAACTTGAGGGAGCCGGCTTTTCTTCTCTCCCTGCCAGGCCTTCTCCACCTGCCTCCCACCCCAGACGAGGGGGCCCTTCTCTCTTATCTGGTGAGAAAACAGCTGCTCTGTCATCATATCTGCTTTCCAAATCTGGAATTGAGAGGCTTTATGCTCCTCTGAGTACCTCCCCCCCACCCCCCACCCCAGGCTTTGTGCCTGGGATCCGAAGCCAAACTTTGGAGAACTTAAAAAAAAAAATCTGTCTGGCTCTCACATTCCTAAACCCAGGCTCCCCAGACTGTTTGGACGTCAAAGCCAAGAATGTTGCCATTTAATCTTACAGTGTTCATTTGCGCCACCCTTCCCTGGGCTAAAGACCTGTGGCTCGAATGGTGGCAAGGCAGAGGACAAGAAGGAATATTGCAAATGCCACGGAAGCAATAGGAACAGGAGGGAGGGAGAGGTTGGGGGGAGTCACCAAAGGTCACCAGCACCCCAAAATTGCACCCTATAGAGAGACTGCGTACCCAACCTCCACTGTCCTTCCTCTCGCCAACCTAGCTGAGCCTGGAGAGCCAACCCTATCTGAGAACTGTTTATCTCAGTTTCCGTGGATTCCCCACCCCAGCCCTTCCCCAGATTTGCTACACGGTCACCAGATATCCAGCCACAGCAGCAGCAAGAGGACACTTGGTCTGGCTGGCCCAGCCAGCTGTCTTGGCCCCACACGGCTCCTGAATGCCACTTGCCCTGGTGGGGTTGGCATTTGTGCCCAAACAGGTGGGAGACTCTAACCTTCGTCCGATCCTGCCTTCCTTTGCTTTATCCCAGTATGCCTGACTTTCTTTCCACATTTCCTGGGGGAAAAAAAGAGAAGCTGTGTCCAAATCAACGAGGCATTTCTCGTGGTGAAGTGCTTGAAGTCAAGCTATTTCTAACCTCAGGACCTTTGCACCTACTGTTCCCTCTGCGTACATCACTTCTTCCCCCCAGAAAATGTGCATTCTATTCCTTCTCACATGTCATCTCATCAGAGGGGTGATGTCCCCCTAAAGTAGCCACCTCCCCATTACGCCTCATCTTCTTCCTCTCCTTCCTTTAATTTATAGACATCCCATTTTCTGAAACTTGCATTGCATCTATGGTGTGCAGCTATTATCTCTTTTTCTCTGCCACCAAAATGTAAACTCCATGAGGGTAAAGATGAGCCTGGTTCATTGCTGAGTTCCCAGGACCTGGAACAGTAACTGGCATAGAGTAGACACTTAATAAAGATTTGTTGAGTGAATGGTGACAGCTCCCGCTAAAAATTCTAGCCAGCCTTGAACAGGGCTGGTTTTGCAATGTGCCTACCTGTGGTTAATAACCGAGGTGAACAGGGTGTCTTAGCAAACACGGGACCCCCTGCTAACTCTGGGCTAAGACATGACCGTAAAACAGAACAATCCTACCTTGATCCTACAAAGTTGGCCCAAGAGTTTTTTCACTTAGGACCTCCCCACACACAGACCTTCGCCAAGGGTCTGGGCAAAGACCTTGATCATGAGGGGACCACAGCAGAGCACAAGCCAATCTGGGAACGTGAAGGCAGTGGGGGAGGGGAGGGATGGAGGAAACCATCTGTGGGCGAGGGGGGGTCGGCACACTACCATCCATCAAGCTGGACAGAAGGACAGCAGAATTTAGGAAAGAGCAGAAACCCAAGGTTGAACCAGGCAGGGGGAAAAAACGAGTGAATTTTAACTAATTAACACAACATAGCCCCAGCCCTGTCTATAAGCCAGCACAGTGCCGGGGGCTTGGGATAGCACACTCGAAAGTCACCATTCCAGCCCTCAAGAAGCATAAGCCAGGGGTTCTAGAAAAGGCTGTGAAACCAGAGTGGTAGCTAGACTTTGAAGGAGGCTAATGTGTGCCAGTGAACACGGGAGGCTCTCGGCCCCGGCTTCCTCCAGTGGGCACATCCACAGACTTAATCATAGGTTATATTTAAAAGGAGCTTACGTGCACGATGCCTTATTACAAGGGCCTTTTGCTGACTATTTTTAGAGGAATGTTAATCACGTTACCTTTTGATTTGAAATGGGGACAGGTGAGCTCTAATACAGGAGATCCTTTAAGGAGCTTGAAAAAGACCCAGGTGACCCATCCCCAAACCCACCTGGTTGCTGACCGTCTCCTCCTGCTGTCGGGGGGAAGAGGGACACAGGAGATGGTGCCGCGTGCCTGGGTGTCCCCGGGCAAAGCTGGGAACGACAGGTATCGCAGTAAGAGGGTGACAGCCGCGTACCCTAGTCCGCCATTGAAAGCATGACCCAGACTCTGATGTGGACTTACGTCACCTTGAAGCTTGATGGCAAAAAATAAAGGGGCTTGTTTCATATATAACCTTTTGCCCCCAGTTTTGTAGTGGGCGGCCGGCAGGTCGGAAATGTTGGCAGCAGGGTACGGAGTGTCTAGAACGTACCTCGGACCCGCTTCCCTTCGGCCCCACTCTGCTCTGCGGGAATGTCTTGCCCATAACAAGCCACAGACCTTCGTGTCATGCCATCTACAGGAGGCAACAGCCTTGCCAGGATCCTTTGGTGCAGTTCACGGGCTTGGGCGGGGGGGGGGGGGGGGGGGGGGGAGGGTATGCAGAGCATTTGTAAATCCAGAGGAAAACAGTCTGGAGAAGGGATGGTTTGGAAAGGAGCGAGAACAGCACCACACATCTGTTGCCTCTTGGGCTTTGTGGGTCGGAGGCCAGACGCAGCGTGGCTGGGTCTGCTCAGGGTTCCACAAGGCTGCAGTCAAGGTGTGGATGGGGATTGCCTTCCTTTCTGAGTCTTCTCACAAATGCAGGTGACTCTTGGCAGAATTCAGTTCCCTGAGGCTGTAGGACTGGAATTCCCTTCCTTTGCTTCAGGCCCAGGACTGAGTTCAGCACCTAAAGGCTGCCCACAGTCCCTTGCCACGAAGCTCCCTCGCACACTCATACCCTTTTCTCTCTTTTTAAAAACTTTTTTAATGTTTATTTTTGAGAGAGAGAGAACAAGTGGGGAAGGGGCAGAGAGAGAGGGGGGCACAGAATCCGAAGCAGGCTCCCGGCTCCGAGCTGTCAGCACAGAGCCCGATGTGGGGCTCGAACTCACAAACCGTGAGATCATGACCGGAGCCAAAGTTGGACGCTTAACCGACTGAGCCACCCAGGTGCCCCACATATCCTTCTCTCGTTTCAAATCTTTCCTGCAGGGAAGAGTTCAGTCTCCTTTAAGTACTCTCCTGATTAGGTCAGACCCACCCAGGGTCATCTCTGCTTTCTCTTAAAGTCAACTGAGTTTTCAGCCTTAATTATATCTACCAAGTCCCTTTATAGAAGCATCTAGTTTAGCATCTGAGTGGGTGGGTTCCTGGGAGAAGGTATGTATACACCAGGGGTGGGGATCTTGGAGAGCACCTTAGAATTCTGCCAGCCACGAGCCAAGAGCATCTCCGTTCATGACTTCTAGGGTTCAGCAGGATATCTAACAATGGCTGTTGTGAAACTTTCCTGCCCCCCTTTCCCCCTAGTCCCACGCTGAATGGAGGAACCAGCCAGCCCTGCTGTGTGTTGAAGGGGACTTTTCTAAGGACCAGTGTTCACCTCAGCATTAATTCTCATCCGTCCCTCTGCCAAGGTCTCCAGGAGCGGGGGTGGGATGGGTATGCAGCATAGATGGGATCTAACACATGGTATCATCTGCTGTGCTCAGGAAGCATGAACGAGCCAGTACAGTCCACAGGCACACAGAAAAACTGGATTCTTTCCTTGAGGACGTGAGACTCTAGACCAGCTAAAGAATAGTGGAGAAAATGCAGGTAGAAGACTGTACAGCAGAAGGATGCGAGGCCAGAGGGTGCTTACGTAGCAGGGTTTTGGTGATTGATAACTAATGACCTTCACTATTTCATTCTGACTCTAGAGGTGACACATACGGCCATTTAGAAGTTCAGGGACTGGACGGGGCACCTGGGTGGCTCAGTTGGTTAAGCGACCAACTTCGGCTCGGGTCATGATCTCACGGTTCGTGGGTTCGAGGCCCGCGTCGGGCTCTGTGCTGACAGCTCAGAGCCTGGGGCCTGCTTCAGAGTCTGGGTCTCCCTCTCTCTCTGCCCCTCCCCTGCTCGTGCTCTGTCTCTCTCTGACTCTCAAAAACTAAATAGATGTTAATAAAAAAAAATTTTTTAGAAGTTCAGGGACTGGTGAGTGGCCTAGCCGGGGTTGAACAGGCTGTGGTTCTCAGTCCAGTGACAGCCCAGCCCTGGCCAGGGCCCCAGGGATGAGCCCCAGATGTGTGTTTATGATGATATTCTGAGGTGACAGTAGACAGGTACATTGGGAACAGGGACAGTGTGGGAGTCTGAGATGTAGTGACATTGGGGTTTTGCTTTAGGCTTCCAGTAGTTGTGAAAGTTTTCTGAGTAAAAGCAACTTGTGACATCAGTGGACAAGTCTCTACCTTCAGAAGGTGAAGCTGGCAACCGGACTGGAGGACAAGATGAAAAGACAGACAACAGACCGGAGAAGAAGGCAGAAGGCGAGGGCAGAGAGTTGATGGAGGCAGGTCGAGGCGACCAGAGAAGCTCAGAGAAGAAGGAGACAACGGGAATGAGGGTCCAGGCTCCCCTTCCACACCTCTTGGGCCTGTGGACTTTCACGCAATAATGATTGACTCTCAGACTCCTTTCAAAGCCACGGAAGGCATTTACATCACCGACTCCTAGATGCTTTCCTACGAGAGAGAGGGATGCCAAGGTGTGGACACACATTAACGGAGCCCTGACGATGTGACTGGTGCCTCTGGCTCTGAAACACGGAGCCCCCGCTCAGCTGAGACCCATGGCAGGGGGGGAGGGGGGGGCGGTCAAGAATCCAGATAAGCAGTTCCCCCAAGTAGAAAGGGTTCTACTCCAGCAAAGGGGCAATGTGGCTCCATCGCTTTAGACATTTTAAACAGATGCCAACCTTCTGGAAAATCGTTCTCCCACAGACATTCCATGAGGCACAAAAACAGGTCCTCCGGGGTCACAGGCCTGGGCAGCCACAGGGCTCACGGAGGCTGCAAAGCCAGAGCGGCTAGAGTCTCTGAATATTTACCTACAAAGGACCCCAGGATTCTTAGCCATCAAGCACCACTAAGGATACATCAGACAATTTCAAATCTAAAAGGGATTGGAATGGCTTTGAACACAATTGCCCAAGCAACCAGAGAAATGCCCAGAAGCCACACAACTAGGAAGCCGTAGAATGAGCATTCAGACACTTCCTCCTCTCGGAACAGAAGCGAAGAGAGTGCCGGCCTCCCAACCCCCAGATCAGGGTCACGGCCCCACCATCCCTGTATCGGCTGCTTGGTCAAGTGGGACCATCAGATGACAAGGTCCCCATCCCCGCTGGTGGCCACCGATTTCCTCAGCCACGAGACCCGGTCCTGCTAGAGCTGCGGGGTCTGCAGAGATGCTGCGGCCACATTGCCACCTATTTTTATGATGCCTGAACGAAGAATGGCTTTCACGTTTTTTAAAAGGTTGGAGGGAAAAACATTCAGTAGAGACTACATGTGGCTTGCAAAGAATAAAGGACTGTTAAGTGCTTTATTTAAGAAAAAGCATGCCAACCCCAAGATCCCAGGGCAAGCCTACGTCTTCAAAGAATGGCCAAAGGCTGAGGGAGGGGGAGAGACTTCTAGAATTTCATGCGGCTGTTTGGCGACCGAGCTGGAAAGTAGGACCCAAGTCTCGCCTTCTGCTGTCTAGGGTGAGGGCTGCCGTGGTGTAAAAGCGTGTGACCGCACACACGCACATACGCACGCTCATACAGACACCCACGCGCACACATCCGCACAGCCACACTCCTGCATAAACACTCACACACGTGTGCACACATGCACATGTGCACGCGACACACTCATGCACACACAGGGCCCACAGACCCCATGGGGACTTGGCATCAGGCCCTGGGACCACGAACTAATGATCCGGAGTTTTCTTTGCAGCCTGCAAGACATTGTTCGGTGAAGGCAAAGCGCCCTCCGGGCGGAGGCCGTTCTTAGTATAGTCAGACCTCAGCCGTCCAGTCCCAACGGGGGTGTTGGCCGTGGAGCAGGTGCTGGAAGAGCCCTGGTGACGGCCCCGGGACAGATTCCTTCATCAGCAGGGGCTTGTCTGTCCTCAGAAGGATGCCTCTCGCTGTTTTCTACAAACCGAGAGGAGCTTGGTCAAAGTGAGGAAATGCGGGGCCACACTGTCTGCCCCCTTCCGTTAGTGAGGGACTTTGCAAGGGAGAAGGCTTGGGGACACCTGCTTCCTGGGAGATCCGTGAGAGAGAGAGAGATTGAGAGAGAGAGGGATGGGCATTCGCGGAGCCCTGAAGTGTATGGTAAAACCCACGCCCTCGCGTGGTGGATTTCAGACACCAAGTACGCATGCGCGGGAGCTTCCGGCGCCCGTAATGTCAGGTTTGTATCCAAGGACACTTGGAGCAGCAGAACGGCCGCGTTTCCCCGGCATCCGTAGCGCACACTCAGCACACTCTGTCCGCCCGCTGCCCCCTCCACTGGGGACACAGGAGACAGAACCGTTCTGGACACAACGTGGGGAATAGAAAAGGAAGACCAAGCTTATGGAGTGGCTCCAGATAAAATCCAGAACGGAAGACCCGGGAGCCTCCACGTGAAGCGTATCTCTATAGGAGACCCACCTCCAAAACTCGCCAGGAAAAACCCCAGCCTCTGTTTGGATGCTTCCAAAGACGGGAGGCTTGCTACCTCACCAGGAAGCCCTCTTATGTTTAAAGGAGCTTTAGCCGTGAGTTTCCCAAGGCACCTGTCTGAGACTTCGCCCTGTTTGTCCCAGCCCTGCCCCACCCCTCCGCGTGTGAAGCACGTCCCGGGACCCAGCTGTCGTCTCAGTCACTACGCCCTGAGCGCTGTGTCCCTCCAAAACTCACCCCGAAGCACACCCCCACCCCCACCCCCCCACCCCCCCCCACCAAGTGATGGTGTTCGGAGGCGGGTCTCTGGGAGGTGATTAGGGCTCCATGAGGTCATGAGAGGGGGGCTCCCTGGTGGGCTTCGTGGCCTCAGAAGAAGGGGAAGAGAAAGGGAGATCTCACGGCCTTTTTGTGCACACGCACAGAGTGAAGTCCATGCGAGGACACAGCGAGAAGCTGGTTGTCCACGGGCCAGGCGGAGAGCTCGGGCCAAAAACAGAACCCTTGCCAACACCTTGATCTTGGACTTCCCGCCTCCAGATCTGTGAGGCATAAATGTCTGTTGTTTAAGCCCCCCAGTCTGTGGTATTTTGTGAGGGCAGCCGGAGCTGACTAAGACACAGACTAAATATATTTGCTTTCCACAACCTTTCTCTGTGTCGGGATCCCAAACTCTTCGGCTCCCAGCTGCTTTCCTTTGGATGTGTGCCAGCCTGCCGACCACACGCGCGCATTTCTCCTCCCAGAGCGGGCACCTGCTTCGGGAGCACCTTGTTTCCTACGCTGCCCTGCCGACTGAACCAGGAGCTCCTTGGAGGCACGTACAGACACACGTTTGCAGACCGATACACACAAACACAAAATTGCATCTTATTTCCAATGCATCTCGAGTGCTAGGCTCAGTACCTTCTACAGCGAAAGTGCTTGATGAATATTTTAATTCTGTGCATCTCTGAAAGAAGAACATAGCAGGAAGATGACCCATCTTACCCACAGGCTCTACGGGAACCTGTTTTCTGACAGTCTGGGCTTCGAATCTTCTCTCCTCCTCGGTGTCACCCGAACGTCCCTCGTCAGAACCCTCCCTCCCTCCCTCCTGAGCCATCTGTACCGGTGGGTTCTAATCCCCACATTCTCTGAAACCTTTTGGAGTTAGCCTTCCAACAACTTGGACCCGGGTTCTTGACTTTCCTCGGAACACAAGGTCCGTGAGCCCCCCATGTGTTTCCCACCAAAGGACTCAGGGTCAGACCGGCTTGGGAAACACGCTGCGAGTGGAGACGCCCGGGTGAAAACACTATCTTGTTGAACCCCAAGAAGTCCGTCGTTGTGAACGCTCTCTTAACCTTTGAAGGATAACGGAACTTCGAATAGTCTGGCTGGCCTTTGCTTGACTGCGTGCTTCCCTCCACCTTCTCACTATTGCGTATCCCCTGTTGATAGGACCACATTCAGTGAGGTCCCAAACACACCCAGTTTTGGGCGGGTGACTCAAAGTCCACTGGAGCATCCTCCCCACATTCCCCACTTCCCTTGAATGGGCCGAAGATAACGACTTGGCTCATGGTCCCGGAGCCATCTACGCTCCCCCGGTACGTAAGAGTCTGGGTTCCCCCCAAATCGAGACTCCCTTTCACGGAGCCTCTCCAGAAGTGAGAGATGGTGTATGGGCGCTTCACGAAAGCTGGTACGACTCCCTTTTCCTGCACAATGCCTGCATTTTGTCCTTTGGGGATAAGAAATAGAGGAGGAAAGTTTAGGACCCCATGAATTGGTGTATATCGGTCGAATGCCATTCTGCCGCTCCTTGGGCTCTACCAAGATCAGGCCACTTTCGCATCCCAGCTTGCAAGATTCTGCTTTTTTCTGAGTATGGTTTCGTCCAACCTGGAGCTACTGCCCGTCTTTCCTCCCTATCCAGCTGTGTACGTGTGTGCATGCAAACACACACACACACACACACACACACACACACCCATCTTTGCAAGGCAGGCATTGATTTTTTTCTAGCAGCTGGGCATTTGCGTCAAGCTCTATGATTTCTCGTTGTCTGTAATGCTAAAAGACAGAACCCACACTGTAGTAAAGGGAGAGGGTGATATGACTTAGGGTAACAGGAAATGACCTTGGGTGAACCATGGCACGATGACCTTAAAGCTGTCCTGTACTTAAGTGACCCAGTGATGGATTTAGGAACAGCCAGTGTTTGTCATAGCTCGTCCCCTTCACCACCACTATGCTGCTTTGTGCCAGTACAGAGAGGCCTCCTAATTAAGAGCTTCGTATTAACTGGAGCATCACTGGAAGCCATGGGCAACGTTAAGTGACATCCTGGTCCAACAACAAAACTCAACTTTCTTTTGGAGATATTTTACGCTCCCTTGTCCTCAGAGTACACGAGCTGTTCGTGTATCTGCCCTGGCCCTACCTAGACTGTGAGCCTTGAGGGAAGGGGCAGTGTTTTGCCCTGGCTCGCCTCCCATCGCTCAGTACTCGGCCGATGATCGATACTGGGTGCATAGCAGGATGTAACCAGCATTTGCTGAACTGACTCTGCTGAAGATTGGACTCTTTTTGCCTTTCTCGATCATTCCTTCTACAAGTCTTCCTGAAGAGCCTCATGTGAGTGTGAACGATGACTAACGCACAGTGCTTGTCCTCCAAGAGCCCATAGTGTAGGACCGGATTCAGGCATGTACACAACCAGTTATAAAACTAAGTAGTATGAGTGACAGGTGAACGTATTGGGAGCGTCATGGATGGCTGCCATTTTCAGACTGGACGGGTGACAGGGAAGACAGCCTACTAGTGGGTATCAGTCCTGGTCCCCCATATGGTCTTGGCCTCCTCCCACATGAGCCTTTCACTTTTCTTTTCGATTCCCCCATCCTGCCCTACTTTTATTTTCCCTTTGTGATTCAGTGGCCGGTAGAGTTTACTAGAGACACTAAGTGCCCTGATAGGATCTCTACTGAGTACAAGTGCAGGGGCACCTGGGTGGCTCACTCAGTTAAGGATCTGACTCTTGATTTCGGCTCAGGTCATGAGTTCATGGTTTGTGGGATCGAACCCCGTGTTGGGCTCTATACTGACAGCACAGAGCCTGCTTGGGATTCTCTCTCTCTCTCTCTCTCTCTCTCTCTGTCTCTCTCTCAAAATAAATAAATAAACTTTAAAAATGCAAAGAAGCAAACATGATTGGAAGAAACAGGTTCCTTGGTTTCTGATGCTGAACCTTCTTCCACCGTCCTGGCCAGTCCTGGCCTCCTGCCTGAGCTCTGCTTGATAAGAAGGAGGGTGGTTGACCAGCAAGCCCGCTGGAAGGCAGCCCAACCCATTCAGGGATGTCTAGAGAGCTGTGCGCGGAGCTTGTTTTCAACGCTTGCTGACTTAAAATGCTGCTAAATAAATCGCTGCAATCTCACAAAGCTATCTGCTCAGAATTTCAAGTCACAGAGCAAGGAGGGACACAATAGAAGTGGATATATATGTGAAATAGTAGCTCTGTTCCTCTCTAAAGAAGGTAATTCTTTTTTTTTAAAAAAAATCCCCATCAACACAGCAATAGTCACAATGGGGTGTGACATTATAACTCCATGCCCAGAAATAATTCAATTATCCTCCAAGGCTACTTAGTTCGAAGCTAACATTTTGCTGTTCTCTTCCTGCAGCCTCAGTCATTCAAAGCTGAATGCTTATTGTTCTCACAGTGCAGATTGACAGCAGTCAGGAAATCAAAAAGAGCTCAGTCTCCAAATGCAACCGTTTAGCTGTCCATTCCTCTTGAGGATATTTTCAGACGTGTCATTCTTCTTTTTTTTTTTTTTGACTTACGCTTTCTTTAAGAAAATCTCATGCTCCCTTTTCTTGCTCTTTAAGTTTCTCTTCTCCAACTTGTGTTTTATCTTGCAAAATGTCAAACACATTAAGTGTATGAACTTCTGGTATGCTCCGAAGAAAGAGACAGACAATATACACCCACTCTTGTTCTGAAACCTGGTATTCTGGTAAGTTCAAACTAAAACTGCAGTGTCCAAATCTATCAGATAAAAATCACAGGAATGTTCTTAAGCGGCCGGCTCTCCTATCCACTGTGGACTGGGAGAAATTGCAGGTGATGCCAGCGGTCCAGAAGAAAGGCCTTCCTGCTCTAGACTTTCAGAGTTGTCCAGGCAGACCTGGGCAGGAAGAGTGAGCGAGAGGGGGCTCACGGTTGAGCCATCATGCCTGAACCGGTTGTCGCTTGCTTTAAAACCAGGCTTTGGTCCATTTCCCTCCCCTCCCCCCTTTTTAAGTTTGTGTGTGTGTGTGTGTGTGTGTGTGTGTTTTTAGAGAGACAGAGACAGTGTGAGTGGGGAGGGTCGGAGAGAGGGGGAGACAGAGCAGGCTCCGCACTGTCAGCTCAGAGCCCGGCAAGGGGCTCAAATCCACAAACTGTGAGATCGTGACCTGAGGGGAAACCAAGAGTCGAACTCCTAATCGACTGAGTCACCCAGGCGCCCCGGGTCTGTTTCCCTTTTTATTTAATCCTGCCACTGCAGGTGTACTGCTGTAAGGTGTAGCATGTGCGGATAGTGTGTGCGTGATGCACAGGGCCAAAACAGGTGCAAACCAGTTTCTTTGAAACCATTCAGTATCCATTCGGGGGCTGAGCCCTTTGGAACGTGACTTGTAAGAATACAAGTGCTCCGTCGCCTTGGACTTGAGCCAGACGAGATAAACTAAACGGTGAGGCTGTTGGTGTTCCAGGTGTACTGGCCACGCTTCGAGCCCCGGCATTCAGTGGTTTCCTGGATAGTTGAACCCAGGCAGCCCCAGGTCCAATGCGCTTGGGCTCTGACGTGGTCTTGGTGTCACGGATTGAATCGTCCAAAACGCTGCTTTGAGCTTGGGCTTGGCCAACTTGCCTATTTCCTGTCATCCAGACTGTGTACACGCGAACCTGACCACGTACATTTCAGAGCGTGGGCTTGCTCACTCACCAACACACACACACGCACACGTACCTCTGTGACTGGTGTCAGTTCTCGTGTGTAGAGGCACAGATGTGTCTTTGAAGATTGTGGCTCTGCGGCCACCGCCTCGGTTTGAATCTCGGCACTCCCCTTTATTAGTGGGGTGACTTTGGTCAAGTAACTCAACCTTTGAAAGGCTCAGTTTACTCATCTGTAAAATGGAAATAAGAAGAGTTTCTATCTCGAAGGGTTTTGGTGAGGATGTAATGAGATTGTACGGGTAAAGCGTGCACCTCAGAGTTTCGCACAGTCCGGGCCCAGTTGTGGGCTTTCGTCCCGCTTGCACAGGGGCCAGTGCCCAGAAGGAGAAGGGCCCTGCGCTTGGCCTAATGCTCTACCGTCGTTGTATTGAAATTCTTAACAATTTTTTTTTAATTTAAATTCAAGTTAGTTAACATACAGTGTAGCCTTGGTTTCAGGAGGAGAGCCCAGTGACTCATCTCTTACATTAGGACACCCAGTGCTCATCCCGACAAGTGCCCTCCTTCGTGCCCATCCCCCATGTAGCCCACCCCCCACCCACCTCCCCTCCAGCAGCCCTCAGTTCGTTCTCTGTATTTAAGAGTCTCTTATGGTTTGTCCCGCCCCTGTTTTTATTTTATTTTTGCTTCCCTTCCTTTATGTTCATCTGTTGTGTATCTTAAATTCTACATATGAGTGAAGTCATATATTTGTCTCTCTCTGACTGACTTATTTCACTCAGCATAATACCCTCTTTTTCCATCCACGTTGTTGCAAATGGCGGGTTTCATTCTTTTGGATCGCCGAGTAGTATTTGGCATATATATGTATGGCATGTGTGTGTGTGTGTATGCATACACACACACACACACACACACACACACACACACACATAGATATATACATATATGACATCTTGAACAAGGGACCCTGCGTTTTCATTCTGCACCAGACTCCCTCAAATTATGTAGCTGGTCCTGAACCCAGTAAATGTTAACTGATATTATCAATCATTGCTTTTGGTTCTTTTTCTTTCCAAGCTCAACACACACTCAGAACTTAATGGATCTTTACTATTATCTTTTAACTATATAAACCAGCCAGCAACGCTCTTAGGGCCCTGAATTATTTAGTAATAGAATAACTAAGCCGGGGCTCCCAGCACCACTGGAGGGTGAGGCACAAACCCCCCGCCGGCCCTAAGAAGCTGCTATGGAAAAGGCCAAGGTTGACTTTCTACCGTTGAGTCGAGTTCAAAGAGGAAATGACTCCGCTTTAACCTCTCAGAAGCACAGATGCATCAGCCACTGAGCCCGAGGAAGCTCAGGGTGGACAGTGGGAAGGGGAGATCTCTGCCCGCCACCCCCTCCCCACCATCCTGCAGCTTGGGCTCTCCTGGTCGGTGGAGGACATAAGCACAGGCCGGACGGAAGGAGAGGAGGAAACAGCACGACAGAGCTTGGCATCTGGAACACACAGGAAAGGCGGTGCTCGGCCCCACCCCCACCCCACCCCAGAAAACAAGGCAGACAGCCGTCCAGCTCCTGGCCAGCAGGCTTCTGCTTTCAAGGTTCTTCTTCCTTTTACAGAAATAATGCCTGTTCATTGGAGAGAGCTGGGATTCCCCTTGCAGGGGTGACCACGTTCAAGAGAGAGTTCCGCAAACCCTCCATTTGTGTTTCTAGAACCGCCGGTGGAGATGAGCGGGCCCCCAGGGTGGACTGACACCCTCCAGCTGGTGGCCAGGATGCCCTGCTCCCCAGCTAGTGTCAGTGACACAAAAGAAGACTTACCTTGTGATCCAGACTCCAGGTGGCCAGAGGGCTTGGGTTCATCCACACATTCAGTCCCGGAACGTTCGATGAGGACGCCTTTCACACCACACCCGGCGGCTTTGATTTGATCTGACGCCTGGGTTGGGCTGCTCCCCGGAAGATGTTTTATTTATTTATTTATTTATTTATTTATTTATTTATTGTTTTTTAAATGTTGATTTATCCTTGAGAGAGTGGGAGACACAGAGGGCAAGTAGGGGAGGGGCGGAGAGAGAGAAAGAGAGAGAGACACAAAATCGGAAGCAGGCTCCAGGCTCTGAGCTGTCGGCACAGAGACCGATGCAGGGCTCGAACCCACGAACCCTGAGATCACGACCTGTAACCGACTGAGCCACCCAGGCACCCCAAGATGTATTCTTTCTCGATGCCCTTCTGCAGCCGTTACTTCACCTGCTAGGTACTGAGTGATTAACCAGCTTCACTGTCTCAAACTGCTCCTGGCCCTGTACTGATTGATTGTTCAAAGCAGCCCTTAGGGTGTTTGTGCCTCGTACGTATTTATTTTCATCTGCATGTAAACGTTTGTTTGCTTAGTAATTAAACTCCCCCCCCCCCTTAAAGAAAAAGTTACACTACATTTTCAGGGGGAATTTCCCTTTCGTTGAAAAATCCACACGTTTAACTTCCAAAAAATGAGATCCGTATGTCTCCGACTTGTCCTAAATCCATCACAACATTGTAACAGCTGCCTAATGCCCAAGAAACATTTTGATGTTTCTTGATAGGTTTTTTAAAAGCTTATTTCTTAAAAAATAGAAGAAGGAACAGGTGGCTGTACTCCGTAAATGGGAAATACACCCAAACACCAAACTTCTGCCGCTGGGGACACATTTCACGCTATAGACTCACCTCTCCCTCGCCGTTGATGGAGCAGTTTCCCCATCTGTCTGTCAGTTTACTCATCTGTCTGCAAAAGCACATTGTTCTTTGAGTGACTTCTTCCAGATGTGAGGAGGGAGCCATGAGTCATGGGTGAGGAATACCCAGGAATACAAGTCCTGCTGGGTGTTAATTCAGGAAAAAGTCTCAGAGCCCAGGGCGTTATTGTGCACACACTTTTGTCCTCTTGTCCAGGGTAGAGCTGGCCTCGGGGCCTCCCCTGGCTCTCTTCCAGCCCTCCACCTGCACGTTCTGCTAGGAAAGTGGGCGGGAGGTACCCAGGCCCACATCAGCCTCGTCCTTCACACCTCGATTCCCATCCACCCGGAACACTCGGCCCACGCTGTCTGAGCTCTCGCTCCAGTCTGAGTTATGGGTGCCGGGCCGAGAACAGGCTCAGAGGGGTGGACACAACCCCCGTGCAGTGACAGTGGTGGCTGGGATGTCCCCCGAGCCGTATTCTCAGTCCAGAGCCCGCAGCTGTCCTGACTGCATCCGTCTGTCTTTCTCCATGCGAGTTGTCCTCACCTCTACTGTCCCCTCTGATGTTATTAAACTCTTGTGTCGGTGGACAGTGGCAGTCTTGGGAGCCCCCAGTGTCAAGAGGGGAATATGCAAGCAGGAAGTGGAAGGCAGTGGATGGGAAAGAAGGTTCAAGATCGTGGGAAGAACCCCTGAGCATGACAAATCCGGGAGACAGAGATAACAGCGCGTCTCCCAAGACTTGCCCTCCATCTGTGAGACCCACAGACGGTCCCCCGATCCGACCACGAAGCTCCCACGAGCCTCCAGGCCAGGCTGCGGGGTCCAACGCAGGGTCCGGCCGAGCAGCAGGTGCGGTGGATATGGGAACAAGAAAGCCCATGATGGACATGGGCATCACCAGATCCCCCTTTGATTTTGGTGGGGTGACGCCCTCGCAAAGTCCCTCTGAGATTTCCAAACCTCTTCATCAAGGGTAAACACGGGATAATAGAGAAGCCAAACCGATCAGGTGCACCTCGTACTGCGCACACGTTCTCCTTCAAATGATTTAGAACTGCTTTTAATCCCTTCCCAAGAGCGGCACTTGAAGGCAAAACAAGAAATTATTGAATCGTTTCACGTTTTTTGAGTGCACTACGTGGGCTACCTCAGGATGATTCTCACAGAGTCTGAAACCCACAGCGGCAGCTTTCAGTCGTGGCAGACTGGGTTTTGTAGATTCCCGAGAGGCGACGCCGGGGGTGGGTTTGGGTCCCTGCCAGCTAGGTACTTGGGCTTGAGGCCAAAGAGATAAATACTGGGCTTCAAGTAAAACAAATGTTTAAAAGGTCTGTTCCGCTCCTAAGATCTCTGTTTAATGGCGGCTATTGCTGACATTATTGCTTCCAGATCTTTAATTTATCTAACCAGATGCATAAAGCGCTGTGTCCATCTGCGTTTCAGCAGGCCAGGGAGACTCATCAATCGCGTGCCCTCTTAGTTACCGCAACACGCATAAGCCACAGGACGGGGATAACTCAGCGTGCAGCAAAGCCTCCTGCCTCCCACGCTTCCGGGACGCAAGAACTTACTCCGCAAGCTGTCCACTTTGGAGAGCTGTGGTCCTTCTTTTTTTTTCAATCCCCCACATCCTCCCAAGGACCTGTGCCACTCTCTGTCTCGGCTTGCCTCTGCTTTTGCAGGTGCGTCTTCCGACTGCTGCTGTCCACAGCACCTCACCCCTCAGGCTTGTCCGCAAGCGAACACAGTCCCTCATTTAAACTGCCTGGCCCCGGAGCCCACACTTTCCTACTTCGCATCTACCGGTGGGGCCACAGCCATCTGGTCAACCAACACAGTGATGGGAGATGGGTTGGTTTTCCAGGCTCGCCCTCTAAAGGATCCTGAGTAGGACTTTGCTGTCTTGCTTGGAAGTGCGAATGACACAGGAGGTAGACGTACGCCACACCACGTATGTGTGGGAGCACGTGTATAAATTGCCCCCACCCCCATCCAAGCTCTTGATGGGGTTTGAAATGAGCAGAACGAGCTACACTCAAATTATACACACATGTAGAAGCCTGAGGTGAAGGTTCCTATCAGAGTCCAGCTTAACCAGATCCGAAAGTCACTGAAACTGACAACTTAGGAGAACGGTTATACGTTTAAAACACAAGCTTGGAATAGTTCTATGAATTCGGGCACGAAAAGCACAGAAAGCAATGCCTGGCGTATAGTAGGTGATCAATAAATGTCAGCCATTATTACTATTCTTTTTTATTTTAACTTGTTTTATTTATTTATTTATTTATTTATTTATTTATTTATTTATTTATTTTTAATTTACATCCAAATTAGTTAGCACATGCCAGCCATTATTCAGATCAGAAGAGGGGTCCCCTAGGAAGAACGTGGCTTAGAGCCCATGGAAACGTTGATAACAGAGCAAGAACTCTGGCTCCTTCCAGGCCCCCACAGCATGTGATTCATTATTTACTCCCGAATCCTGCGGATGCTTGACTCACGGGCTGGTTTGACAACCCCAAGAAACAATTCACTCACTGCCTAGAGCTCCGCTCAGGGACCCACAGAACCTCATCTCCGCTCCGCCCGCCCGTTTGAGGGTCACTGTCAATTTCTAGCACCGCATGCAAAGCCCACCCTTTCGTCATCCCTTCCGTCCATCCCCCCCCCAAACTTCCGAGGGAGACCTCAAACACACAGCTTGAGAGCCATGTTTTAAAACTGTCACCCACGTAAACAACTTCCAAGAATTTTCTGTACTGTGAATTCGGAGGCACATTTTTGTTTCACTTGAAAACTGCTGGTCCCTCTTCCCTCCCCACCGGTGTCTGCCCATCGTAGGAGCCTGCTGTCATTCTGCTTAGGCTGTTACACAGGGCTCGGGCTGCGTGAGTTGTGTATTGCCCTGGCACGTCCCGGAGAGAAGTTCTTCTGCCTTGGTCTGGAGCTCTGCTTCAGTCTACACCTCTTAACAGCAGCCCCTAGAGAGTAAGGGAGTCAGTCCTCCCATCTCACTTTCCCAAATGCTTTTCTCGATAAGACGCGCAATTTACGTCACGGGGGCACACTGTTTCTAACACAGTTACACACGTATTCAATTTAATTCTGTGATCTTTTCCTCAAAAAGGCCTTCGGGGAAACTTTTTTTTTAGAAGTATGTTCTGGAGGGTATAGATCTCTAATCGCGGATCCCATACAACTCACCCCAAGATCGGCGGTCCTTCTCTGTGTACGTAGCCCTGTCGATTGAGAAAAGGAGAGGTAGGATGTGTCCCCCTCTGTTCCATTTATTGCAGTGTTTACAGGGTGCCCACTGAGCCCTGACGCTTCCAGCCCCACCATCACCGGGGCACCAGGACACCAGACAGGTGGGAGACCCGGAGTTCCGTCTTTCTTCTGCTGGCCACGAGGTCCGTCCCAGGGAAGGGACAGTCCCCACCCCTGCCCCAGTGTTTCTGGCCACCCAGGAGAGTTAGCAGCATCCGCCGCCCCACCCACCCCCCACAGGAAAGTCCAGTGATGAAGGCAAACTCCCCCCCCCGCCCCCCACTTAGCTCTTTGGACACTTTTGACACAATAAATCCCAAGTGCCAGGTAGTGCTAGCGTCTCAGAGCTGGTGACCTTGGATGATCCCCTCCCCCAGCTTTCCCCTCTGTTCCTCGGTCTCACTGGCTGCCTGCTTGTTGTCGTAATGTATTTACCACGCGTCCTTCTGTTATTTTTATCATATGGTTTTTCACCATCTGCTGTGTGGCTCTCCAAGCGACATTGCTCTTTGCAAGGTGAGGTCTGGCCCGCTACGCGATCGATTGAGTGTCTCTCCTGTTACCATTTGATCCATTTCAAATGCAGCATTTGGAAGCAGATAAGCTATAAACACGCGCGCATAAACAAATGCTTGTCGGCATTTAGCATATAGCAGCGTCTCTGGTATCAGTCTCAGAGGACAAGGTAAGGGATCTGTACGTTACCCTCATTTAAAAAGAAAAATAAAAGAGTATATTTGTGTTCACGTCCCTGCTGCAAGCCTGCTGCCTGGGCCCCCCCCCCGCCGGGGGCCTGGTGACCCCTCGGCTGCCCTCACGGGGCAGATTCTTATCTCTTGCATCCAAAGACGACGCAGCCCGTGGCATTCCTGCCTGCATGTACCCAAGACGTGTCAGGCATTGTTAGAGGATACTTTTTTTAAAAAGTTAAGGGGCACCTGGGTGGCTCAGACGGTGAAGCCTCTGACTCTTGATTTCAGTTCAGGTCGTGATTTCACGGTGCGTGGGATCGAGCCCAAAGTTGGGCTCTATGCCAACAGTGTGGAGCCTGCTTGGGATTCTCTCTGTCCCTGTCTCTCTGCCCCTCCCTCGCTGTCTCTCTCTCTCTCTCTCTCTTTAACTAAATAAATAAACCTTTAACAACAGGTAAAACTATGACTCTCACCCAAACCTAAAATGAACACGTGCCAAAGATTTTACGGGACTCATTCCTTGACAAAGGAAATCATCTAGATGTCACAACACGTTCAAAGAAGTCAAAGAACCACAAAGTTATACGGGGTCCAGGAACGTTGAGATGGTTTTTCTATGGAGAGGGAGACCTATTGAACCTCTGGGGACAGAATTTACGTGCGGGGTCTGCCCACGAGGATTATTTGCCATTGGTAATTATCCTTGCATTGCCATCCGTTCTCTACAATTTACAGATTCTAAAAATAGCTCCGTGGCAATAAACAGCTAGAAGCAGGGAACCTAGAAGGGTGCGCTCTAAGCAGTGCATAGTTTTCCACTGAAAACATCCAGCTTCATCACTGCTTATTCCTAAATGTCCACACACAAAGCCTGACTGCCTATTCTTGGCCCTCCGTTCTCTTTCTGGCAGCCATTAGCCATCTCCACTCATCCAGTGACCCCCCCCCCCCCCCGCCCTTGACCATGGTCTTGTGGCAGGTGAATAGATTCTGGTCATCTGGGAGTCACCATTCACCCATTCAGCTCCTTTCTGTACTGCGTTTCTGATCTACACGTCTCTTGCCCATTCTCCCTTTTCCACCCAGTAGCTGCTGGGCACCGAGCCAATGTCCAATAAGTCATTACATCAGAATGCAACCCTGGCCTCAATATCCAGCTAGGGCCAGGTCTGCTCCTTCAATAAGAGCTGCACAAAGCTATTTGAAAGATCAGGCTCCTGGTTCCATGAAGTAAGAATCAGTGGCCTGTGGCCACACAAAGCCTTACCTTCTCTTTCTGTCTTCTATCCGTGTATGGAAGATACACGGATAGGATATGATCACAGTATTTCAGACCCGTGTATTAATTACAGTTGCTCCCTTGGGTATCAGTCAAGATTCAACCAGAGAAGCAAACCCCACAAAAAGTATATAGGAAGAGGCTTACGGTAAGGAATGAGCTTCCATGATTGAGGGGCTGGTGAAGCACGTCAGGCATCCACAGGGCAGGCCGTCGAGAAGGAAAGACCAGAACTCTGCAACATGGACTGAAGTTCTCTCTGTCCACAGGTGGAATTTCTTGTCTCAAAGAAGCCTCAACCTTACTTTTAGGCCTGATTAAGCCAGGCCCACCGAGGTTACCTAAAACAATGTCAGCTGATTATAGACGTTGATCACACCTACAAAATACTTTCACAGCAACACTTTGATTAGCATGCGAGTGAGTAGCTGGGGCCTGTAGCCTAGACAAATCCACACACGACTCGGGAAACAGACCATTGAGTTAAAGACACAGATTAGGTTATGTTGTAGTGACAAAGACGAATCACTTGATCGGTGCTAGTTCCAAGCCTTGGGTTCCAGACGGGCACTGTCACCGGAGCCATCAGCCTCTGTGTACATCCTTCATCTGTGAAATGAGCATACCCGGTCCGGGTAGGGTACCTGATCTACTGAGCTAGTCAGATGCGATGTCGTCCGTTTGTGCAGAGTTGCTACTGACGTGTATACTGGCGACTAACTGGGAACTGGCGTGTGTCTTCCAGTTTACTCTTAAGACGTCTGCAGGTCCCAACAAATTTGCTCAGTGTAGCCTGCTTCCCACAGCGGAAGCGGACGAGCAGAGAAGACCCAGGGAGGGGAAGGCAAGAATAAGAAGCAGAACAGCAGGTGCATTTTACCTCCGTGTCCTCTGACGTGTACAGGGTAAAACAGGGCTACGTGGGATCATGAAGAAAAGTTTAAACCCAAGTTTGTGGAAGCTGGTTTCAATCCCGTGTCATGCAAATGCCAACCAAACACCGAAAGAAGCTTCTTCCCATGTCCCCTGTTTTGGAGCTCAAAGGCTGTGAGGATATGCTCTCTAAAATGGAGAAATAATGGGGCGCCTGGGTGGCTCAGTCGGTTAAGCATCCGACTTCGGCTCAGGTCATGATCTCGCGGTCCATGAGTTCGAGCCCCGCGTCGGGCTCTGTGCTGACAGCTCAGAGCCTGGAGCCTGTTTCAGATTCTGTGTCTCCCTCTCTCTCTGACCCTCCCCCGTTCATGCTCTGTCTCTCTCTGTCTCAAAAATAAATAAACGTTAAAAAAAAATAAAAAATAAAATGGAGAAATAATAGACTCTCAATTTAGAGAATTTGCATGCTACAAAATTTGCCTTTCGCACGGGGCGGGGGGCGCCGATGACGGGTTTTGTTTCTTCCTTCCATTTCTTTAATTGGGAAAAATTAAGCTCACATTTCCAGCACGTGAAGTGCCTTTAGCCCCATCGGGCTGCAGTGAGGAGGCACAGGGGCTGGACCCAGTCGTAGCATATTCGTTCATTCATCTCTAAGGTACTGAGAGAATCCACTGTTGAAATACGCCCTCGTTCGATCAAATTCACTCATCCTCAACAGAAAACCATCACTCCCTTCAACGCAGGCTCTTGGTGTTTCATTCAGTCATCAAATTATAAGACACGCTGTAGAAACCAAAGAAACTGACTGGGTCAAGGTCCTGAGTTTGTCTATGTTAGACTGTCAGCAAGAGCATAGCCTCTTAAGGTCCTTTAAAAGGGAACTGCATCAGGGCCCCCGGGTGGTTCAGTCGGTTAAGCATCCGCCTTCGACTCAGGTCATAACCTCGTGGTTCGTGAGTTCGAGCCCTGCGTCGGGCTCTGGGCTTACAGCTTGGAACCTGGAGCCTGCTTGGGATTCTGTATCGCTTTCTCTCTCTCTCTGAACATTCCTTCTCACGCTCTGACTCTCTCTCTCTCAAAAATAAATATTAAAAAAAATTTTTTTTAATTTTGCAAAGGGATTTGCATTGAACTCTCTATAAGATCATGTGTACGAATTCCTTCTAAGCTGCCTCCCCCATTTATACAGTGGTGAATTCCATAAGCCAGGGTTGGTTCTGCCTCTGGCTCCCAACGGAGGAGCTGGGATCCTCATCCCGCAGAACAAGTGCATTCTGAAAGGTCAGATACGTCGCTCCTTCTCCACCTCGGGCCTCTGTCTTTCCTCTTCTCGTCTTGCGCCCTACGACATGGCCAGGAACTGGACATAGATGTGGGTGGCACATGGGTAGCAAAGAAGAATATCCCCAGCTACCTAAAAATGTTCATGCCATGCCAGTGCCATGTTTTTCTGTACAATGGTCATTTCTGGTTTCCATGTGAACTGAAGTAGACTATGCCTTTCAGTCACATTGAAAACACAGCTCTCCAACAGTGTGCATGTTTAGTTGAATTCACATATTCAAATGATACATGAGTCACCTGGTTAATGGTGACTCCAGCTTTTCTAACACTCCAACAGAGATTGTGTACGAGTCAGGTTTGGGGGGAAGGCTCGGGCTCTTTCAAGGAGCCCCCGAAGTCTAGTTCTAAGTAGTGAAGGCAAGGAAACCAGGGTCCTGGAGCCTCCTTGGAAATCGTAGGGGTGCTAACGTCCCCAAAAGCACTCTGAGTAAAAAGGAGATAAGGTGTCGTCGCCTGCATTATGAGAAGGGGTGTCGGCAAGGTATACGTTTGCAGGGAGCAAGTGCTTGTGACTGTCATCTCCTGTGACAGTTCAGATCCAATCACGTGACCTCAGCAGAAGGCTCTGACTCCATGCCACCCCTGAGCCCCCGTCGTACTTTCACATCTTTGTATTTAAAGAGACTTAACCACAACCAGAGCTTAACTGGCCTGGGTATGTTGTTCACTTTGCAAACAAGACAGACTCGTTTTGCAGTGAAGTGAATGAACTGAACTGCAATGAATTGAACTGAGTGAACAAACGCTTCCCTCAACCACGGACATTTCGAAAAGAAAATCGATTAAGGATGCGGACGTTCCTTTCCTGCGTCTCCGTCAAACATCAGGTGTGAGTGGATGTGTTGCCACGGACTGCCGTCACACCAGCCCCAGCCCTCCGGTCCTGTGTACCTGTGACACACTGGCTATACTGAGCCCGTGTCTTCAGAGAGTGTCTCCTGGGCTCCCCAGGCAGTTCAAGCCCAACTCAAGGTTGTCAGTTCATGTTCTTAACGAACTTAAACAAAGACAAACTAACGAGTCCGGGACTACTCCTGCAAAATATTCGGAATAAAATAATACAAAATAAAGCAAAGTTTTTAAAGAGAAGAATCCGAAACTTGTTAAAGCCCTCAGTTTTGCCGGTTGATCTTCAGCAACGGTTTTTTTTCCAGCTGTTGGTTTTAAGTGTGTCAATTCCTCACGGCCATCGCTCTGCCGTTAGCTGTCTTGAATTCACCTTGTCAGAATCTTTTTTGCCTTTTTAAGAGTCTCTGTTCTATCTCCTGGAAAATCTCCCCGCTGTGGTTATTGTGTGAACCTGACCTCTTCGTCTTTGACTCAACTCTGCTTTTTCTACGTTGGCAACAAAAGATGTCACCTGCCAGTCAAGACTTCCACCCTAGCTCTTTCCAGTTACACCTTGGGGCTGTCTGGAGGGATGACTCAGCAGCTTAACGTTTTTAAGGCATTATACTCAATCACAAAACCAACACATTGCACCCAGCTAAATCAGCTTACCAGACAGCAAAAATATAAGAAGGAGAAACCCAGTTTCTTCACCTGTCTTTCTGACAATCCACACCTGGTTAGCACTTGTCTCTGTAGCAAAGTCAGGATTTACCAGGCTCGTGCCCAGAGGAAAGCAAGGTCCCCAAAGTTGACAGGTGCTGTCTCAGCTTTTCATGATTTTTAGCTTCAACTAGCTTCCCTCTAGGGTGGGAAGAGGTCAAAATTTTTGCTGCAATTCTGGCGGCTTAATACAACTCTCCTCTTTTATGGTTAGATCTGAGTTAGATAGCAGGTCAGGTCCTCACCAAGCCAAAGGCAAAAAAGTGTGCGTGTGTGCATGTGCGCGTGTGCATGTGTGAAAGTCACAGTTACAGAACAGAAAAGATAAATTGCAAGACTTCCTTGCTTGCCAAAAGAAGGCACACTTGGCTCTTTAAACGGTGAGCCTCCCACCTCGCCCATTGTGCAAGTAACGTAGCCCTGAATGTAAAACTCATAATCATCCTTTGGGGAATTCAACTGTACTGGAGAGTGAGGTCTGCGTGATCATAAATAACCAAAGTTTAGCCCTTCCCCACAGCACTCGCAGGAGAAATGCCAAGCACTGGAGATTCTGACCCCTTGTGATGGAAGCCTGTTCCCAGCAAGGCTGTCTTCCAAACTTCAGTCAAGGTGTTGAGGAGCAGGGCCAACGGACGGACACTGGCTGTTTCATTAGAGTGGAGATCTGTCCGGCTGCAGGGCCCGAGCCACCTGCTCAACTGTGTGCTGACCAGAAGCCCCGGGGAATTCTGCCTCCCTTTCCTTTCCAGTCTCTGGGTCACCAGAATCCAGCCTCAGCTCGTCAGTGCGGCTGGCGGCCCCCTACTTGCCTCAGGACGGTGAAGGGGTCTTTTAAATTTCAGGGGGCAAAAATCAAGGCACGAGGTATCCCCATCTGGTGCTTCTCAAGGACTCAGCGTGTTCCTCAAATGCCTCCTCTCGTCAGTGCTCAGCTGCTCTGTGCTTTGGGGACGTGGAACACAAAGCAAGGATGGGTGGGAGGTGCTCGCCCGCTTTCAAGAGGTAGTTAGCAAGAAACTGAACACCCTGGGTGTGTAAGAGGGAGGGGTAGGAGGCACTTCCATCCCGTCCGGAGATAGTTACTGAGACATTGAAGCGTGCTAAATTCACTTCTAACGACTCAGATACGGAGTTCGCTGCCCATGCGGGTTGGGAGCCATGTCGTGGGGGTCCGGGGCCAATGGCCGAGAAGGAATTCTTGAGACGTCTTTGGTATAAAAAGGGGGTTTTATTAAAGCAGGGGGGGACAGGACCTGTGTGCAGAAAGGGCTGCACTGGGGTTGTGAGGAGTGACTGATTATATACTTAAAGTCAAGGGGAAGTATTGGTCAATGGGCCACAGGTTATAAAGAAAGTTAATTTTATCTACATTTTTTTCTTGCCTTTGTTCCGCACATCTCTATGGAAGGGAGGGTGATGTTAGGGCTCCAGGAAATTGAGTCTATAGGTTTCTGGAGATGGCCTTTTTTTTTTTTCTAGTAAATCATTAAAACAGTTGCAAACTGATGGAGACTCCTGTCTGTGATCTCTATCAGTTAACCACTTGTTTTGTTCTCAGGCAGCCCGGTGCCTGAGGAATGTCGCAAATATCCCACCTGGGTTGCTGCTGCCTGTTCACTTGTGCTTTGCCCTCAGCCTGCCTCGGGCTCCCTCATCAACTACCTCATAATCTTGTCCTGCAGACGTTAAGGGTTGAATTTTGTCCTCTCCCCCCAAATTTATATGCTGAAGTCTGAACTCCCAGTACCTCAAGATGTGACCCTGTGGATTTTACAGAGGCAATTCAGTTAAAATGAAGTCATTAGGGTGAGTGCTACTCCGATATGACTGATGTCCTTAGAAGAAGAGGAAATTAGGACACAGACGGGCACAGCCAGCCAGCCAGATGAGGACACGGGGAGAACGGCCGTCTGCAAGCCAAGGAGGGAGGCCTCAGAGGAAACCAGCCCTGTGGACACCTCGGTCTTGACACTTTTAGCCTCCGGAAGGCTGAGGAACTAAATTACTGTTGTTTAAGTTCCACCACCCCCACCACCCACCCTAGTCTGTGGCGCTTTGTCACCACAGCCCTAGCGAACTAAAACACCAGAGGGACAGTCTAAGGTGTGGAGTCGGGAAGCCATGAGTAAATAAATACCGACATTATAATAATAACAAAACCTGTGTCACCCTCATCTTCTGCCTACCACCCTTCTGAGTGCTTCTCATTCCTCGTGATGTTCCCGTAGGCTGAGTGTCACATCACCTCCATTTTACAGATGAGGAAAGTGAGGCAGAGGGAAGTGAAAGGCCCACACAGTGTCACACAGCCCTAAGCGGTGGAGCTGAGATTTAAACCCGAGCAGTCTGACCCCTCGAGACGTTTTCCACTCCCATCTAGAGTGAAGATGAAAGTTGCAAGATAAATAAAGCAGAGAGAGGGCTAGAAAGTGATGGGGGTAGAGAAGAGCTCTACACTAGGTCAGGCGTCAGGGAAGACCTGGAGGTGGGAACAGAGAGAGCCATGCAAAGACCCAGAGGAAGAGCCTCCCCGACAAGTGCAATGGCCCAGGAGGGAATAAGCATGATGTGCTGAAAGGACAGCAAGGAAACCAGAGAATGAGGGAGTTAGTCATGGGGAGTGTGCTTGGAGATCCTGCTGGGGCTTACAAATCACCTCAAGCTTAAATCTTGTCACAAGTGTGCTGGGAAGCCATCGGTGGCTTTTCAGCCAGAGAGCAAGGCCCTCTGATTTTATGCTCAAAGCCAACAGTCACTCCAGCTGCCATGTAAAGAATGAACTGTAGGAGGTGCAAGAGGGATGGCAAGGAGACCAGTTAGGAACAGACCAGGCAAAAAGTGATGGTTCCTCCAACTAAGGTTGTAGCTGTGAAGTTGGTGGGAAATGGTCAGTTCTGGGAGTTACTTAGAACATAGAGCCCCATGGTCTTCCCCCGAAGGGGTTAAACTCACGTTGGAGAAAAACGATCATGGGAAAACAGTTAAAGGCCAACTTGTGAGATACGGACTGTAAGTGTAATAGGATTCAGGAGAGAAAGGAATCAACGTGGGGCTGAATGGCAGCTGGCTTTGGGATTGTTCCCAACCGACGAGGCAACAGAAACGAAGATGGAAATGAACCTGATGCGTGCGGTGAACAGTCCACCTGGACAGCATGGTGGGTAGACTGGCGCCATGTTGCCGTGGGTATTCGGACAGCAGAGTGTGTTTGATGGAGTGTCTACAGGGAGCCGTGGTGGAAGGGACCAGTGAGGTGAAAAATGAGGAAGAGTGGGAATTGAAAGACAGACCAGAGACTAGGAGATAAGCTAACGGGCCATTCGATCAGTTCAAGGGAGTTTAAAGGAGGGTCCTCTAACATTAAGAGACAAATATAAACTGTAACACAGAATCCAAAGCCCTAGCACATTATAACCTCATGATTGACATTCTGCTTCTTACCTTTTTTAAGTTGACTATTATCTACTGAAACCAGGAAATGTCAGACACAAGTAAATCAATAAGACCATTTGCTGGTCTGGCACAACCCCCCATGAAACAGAGATGGCAATCATCATCTTTATCCCTACCACTGAGATACAATGAAACAGCCATCAGGTTGTCAGAAGCCCTAAAATGAAAAACCAGGGCTTCTCAGCCCCTGATGCAGGTGGCCTGTGGAGCTTTTGAAGTATTATATATATTTTGAAAAAGGCAATAAAAATCCATAGTTAAAATAAAAAGTACAAAATCACAGATAGTGAAAACCCTCCCTAGACACCAGTTCCCAGCCTTCTGGCCCCGAGGCAACTCCTATTAGGAGTTTCTTGTGTATCCGTCCAGAGATAATCTATTCATATGTCCACATGCATGTGTGTGTGTGTGTTTATATGTTGTTTTATATCCTATAAAAATGTAGAATATATACATATATATGTGTATATATATATATATATATATACATAAAATTTAGAGTGTATACATATATATGTGAGTATACACACACTCATATATATATATGTATACATGTATATACATATATGTGTGTGTATGTGTATATATATGTACATATATATGTATACACACACACACACACACACACACACACGGTCGTAAACACAAGTAGAAGACTGTCCATACACTCTCTTTTATAAATACCTTTTTTGCTTAGCCACATATCTTGGAGATTTTTCCATAAAAATTACCTAGAGCTATATGTATATTTAGAATTGTTACTTACATTAAACCTTAAAATCCTACAAGTATTTGTATTTTTTTTTTTTTGTCTTTCATGTTATGTTCTGTGTTTCCTTTGCTTTGTTGTGTGGGGGAGAGTTTTTTGAAATTTGCAAATTTGGCAGACCAGCGGTCTCATTTTGTTCTTCTAGAATATATACTATTGACAGAATCTATTGCCTCCCCATCACGAATTTTATTTAATTCAGGTTCTTTGATTTTCATCTACCTTTCCTCCTTCTCTTTCATTACCTGATTTTGGCTGATTATGTTGTTATTCCTGGTTCATCTAGGGATAATTCCCTTCAATAACGTTCTTATAGTTTCCTAATGACCTTTTTAGTTTTAAACATATCTGATCTTCCTGGCTCTGTAAGGTAAGGAACTGAAGTCTCTTTTACTACCATCATATCTTTCTCTTGACCACCTGGATTTTGTTAGTTATATTATTTTAACATTGCCTTCGTTTTCCCTTCTCTCTTCTTTTCTATAATCATCATTCCCGTGACTGTTTTATTCTTAGATCTGTATGTAAATAGATTCATCATTTACTGCATCCTTTGTCACCATTTCTCCTTTATTCTCTTAGATGGCTGAGGTATGTTTTCATGGTGTCTTCAAAAAGGCTCAGAGAGAACAAGATTCCTTGAGTGCTTGCATATCTTTCTGTTGGAATGTTCATTTGGCTGGGTATAAAATAGTTTTGTCCCACTAGCTGTCCCTAAGGACTTTAGATCGGGTTCCATGTCTTCTACCATTGAATGTGTCCAGGCAGAAGTCTCAAGACAATCTGGTTTTACCCCCTTTCCAGTGTGTGCTTTGTAGTTTTATGCCTATCAGATTACTTTTTTTCTTTAAAGCCCAGTAATTATATCAGGATATATAACAATGTCCATGAATCCTTCCTCCTCCAGGATATAGTATCTCCTGTCAATGTTAAGAATTTAGCTTTATCAGAAAATTTTCTTAAATGATCCGTTCGATATTTTGTCTACTGATTTATTTATTTTTTTTCTTCTCCAAGGATACATACTATATGTTGAGTCAATTTGGTCTGTAATCCATGTCCATTATGTTCTATTCAGTCTTTTTTTTTTTTTTTTTTTTTTTTTTTACTTTTTGTTTGTTCACTTTCTTTTCCTTTTGCTCTATTTTCTCAAGTTTGGCCCCATGTCTTTGATTGCATTTGCATTGATATCATTTCTCTTTTGGCCAAATCCAATGCTGCTTCTCTTATCATATTCATTTTATTTCTTCTTCTAGATGAGGTTTATGTTCATTCAGTTGTTTTATCATTTCCTCCTCCAGCTCCTGAGTATCTGCTTTTAGCTCTTGAAATATCGAAGTTATTTTTTTCACTAGTTCTCGGAGTTCATGGAGAATCATTTTGCTGTATTTTCATCCACTGTATCACAAAATGTTTCTTTGTGTATTTCCTTGACAGCTTCTAGGCTTTGGGTTTTGGTTTTGGTTTTGGTTTTCTGCTTTTGGGGTTTTTGGGGGTTTTTTTGCAATATTTTGGGTACGTCCCTGCTCATTCTTAATGAATGAGAGGAGTCCTTCCTTCCTGGATCAGCTGTCTCTGAACGAATGGTATTGATAGCAGCCAAAACAGCACTGCAAGTCAGCAGGGAGTCTCTCTGGCTCCATGTGAAGCTCTAACAGTGGGATTTGTCAGAGTTTAGTCCTTACATCACTAGAACTAACAAAGATTGACAGCCCCAGAAATGCTAAGCATCACAGTGTCTCCTTTACTCAGCCATACAGGGAAATGGCTTCTTGCAGATCCAAGCATTTTCTAATTTCCTTCCGCTTCCTCTAGCCCCTCTGTGGTGTCACACACTATCCACGAGGGCTTTCAGAGCGGATCTTACGCCTTTATCTTGCTGTTCGGAACGTCACTCACACCCTGGATGTGCCCCCAGGATGGAGAAGGCCATCCTGTGTCAGCTCTGCCATGGATATTCAACATCAACCTCCTTCTTCACTGACTGCCTTCGTCCTGGCCCAATTTCTGCTGTATATGGTGCATATCCCTCTGCTTTGAGATCATAGACATTTCCTAGTTTAAAAAAAGATGATTCCTCGATTCCTTTTATGCTTCTTGGTCTCTTTACTATTTTTGTTTTAGAGAGAGAGAGAGAGAGTACAAGCAGGGTTGGGGCAGAGGGAGAGGGAGGCCCCTGACAGGGGACTCAATCCCATGACTTTGGGATCATGACCTGAGCTGAAATCAAGAGTCAGATGCTTAACCAACTGAGCTGCCCGGAAGCCCCTCTTTACTATTTTCTAAAGGAGGTGGAGAAGCCCTCGTCCCATCATCTTAAAATTAGGTATCTCCACAGAGAATTATTTAAATAAATACCTATTCTTTGCTTCTACACCCAGAGATTTCAATTTAGTACATCTTCAATGGAGCATAGGCATCTCTAGGCTTAAAAAGAGCCCACAGGCAATAAATATCTAAAGTGCATGTAGGGAAGCATTTAGGGTGCCACCGAACACTACTTCCATCCAGAGTATTGACTGATGAGCCGTGCAGGAGCATCTCGGAATGGAAAGAAATCAAGTCACCCTTGGATTTATCCGTGTCGGCATCCTAGCCAGACCCCTCCCCCAGTGCAAAGACCGCCGTTCCCCCGTGAGGTTGAAGAGAGGCAGCTTATCCTCACTGTGCTGGTTTTGCACGGTTTTCTAATTTTGAACAATTTCAAATCAACAGAAGAGTTACAAGACGAATGCAGTGTCCATGCTTATACCCTTCACCTAGATTCCTCAACTGGTAGCATGTGTCACATTTGCCTTATTTGTACAGCCTCTCTCTTTTGAACCATTTGAGAATTAGGTGTAGATGTCAGGATACTTCACCCCCCGAATAATTGAGTGTGTATCTCCTGAGAACAAGGACACTTTGTACACTGGTCTGAAGTCTACCTGGTGCCGACTTGCCCATCTAGGTAGAGAAAGAGATTCAGGAGCAGAGGATCTGGCTCCCTGCATAAGGGCCAGATCACAAAATCACCCTGAGTTCAAAAGCAAAAGCAGGGAGTAGGAAGAGGGCGAGAAAAATGGTAGCATCTCCAGGGGAAAGAGTCCAGGCCAGAAGAAGGAAATGAAAATGTTTAAGCTGGTTGCTGCCTTCAGCAGAGTAATTTTGTCCCTACCCCCACACTAGGGAATACGGCCCAGTGAACGCCACGTTGCATAGAATTGCCTCTCTGATATTTAGAAAGCAGAACTATGTGATTTTAAAATGCAAGGAGCCTGAAGAACTTCAGAAAAATGATGTTTGGACACCCCCACCGCCCAAGCTTCTGGCCATGGCTCCCTGACTGATGGAAAAAGCAAACACCATCTGCCCCAGCGCCCAGTCCCAGGGAGGATCCAGCCTTAGGAAAGAATTTTTGCCTTGAGTTCCCTGAATCCTACCTCCACTCCCTCCCCCTTGCCTTCTGCTGTCCTCTGGGACGGGGAGCCTGAACAGCTGCTGCCTGTCAGAGACCAAGGCTCCCGGCCATGCTTGGCCAATAGCCTAACTTGTAACTAATAATGGTAGGAGTCGTCTTTCCTTTCCTTTGGATAAATGTCAAACAATTAGGAACTACTGAATGGTCGGTGAGAAGCTCATTACTGGGAATACGTGGTCTTGAGAAAGATTCACTGTGTTTGAGCAGAACCAGGTTTCGTGGCTCAGCAGCATGAGAGAGCCAGATGAACGGAGCACATGGTTATGCAACGACTGGTCCGCAGGGAGAGGGTCCCCAGCAGATGCAGTCACTCTCAATTTCTGCCTTTTGAATTGGAAGTTTATGGTTGAATTTTTAGGTCTCATAAGGCATAAGGAAAGCTATTTTTTCTGCTCTATTTAATTTTTTTTTTTTTTTTTGGTCACAAAATGCTTAAACTGCACAAATGATGCAAAACCATTTTCAGCGACACAGACGCAGAATCTCAACCATCCTCCTCTCGCCTCTGTCTTTATATAGGAAGGTCCCAGGGACAGTCCGAACAGAACAAGGTGAGGATCGTGGCAATCCTCTAAGAGGAGGGAGAGAGAGGGTTCGAAGAGGAAGGCTTATGAGAATGAGAAGTCCTAGTCTCTCTTTCCTTTAAAGCCCTGAGATACGGAAACCACATTCCCGTCCAAAACATTCCCATTAACTGCATCCTCATCGCAACACTTAGAATGAGGGCAGGGCAGAGCAGAGTGGCTGAGTAGGAAGGGGGTGGCACAAAGTGGGGAAAAAAGGAAAGATTAAAAGGATAGAAAAAAAAAAGAAACAGAAAAATAATTTTTTTTATGTGTTGGAGTTTGACTCCATTGTGGTCGGACAACATAATCTGTGTGATTACGATTCTTTTAAGTTTGTTGAGGTTTGTTGTGTGGCCCTGGATGTAGTATATCTTGATGTATTTTCTGTGGGCACCCGAAAAGAGTGTGTATTCTGCTGTCATTGGGTGAAGTTTTCTATGAATGTTGACCAACCCTCCTGGTGGATGGTGTTGTAGAGTTCCTCTGTATCCTTGCTGATTTTCTCATTAGTTGTTCCAGCAATTGTTGAGAGAGGCGTGTTGAAGTTTTCAACTGTACGGGGTTTGTGGGTTTGTTTCTTTATCCTTTCAGTTCCATCCATTTTTACTCCACATATTTTGCATCTCTGTTGTTTGGCGAGGATACATTTAGGATCGCTGTGTAATTGCTGTGTATTTTATTCTCTCCGTCCCTGGTATTTTCTTTATTCTGAAGTCCACTGCATATAATAGAGCTACTCCTGCTTTCTTTTGATCAATATTTGTGTGGTAAATCTTTCTCCATCCTTTTAGTTTCAACCTACCTATACTATAATAGGAAATAAAAAGTCTATTGTATTTGCCTACGTATTTTCTCTTGTCGTGTCTTTCTCCCTTATGGTATTCAAAAATTCTTTCTTTTTCATTTCCTCTTTGTTTAGATAGCTTCCTTTAACCATTCTTTTAGTATAGGCCTGCTGGTGACAATGCCATTATCTTTGAGGTGAGTTTCTTTTAGACAGCATATGATTGTGGAGTTTGCTTTTTATAAACTCTGTCTTTGCATTAGTGCATTTAGACCATTTATATTTAGTGTAACTATTAATATCTTAAGGCTTAAGCCTGCAGTTTTATTCTTTGTTTTCTGGGTTTTTTTCTGTTTTTTGATTCTCTGTTTACTTTTACCTGAATTTCTGTGGCTTACTTGAACACTTTTTAGAATTCTATTTTGATTTATCTATAATGTTTTTCTTTTGTTTTTCTTTTTTTTTTTAACGTTTATTTATTTTTGAGACAGAGAGAGACAGAGCATGAACGGGGGAGGGTCACAGAGAGAGGGAGACACAGAATCTGAAACAGGCTCCAGGCTCTGAGCTGTCAGCACAGAGCCTGACACGGGGCTCGAACCCACGGACTGTGAGATCATGACCTGAGCCGAAGTCGGATGCTTAACTGACCGAGCCACCCAGGCGCCCCTCTATAAAGTTTTTCAGTGCATCTTTGTTTAGCTTTTTCAGTGTTGTTGTAAGCATTACTTTAATAACTTATCTACTAGTGCCAACATTTTCCCAGTTCCAGGGTAGTGTAGAAACCTTAGAGCCCTTTGTGGCCATTTACCCTCCCCAATTTATAATATAATTGTCTTAAATAGTTCCTCTATCTACATTGAGAATCACATTGCACGATACTATAATTTTGCTTTCAACCATCAATATAATTTGGAAAACTCAAAAGAAAAAGGAAAATCTACTATATTTACCTATATATTTGTTCTTCCCATATCATTTCTCCCTTTATGATGTTCCCCAAATCCTTATTTTATTATTTCCTCTCTGTTGAGATAAGTTCCTTTCACTATTCTTTTAGGGTGGTTCTGCTGTTGATGAGTTCTGTCTTTTCCTTCATCTGAAATGCCTTGATTTCACCTCAATTCATGAAAGATACTTTTGCTTATATGGAATTCTAGGTTGACAGTTCTTTTCTTTCAGTAACTAAAAAAAAATTGTTACTACCTTCTGGCCTCCCCAGTTTCTGATGAAAACCCCACTGTTTTTTTAATTCTTTTTTCCCTAGGGGCAACGTGTCATTACCCTGGATGCTCTCAAGACTTTCTCTAGTTCTCAGAAGTTTGATTATGATGTGTCTTTGGGTTTATCCTGCATGGGATTCACTCAGCTTTTTGAATCTGTAGGTTATTTTCTATCTGGTAAAATCTAGGACTATTTCAGCCGTTATCCCCTTGAATACTTTTTTCAGCCCCATCCTCATTCTCCTCTCTACCTGGTACTCTATGACATGAATATTATGTATTTTGTTGTAGCCCCACATGAATATTATATATTTTGTGGGAGCCCCACATGTTCTTAAGATTCTGTTCATTTTTTGTTCATCCTATTTTCCCCTACTGTTCAGATTGGATAATCTCTATTAATCTGTCTTCAAGTTCGCTGTTTCTTTTCTCTGTCCTCTCCACTCTGCTGCTAAGCCTACTCGCTGAGTCTTTCATTTCAGTTATTATCATTATTAGTTACAAAATTTCCATTTGGTTCTTCTCTATACCTTCTAAAATTTTTTTGCTGATGCATGGCTGTTTCTTTGCTGAGACTTTTGAATGACGGCTGATTTAAAATCTTTCCCAGATAATTCTAAAATCTGTGTCACGTCAGTGTCAGTGTTTCTCTTTTCTCATTCGGTGTGATCGCTTTCTGACTCCTGTTGTGACAAGTGATTTCTTTTTATTGCAACCTAGACATTTTGGGTGCTACGTTATAAGATTCTAGATCTTATTTAAAGCTTCTTTATGGCAGGGCCCCTCTGACACCATTTGGGCGGGTTAAGGGATTGCTTATTGGGATGTCAGTCTCCATTGACAGGGTGGGGGAGGATCCTTGTTGCTCGTGGGTGGGGACGAGTGTTCAGGCTCCCCACTGGACTCCCAGTGATACCACCCTGGCTGGAATAAGAAAGGCAGCTCATTATGCTTCCCCTATGGTCTCTGCCACACTTTGGAGGAGTTGCATTGTTACTGTTCAGTGGTGAAAGGAAGTGCTGACTCTACGCTGGGATCCTTTTAATGCTACCCCAGTGGGAATGGGAAGCTGCCTCATTACTGCTGAATTTGAAGGTTAAGTCCAGGCGTCCCATGTAGTCTCTGGGGGACCCATTACCCCTCAGTAAGGATGAAAATCTGGGCTTCTTTCTCTGTCTTCTCTGAAACCACCCTGGCAGGAGGTTTGGGGCACTTGTCACAGCCTAGTAAGGGTGAAAGTCTAGCCTTCCCATTCATCCTCTACTCTCGGGGGGCAGGGGTGGGGTTGGTAATTATTTTCTGTGGCTTTTGGCTCGAGTAGAGGAGTTAAGGTCTTAAAGTTTTCTTTCTAGGTTGCCTTTTTTTCTGGTCTTTTTGCTAGAGGTGGCAGACTTCCCTTGGGATGTTTTTATCTGTACCTGTTGACATTTCCAAGTTGCTGGCTTCTCCAGTAGCCACTCTGAGATATAAGAACAAAACAAAGCAAAAACCAGGAAACTCAACACCCCAAGATCCCTGGCTGGTATCCCTTCTTTCCCCCACTTTTTTTGAGCCTTCTTATGTTTGTTGTAAAATATAAAATACAATCTTCAAGGAGTTTTAGCCGTACTTAGTGGGGGGAATAGGGGAAAAACTACATCCACTCCCATCTTCCCAGAAGCGGAAATCAGGGAAATTTTAAATAAAAAGAAGGAAAAAAAACCAAAGAACAACAAAGAAGAAGAAGAAGAAGAAGAAGAAGAAGAAGAAGAAGAAGAAGATTGGAGTGGTGTTCTCTTATTTTCCTTTCTTCTCTGAGATCTCTACTGCTGAGAATCAGCTGCAAAGTACCAAATAAAGGAGTCACTTTCGCTCTCTTCCCTCCTCTTCCCAAACAGAAGTTCAAGCTGAAAATATGTGAAAAGGAGCACCAGAAAATGATATGATGTCTATCAATAAATGTTCCTCATTCTCTAGCCCAGTAAATGTCACATTTGGTTATGAAATTGAATTTTGCAAAGTAACATTTTAAAAATACTCCTCCAACTTAGTGTCTTTTATAACTATCGACACAGATGAGAGATTGAAGAATCAAATCCCTTGTCCCCTGTACTCTTTCTCGCACGCGTACGCAACAAGCTGACTTCCTGGGTGATTCAAGTAACGGGGGTTCTCAGCGGCCCTGGAGGCTCTGCTGTGTCACAGTGTCACTTCCCTGGATGCTGACAGTGCCCAAGATTGGTCCGGCCTGGGCAGGAGCTGCCATTGTACCCCACTGGTTGCCCATCCGATTGGGGGATCCCCACGTGGGTCATCCAATATCGGGCAGCTTCGTCTTAAATGATTGGGTGAATCTCCTGTCAAAAAACATGATCATAACCCTCTCAAAAGCTCTGCAATATCATTGCCTCACAAGCCTGAGCCATGAATGAACGAATGAATGAATGATTCATTGACTCCCTTCCTTTGCATTACAACCCAGCCAGTTCTTGAAGGGAAACGTAACGAATGGTCTCAGGCGATATGGAAGAGCGCAGCCCTGGGGGAGGAAGCTGGCTCATTCCTGCCATTGGAAACTATAGGAAGACATTAAGAGGCAAGAAAATCTTGGGCACCGAGCAATTGCTTTCTTTGTGTAACCAAGATCCTGCCACAGTACCTTTGCACAGGGCTCCTTAATACAGCATTGCATCGTTAGACAAACATAAGGCCTTCTAGTGACCATGTCAGTCCCACCACTTGAATGACTCCTTAAAACAAAGTCAATCTGCCAGGTCAGGTGATTCGTTTCTAAACATCCCGTATATGTCAAAGTAACTAACCAATTATTAGTATGTCACTGTCCTGTCCTACTTCATGAATGCCACCGCTACTCTCTCCGCCCATCTCTGATCAAATAAGAGAAACAATTCCATACGATCACAAATAAAAGGGATCAGAAGGGATTTTTTTTTCCTTGAATGGACCACGTCTCCGAAACAATTTTGGAACGGCTCTTCATAGGTCCTTTCATCGCACCACATCCCGGAGCAGAAACCCTTTTGGAATGTTCTGTACAAATCATCAGTCAGCAATCCACGTCCAGAAACTCCTGACAACACAAGGAAACAAACCTTATTCATCCTACTCGTATTTTAGTTTTCCTTCGGGATTTTATTTTTTCTTCTTTGGAAACAAAGGGATTCATCCTTTTTTTGCTTTCCAGCTGTTCCTGAAGTTGTCATGAGTATTGCCTCTGAGGTGCCCTATTTTGACAGCCGCGGGTCCAGAAATAAGAAGTCCTGTGACAGAAGCATGCGCAGGTGCTGGGGTGCCGAGAGCGGTCACTAGGAAAGGGATAGTCGGGGACAATGTCAAGACAATGTCAAACACACCTGCGCCAAAGTCCTCAATGACGAATAGGGGGTAATTGTGCAAGCAGAGAAAGCAGGAGGAGGGGTGAGCCCATGCCATGCGTTCAGGTCCCTAAAGGGGCTCCTTTGGCTGGAGGATAGTTTAGAAGCGAGGAGGGGTGGGAAACGCTCCTGGAGAAGTACGTGGAGGCCAGGTTTTGAAGCGAAGGTGCTGACCTACCACGGAATGGAACAGAGCTGGGAGGGCAGACCGGCCATTGCGACTCCACGGGCCCAGAACTTGGATTGTGGACCAACCGGGAGAGTAAAGGGAAAGAGTAAAGGGAAAAGGAAGGAAAGAATACGGCATCTGCTCACCCTTTCTGGTCAACAGAGAGGGGTTAGCAAAGCTTGTGCCTCGGATGAAGGCAGGTAGGAGCGGCAGTGGCCGCTGTGAGGGGTAGGTTTCCTGCAAGATGGCGCTGGAGGCAAAACGAACCATCTGAGAGCTGCTGACCCAGAAGAGAAGCAACGGATTGGGTGATGAGAGACGGACAGAAGAGTCCCTGCTGCTTCCGAGACGCAGCCCTTGGCAGTTGAGTCCTGGGGAGGCTGGGGCTGACCCTGGCAGAGACGCCTCCTAGAAGCAGGAGTGCTTGCCTGGGAAAAAGTCCCCCGATGGCTGCCGGCTACAGGCTCTGCCGACTTCCGCTGCCTAGAAATCCTCTGTGCCCTTCTGCAGCCTGGCTCGGTATCTTCTTTAAAAGGAACTTCTTGGTATGACTTTGGGGATAATGCTTGTCCTACATTTTATGATATTTCCAGGAGCTCTAGGAAAGGAGGAATGAGTCACTCATCCTATTCAAAGAAACCAACCACACTGGGCATTCAGGAAACGTTGCTGGGATGTTGGTGCTGGGAGTCTAGAGGTTGGCCCACAGAATTTGAAGCAGGGGAGGACGCAGGCAGAGGTGGGGTTGGGGGTGTTCCGCACCTGGAGGGTCCACCAGTTTCCCAACTGTTAGCCCTTCAACCTTCAGAAGTCCCTGAAGTCCATGCTTCCCAGGAGGCACCAAAGGACGTCCTGCAAACCCCTTCTTCCAACCTGAGCCCTCATCCCGAAGCCCAGGTGAATCAAGGGTATTTAGTACAAGCACAACCTTGAGTTTGATTTCATTTTTTTATGACATTCTCCTACCTCAGTGCATTAGGGCCATCGCCGGTCTGGTCAACGTGGCCACGGTGATGTCCTCATCAGGAACCCAGCAGGGTGACCTGTACAGAAGAGACCTTAGAAAGGGTGTCTGGGTGGGGCAGTGGCCCTCCCCACCTTGTGCAAAGGAGGCTGTATCCCCAAGGACTTCCTGCATGGCCCTCCTTCAAACAGTCCCCTCCGGGTTTTTCACCCCAAACCGTGAAAACTGGAGATCACTGTAGGAGCCTTGACTGAATGAATCAAGGAGGAATACTATCTAGGTAAAATTCTATCACATTCTGATGGGCAAGTTCTTAATTCTTCAAACCCCTCTGCACCTTGGTTTCCAGGAAAGAGCATGCGCTGTTTCCCCAAGGTGCTCTTGGAGGTTCAGACCTTGGCCCCCGTCCTCCCCTCACCACTTCAAGCACCGCCCCAGCCCCAGCCGAAATCTCCCCCCTGAGCGACTCAGCCTGGCATCACGGCACCCGGCACCATAGCCCTCCACGGCGTGCACCCTGATTTGCAACGTCAGCCCCGTACCGTCTTCTCGTGTTTTGCCGCACGAGGCACCTGCTACACAGGCACCGGGTTTCCCCCACGTTTCCTTGTGCTGTGTCTCCACCTAAGATCCTCTGCCTCGCTGTTCCCCTTCCCTCATGATTCTTCCTTTCTTCTTGACACATCGCAGCCCTTCCTCTGTGAGCCCGTTCTGGTCCCGTGGGTTAGAACTTCATTCTGTCTCTCTGTCTGTCTCTCTCTTTTCTCCCTTTCCTTCTCTCCCCTCTCTGTTCTCTCTCCCTCCTCCCCCCCTTTCCCTCCCTGCGCCCTCTTCCCTTTGATGTCCTTGGAACTCTCTTCCCCTCAATACCGTGTACTACAGCTGGTGTATATGCACGTCTTTTCTCCTGAACTAAGCTGGAGGCTCCCTGAAGGCAGATACAGAGCCTTCCTTACCTGCGTCTCCCTCCTGTTCTATCTGGTGCCCACCTTGTGGAAAGCAATCCATGTTTAAGCAACGGTTGAGTCTAGGGAGGATGTTGGACCCGGATCCTCACCACGGGCCCCAGCCCTGGCAGCTTTGCTTCTGGCAAAGCTAGCTCTGGGAGACTAGTTCCTGGGGACACGGTTCCCGGTCACTAGTTCTTAGGGACGCAGGTGACCCCAAGGTGAAAAAGGCGGGTGCAGAAGGGAGACTTCTTGGGCTTGACACCCGTCTCTGCTGCTCTACCGGCTGTGTGGAACGGGGAAATGTGCTCAACCTCGCCGTGCCTCAACCTCCCCATCAGCAAAGTGTGGACGCCAGTGCCCATTTCGTGGGGCCATTGTGAGAATCCAGTGGGATGGTCCAGTGATGCGCTCTCCATGCCGCCAGGCTAGACACTAAATGGGAAAGAAATGTTAGGGGTTACGATTTTTATTGTCCCAAACCATGCTTGCACGCCGACAAAAAGCTGATGTGTGGTTCTTACATCCTCCGCCTTTATATTTTAGTGGCTACTCAAGACAACATATACGGTACCATTTATAAGGGCACTCATTTGATTGGCCGTTTGAGGATGTGGTATTTTCCTTTTAGATCAGCCCCCCCCTCCCCCGTGACCTGCCGTGGCATCCTGTCGGGAAAGAGCGGGGAGGGACGTTGAGGCTGGAGACCACAGCCGGCGCATTTATAGAGAACCCCGAGAACAAGGTGGGAGACTGGAGGGCCTCAGCTTTCACCTGGAGGTGAGGTCCAGTTGAGGACACGAGTTCATAAAATAGCATTATGATTTCCCCCTTGATATAAATGTTCCTTCAAACAGTTGTAACTTGAAAAAAAAAATCACAGTTTGGTGACGAATAGAAGGACATATTTTAGAGAGATAAAAATATCCAAGATGTAAATATGACTGGTTTCAAATATATCAACTATGATGAGTTTTCCCCCTCATCCATAACGGCTCGGTTTCTGGGGAGCAGAAAGCGAGGCAGTTAGCACCACTGAAGACACGGGCGTCCCTCAACCCCGCCAGGTCTTTGCCCGGGGTGCCAGGGAGCCCCTGGCATGGGCAGAAGAGCCCCCTTCCACCTTCTCCAAAAGCTTTGCCCATATGACTCTCTCTGCCTCCCTCCACGCCCCCATGCACACACGCATACACACACACACACACACACACACACACACACACACACACACAGTTTCTTAGGCTTAGCTTTGAGCTACAGTTAGACTCAGTTATAATTGCCCTCATTAAAAACCTCTCTGTCATGTCAGACAGAGAGAAGTATATCTCTGGCATGGTCCCAGCAGAAAGCTATGCAGTCCTCAGCTGAAACAGGAGTGTGGGCATAAATCTCTCTCTCACACACACACACACACACACACACACACCAATAAAACTGTTGAGCTTTTATTTACATCCCCAGGTATAGCAGAAAGAACACAAACAATAAGAAAACTAAATCCCCACTATCCCTGAGGGCCTATATTCTACCTGAGGAGTTTGACGTGATTTCAACACAACAGACAGAATTTTTTTCAAGTATCTGTGGGCATGTTTTGCTTCAACACGTCATCATGATTCCTCGAAACTTTAAGTGTTTCTCTTATTCCATTAAATGCATGACAACACAATCGTAAGTAGAGTGGCTCCTAAAGCAAAAGAATTTCAGCTTTTCCAAGAGGAACCTTGTATTCTGATGGAAGGTTCTGGAAATGGGGATGTGAGGTGCGTGGCCACAAGCCATTGACACTATTCGCCCTCAAATAGCAAGAAGAGACCATAACTCTCAGCCCTCACATGGTAGCCAAAGGGAATAATGATTACACGCACACACTCACACACAGGGATATAATCCATGAGTGTGTTAACATACATTTTCTCATTTTTCTCGCAATGGGCTTGTGAGCAAGGAAACACAGAGAGACACTATCTATCCCACTTTACAGATGACCGAACTGAAGCTCCCAGAAGTTCATGGGAACTGGCTAAGAAATGGCAAAGCCAAGGCCAACAGCTTTCTAGACCTAGGTTCTTTCCTGGACTCTCCACCTTCTGTACTTTCTCTCTCTCTCTCTCTCTCTCTCTCTCTCTCTCTCTCTCTCTTTTTCAAAGTGATAAGAACATGCAAGCACAACAGACACAGTAAATAAGAACAATAAAATTTCAGGCCAAAATACTGATGCCTGCATTTCTGGTTTTCTTTTCATTTTACAAGGGGTAAACCTGTTCTTTATCCCCAGTATCAAAACTCTTGCTTCCCAGAAGAAAGATATTTCGTAAGGAAAATTCTTAAAGCAAACACATCTGTTTTTTAAATCTTAAAATATTACCAATACTCACACCCTCTCCCAAGCTAAGCACTTATAGACATCCTCTTCACATGGCTCCCTCGTCCTGGGGGCACCTTAGCAAACAGCCGACCAGCCTGTAAAGAGAAAACCCAGGATGCTGGCCAAGAAAAATAAAATGACTTGCTCAGGACCACAGGGCTTTTCAGTAACAGAGACTTCTGGTCTACCAAATGTGCATCCTGGCCGTGACAGCGGCACTGGTGGGAGCCTTCAGATGAGGCTACGGAGAGGCGGGACTTGACTTTCCCAAAGGTTCTGGAATCTCTTACCCCCATCACAAATGATGCGGTGTGATACAAGGATGCATTGGAGCATGAACAGGTGTAGAAGTAAAAGTCAGGAAACATGGTCAGTAGAATAGGGGGGAAATGCACAGATCTACTTGTGTCCAGTGGAGTCCTTGGGGGTAAATTTGGGCGCACAAAGAGGAAATGGAAACTGGGGTGTCCAGGCAGAAGGAACAGCGATGGCCAGGGAAGGAAAGTAGCTACAACAAGAGAGTGAGCGTGGAGGACAGAACCATCCCCTCCAAGTGGCCCTGGCTGAAAGACCAGGATCGACTGCTTACTTGCCAGACAAGTCTGAGAGATTTCGAGCTGGGCATTCCTGGGTCAAGTCTGCATTTTAGATAGATCCCCGGGGCTGCTGCAGGATAAGCCCTTCGGTGTTGAGGTGCGACCCGAGGCAGGTGGAAGCAACATTAATGGTCCCTTTAAAAGGCAGCAGCCAAGGGGGGTTAGATTGAAGACATGTGAACTATTGGGGGTGTGGAAGAAGGAGAGGGAGGTGTGTTCTCAGACTTCTGGCTTAGGCGCAACGTGGGTGGTGATGCTATAAACTGAAGGCAGAAAATGGAGAAAGAAGCCGGGGTAGGAGGGCTGGCGGAAGTGTGTGAGGGACAGAGGAGCTTTGGCAGGTTGCTTTGGAACATCCATTGAGCATCTGGGTGGAGTCGTCCAGTACCTAGCAGAAGCCCAACGGAGAGGTCAGAGCCGGTCACCAGCCGTCTGTAGACAATCAGGGATATTGTTGTGGGACACAGAGAAGACAAACACACAAACCCCAACGTGACACCGAGGTCGCCGGGTGAGGACTCTGGTCTCGGTGTCCCCGCACGCGGTGGCCTTTCCTATTTCCGGGGGAGTAGAGGCTGTCGACCAGGAGAAGAGACCCGCACGGTGGCACCTCCGCTCTGGGCAGGGGCTTCGGTTTCCTCGACTGTGTCCCCGCAGGGTTGGACTTGACGATCTCTTAAAGAATCTCTTCCAGCTTTCCTGCGCCGTAATTCTAAACCTCTCTCCAGTGTTGTGAGGCTGGTAACCAGAACGTTTGCTTTGGAGGAAACTCTGAGCTTGAGACGAGGTGGAGGCTTTGCTGGGGGCCGAGAGTGGGATGTCAGTGCTTCAGCGGGGTTGCAGGTGCAACCCTCCGCCCTCTGACGATAATGCGGGCGGGACAGGAGTTTGAAGACAGCCCGTAGAACGACTGAACCACTGAACACAGAAACAGATGCCATGATTCCCAGCATAAGTTATGAGATGGATGAGTCAAACTGAGAGAGCTAAATTTAGGGTTTCTAAGGTCCCCTCCCCCCCTCGGTGTCAGAAGTTTCCATTCGACTACAGGGAGGAGAAAAATGCTGATGCAGGCAGTGTTTGGTTTCCCCAGGACTGGGACATCCAACACATCTGAATGAAAATAGCTGCAAGGGGGTGGGGTGCCTGGGTGGCTCAGTCTGTTGAGCTTCTGACTCTTGATCTCAGCTCAGGCCGGGAGCTCACGGTCGTGGGATCGAACCCTGCGTAGGGCTCTGCACTGAGTGTGGAGCCTGCTGGGGATTCTCTCTCTCTCTCTCTCTCTGCCCCTCCTCTGCTCATTCTCTCTCTGTGTCTCCCTCCCTCCCTCAAAATAAATAGCTGCAAGGCCCACCCACCAGCAGGACCAGGTACGAAAGGTGGCAGGGTCCTTGGGTCCCAAGAATAAGGTGGTGCCACCCACCGGAAGATGGACGAAACTGACAGGGCCTCAGAAGGATATAATGGCTGGCATCTGGGTGCCAGTGCTCTGGGGACTTTCACCACTGGGGCCATCGCGGGAAGGCCAAGCTGAAGTGAGCAGTGATCCAGGGTGAGGTCCTAGGAGCACGGAGCCAGAGAATGAAGGAAAAGCAGGCCACACACCAGGATACCAGGAGGCACCGTGTCACCGGGGGGGGGGGGGGGGGGGGGGGGTGACAGCAGAGCTAGGCTAGCAGAGCAGGGTTGTCGTGGATCGTCAACCCAGAGCAGGCGGAGGCAGAACAAGACCTGTCCTACAGGTCACGGATGATCATCATGGAATTCTCACCTTGGAGTTGCTTCCATGCACAAATTGTCAGCAACCGCTAGAGTGGGCCCGCTTTGAAGCAGCCGCTGTGCCCATCCCTGTGAGCCTGTGAGCCGCGACGAGCTTCTCTTCGCCTGCCCCGGTTGACACGCTTAGCCTCTCCATAGTCATGCCGTTCCCGCCTCCGGGCAGCAACCACGCGGCAGGCTGCGTATCGTGGGTCAGATGCCCCTGCAGGTAGGAGGGTGGGTCGCAGTTCCCGGGTCCGTCTGTTCTCAAGGGCAACGATCAGTTTAAGGAAGAGGCAGCACACCGATCGCGTGGCTGTGAGTTCAGGCCTCCTGAAAATCACGCGTACTTGCGATGTGCAGAGCGATTTGTTGACATTGAAAGAGGACTCTTCTAGTTTGGGAAGAGTGGCGCCAGGAGGGTGAATGATCATTCTGTGAGCCGCGTGCCAGCACCCGAGCCGCGACGACTCAAGCGCTAGCCAAGCAGCTGTGACTTGCTCAGCGCTCTACCGTGGCCACGGGGAGTGACAGATGCCACGTTGGCTTCTAGGAACCGCCATGTTGGTGGCAGAGGGGCTGGAGCACGACCATGTGAAACCGAGAGTCCATGATGTATGAGTACACGTGAAGGAATGCTGTGGTTGTTCAGAAACAAAAGGGCAGGGAAGGAATAAGGACAATAAGAAAATAACAAGAAACTTGGCTTTTTTGCCTATCAGTTTGGCCAAGATTGAGGGGGGAAATGTTCTCATGCTATGGGCAAGTTGGCAAGAATGTAAGGAAATGAAGACTTAAAAAAATTTTTTTTTAGTGTTCACGTATTTTTGAGAGAGAGAGAGAGAGACAGAATGTGAGTGGGGAAGGGGCAGAGAGAGAGGGAGACACAGAATCCGAAGCAGGCTCCAGGCTCCGAACGGTCAGCCCAGAGCCCCGACGCGGGGCTCGAACCCATGAACCACGAGATCACGACCTGAGCTGAAGTCAGACGCTTCCCTGACTCAGCCATCCAGGTGTCCCAGAAATGAATACTTTTATCCACTCCCAGATCCAGCGTTTTGGGGGACAACTCATATGTGTCAAAATTCTTAGTACTCCTACTTCCTGAACAATTCTAACCCTAAGATTTGTCCTAAGTAGTTAACAGGACAGGTGCACCAAGGTGTGAGTTCAGGGATGCTCATCACAGCATTTTATAAAAGAGTGGAAAATTGTGAGCAAATTGAATGGAATCTGCTTGAAGAAATCACGGTGACTTCATCCACGATGAATGCTATACAGTCTTTTAACAATGTGCTGTAGTCTACCGCACTGACCTAGAAGGATGTGGGAAAAAGTAGCTGACGATGTTGTATGGATAGTGTAGATATTTATATCTATAAAAAAGGAGTTACATTTCCATATCTGCGTGTTTTCATAGGTACAGAAATGGGAATACAAAGGTTTTCACCGAAGTGTAAACAGTGGTTTTCCTCTGGGGGGGGGGGGGTGATTTGGGGAGAACTGTATTTTCTGATTTATAATTTTTCAGTATTTTTGGAGTTCTTAAATAATGAGCATGTATTCGTTTCATACTCAGAAAAAGAATCAGGCTACAAAAAGGAAAACAATGGCCAATGTTTCAGTTACTGCACATGTTAAGAACCCAAGGAAATTAAAGAAATCTGAAAAAACTGAAGAGAACTTTACAGTCGAGATGACCATGATTCTTAACAGCTCAAAGTAATTTTTCAATTAGGACAGATTCCATTTATGTATGTATCATTCTGGCTCGCAAACTCAGTGGGTAATAACCTATATCCCAGCTGAAACAAAAAGTTTCAACCCAAAATAGATATGGTTATAAACCCATCAAAAGTGATAACTTTCAAAAGACCCCAGGAATTCAAAAAAGTAAGACAAAGGAAAAATGTATAAAATCTACTTAGCTTTTAGATAAAAAAAAAAAAGAAAAGAAATCAAATGACTGCAAAAATACCAGCTCCAAAAATACCAAAAAAGCTTCACCAGGAGAAAATAGAAAGCAAAGATTGGCATATGGATGTCAAAAATCCAGTGTCAGAGAGGTTTTGAAAACTGGTTGTGCGTCACCAATTATGTATATCCAAAATCAGTGTGACAGACACTCCCTTCCAAGAGCAATGGCAAGGTTTTTTAATGCCCTAAAAGTCTCTTTTCGGTGACTGATTATGTAGTAGCCAGAATATGAGATTTTTAAATTCGGTTCATCATCGGTGACCAAATTCTAATGTAGGAGGAAGAAAAGAAAGAAAGAGAGCTGTATCTGATCCTTTGTGTCAGTTCCCATTTCAGAGGTGTCTTCTACATGAATGTCTTTTCTTCTCATCTCCAGAAAAAGCACAAAGAAGAAACTACAGCGATGGCCAGGTTGACAGAATCCATGAGTGAGTAACTGGAAATTTCTTCTTTATTTTTGGTTTTAAATGGAAAACCACAAAGTCACACAAAACCCCCATTGCTTTGTGATTATCTGTCTTTCTCGTCCATTCTTGTGATCACCGAGGTCTATTTCACGTAGACGGGATTGTGTTGCTGTTACAAGGTGCTTTACTTGAAAGTCATCTTGTGTGGGACTGAACTCTGTGCTGAAATTGTTACCCCAGTATGGGGTTTTGTTTGTAGGTCTGTGTTGCGGATCGGGACCCACCATAATTCCAATCTCTCTTTTCGGAGGTTTAGGTACAGTCAGCTCACGTTTTATGGGCAGATATTCCATAGGCTGGATCATCATCTAAAGAGAAGAAAGAAAGAATGGCTTGTCGTTGTTAAACCTTTCCGGTGTGCTTCCGAATTTTCAGATTCGAGGATTTAAAACTGGGGTGTTTGATGCGGAAGTAACTGGTAATGATTCAGGTTTGGAACAGATCAGTGGTATCAGGCTCTAAGCTCGTAAGTTAGATAAACGGGACACACGAAGCACTTTTAAGAGGAAAGAGGGATTAATTATAATACCTCCTCCTGCAAAATGAGACATGTGGCTTTGTACGTTGAAGTTTAAATATTAAAGACCGCGTGGATATGAAATAAACAGACAATGCGGGTTTTTTTTCCCCCTTTGGAAATATGCATTGTCCTGGTGATAGAATTCATATCTCAAGTTACAAGGGAAGGTTGCAGACACTTCTCCATCATCATTCGGGCCATGAACACCTTATTAAATTCGATCTGCATTAATCTTGCCCACATTTATCTTGGCCCCTGCTTTCTCCTTCGACTATTCCTAAATCATGAGACTATTAAAATATGTGTCTTTCTGTAGCATAGTCAATGAATCCTCATCCCCCAAAGTCTACCCCCTCCTGGAAAAAAAATGATGGTAAAGTGTTCTTTACATTGAATTTTTTAATTCCGGACCCCAAATCCCTAATTTCCTGATTTCCTTTATCTCGAACGCATGCCAATTTCACCATGCAAATGATGACTCCACGGGGGGACCGCACAGCCACCCCCAGCATTTACACGCCTCTCTTACACTCATTTCTGTATCATCCCTGCCCTGTCTCTGCCTCACCCGTCTTTCTGACAGTAGTCTTGCAGACTGGAACATTGCAAAGCATTTGCTCCTTGGTTTGAAAGACCTCAAATTGGTTCTCTGCAAGGGAGAGGAGCTAAGTCACAGAATGCACTCTTCTCAGACCTAGAAGGAAAGAGTGAGGTGGCCAGTACCGTCACAAAACTGACGAACCTATGTGGTCAAAATATTCAGGGACCGTGGACAGCACCAGCTGATTCACGATCCACAGCACGTTTGCAGATTTCGTTCTAATCTCTAACTCCAAAGTCACCAGCACAAAAGACCCGTAGATTCTCTGAATGCTGGAAGGATCGATGGCCTGGAACCCAGCATCATTATCAACAAAATGGAGTCTTGAGCGTGGGGGCAAATTGAACTGGATGGTGTTGTGTGTGAGTTGTGATGCTAATAGTTTTTATAATTAGTTCCATGTTAGAAATTGATACTCTAGTTCAGTGAATTTTTTAACTAGTCTAACTGAATCGTAAATAAAACATTAAGGGTGCTATACGAGTCAATATTTTCGACACGGTCACAATTTCTGATAAAGGTGTTTTAATTTTTCTATCTCTGTGGGATCCAGATGCATTTAAATAAGAGCCCCCCACTGGACTGCTGATTTGTGGGGCTTCGGTCTCCGGGTTACCTCTGCAATAATTTTAATGACTTTGATCTATGAATCCACTGGCTTAAGAGAAGTCTGTAAAAATTGAATTCCAAACCCTTGGGGCAGATGAAAGGGTATTGCCATTCTTCTATGAAAACGATTACATGGATATGTTCAACACACAAGGAAATTTAAAGAGTGAGAACAGATCTTGGAATCGCACCCAACAGTCCAGTTGCCTGAGCCTTATAGAGGTAAAGAACACTACTATAAAAAATGCAGAATTCTTGTAGGCACTCGCTATGAAAGTTAATCATGCAGTCCACACTAATAAACATTTCATCAAAACTAAACTCAGGAATAATGTTGTACACAGCTATACATCGATTCTACATAGGAAATCTACAAGGAAATAAATACATAATTATGTAGGGAGATTCTATCCGTAGGCTAAGCAAAGAATTAGCATACAATTACTACACAATGCATTTGATGGGAACATCAAATCCATGGCCACTGGGGAAAAGGGACATAAACAGAACCACAAATGCCCAGGACACAATGCACTGAATGGTTTTTCAGAGTCAGTAAACACTTTGCTTGTTAAACTGCCAAGCGAAAACCATCTGGTTAGGAGAACATCTCTGTGTTGAACCAGAATGGGATTGCAATTCTCCTGTCACCATACGGGTCCAAATGTGATCAATGGATATGCAAATACTGTAATGAAGATAGGTAACTTCTTCATCTTCCAGAGCAGGGAGAAGTAATATATTTTTCCGGGGGCTATTAATCGCCACCTCAAAAAAGCCTATGCGGTGTCCCAATTTTTTTACAAAAAAGGGCAAACAGAAGATACAAAAATGGTAGCAGTTTTTTTTTTTTAATTTTTAATTTATTTTTGAGAGACAGGCAGAGACAGAGCGTGAGCGGGGGAGGGGCAGAGAGAGAGAGGGAGACACAGGATCCAAAGCAGGCTCCAGGCTCCGAGCCGTCAGCACAGAGCCTGACAAGGGGCTCGAACCCACAAACCGTGAGATCATGACCTGAGCCGAAGTCGGCCGCTTAACCGACTGAGCCACCCGGGCGCCCCATGTTAGCAGATTTTTAAATGTTTAATTAAAAGAAACTTTATGTGATAAAAGTGAGATGACTTTTCAAAACATGTTTATGTCGCACGGTTGAAACGAGGAGGGACACGAAAAGGAAAAAGAAAAATAGAGAAAGGAGAAAAAAATCAGCTGTGGAGGAAGAGGTAGACCGCGAAAGTTCACATGAGAAAAATACCCGGGAAAAAAAATATATATGAAAAGAGACCCAGAAGAAAGGTACAAAATCACAAGGAGCAGAAGAGGACAAGTAGGCAGAAAGGAAAGGAGGCACGGAGAGGTGTTCACAGACGGTCTAAACTTAGGAAACTGCACACTGGCGTTAACCAGCTGTGGACTTTCAACCCTTCAAAGGCTATTGATTTTTTTACCACTGCCTGTTGACATTTCAATCTGTGTCTGCACCTTGGAAACGGATATACTCATATTTACACCACCAGAAGCCCAGTTCCAAATGGTGCAAAACAAAACCCACATTGGAAGAGATCACTCTGAGCTTGCCCCTCGGGTACCAGCCCTTTACTACCCCAGCCACTAAGTGAAATCAAGCTGAAAGGCTGACCCGGGGGGGGACTGCCAACCTTGTCTATAAATCGGCATATGGTGACCCAGCCGAGGAAATCCCATCTCGCATCGCGCTGTCATTGGAGATGACGTTGGGGAGGGCAGGGTCTGCCCTAGCCGCTGGAACCTAAGTCAGACAGTGACAGATTGGAGGTGTCCAAAGGCGTGCAAATGACCTGGGGGCTCTGGGATCATGGTGCGTCTGTGCTACCTTGGTAGGCTGTGCTTCTGTAGATTCCTGTAGATAATTCACTTCCCCGGGCAATGCGTGTTGGTGCATCTTCCCCACACCTCGAGCTCCAGGGCACGTGTCAAATATAGCAGGGGGTGGAGGGCCGTACGACCTGGGTCCGTGAATAATGTGGATTATAACCAAATATCCGTCTTGCGTTCTGTGGGTGCTTGGAGGTCTCGGCCGTCCGCATCAACGCAGAGGGGATCCCTCCGGGATGCAAGACGCCGCCCAAAGTCAGCCTAGATTGGAAACCGTTTAGTGTCAGAAGAAATGAAGGGGGAGAAGCAGCTACAATCCGTGCACATTGAATCAGCCCCGTGCCAATGCAGTGGCTTCTTTAATCATTTCTTCCCTCCGCGTGGAGACGCTGTCCTAATCTGTCTTGCGCGTGTTAATCTGTCTGGCGTCGTGTTAAGGCGGGGGAAGGCAGGAAAACAGGGTCCCTGGCCGCACCGAGCGCGGCGTTCTGGGGAGGCAGGGGACACCAGCCGCTGTGCAGAGTCGGGCCCTGGCAGAGGCTGCCGGACAAGCGTGCAGCCTGGGGACGGATGGCCCGCAAAGCTCTCCTTCCACGGACTTGCAGCGCGCATGCGCATCGTAAAGGCACCCAAAGGGTGTGGGGGTGCCACCAGGCGGCCGATGGGAATGTGAGTGTCAGGCACCCAGCACCCGGCACAGGGACGGACAGAGGTGTGAGGACAGAGGTGTGAGGGAAGAGCAAAGTGCTGATGTGGGCTCGGCGAGGAGCCCGGGTGGCAAGACAGCAGATGGCTGGGCACGTGGGCACGAGTCAGATGGTCAAAGGACTAGGGCGCAGCTCAGGGGTCTCCCAGGGGCGAGGGGGTGAGGGGCGGCACTCTGAGCAGAGGCAGACGGGAGCTGGGGCCGCCGTCGAGGATGGACCTGAGTGTGTGAAAGAGGCCGTGACCGGGGACGTGACCGACAGGAGGAGGAAGGATGTGCGCACGCTACCCAGGCTCTGCGCTTCGGGAAGGAAACTGGCGGAAGCTTCCACCAGCCCCCCCGCCGGGCCGGGAACGCCAGCAGGAGAAAGAGTGATTTGAGGCACTGATGTGATGGGTTCAGATTTGAAGGTACTGAGTCAAGGGAATGCTTCGGTTGGTCAGGGTCCCCTTTGTAGGAAAAGTGTCCCCTCCTCTCGCAGGTGCAAATGAGGCGGCTGTGAAAGTGTCGGGAGAGGCCAGGTCATGCTCTGCTAACAAAACATTTCTGCCACTTCGCCCACACACTGGCACACATTGACACAGCCAGACGTGCCCACGTGCGTGTTAATTTCTCCTTCAGGCCACGTGTCCACACTGGCCCGCCACGGCTCGGCTCACCTGGAGGGCCCATCTCCACCGCAGTGAGAGAACACGGCAAATCGACGCGGCACCTTAACATTCCACCCAGAAGGGACACGTGTCACTTCTGCTCTCGTTGTCTTAGCCACACGTCAACGCCGCGCCCAACTTCCAACATGGAAAGGGGTGCTTGGAAGGAGGGCGGAAGGCCAGCTCTAACCCAACACAGAGGGATTGGAACCTGAGGGGACAGGGAGACCGCTCACTTCTGAGCAATGGCAGGGGACACCGTAGGTCACCCCCGTCACCCCTAGGTCAGGGGATGGAAGGAGGCGGCCTCTTAGAGCTACTCAGGAAACGGGATGGCTGCTAGAGATTCCTTCCGAGGCCTAGAAGAGAAACAAAGATCCTGAAGAAATACCTAAGGAAAGGAAACCAGGTGGGAACAAGCAAGACAAAGAGAATTCCAGGAAGCAGGTATCAGCATTCGCCTTGAGGGTCTTTTTGTCCCTCAGCCCGAGGGTTCCTGAGACCAGGAGAATGGAAGCAGGGTCCCCTTTTACGTTCCATCCCCGGGGCCTGTCCTGCTTGCTGGGATATTGTGAGCCACTTAACCCCTGGGGAAGGTGCCCGCCCTCCCAGACACAGGGTGTCTGTGCCCCAGGCTGGGCCCCCTTGGGCAGGGTGTTAGGAGAACACAGCACACCCTGCAGCCCCCTCCCCGGCGGGCAAGGACCAGAGCCACAGGTCCAAGCACACACTGCAGGCCTTGACCTCTCAGCTGGACCGAGAACTGGGAGCCGTGCGGGACAGTTGAGGCAGGGCAGAGCTATTCTTGGTCTGAAGTCACCAGGGTGCTCAATCCGGGCCCACCGGGGAGCGCGTTTTCAAACATACCTTCTCCCTTCCAATAAAACTCAGACACTTTAAACGCTGAGATCCGTGCCGCAAGGTCACGCCCACACGGGAAGGCACAGCATCATCTCACGAGTGACCAACTTAAAGTCAAAGCTCATTGCTCTTGACTACTCCGTCCTGCCATTACACGGTCTGTATCAGGCTGCATTACCTCCTCCTCTAAATGAGCTCCTCGGCGAAAGCCATTCAGGGAATTAAAGGGTCCCTCTGATAGGAAGTTTCAGGTCTCCCGGAAGCCCCCAGGGCTCTGCCGCGCTCAGCCCTCCCTGGCTGCCCTGCCCTCTCTTCTCATCTGCCTTCCCCCTTGGCGGAGGGTGTTTGTCCTTGTGCCTGCCTGGTCTCCCTTCTGCCTCCCGTCCAGTGGCTCCCCACCCGCCTTCCTTTCTCATCTCCCAGCCCCCCATGTGGATGGGGAGCCGGCCCGACCCCCTCCCGCAGGTGCACGGACCCCGATGAGCTACAGGGCTGGGTGCAGGCCAGCATTCAGACTGATAGAAGCACCCTTTGCCTTATTAAGCAGCTCTGACAGGTGCTTCTGGGGATAGGTTCTGGAAGCCCTGCCTAGAGGCCGGTTCTCTCATTCTCCCTGGACCCCGGGAGCTAGATCATATCCCTAAACCAGCTCACCCGCTCACGCCCACCGGATTGGCTTTGCCGTCTTGCCTAGTAACTCAGGACCCATGCAGCCTCCTTTCTGCATATTCATTCCTGGCTGCCCTGGGGGACGAGGGGAGGGAGCACAAGGGTGGCCGCCGAGAGGGGGACCAGCTCAGAGGGGCAGCGAAACGGAGATCTATCCAGAAGGTCCCACTGCACATATGGTCCCCTGGCAATACATCATTTCAGTCCCACCACCCGGCAGAAAAGCTTCCTTTGATCCAAAGCCGAAGACAGTCAGCAGGTGCTTCCCTGTCTGTGTGCCTCCAAAAAGCTGTTATCTTTTTTTTTTTTTTTTTTTCCACTATGAGGCACACGCTTGTCCTTACTGGAAAGCATCTTTCAAATTCAAGGATAATTGCTCTCCAGTTGAGATCAGGGGCGTGTTCAGTGGAATCAGAGCTCTCAGCTCTGAGGCCGAAGGGCCTGTAATGGACTCTAATCCTCATTCCGCTCGGTGGCCTGAGCCTCGTCCCCGTGAAGGTAGGCTCGTCATCCCGCCTGGTCGCCCCGCCTCACCCTGCCCATCCCTCAAGGCAGGACCGTTGCTCCTGTGATTTCCATCTGCCTCGCACCGCCCAGCCTCCCTCCAGCAGTCGGCTCCTCCCTCGCCATCCCCAGAAGAGCCTGTCCCGGAACAGCTTGTAATTCAAAGGATTTCACTGGTAGAAACACACAACAGTGTTCAAAACGGCAAAGTGAGTAAATTTCAACATAGGGTGCCTGATATTTGTATAATTGATTACTGATCTTGGTGCCAGTGGAGATGGGGCTAGACCCGTTTTCTCAAGCTCATTTCCGTCCAAGATCTCGGAGATCGCTTTGACCCCCACCTTCTGACCCGTGTCAGACTTGGTCACGGAGAAACTCTTCTGATATCTGCACTTTCCCTCTGGAACCCGGAGGATTGAGGTCGGGGTTTCTCAACTTGGGCACCATTCGCCTTTGGAGCTGGGTAATTCTGAGTTGGGAAGTTTGGTGCACGGGAGGATGTCTAAGAGCACCCTTGACCTCAAGTCACCAGATGCTGATAGCGCCTGCCCTGCCTTATGACAACCAGTCTTCAGACATTACTTCATTTGCCTTGGGGAGCAAAGTCCCCGACTGCTGAGAGGTTGGGAATCACTGTTCTAGATCCAAGCGGGAAGAAAGTGAAACAGACCCCAGTGGCTCATTCTGCAGCAATGGTGGGATTGGCCAGTCGACTGCAGAACTCTCCTGAGGCTTCCGTCCGCAACGTCCACCCACACCACCGCTTCCCACCAATACATGCTTCGTGCAGGAATGGTCAGCCTGAATGTCCCCCGGCGGCCACCTCGGGAGTCTGTCTGCCTAGGCTGCCATGACTTTGGGGACAACCAAGTCATTTGTATTTCTGTTTTATTGATGATGCAGTTGAAGTTCAGAAAGAGGAAGTGATTTTTCCACTAGTGTTCAAGAGGAGAGCTGGAAGGACCACAGGACTGGTAGAAACAGGAGAAGTGGAAAGCGGGCTGAGGGGAGGGGAGGCGGAGACCCCGGCTCCTCTAGAGTCTGCCGGGACTGTTGTTCTTTCCAAACACCAGTTTTTAGGGCCTCCCCACTGGCTCTCTCAATAATAATTTTTCTCGCTCGTTTTGCCTTTCCAAGCCACTGACGGTGAAAGCCCAGCTCTGGGGCAGCCACGTCCTCTCCAACCTTCTTCACTATTTCCTTTTGTTCCCATCTCAGGGGGCACCCGTGTCATTGGCATTTCACTGGAGGGGCTTCCTCTTTTGTTTGGGAGCAAAGGGATCTTGGACCTCCCTCAGTTTCCACTCCTTTGACACGAGGCGATCACACACAGGGCGGATGTTCGAGGCGTGGGTCACCATGGTACCAGCCCAGCTTGGCAACGTGGAGGCAGCTGCCAGAGCCAGGCTGCTGTCACCATCCACTGTGGCCACAATCAGCCAAAACTCCGTCTCTATCCCGTCCCCCAACCCACACATGCCCCAGCAACGGGCTGTGCTCCTCAGCCAGTGGGGTGTCCAGGTGACTCCCCAGAGCGATGGAAGAGCCATGGTTCCCGATCAAGACCCAAGTGCAGAGCCACCTGTCCAAGCTGGGGACCCAGATCCCAGAGGGAATGGGAAACACGCCCACCCCTTGCCTTTGCTCCAGCCCAAAGTAAAAAAGTAAACAAATACATTTTTAAACTCTCTTCCCTCACACTTCCTCCCTCGCCTCCCTCCTCCCACACGCTGCCACCCCGTCTCACTGTCCCTCCCCTCCCTCCTCCCACACGCTGCCACCTGGCTCCAAGAGTCTGCTCCAGCCTCCCACCACCTGCCACCGGCTCCTGATCCTTCCCTCCTCCTCCCCCCACGCCCATTCCTCCCCCTCTCCCCACATCAACTGCTCTGCGAACCACAGGTTTCATCAGGAAAGACTGAGGGGGGGCGAGGGGGAAATCAGAGGCTGCGTCCCCCACGGTGGGGTCACCCCGAGGCAGGCCGCGGGGCTGGAGGGTAAGACAGATGCCCAACCCGGCACCCAAGGGTGAGCACGCAAGTGTGGGCAACCCCGAGTGAGAGAATGCGGGCATGTGCGCGTTTAAGAAGCCTGGGATAAGGCACCGGGGACACGAGTGAGCAGGTGGTTGGAGGGAGCAGTGGAGAATACTGAAATCTACCGACTCCAGCTCGGGACACAGCACCGGAACTGGGGAGGGGACGCTGCCCGGGTGGAGCGCGCAGTGTTTTCTCACACCCGGACAAATGTGATCTCCTGGGCAGGGGAACTTGTTTTACCTTGTGCCGCCTTCTTTGTCTCATTGATATTCCCAGTGAAGGGAACGCACCAGCCCCCTTGCTGGGCTGCTGCTGCCCCCCCCTCCCGTCCACTCCCAGCCCCCTCTCCCTCCTGGCGACAAGCTGGGACAGCCCTGGGGCTCACCACTTCCCACTGCCTCCCTGGATTTGTCTGGGGAGGGGAGGCAGGCAAGGGAAACACCTGCCTTCTGGCGCGGGGGAAGTCTAAAATCAGGTGGAGGTGCGTGGCACCTCGTGGGAGAGAGTTACTTCCCAGACTCACCAAGTCTGGCTTCGCCAAGAGGAAAGAGCTAAGGGGATCAGCGGTAAAAACATCGCTGCCTACGTTTGTCGCAGGCTTTTCTGCCTTGATTTAATCTCCCTCACAAGCTATTAAATTTCAGGCCCAAAGGCTTTAAAAGGAGGGAGGCATCTTGATTTTAAATATTGACCCAGAGAATTGCTTTGCAGCCCAGAGGTGCCTTCATCAAGGTTTCTACACAATTAGCAAAACCTCCCTGATATGCGTGGGGAGGCCAGTGTGGTCCTAGGGAGAGGTCTGTGTCACTGTGGTCCTTAGCACCGCGGGCGTCCCACGGCCCCACCCCCTCGCTGGAAGCCCACCAGCAAATGAACCATCCCTCTCTGCAACTGAGAATAACAACCGCCCAGCGCCGTTTTGATAATGTACATAAAACGATGTATATGTATATACGAGCTAACATGTATATTTGTGTACATAAATATAGGTAAACAATTGTATTTCCGTATGAATTCACATGCATAAGCTAATAGGTACCTTGAACGTTTACATAGAGAGAGAATATATAGTCTTATACTGAAAGCTAACCTAGAAAGCATTTGGCACAGCAGTTGTCCCGTGAGACTTGCTCTTATCCTCACACCTTGTTTTACTTACTCTTCTCGAGCTATTAGAAGAATATTCATATTGTCGGGGTACCTGGGTGGCTCAGTCAGTTACGTAGCGGCTCTTGATTTCGGCTCAGGTCATGATCTCACGGTTCGCGAGCTAGAGCTCCGAGGCAGGCTCTGCTCCGACAACGGGGAGACTGCTTGGGATTCTCTCTCTCCCTCTCCCCCACCCTCAAAATAAATAAATAAACATTAAAAAAAAGAATATTCACGTTGTCAGGTTTCATCACCTTGTACTATATATATACAACTCTCGTAAAGATCCAAGGGTTAGGACAAGGCTCTATGATTTTATCAATTGGCATTCGGCACTAGAAATTTCTTGTTGACTGATCTGGGCCACTTGGGGGCTTTTAATATGTGGTGTTGGTTTCCTGTGGTACCTTTGTTTTGACAGGTAATACGGCACCTTACACATGACCTTCCGAAAGTCTCCTTATGGGTTTCACTGCCACATACAAGTACTCCTTTTCACCTCCATCTACAGTCACTTCCTTCCCGATATCCCCTGGCACAGATGTGATAGCGATGGGGTCTGCTGCCCTGACTCACAGCCCAGCTCACGACACTAAGAGAGAGAGAAATCGCTGTTGATTTTCTGAAGTCAAACCCAAACGAAACATCACTCCGTTCTGGGTCACTAGGGATGCTCCTTACCAGATATTTATTTAACTCAGATCACAGCTCTAGTTTCCACCTAAGTGTCCGATTTCATCAAAGAAGGGCACCCAGTGAGCTGTGTGCCCTGACCACGAAACACTCCCCTTCCCCAGATCGTTTTCTCCTCCAAGATGCTAAGCCCCTGGGCTACAGGGACATGCGCTCCTGTTTTCTAGCACACAATTTCAACAGGAGCGCTCTCTCTAAGATAGTGGGTAGGAAGAAACAAGTCTGGGTTTTTTTTTCCCCCAAAATCCAGGGTGCTAGTCTAGATTGCTTTTTTTTTTTTTTTAATCCAGAATGCTCTCCTCCTGTATATGTTCCAAATTCTCTTTCCTTGGCTTTAGTGAAAGGAAAGGTGTCAGACGCATCTCTAAGACTCTCCCATGGAGATTTTCTTACCATTTTCTTTTCTTACCATTCTTTCCCGTCAGACTTATAAATATCACTCTGTGGCCACTGAGGAAAGAAGAAATAAGTTCTTGCGTAAATCAAGACTTGTATTCTTCAAAATTACTTCACGTGATCCTTCTCTGCACCCTCTTAAAAAATAACCTGGGCTTTTTTTTTTTTTAAATAAATCGAGAATGAGTCCATCACGTACTATTAATCAAGTAATAGTGAAGGGCGTACCAGGAGGCAGCATGAGCCTGTAGGGGAGGGGAGGTGATTTATAGAACAAGGGCCCTGCCCTGAGGGCTGACCGAAAGAATGACACAGTACTTTGGACAACAAGAGCTCTTGTCTTGTCATAGGGAAGAAGGTGAGAAAATTCCTAAGGACTGCGGCTCACCTGCATCTGAGTTTCTTAAACCAACACACGATATCGGATGAAGTTTTAGTCGCCGTTGCACACTTCTTGGAGGAAACTTGCGTGTGTGTGTTATCATTTCCCTCCGGTCTTTCCATGTCGGAAAGACAAGATCATCCACAAGGATAACCCTGAATCCGCCCGCGGTGAAACAAAAAGGTGACAATTGGCACACGTCTGTGCTTGATTATCACTGACCCCAGACTTTCTCAGCACTGAAGCGGAGATTCGAAAAAGGAGAGACTCTTTCCTAGGGGTCCCGGAAGGCTTCGGGAAAGCTGGGCCCTGGAGAGTGAACGGGCTCTCCCAAGGAAAGGAAAAGGGGGCTACAGTGGTGTAGGTTAGGGGGCGGTGGAGAGCGCGGGGTTCGGATGGGGTGGGTGGTCATTCTCTTAGAAGAGAACAGCGGAAACAAAAGAGCAGAGGTGTGGATGGAGAACAATGAACGATCGGGACACATTGACTAAAGCTGGACATTTTAAGTGGGGCAATAGTAAAAGTCTAGAGCAGTGGATGGGGTCAGGGAGGCATTGAATGTCAGATAAGAAGTTTTTAAGTTATCTGACAGATCGGCGTTTTCGGACGTATATTCCTAGGGACGTTAGTCCCATGACATCTCCAGAATAAATTTTTAAAAAGTAGAGTTGATGCAGAGGGTGTTGCTGATGGAATTATTTCAGGAAGACCTTGTTCCTCCCGTTGAAATTCCCAAGGTCTACTAGTATTAAAATAAAAAAAAATAAAATAAAAAAAAACTTTAAGATGCCCTGGAGTAAAGAAATCTGCCTAACTTCTGCAGCCGGGTGAAAAATGGGTCTCCCAGGAGAGCCACACGCTAATCCCTGTGAATGTGACCTCATATGGAGAAAACGTAGGGGGAGGTCTTGGCAAATGTAATCGATTTAAGAATGTGGACTTGGGTAGATTACCCTGCATTATCCAGATGGGAAATCGCATGTACCCTCCCAAGAGGAAGGCTGAGAGGGATTCGACCTCACACAGCAGCGCCGGCCGTGTGAAGACAGAACAGAGAGATTGGGAGGCGCCAGCCTTAAAGATTGGGGCGATGCAGCCACAGTGGAGGCAAGGAGGCAAGGAAGAGCTTACCGAGGCCTGGGGCAGTGCTGACGCCTCGGTCTCAGGGTTTCTCAGCTCCAGAACTGCGGGAAAATGCGTCTCTGTTGGTTTATGCCACTCAAGTTTGGGTAAATTGTTATGGCAGCCTCAGGAAATGAACGCAAGAGAGATGGCAACTGAAAGACCGTTCTGCTTCACAATCACATTTGTTTAACAGATATATCATCGTAAAGATTATAGAGATGTTAAATGTGACATTAAGAAAAGATTGGGGGGGGGGGGGCGCCTGGGTGGCTCCGTCATTTGAGCATCCGATGTTTGATTTTAGCTCAGGTTGTGATCACAGGGTCATGGGTTCGAGCCCTGCATCAGCTACACACTGAGCGTGGAGCCTGCTTGGGATTCTCTCTCCCTCTCTCTCTCTTTCTCTCTCTCTCTCTCTCTCTCTCTCTCTCTATCTCTCTCCCTCCCTCCCTCCCTCTGCCCCTCTCCTCCACTCAAGCTCTTGCTCTCTCTAGAGAAGAGAAGAGAAGAGAAGAGAAGAGAAGAGAAGAGAAAGAGAAGAGAAAGAGAAGAAGAGAGAAGAGAGAGGAGAGAGGAGAGAGGAGAGAGGAGAGAGGAGAGGAGAGGAGAGGAGAGGAGAGGAAAGGAAAGGAAAGGAAAGGAAAGGAAAGGAAAGGAAAGGAAAGGACAAAAGATTTGGCAGTAGGAGGTCTGGTGTATTTATCAATTGGGAATTTTGAGTTTTCCTGATACTCACTGACCCTCTAAGTTAACCAGAACCAAAATAGGCACTATTTTGTACAAAAGCCCCTTTTTGATGTCGATTCCACTAAATTAATTGGCACTGTTACATCAGGCACAGCCTACTTGTTTGTTAGAAATGGTTTGACTCTGTGGCCCCTGCGCAGAGCAGCTATCCTTCGGTGAACCTAAGATGGGAAGAGGGTTTTATTATAAAAGAGACACGAATCCACGGAGATTCAGAGTTCTTTGAGAAGTCTCCCACTCACTGGTCTTTGGGAGCCAGCTCTGGCAGAGCTGTGGACCCTAACATCTAAAGAAAGGCATTTCGGGGACACCTGGGTGGCTCAGTTGGTTAAACCTCTGACTCTTGGTTTCAGCTCAGGTCATGATCTCACAGCGTCACGTGTTCGAGCCCCACTCCGTGCTGACAGTGCGGAGCCTGCTTGGGATTCTCTCTCCCTCTCTCTCCCTCTCTCTCTCTCTCTCTCTCTCTCTCACTCTGCCCCTCCACTCCCCAATAAATAAATAAACTTTTTTTTTTTAAAGGGCATTTTCTTGTACAAGCATCCTCTCAGCAAAACCATGCTTTTTAACACTGGGGAGGAAAACGCATTTAAGGAGTTTCCTTGGACAGATCAAAGCAAGAGCCAGTAGCCCTTTAGAGGCTGTGAGCAGCAGGTCCTGTGGGTTTTCAGAAAGGAGAGCTGCCAGTTGTAGAGGCCCCAGAGCTGGTCCGGGGATGCCGGCTGCCAAGGGGAGGGATCCAGGCACCTGGCTGTCCCCCTGCCTTCCCAGCCACAAGGAGTAGGGGTGACCGCCACAGCGGTCTGGGGGTTGGGAGGTCCCCAACCCTCAGACCATCCACAGTAAGGGACTCGTCCCCCTCCTTACGCATCTGGATTGTTCTCACAAATGCCTCTCAAAGGGCAAACCCAGGGCGACCGGTTCGTCCAGAAACAGTAGTTAGTTGTAGGTTGTACTCAGTTCAAAAGGTCTCATTTGAACCACTGTGAGTAATGCACGTTTTTGACATGTAGGTGTGACAGTTGCCTGTGCATCGATCCTCCCGTCAGTTGGAATCCTTGTATTGACTCAGAGATGAAGTCTTATCTCTGATTGCGCCTGACCTCTGCTCGCCTGACATCTGCAAACTGCTCACGGCCGTTCTAGAATTCTAACCCAAAGTGATTACAGTAAAACTCTGCCATGCGGCATTTCCTATGTATTTGCTGTGTGTCTGCCCCTTTTAGCTGGATGAAATGGATGGTGTAGACTCTATCCATGGAGTAGAATTTTCTAGATGATTAACCCAAATCCAGTTGACCGGAATCGTCCCGTAGCTATATACAATCCATTTGGGAAAAATAAGAAAATGACGGAGAAAAAAGTATTCAACCTGTATCCCTAACAGTGTGGGCATAAATATTTGTGAAGTGGATGACTGAAAATACAGACTTTGTTTACAGGGGCGCCTGGGTGACTCAGTCGGCTCTTGATTTCAGCTCAGGTCACGATCTCGTGGTTCGTGAGTTCAAGCCCCGAGTCCGGCTCTGTGCTGACAGTATGGAGCCTGCTTGGGATTCTGTCTCCTTCTCTCTCTCTCTGCCCCTCCCCCGTTTGTGTTCTCTCTTTCAAAATAAATTAAAACTTTAATAATAATAATAATAATAACCTTCTGACAGTGAGTAACTCCTGATAGGTACAGCGTTTCTTTTTGGGGTGATAAAAATGTTTTAGAACCAATGGAGGCGGTGGTTGCCCAACACTGTGAATGTATTAAAAGCCATTGCATTGTTCACTTATAAATGGTGAGTTTTATGTTATATGCCTTTTGCCTCAATTTTGAAACAGTGACTTTCCATATTCCCTTCTGATGTACCAGGGACAAAACAAATCTAGCCATGTCTTCACAAAACTGTGCAGCAGAAAGGTCCACGGGCTGATAAATCACTGTGGGAGAGAATCCTCTAGGCTGCGAAACCTAGTTGATAAAGCACAAGTACTTCTAGAAAACTCCATGGGCCCTGTCAGTTTATGACCTTCTCAGTTAGAGTATTCATTTCTGAGTCTGGATTGCTTGAAGCCTTTCCCATAAATACATAACCCTCAAAATGCAAAGAAGATTATGGCCTTAAATTCTCAAGACCATAGTTCTTTCTGTAAGAGAAAATGCCATTAATTGATGAAGCCACTGATGTAAATAAACCACCGGTTAATTTATTGGTGAGATTGGGGGTGATAAGGCAGTGGGGGGTGGACAGAAGAAACAAGTTGGGGGGGTGGCGCCTGGGTGGCTCAGTTGGTTAAGCATCTGACTTCGGCTCAGGTCACGATCTCACGGCTCATGAGCTCAAGCCCCACATCAGGCTCTGCGCTGACAGCTCAGAGCCTGGAGCCCGCTTCGGATTCTGTGTCTCCTTCTCTCTGTCTGCCCCTCCCCTGCTCGCACTCTTGTCTCTGTCTCTGTCTCTCTCTCAAAAATAAACATTAAAAAAAAAATTTTAAGAGTACTTCAAAGGCATGAGGTACTCTAAGTATCTTAAGAGTACTTCAAGGCAGGGGCGCCTGGGTGGCTCAGTCGCTTAAGCGTCCGACTTCAGCTCGGGTCACGATCTCACAGTTTGTGAGTTCGAGCCCCACATCGGGCTCTGTGCTGACAGCTCAGAGCCTGGAGCCTGCTTCCGATTCTGTGTCCCATTCTCTCCCTGCCCCTCCCCCACCTGCGCTCTGCCTCTCTGTGTCTCTCAAAAATGAATAAATGTAAAAAAAAATTTTTAATAAAAATTAAAAAAAAAAAAAAAAAGAAGCAGCAGCAAGCTGGAACCGGAAGCTTCCAAATTTCTATGTTGAGGCAAACATTTTTTACATAAAAGTCCGAGTTGGGAAAAATGGAGTCCAAGAATAAAAATAATTAAAACTGCAGCTTTGAAGATGGGCAGAACTCAGACGTCACAGTATTTTGATGTATTTTGGCAGGGATCAAGACAAATAACCAGATAAAGGATTAGGTACTTAACAACAGTGCTAGAGGGAAAGTGACACATTCGTCAGTGACAGCACAGCTGGGGCAGGAAGAACGGGCATCTGGAGTGATTTGTCCTGCCAGTTACGTGTGGCTGGGGGGTAATAATCAATGCATCTGGTCCTTGTCCCCGGGTCCTGGCCCAGAACTTCAAAACCACTTCAAGTTCTCTGAGTGATGAGTGTCTTTGCTCTGCTAATGAGGTGACGCCTGACGGGCCCCTAAGTCACTTGAGGATGGCGGCTGGTCACCTGAAATACCGAGCCTCACCTGGGGGAGGGAGAGGAGGCTGGAGATTGAAGTCAGTCGTGTAGCCAATGATTTAATAAAGCTCAGGGGAGCTTCTGGTTGAGGAAGACGTTGACATCCCAGGAGGGTGATGTGTCCCGACTCCCCAGGGAGGGAGCCGGGAAGTTCCCCTATGTGTTTCCTTTTTACAAAAGACTGAAATAGAGCTTTCTTGAGTTCTGTGAGTCATTCTATCAAGTTATTGAACGTGGAGGGGTCATGGGAACCCCGGAATTTATAGCCAGCAGCGTGGTCAGAAATATAGGTCAAAAAAGCAGGTGGCCTGGGGACCCCTGAAGTGTGGCTGGCCTCTGAAATAGGGCAGTGTTGTGGGCAACTGAGCCTTTAATTTGGGGGGTCCGATGCCATTGCCAGGCACTGAGTGGCAGAACTGAATGGCAATACATCCAGTTAGAGTGGAAACATTTTATATCATTTTTATTTCATATTTATTACATATATCATAGTTCAATTTCCCCCTCACCAAGCAAGGTGCAAAACACCCTTAAACAGGTAAAAATTCTGGCAGTTTTGCTTGGGGAACCAACACAAGAAAAGCTACTTCAGAATTAAAGTCATTTATTTTCATTCATAATTATGAATTCTGAGATATTCCTAATGCAATTTTTGGCTCTTTTTTTGGTCAAGCAAGAGCAATATTGTTTCTACTCACATGAAATTAGAAACGGAGGTGGGTTTTTTTTATCTTATTTTTCCTCTCATCTTTTATCCCAGGTTTTTCTGGTAGGAAAATTACTTAGAATTTAATCAATGCCTTCTTGGTAACCTGGCTTTCTTGACAGCCAAATATAAAAGATAAATGAATCAACTTTCTGCAATTTTAAAAGGCAAACCTGCATTCTTTTGGGGGCCTTTACTTATGTCAGAACCAGCAGCATAAAAATACAAGAAAGGGCCAGATTTAAGAAGTCTGACAGATTTACTAAAAAGCATAACCATATAATTTTATGGGTACAGCCGACCCTTGAACAACACAGGGTTAGGGGCGTTGACCCCCTGAGCCCCACCCACACACAGCTGAAAATTCACATGTAACTTCTGATTCCCCCAAAACTTTACTAATAGCTTACGGTTGACCAGAAGATCTGCCGATAACACAGTCGATTCACATCTATTTTGTGTGTTATGTATGTTGTATACTGTGCTGTTACAAGGTCAGCTAGAGAGAAGAAAATGTTACTAAGAAAATCATAAGGAAAGGGGCGCCTGGGTGACTCCGTCGGTTAAGCATCCAACTTCGGCTCAGGTCACGATCACACGGTTTATGGGCTCGAGCCCCACGGCGGGCTCTGTGCTGGCCGCTGGGAGCTTGGAACCTGCCTCGGATTCTATGTCTCCCTGTCTCTCTGCCCCTCCCCCACTCATGCTCTGTCTCTGTCTCTCAAAAATAAATAAACATTAAACAAAACTTTTTAGAAGATCATAAGGAAGAGAAAATACATTTACAGCATACTGTATGTGCCTAAGTGGACCCACGCAGTTGAAATGCAGCGTTCCAGGGTCAAGTGCAGTACGTTATTTAACAGGGAACATGGCTTCAAACAAGTTTTTTTTTCCCTTAAATATGTCATTTCCGGGGCGCCTGGGTGGCGCAGTCGGTTAAGCGTCCGACTTCAGCCAGGTCACGATCTCGCGGTCCGTGAGTTCGAGCCCCGCGTCAGGCTCTGGGCTGATGGCTCGGAGCCTGGAGCCTGTTTCCGATTCTGTGTCTCCCTCTCTCTCTGCCCCTCCCCCGTTCATGCTCTGTCTCTCTCTGTCCCAAAAATAAAAAAAAAAAAAAAAAAAAAAAAAAAAAAATATGTCATTTCCTTTCAAATTTGCCAAATAAATTTCAATCCCCAAACATTCTCAAACTGCAATATCTCACCGTCATCACCTTAGTAACTACTTACAATGGTTCGACTTTACGATGATGCAAAAGCAATAGAGACCCTATTTTGAATTTTGAATTTTGTTCTTTTCCTGGGGACCTATAGGCGGTCGCACCTTCTTTCGTGGGGCTGGGCAGCCCCAGCCCCGGTGGCTCCCAGGCAGCTGGCGGTCACAACAGCAAACGCCCAATACGCTAGCAAGGATTCTGCAGCCGTGCAGCCATATTCAATCAATTACATGAGACATTCAACACTTTATTATCAAACAGGCTTGATGTGAGCAGATTTTGTCCAATCGCAGGCTAATAGACATGTTCTGAGCCCAGTTCAGGTGGGCTGGGAGAAGTATGCTGTTCGGTAGGATAGGTGTGTTAATGCACTTTCAACTTAAGATATTTTCAATTTACGATGACTTTGTCAGGGTGTAACCCCTGTTATAAGCCGGAGACAGGTAACGGTGGTTTTTCAATGCCAGGAATTGACACGTCTAAGCAGCCAACAAAAGAACAGCCTTCAGTTTTGAGGCAATGATGCTGTGATTTCAGTTCTAAAACCACAGACAGCTTAGCACAATTTGCTTCTCAAATGACCTCATCCTCTGTTGTTGTTTTTTTTTCCCCAGAGAAATGGTCCAGGCAAAATGTCAAATTAAAAGGTCAGATTGAAAAAAAAAAAAAGTGGAATCTTTCACAAGTTGCTGCCAAAAGGATCCAGAACAACAGAAGGAACTGTAAACAAAAAGTTAAGACAAGAACCACCACATATCCGGTTGGCCTGGGGTGGATGAGATCACTTATCTGAAAAACCGTTCAAATGTTCAGACAATTGTAATGATATGAAGAAAGCTTTAGTGTTAACGGAGAGATAAAATATACCATAAAATATACCGGTGAAACGTGGACTTCATTTTTTTAGCTCATCAAGTATCTGTTTTATCCCATCTGTTAATATTTATAAGTTACTAACAAACCTTTGAAGTCTAATATCTGGTGGTTTAACCCTCTTATCAATGGGATACATAGCGATTTTGATCCCTGTCCAAAATGCAAAAAGATTCAGTATACATTGTCTACAGCCTTAATACCCATGCTGTAGTGGGGAGAAACATAGGAGGAGGTGAGAGCAAGTTTAAAAAAAAAAAAAAATCAGGAATATTCCTCTTGAAATCACCTCCCGTTTTTTCCAGTGAATTGAAAAATATCGTTGTGGGGAAAGAAAATAAAAAGGGGGGAAACGCATTATGACCACACGGGAGACCCAAAAGGCAACTGGAGGGTGATGGGTGAGTCTGAGCACTATAGAGAAATGATGATTTGAAATTGGCTGTGTTGTAGGTTACTGTAGAGACCTCCATGTAAGGGCACGATCGGGGGTCGTGAACGCCTCCACGGTGGCGTGGCGGGCAGAGCTCGCCCACACTTGCACTTCTGTGGAGTGAAAACACGGGATTCCCTCCTCATTCAGATGCCACTGGCTAATTAGGAGTCCCGGGGAAGGGGCCCTGCCTTCTAAGATGGCACGTTGTGTTCTATTAAGTGCCTCACCAGTCCCCGCCCGCCTTCCAGATGATGTATTCCACACCGCAGAGGCCCGAGGGATGGGGAGGCTGGTTTCCATGGAGATGTTCCGCAGCTTTGCTGGTACTCCCTACAGAAGGGAGACACTGCCCCAGTGCTCAGCGTGTGCACACGTACGAACACGCGCGCGTGCGCTCTCCTCGGCGGCACAAACTGGCTGTAGATAGCAAGACATGTGGGGTCATGAAAAGGGGCAACTGGGGTCTGAAAACTCAGGACCCGATTGGGGAGCGTTTTGCGGGGAAGAGACCTTTTTAAAGCATCTGCAAGGTCTAGATTCTGTGTTCGGCTGGGGGTGAAGCGAGGTTGCCGTTTTGGCTGCATCCTGGGCACAGGCAGATGGGCTTTCTGCAATGACCCGTGTACCTGAGTGGGCAAGACTTTCTCCGGGGGGCTGAAGGGCCTGGCCTGGCAGGAGCCGAAGCCCAACCCCATTACCCCACCTCCCCAGGGGGCGGGGAGACCGTGGAATCACTTCCCAGAGTAATTGTCTGGGTGCCTCAGCATATCCGTATCGGACCAGAACAACGTCAGCAAATCCCTCTCAGGGATTTCTGGACCATGATGGGGGTTCTGCTGTTGGCCGACTTGGAAAGGGCTGTTCCAGCCTGCAGGGAATTTCTGGCCTGTGGTGGAAACTCCCTTGCCCTCTCCATCGAGAAAATGCTTTAGAGACACACAAGAGAATCTCCCCTTTTTTGGGGGGGAATCTGGTCTCCCCGTGGTCTCAGCACCCCCGTGTATTAGCTGTGTGACTTCGGGGAAGTTACTTGACCTCTCTGTTTTGGCATCTGGAAAACCAGATTGCTAAATTGGTATGTGTAGAGCGCTTGGTATGTGTCAGAGGTTTTTCCGAGCACCTTATTTTCTCGTTAATTCATCACAGCAACCCTCTGGGATGAATATGGTGCTGTGGGGGAGGAGCCTCAAGCACAGAGTGGTTAAGAAACTCGCTCAAGATGACACAGCTAGGAAAGAACAGTCCGGATTCAAAGCCAAGCTCTATCCCCAGTCGCTTAGCCTCCGCACTGTAGCACCTCGTAGAAGGCTAACAACACTGAATCATAAAACAACTTGCCCAAAGGTACACAGCTAGCATGTGAGGGCTCTGGGATCTGAGCTCATGTATTCAAGCTCCAGAGCAGTCGGGATCAAAATTCTGAAAGAGTGGCAAAAGAAACCACCCGTAGAAGAATAAGTGGCCAGCGACCAGGGTCAGCGCGGTCTCTCTGGGGCTCGGCACGGTTGTGTGAGTCAGCCTGGGGAGGCAGGGAGCTTGCTTCCCTGGGGACCGGAGCTGTGGCCCTGCCCACCGCGCTCAACAGGGTGAGAAGGCCCCCGCCCCACGCCTCCCTCCACGCTCCGCATACGTAGCACCCTCCGCACCCCTTCCCTGGCAGGGGATCCGCGGCCAGCAGATTTCACTGCGAGAGCCATGGCGGAGCCCCCCTCTGCCAACCAGCCCCCCATGCCGCCCCCCCACCCCGAGGTCTAAGCCAACGCTAACCGCGTCCACTGCCAAGACCACTCTGTAACCTCCGTTCGAGAATTCACACAAGGGCGTTAGGAGAACGCGTGATGACAAAAAGCTAAACCAACTTGATCCCTACACGTATCATTTGTTGTCACAACAGCGTATATTCACATGGACTAATAGTAACACAGATATGGACTGGAAAATCGGTTATTATACCCGCAGCGCTTAGTACAACTATCTTCAAACCCTTGACATAACTCCTCTCCCTACTGCCCGGGAAGGATTTTAGGGCTGGCAGTCAGAAATCTAAGGCCACCTCCTAAAACACCAGGGGCCTTATCTGTCGCTGGTCCCTGGGACACTGCCTGGCACAGAGCAAGGATCAGTGAAGGGGTTCTGGGAAGGGCTGGTACGGAGTCCCTGGGTGCTCCCCAGAGACCCTCCAGAAGTCCAGGTGGGGAAGCCAGTGCTGCTCTGGGCTTGGCCTCTGTGCCTGGCTTTGTCCCCTTCAGGGGGCCAGCGTGGCCACCACCTTTTCTACGGTCACCTCAGATGCAGGGGTGGGGGCCGGGGGTAGGCATGGAGGGAGCAGAGCCCGCGTTCACCAAGATGCCAAGCTCTCCACACGTTGCTTTTGCTGCTGTCGGGGACTCACCGCCGCCTCCCGTGCCTTCTGCAGGGGTTCCGTGTGGCCCCTGTGAGACACCAGAAATATTCTGAAATGTTGTGTGCGTGCTCGAGTTTATTTACGTGATGGCGGTTGAAGCCAAGGGCACAACGCTTTTGTCGGAGCCCCCTAAGGGGAACAGTTCTGGAGAACTAAGGTCCCTGTTCCCTGAAGTCTGGGCTCTGAATATTCTTCAGAGTCAAAGGAGTCCTCACTACTCCACGAGAGACCACCCTACCTTCACCCATGCCTGCTCTAAGCCACTTGCCAATATGGAGCCAAAGCCCTTGCCATCCATCCAGTCCCCAAATTTATGGGGAACTGACTGCAGACTCATCAGCCCTGTTACTGACCCTGGGAGGCTGCTTTATAGACCTGCCTTGTCCACTGCAGAGCGGATGGGATCAGGTGATCTCCCCAGAGCGCCAACCTTCCATGACCTTCCTGGAGGACTCTCCAAAACCCCATTCTGGAGACTCAGCCCCATTACCTGCCCCCGGTGGCTTATGGGGCTGGCAAAGGCAAAATCCGGCTGTCACATCACATGGTGTCAGCCCCTCCCCAACTTCCACATCCATTTTCTAATGACAGAGTCAGGTGACCCTTCAGTGAAATTCCCGGCTTATCTAATGCCAAATTAGATGGACATCTTTCTTTTTCCTCTTGCAGCTAGCCATTTGCAAGAAAATACAGACTCTCTGAGACTAAAAAAATGCTTACTCTGCTCAGCACTCCGTTCTAAGAGGAACACCACCGTGACTCTCCAGCGTGACCAAGGGGCTAATGGGGTTGACAGAGTAAAGGTAGCCACAAGGATTCCCCAAAGGCTTGCGTGACAAGCATTTGCTTTATAATTCAGACAGCAATGTTACATTCTTTCCAATTTACCGGCAAGGAGGGACCCCGCGTTGGCCAATTTCCTTCAGTAATTCAGCTCTTCCAAAGTAGGAGAATATTCCTTTCCCTCTACCTGAGCGATAAAAATAGCCCTGCCATTCAATTATCTTGCCAAATTGGCAGTGTTGTGATTTATCCTTCTGAGACGCCTTTCTATTTGCAAAATGTTTTACCAGCGTTCCGTCTCTTGGCTAATTTCCTGTCTCCCTTTTGCAGAATCACCTTTCAGCCTTTCCCCAGGTGAGCGCTGCTGTGTTAACCACAGAATGGCAATGAACTCATTGCCTCCTGACATATCTGAGGCTAGGAAGAGGTTCTGCTAAGCACCCAAAGATCATTTCAGTTCTAGTGCTGGGTACTTATCAGTGTCAAAGCACATTTCCCTGGCAATAAAAAAAAAAAAAAAAAGGTTAATTAGGACAAACTCTTGCAAATGTGTAAGAACATGACAAACTTCCCAGTACAAAAATTGTTGAAAGACACACACAGGTTATGCACAAAAGAAGAAACACACACAGTTCTTGATCGATAGACATGTAGAAAGAAGGTCTGTATCAAAGACAGTGAAAGAAATGCGGATAAAATCACCACAGTGATGACTCTTTGCCTATTGAATGGGCCGAGATTCTTAAGTCTGACGGTATCTGCTGGACGGAAAAGAGGGAGACAGATGCTTTTCACTGCCTGTTGGTTCACAAGTGGATTATCCTAACCCAAGCGGCTTGGGCCGTGCGGATCAAACCTCAGTCTTGCAGTTCCCCTCCCCACACCTTGTCCTGCAGCTTTCATTGGACAAGTGCCCAAAGAGGTGTATACAAGGTTGCTTATCTATAATGAAAATTTGGAGGGGCGTCTGGGTGGCTCGGCCGGTTGAGCGTCCGCCTTCGGCTCAGGTCATGGTCTCGCGGTTTGTGAGTTCGAGCCCCGAGTCGGGCTCTGTGCTGACGGCTCAGAGCCTGGAACCTGCTTCGGATTCTGTGTCTCCCTCTCCCTCTGCCCCTCCCCTGCTCGCGCTCTGTCTCTCTCCCTCTCTTAAAATAAATAAATAAATAAACGCTAAAGAAAAAATGAAAATTTGGAAACAGACTGCATTTCCACCGATGAAGAATTAATTTCTTTAATTGAGATATAATCATTCAACGGAACAGCCTGAAGCCCTTTGTAAGGATAATACATGTTAATGATCACAATATATGGAGATAGCCACACCAGATACAGTTGAGTGAAAAAAGGTATCGTGTATAGTGTGATCCTACTAGGAGAATATTGTGTTTGTGTACGTGTGTGTGTGTGTGCACGCGTATGCCTACACCCCCATAGGTGTTACTCATAAAGAAATATCTGGAATTATATTTACAGAAATGTTACATTGTTATCTCTGCTGGCAAGATATTGCACTAGGCAGGGTAAGATATTCTAGGCTGCATGAAGAAATAAACCCAGGCATGACATGATGCGATACGTTGGAAGTTTATTTCCCATTCATGTAAAGTCCAGATGATAGGACTGGCCCCCTGTAGAGGGAATTCAGACTCCTGCCATTTCGTACATTGCCATCTCCAGTGTGGGAGCCCGCTGTCACTTTGCTGGAACTCTCCATTCTAGTCAGGCTGGAGAGGAAAAGAACGACTATGCAACATCACAAGGAAGGAAGGCTCTTACTGCCTCAGGCTCACGAGGAGCACCCGCCCCACGCACGGTCACGGCCCAAGCTAACTGCAAGGGAAGTGGGATGTCAGCACCTCCGCGTCCCCACAGGGAGAGGAAAGGCGGTGAACAGCCCAGATCCCAGATCCCAGATATACCAAGGTCTTCACTTTTATATATTTTTTCCGTATTGCTTGAATTTTCCAAATGAGCTTCCGTTATCTTTATATTCAGGAAAAAAATTAGAGCATGTTTCTTTTTTATAGAGTCACGGTCTCTTTTTTCAAGAGGAGAGAGAATAAGGGAGAGAAATCGAGATCACCGAATGCGGGTGCTCTCAGGCAGGCAGAGCCAGCGTAGCTGTGCATCTGGCTCTCATTCCGGGGGTCAGGTGGCTTCTCTCCTCGGGGGCTCCTGTCTTCAACCTCAGTCAACAAGCCCTCGGAGAAGGGAGTGAGCTCAGTCTTCAAAAACTCATCCTTCGGTTTTGATATCTTAGATCTCTAGGGCATAGGATGATATTATTGAACTCGGTGTTTGACATAGGGAAAAGTCAACCGCATCCTTAATGGAGTAGCCACTGTCTTTTTTTAAAGTGCACACAAAGCCCAGCACAGTCTCCTAAAAGGGAATGATTCATGTATCTCTGGAATGGAGCATGGGAAAACATACGAAGGTTTCCAGTGAAGTTTCCAACGGTCCGTCTTTTAGTTGTTACTCTTGCTCGTGACTTCTGTGTAAAGCAGACTGTGGTCCTTTCGCCCCGTCCTCGGAATTACACGGCAAAACTAACTTGATAACCCATCACTGAGATAATCAGCCCTTTTGAGGTCACGCACGGTATGACAGTGAACACTCTTAACATCACGCCCCCATGCCCTACGATCAGGTGAAGTTCACAGATTTCAATGCACAGTTACAACGTAAAGTCATCTTGCTCGCAGATGCTGTTTATTATTTAAGTCATGAAAGGATTCACACACCTCCTGTTAATCTTATCACGTGGCAAATGTGTGACTACCTTGAATTCTAGAGAGAAAGATTTTTTCAGAAGGGAGAGTCCAAGGGGACATATTCTTAGACGTGCCAAGTGCCATTGATTCTCCCACAATCCTTGACCGTCGGAGTCACATATTTGCAACATTTAGGCTGGACAGACTCATTCCAGGGCTGAACTGTGGCATTTCTTTTTACTGGCTTAATTTAATTATGGCAGGTAGTTTTCTGCTCACTTCTCTGAAAGCTGGGGGAAAATGGGCTAAATCATCCCCAACTACACGAGCAATCACTCTAACGAAAATAATTCTTCCAAAGATTATAAAACATTAGTTCAGCTACACCCAATGCTCTTGATATGTGGGGCAAGCATAGGTCATTAGATCTTAAAACCTATTCCCAGATGCACAGATTGTTAGCAAACTTCAAAATAAGCCAATCCTCATAAAGATTTTGTGGAAAAATGGAAAAAAGAAATTGAAAACAATCTGTATTGCAACAAAATATTTTTTAAATTAATGTTTATTTATTTATTTTTTAAGGGGGGCGTGCAGAGAAAGAGAAGGAGACAGAGAATCCCAAGCAGGCTCTAGGCTGTCAGCACAGAGCCCGATGTGGGGCTCGAACTCATGAACTGTGAGATCATGACGTCAGGCACTCACTGTAATTTTGAAAGAAATTATGCCAAAAAGAAAACATCTTGCATATCTTATTAAAAGTTAGTTCCAGGGTGCCCGGGTGTCTCAGTCAGTTGAGCGTCCGGCTTCAGCTCAGGTCATGATCTCACGGTCTGTGAGTTTGGCCCCCGCATTGGGCTCTGTGCTGATGTCTCAGAGTCTGGAACCTGCTTAAGATTCTGCGTCTCCCTCTCTCTCTGCCCCTCCCCTGCTCACGCTCTGTCTGTCTCTGTCTCAGAAATAAATAAACATTAAAAAAAATTTTTTTAAAGTTAGTTCCGTTTATTACTCCCAAAATAATAAAACAATATAGCCTACAAATATAGGCTTTTATCAAAATGTTTGCCAGCCACTACAAAAATGAAGGCAAAAGGTATAACTATTCATGTTTCACTGCCTGGTCATACTATTTATCTTAGCAATTTATTATTCTCAAAAGGGCTAAAGTTACACTGGATTTATGAAAATAATATTTTTGTTCTACTCATCACAGAAAAATTTTATACTTGTGAATTTATAATCATTACAGTCAGTGACTAGAAAACAGGGATATTGAATTTTTCATCCCAGACTTGACTTATAAGGTAAATAGATCCTGGTCATTTGCCAAATCAAGTTGAAAGGCCTTCCTGAAGTTTGAAAGCTGTCTGATCAATAGATCCCCTTAGTGAGATCAAGGGAAGCTAGATCCAGAAATCCTAAAGACCTGGGTTGGGCTTTGGCTTTGCCATTTACTAAGTGATCTTGGATATGTATCCTAATCTGTGTTTTCATGGTAATTACCTAATTTTCAGAAAGGCAGATAAGAATACATGTGGCACAGGCTGTGGAGAGAATTGAATGGGATTATGTTGCCATCACCTGACTCATAGTAGATTCTTGATTGGCTCATTCTTTTTTTCCACCTTCCTTGGTTGACTAAGAGTTGAAAGATCTAAATGGAATTCTAGGTCCCCCACTCTGTTCCCTATGTGGGGTAAACCACTTCAGCTCTCTCCAGATCCCTCATTTGTAGCAACAGGACCACATTTCCATTTTTTAGCAGCCAGTTGCTGGGATTCCTTTCCATCTCAGCCATGACAGCTCACGTGGAAGCGGAAGACCCGTGTGCTGGGCACACATGCCTGGGTCTCTGTGTGCGAGGCTCCACACTAGAGGCACGTATTAGTTTCCTAGGGTGATCGTAAATTATCACAAAGTGGATGGCTTAAAAGAGTAGAACAGTTCTCTCAGAGTTCTGGAGGGTAGAAGTTCAAAATCAAGACGTTGGCAGAGCCGTGGTCCCCTGAAACGCGTGGGGAACACCCCTTCTTGCCCATTCCAGCTTCAGGTAGCCACTGGCCATTCTCGGCATTGTTCGGTTCATAATTATAGCCCTTCCGTCCCTGCCTCCCATGTCACATGATATTCTCCCTGTGTGTCTTCACGTTGTCTTCCCTCTGTGCACATTTATGTGTCCAAATTTTACCTTTGGTGAGGACACCAGTCAATGGATTAGGGCCCACTCTAATCCAATCTGACCTCATCTTACCTCATTACTTCTGCAAAGACCTGATTTCCAAATAAGGTCACATTCACAGATCCTCAGAATTGGGGCTTGAATATATCTTTTTGAGAGACACAATTTAGCGCCCAACCAAGGGGGAATACAGTGGTTACAAAAGGCCCTTGGGGGGCTCACAACCAGAGAGATAGGCTCAGATAGCAAAAAGACCACATTCAGAGCCGCAAGCCCTCGGTTCTTATGCCCTGGGAGTGATACTTAGGCACTGAACGCCAACCCAGGAGGGAGCACCTGAAGCTGACAAAGCATATTTTCCTTTTGCAAATATCGTTATCTTCATTAAAATAACACAATTTTTGAAATTCAAGCAGAAGAATAGGACCACCCTGGGACCCTACCATCACTCCTCGGAGGTGAATTTTTTTGTCACATAATTTTTTTTTATTGAAGTATGCCATAAAATGTATGCTTCCAAATGTACAATTTAGTGGGGTTTTTTTAACATGTATATTCACAAAATTGCAGAATCAGCACCGCTATCCGATTTCAGGACATTCCGTCATCCATCGTTCAGGATCACTCGACGCTCCCCTCCCCACCCCTCCAGCGATCACTAATCCACTCTCTGAAAATCTGTAGATTTCCTGTTATGGATACTTCCTATAAATCGAGTTGTACAATATATGACCCTTTGTGTCTGCCTTCTTTTACTTATAATGTTTGCAAGGCTCATTCATGTTTATACATCTGATAGCTGGATAACATTGCCCTCCGTGCATGCACCACATTACATCCATTCATTAGGCAATTGATGGACATTTGGTTGTTTCTACTCTTTGGCAACTGTGAGTAATGCTGCTACGAACATTCTCATAGTAATTTTTGTGTGGACACATGTCTTCTTTTCTCTTGAATATATACGTAGGAGCGAAACTGCTGGACCGTATGTTAACTTTATGTTTAACTTTTTGAGGAACTACTGAAATGTTTTTCAAAACAGCTGCATCATCTTACAATCCTGTAAGCGATGAATGATGGCTCCAATTTCCCTACATCCTCAACAACACTTGTTACTGTCCGTCTTTTTGATGATAGGCACGCTGGTGGGGGGATGTGGTATCTCAATGAGGTTTGATAGGGAAATGATTTGCATTTCCCTAGTGACTAATGATGTTGAGCATCTTTTCGTGTGTTTATGGGCCATTTTTGTATCTTCTTTGGAGAAATGTCTATTCAAATCCTTTGCCTGCCTTTTAATCAGGTGCGGAGCGTTTTTGCTCACACAGATTTTGAGCCCAGAAATTAAAATTCAGAAAGGGAGATCTGGAAAAAAAAAAAAGTGCAGGACAGACAACATGAGGTAGAGTTTTCTCTGAAAGCGTCTTCACTCACTAATGCCTCACCTCTTCCCTCTGTGCCCGGGCCACCATGAAGTCAGGTCAGGAGTTAAGATGGAAAGAACCCAGCCCAAAGATGAGCCCAGCGCAAATGCTGTGAAGGAAACAGAAGTGGGTAGAGTATTGTTATCTCTTTGAGTGGGGAGTAAGTGTCACGTGTTCATTTCAGTTTGCTAGGATATCACTTTCTTGTCACTCTGCCTCTGGTCTGTTGTCTGCCATGGGGCGAGGACACTGTGTCTCCACCAATCTCAGGAAGCAGTCATCAGCCACAGTGGTGACGTCTGTTACAAATCATCCCCCAAAGCAAATTGCCGTGATGAAATGCTGTCCAGTACTGTGCGAAGAGATCTTTCAGCCAATTCGAGTGGCAGGGATGGTGACAGATTTTGTGACTGTGGCCCAAGCAGACTGACTATAACCCATGAATCCTCTGCCCGCTCTGGCCCCTGTGTCCCACAGACTTATTTCCATGGCGGAATGATGTCTTGTTCTATTAAGTACATGTTGAGATCTCTCAGATGCTGTGTTATGGGACATGTGGATTCAAGGTCATAGAGTCTCAGCCAGAACTGTTGCCCAAAGAAAGGCACTAAAACAAGAAATGAAGTCTCACAGTCTAGTCAGCTGTTCTGTGGCCACTAAAGAAGAAGGACAGTCCTAGGCAGGGTGATGGGTTGGCTTTTTGTTCCCCCATCACATTCCTGGTCTTCTAACTGGCCCTAGAGAGAGAAATATAATTTTCAAAATAATTGTCAAAGGGTTGAAGCTTGACTAGCTCCTGCTGCTTTGACAACAAGGAGCAGAGAAAGTCACCTACTTGAAACTCAATGACCTTCCAAAGGTTTTGAAATTCTTACTGAGTCTGGTAGAGTGGAAAGTCCTGTAGGCACTCCTGGGTAAAACAAGTCAGGAGTGAAGGGTCTGACATCGCTTCTCGGCCTTTTGGCTAAGATCAAGTGTAGGAGTGAAGGGTCTGAGTGAGTGGGCACAAGACAGAGGAGCCCACTGGCCTCTGGGTGGGAGAGTCTAATGTCTACACCGACAAGTCACTGCTGCCATGTTGAATTGCTACTTTACGGTAGACAACGCGTCTCTTCCTCCTGTGGATTTGTTTCTGAGCAGCTCTTTCTTGCCATGGTCTCCTATCAACCTTTAAATGATTAAAACATTCTTTTTAGTGGGACGAGTACAAAGCACCTAGATTTATGTTGTTTTCAGCCACTCAGTTTGTAGTAATTTGTTACAGCAGCAACAGGAAACTAATATAGATTCATTCTCATATGGTCCCTGTGGCCGGAAATCTAAAATGGGTTGGCTTTGCTAAGCTCCTTGTGCAGATTCTAGGGAAGAATCCATTTTCTTGTTTTTTCCAGCTTCTAGGGCCACTTATCCTCCTTGGCTTGTGGCACCATTCTGCATCTTCAAAGCCAGCCGTGTAGCATCTTCAAATCTCTGTCTCTGTCTCAGTCTCTCTCTCCCTCCCTCCTTCTGTCAGCACATCATCTCTTCCTTTTTCTGATGATTTTAACTCTCCCTTATAAGGACACATGTGATTGCAGTAGGTCCATCCAGATAATCCAGGGTAACTTTCCCGTCTGGAGATCCTTAACCCTATCTGCATAGACTCTTTTGCCCTGTAAGGTGACATATTCATGCATTACAGGGACTAGGAAGACAAGGACATTTTGGGGACGTCTAATGTTCAACCAGCCAGTCTCTCAGAGCTGAACACCAGGGGATTTGGGGACTCTTCCCCTGCAAAAGAGTTTGCTTCTTGCTTAGAAAGCAGACCGAAGAAAGACCTTCTGATGAGTACATGATGAAAGGATGCTTAGATACCTCATCCTTGCCTTGGTTGATCCTTCTCACCAGAGGCGGTAATCAGCCCTAAAACCAATGCAAAGCCCTCAGCATGCTCTGTGTCTGCGAAAAGCACCGAGGGTATGGTGTCAGCTCCAGCTGTACCATTCACAGGCCACATGATCTGGGGCAGTCACGATAGCTACTGTTTTATTAACCCACTTAGGGGTCAATATCTTTCATACCACAAAAGGTGACCGGGAAGAATCATTCTGAAATAATTTACATGAAGGGGCTTTTAGAAATAAAATGCCAAATAAATGTGGCTCGTTCAGGGTTATCTCCTTTGTCCTGACCACACCCCTATGCTTTAGGGGAAAGGCGTGTGTCTCTCGTTCCGTGGTGGAGAGAAGCAGAGTCGGAGAACCAGGGTGGAGATCAGTTGTCCAGCCACTTGGCCTTTCCATGGTGGGACAGTGGTGGGGAGAGGGCGCGTTTGTCCACCAGCAGCTACAGTTGTAAGAGGCAGGTGCGTCCTGTGAAAAGTGCCCAGGGCGCCCCACAACCAAGCTTCCCAGATTGCTGCTTTGAATACGAGTGGGTGGAGCTCTCCGGGGATGGCGTCCAGGAGAAAACACGTGGGCGGGGCCTGCGTAAAATCTTAGTCGTCTTCTTAGAGTTTTTGTAGGCAGTGGATGCTCCAAAGATGGTCATTTGGTGTCAAACCACAAACAACAACTGAGGCAGAAATTTGAGAGTCTGTGCAAAATGGACTCACACAAAATGGAGGTGCGCTTTGATGCAAAATATCCGGGAGAATGAGGCCAGGTAATTTAGAAGAGATCTTGGTCATCTGAGTCTGAGAAACTGAAAGGCTGAGTAAGGAAGTCGAAATTGTAGTAAACAAGAATACTCTGTAAGGAATTGGCTGCTTTTACCAGCTGGTTCTGCCTTAAGCATCAGCTCTCCCTGTATCACCAACATTTCTCTTCTCTGTCCCTCGTCAACCCCCAACCAATGCGTTAAATCCTTTATCGGTTCTGTCCCTCTGCGTCCCAGATGTGGTCTGGGAATCCGTCGCAAGTGGGTCACAAAGTGAACTATGGAGTGTTGCAGATGCAGGGCTTCATAAAGTCACTGACAGTGATCAGATTGGGGTCTCCTCTGATCTCAGGGGAAACCATTGATGTATGATGACCAGGCAGAGATGGGCCCCTGACAACCAAAGAGGAGGAAACAATGAGGAACGTGGCAAATGAGAAGTGTCTTCCAAGAGAATGATAGCAAAGGCCCTCGAGGAAATAAAGACCCTGCCCATTTTTGGAGGACGGACCCTCTGTATGACCCTCCTGATAAGCTAAGTGTATAAGATGAGGGCTGTCTGATTAGCGTTTCCAGAAAAATCATGCAGAAGAAAAACACTTAATTCCTACTTTTTCCCTAAGAACTTGTGCACAGTTATAATTCTAATCAAAACCGCCCTCAATAGAAGATTCTATAGTCTTACTTTCCTAGTTTCCATTTCAGTTTTCAATATAAAGTCCCAACAACCATACCTTTCTTTTCTTTGTATATATTTTGCTGTTCAGCATGAAGTTTTGGTCCCCCTTGTATGTCAGGGGATTCCCTCATGGGCTCTCCCCAACCTAAGGAGGGCTTCCTGCACTCTGTCTTCCCTGCCCATGATCCAGTGTGGGAGACATGGCCACCTTGGTGTGTCACCAGCTGATACCTCTTGGAGGTAAGAAGTCTACCACAGCTCCACGTAACATATCCTGCCTCAACCAGGTTCAAAGGCAAGACAGAGCAGGAAGAGGCTTCTCTCTCATTTTACCTCCACTCGTGTCTTTTGTTGACTTCCTCTAAGGATTGGAAAACACAGCCAACCCCTAGTTGTAAGGGAGGCTGGAAAAGTGGATGTCTGGCACTTGCAAACTCTGTTGTGGAGAGTAGACTGGTTTAAAAAAGAAATCAAAACAGGTAGAGAATGTCCATGGGTAGTGAGTCAATAATGTGGCCATCTTGTTTTTAGTGTTGTTATCATTGCATCGTGGAAATGCAATCAGATAAATTACTTATTCTGAAACTGAGTATTCCATTGCCCATTCACTCCAGATGGTGGGTTCCACACATTGCCACGATTACATAGGGAATCTCCCTTGCTTCACTCTTTATAATCCGCACCCAAATCCTTCTGCCCCATGGTAGCTACAAAAGGCACAAAGGACAATCCGGAAAGGCCACTTATTCCCAACAGCGACCATAGAGACTAATAACCTAGGTTATATGGTAGGGAAAGCCACATGCGGGCAAAGCATCTTTGAGGAGACCCGATTAGGGTTGGGGTTAGGGGGTGGGGAATGTGGAAGGTCCTATTTTGACCTCCTCAAATCTCAGCATTAGAACCAGGAGGGGTCTCAGACCATCTCATTCAAGTACCTCACTTTGTATAGGGGAGAACTGAAGGTAAAGAGTGAATTAAGACCCCATGATTCTGAATGACATGAAGCTTGGTCCTGTCAGTGGCCACTCAAGTCAGGCTACTGACCTTGAATTTGCCACCTTAGACTTCCAAAACAACCAACTGTTTTTGCCCTTGATGCTGAAGTCGAGCTGCCCTTTGGGTTCACAGGCTTAATCCACTTTAATGGATTAAACCTTTTTAATATCCCTTTAATTTTGCTTAGTTTCTAATGCACCAAGCTCCTAAGAAAGGTTTGCTTATTTGTCTTGACAGCATTGTAGCCTTTTCACCTCCATGCAGTGTCCATAAAAAAAAAATGAAGAAAGATCTAGAAGCAAACTTGGGTTGGGTGGCCAGTCACCGTTATGTTCTGTCATGGCAGATTCCTGGTCTTTGCCATGTTGTGCTTGGCACGTCGTCCCTTCACCTCAGTCTCCCATAGGATCTATAATTTTTCACCTTTTAAATGCAAGGGGCAGGATGAGACTATGTCAGACTACATCAAACAGGGAGAAATCCCAGAATGCCTCTGATGTCCCGAATGCATAAGGAAAATTCCTTTACCCCTTGTGCCTCCATTTCCTCATCTATAAAATGGACATTTTTATAGTGGCCATTGACATTTTCCCCCACCTTCTTTAGACTAGGTGTAATTTACAATCTCCTGTCTAGGATTCCATGTCTGTATTATGAGCTACTTGAATCTAAAACATAGTTATGTTTGAACTTTAGTTGCTCTGTCTCCTACTTCATATCAGTTGTGTCTGCCTCTAAGTGCCAGAAAAAATGGGGTTTTACATGGTCATTACTAGACCTCTTACCCACTCGCGAACAGAATGACATTGCTTCTAATAGATGCCCACTGCCTTAATGTTTTTTTAATTTTTTTAATGTTTATTTATTTATTTTGAAAGAGAGAGAGAGAGTTTTAGCAGGGGTAGAGCAGAGAGAGAGGGAGAGAGACAAAGAATCCCAAGCAGGCTCGGTGCGGCCAGCACAGAGCCCGACGCGGGGCTTGAACTCACAAACCATGAGATCGTAACCTGAGTGAAAACCAAGCGTCGGACGCTTAACCGACGGAGCCACCCAGCCACCCCAGTTTTTTTAAAAGGTTGTTAAACAGCAGAGACGGAAGCTCAATTTACCAAAGTAAATACCTACAAATAAATACAAACTCCCACTGCAAGTGGCAAGTTGCTGAAAAGTAGTGTGTGATAATTAGGAAATAATAACTAACATTAATTAGGTATTTTCGTTTACCAGCCTCTGGTTTAAACACTCCATCTGTACTGTTTTGCCTACTTGCTCTAACAACTTTTTCAGGTGGATATTATTTTATTATGTGCAGTTTATAGATGAGGAAACTGAGGCATAAGGAGTTAAGGAATGTTCCCAAGGTGAAGCAGTTAAGGAGTAGAAAATCTTGGGGCGCCTGGGTGGTTCACTGGGTTAAGTGTCCGACTTCAGCTCAGGTCACGATCTCACGGTTCGTGGGTTCAAGCCCCGCGTCGGGCTCTGTGCTGACGGCTCGGAGCCTGGAGCCTGCTTCGGATTCTGTGTCTCCCTCTCTGTCTCTCTGTCTCTGTCTCTCTCTCTCTCTCTGCCCCTCCCCCACTTGTGTGTGCACTCTCTCTCTCTCTTAAAAATAAACATTTTTTTAAAAGGAAAGAAAAGAAAATCTACTCTTCCAGCCCCGTCTACTCCAGAGACACGGTCCCACTAACCAGGGTCTGTGACAGTAACCAATCTGACGAAACGGGTTTAATCAGCATTGTTACAAAAAAACGAAATGGAATAAAAAGGAACAGAAAATCTTTCAGCATAGAGTATATGATAAAGAAGAAAGAATTACTCCACGAAACTTTTGGTTTGAGTCTATGCACACACTCACACGTGAATCACACACTTGTGTGTGAATATGTCCACTGAGCCACGATAAAAAATATATTTCTTATTGTGAGATATCGTTAAAAAAGTTGAACAATAGTAAACTATACGACTTCCCTTTTTAACAAATGGATTATCCTTTATTTTCACGGCACATGGGTGATCCCTTGCCTTCCATTTATGGTGAAGGAGGCGGTATTAATTGATTTCAAGCAAACTCCCTCTGCAAGTGGCAAGTTTAACACCAGCCCTGTCCCAGCTGTGTGACAACGTGTCTAAGACCTCAGGCTCTGGGATCAGAATGAGTTTAAACCCCGGCTCTCGAACTTCTCACTTGCGAACGTTGGGCAAACTTCCTAGCCTCCTTGATGTCAGGTTCCCTTAGAATGAACACCTCCCTTGCGGGGCTCTGGCCAGGACTGAAGGTGATGACGCTCGTCACATGTCTGTCAGAAAGCCTGGCACTTAGGGAGCCTTAGAGATAACGGCACCTCTCGCCCCCTTGACCACACCCTTCACTCCAGAACAGGTGTGCCTAGAAAGTGGTGGCTTTGAATTCTGCGGTGTCTGCCCGAGAAGCCCAAGACCTCTCAGCCCACAGCCGGAAGGGATGGGGAGGGTAGAGGGAGGTGACTCCTGGCGTCACAGATGTGGTCTTCTTCACGGCGTGGCCCTTCTGGTTTAGCAACAGCCATTACATTATCCCTGCAGGTGCGAGTGAAACAGCCTACTTTGCTTGACAAGCCTTGAGCAATCAGTCACATAAAAGAAGAGCTGTTCTTTAATGGATAGAGAACATTCTAGAAATAGCGTCTAAACCCTGAAGATTTTCTAACTCTAAATCCCGTCCGGCTTCCTCGGGATTAGGCCATTCTCCTCCATCCTAATAAATGGAAAGAACGGCTTTTTTCAGGCTTTAATGGGGTTGAGACATCTTCTTCCCTAATAAGACTCCCAGTAACCCTGAAAGTTCCCCAGGGGGGACCAGCAGAGTTCCCCACGGGGCACCCTTACCTAGTGCTGACAGTCGGCACCTCCAGAGAAGTGGCTCATGGCTTTGTGACCTTGCCTTTCGGCCAGGCCTCACACATCACAGGACCCTGGTCAGCCTACTTTGCGGAAGTGGCCAAGCCACCAGGAACCGGAGGATTTCCGTGCAGGAAGCGACAGCAACTGGCTTTAGTAGAATGCTCCAGAGCTTACAAAGATGCTTTGTGTATATTGTCTCACGTACCCTTGCCGGAAAATGCCCCTTGGTTAAACTGGACAGACACTGTCAGTTTATGTCAAGAAGACGTCAAGGTCAAGAAGATGAGAGGGTGGGGCGCCTGAGTGGCTTAGTCGGCGAAGCCTCCGACTTCAGTTCAGGTCATGATATCACCGTTCGTGGGTTCGAGCCCCACGTCAGGCTCCACCCTGACAGTGGGGAGCCTGCTTGGAATTCTTTCTCTCCCTCTCTCTCCGCCCCTCCCCTGCTTGCACTCTTGCTATCTCTCAAAATAAATAAATAAACTTCAAAAAGTAAGGTCAAGGAAGAGTAAAGGGAGCCAGGCTTTGGTGTCCTTGTGGGATATGGGAGGAATTACCTACCCTCCCAGGGACCCACATGCCTTAACAAAAGGCAGTAATGACTAAACCCAGTGTGAGGGTTTTTTTTTTAATCTTTAACGTGTATTTATTTTTGAGAGACAGAGAAAGAACACAGGGAGGGGGAGGGGCAGAAAGAGAAGAAGACACAGAATCCAAAGCAGGTTCCAGGCTCCGAGCTGTCAGCGCAGAGCCCGAGGCGGGGCTTGAACTCACGAGCAGTGAGATCATGACCTGAGCCAAAGCCGGTCGCTCAACCGACCGAGCCACCCCGGCGCCCCCAAACCCAGCGTGAGGTTTGAGTGAGCTAACCTTTAGCGTATCGTAGGTGCTCGATGAATCTCGGCCACCGACTCCCCCCCTCGCTTCCTCTCCCTCCCCGACTGGACTCCAGAGCCTGCGTGCTTCGCTCAGTGCTGCCAAAAGGGTCGATCTGCTGCTTGCAAATGATTAATACTGCGCTCTTTGAAGAGAGGGACAAAGACAGCCGCTCTTGTACTTTTCACAGTAGGCCTCGGGGATGAATGCAGAGAGGGCAACCGAGTTCAGAGAAAACAAAAATAATTAACTTGGTGATTGATCTGGGCAGCTGGCGGCCCCACCAGTGTGTGAGCTGAGACCAGAGAAGCAGAGCCACCTAGAGTCGGGCAGTGTTTGCTGGGGACCCAGGGTCTCCGTTGGATGACGACTGATCGACCACCGACGGATAAACGCACGGCTCTCCAATACCAAGGAAAAGCTCCTGCCCCCTTCCCAGGGAGAAAATTCGATGCGAGAAAGAAGGACATTTTTAAAACAGACTCAAAACAAAACAGAACAAAACTCCTTCGATCTTTGCCAACAGATTCGAAAAGGAAGGCTGCTTGTCACCTCAGAGAACTGTAAAAAGCAAAGATAGGTGGACAAGAAAATCTCCCAGCAAGAAAACCTTCCTCAAACAGTAGACAGCCAAGGTCTAGGAAACCATTCTAGAATCACTTCTTTTACGTACCCTGGTTCCTTCTTGTCTCAAACGTAATTTATGCCGATAAAAATAACATTGGCCCAGGGGGGCCTGGGTGGCTCAGTCGGTTAAGCGTCCGACTTCCACTCAGGTCATGATCTTGTGGTTTGTGGGTTCGAGCCCCACGTCGGGCTCTGTGCTGACAGCTCAGAGCCTCGAGCCTGCTTCAGACTCTGTGTCTCCCTCTCTGTCTGCCCCTCTCCACTCACTCTCTCAAAAAAAATAAACGTTAAAAAAATTTAAAAAAAAAAAACATTGGCCCAGACTGCCAGTCCACCTCTAAAGGTACTCTCAAAACCTGTCTTCTTGTCAAAGAGCAATATTTTGTCCCCGCCGGTGCCCTAGCAAGCATGGGCACTTGCTCAATGCCCAGGTCATCCCAGCGTGGACCATGAGATAGAGGACAGTCAGATAATGGAAGCACTTCTCTTTCCTCGGGGTGAGTCTGGGTTCAAGAATCCCAGAGCAGACGCATTTGGGAGTATCACTATCATTTTTCTTCATTTTGGAACGCACAAGGAAATCTCTTTTTTGGTCCTTTAATGTAAAGTTCATCCGAAGCTGCCCTGGAGGAGTGGGAAAGAGCTGGCGATGTGTTCAAGGACAGAGTCCTCCCCTGACCTCACGGCTGGTCCAGAGGACTCTGTGTGGCTGGAGGACAAGGTGCCTCTTGGGGCTGGCGTTCCAACAGCATCGTGGGGCCAACACTTTGTGATGAGGCACCCAATTGGATTGCGAGACAAATTTAAAAATAGACAGCAAAGATCTAGCAAAGGAGAAATCACAACATAAATTGGCTTTTGCAATCCAACTGTGATAAACAGTGGGGAGTAATGGAAATGTAATTGTGGAGCCCTTGGATGAGGCATTAAACTTTGAACAGAAAGGATTCACATTAGCAAACACCAGTATGATCCTTGGAAGGAGGGAGGGTGATATCGATTTGATTAGCTTTACTGTTCCAGTCCTGCTTACAAAGTTTCCTCCAAATGACTGCAAAAGGGGTTGGGGATATGAGGAAGTTATCCAGCAAAATCTCCTCTTGCAGTTTGAAGAGACGAGAGCCACCAGCCCCTCAGTCCTATGTAGGTCACCCGCAGGTATCAGAAATCCACATAGGTTCCAAATCGCTTGGTTTCATCATACAACCTACGTAGCGTGAAGGTGCTAGACGTTTTAATCCTGACTCCGCCACCTGAGTACGCACAAGCTTGGGCAAGGAATGTAATCTCTTTAAGCTTCAGGCTTCTCATCTATGAAACGGGGGTCATAGCTTCCGGAGCGTAAGGCTACTTTGAGAACTAAATGAGAGAAGACGTGTAAAACATTCAGTGATCCTGCCTGGTAAAAGAAAGGCATCCATCAGTGCTCAGTATTGTTTTCCAGTTTTGTGTGGCATTAAATGACGGATTCTTTGCTGCTTCCTCAATTTCCTTTCATCTCCCTTTGATAGGATCCTCTTGGGGACTGACATTTTCTCCCTGATGCAATCAGTGCTGGAGAGGACATGTCTGTTAGTCACAATTCAAGGAGTCACAACCCTGTGCCCCAAGAAGGCCACAAAGAGAGAGACTGATCCCAACTGCAGTAATCAGAGGTGGGGAGTGAGAATGGCCACAGCTGAGACTAGACTTTAGTCTATCCCAAACTCGCCAGGATCTCAGGATTGCCCTTGCCACCCTCACTGACCTCCAGCCCTTCCCTGGCTTTGAGTTCATGAGTCCTGTGCCAGTCTTTAGAGCCATCAGTCCCCGCTCCGAACACAAGCCAATGGATGTGTGCCCAAAGGGGCCCGAGACATTCAAAATTTGGAGCCAGAGGAGACTAACGGCTACCTGCATCATTTAGGAATCCTCTGGGCTGCAAATAACAGAGAAGACTGTGGACAATAGGCTAAACCATAGGAAGGACTATGCTTTTCGCACATAACATGAAATCGCTGGTAGGAGTGATTTATTGATTCAGCCGGCCAGAAGTGCCATCCAAAGGCCTAGATTCTTCCTTCCCTCTCTTCCAACCTTAGCAAGCTTGACTTGCATCCTCAAGCTTGTCACCTCAGAGGGAGCCTTGTTCCTCAGCTGGAGCTGAGTCCCACCATAGGCTAGGGGCTTGAACAACAGGAATTTCTTTTCTGGAAGCTGCAAGTCTGAGGCGAGCATGGTTGGGGCTCTGGGAAGGGCTCTCTTCCCGACTTGTAGACAGCTGCCTTCTTGCTGTGTGTTCACATGGCCTTTCCTCGGTGCGTGTTCCTGGAGAGAGAGACAGAGATGTCTCTGACTTCCTTTTCTTGTAATACTGTCGGATTAGGATCCCACCTTGAGGTCAATTGATTAACCTTAATTAATTAACCTTAATTACCTCCTAAAAGCCCTATCTCCAAATACAGTCACGTTGGGGGTTAAGAATGGGAGGTACGCATGACGAGGGGGACACCATTCTGTCCGTAGCCAGGAGGGGAAGTGGTTGCCATAGTCCAGGCATTGCCTCTCAGGTAGGAAGGAGGAAAGGAATACAAAAAATATGTCCTTTTTCAGGAAACAACTCTTTGACGGACGTCCATTGATGTCTCTGGCTGCAAGGAAGTCTTAGAAGTGAGAGGCAGGTGGCTGAGGAAGAAGTGGCTGGGATTGGCTGGGTATGCAATACACCAAGATCGATGTACCTGTTTACCGTGACTTTCCTGAAAATTGTGAGATGGCTAATCTTGCAGAAGGGCTTTCATCGTTTTGCTCATGACTCTGTAATGAGAGTCATTTTTGTCTTTGAGGAGTTCTTGACAGATTAGCAAAGAATCCCTCCCAGACACTATATTAATTAGTGTTTGCTACATAAAAACAAACAAACAAACAACCCCTCCCAAAGGAAGAAAACTGGCCCGCCTTCACTTCCGCCACGTTTTACTGGCCAGAGCAAATCATGTGGTCATCCCAGATTCAAGGGGTGGGGAAGCAGACACTACCTGCTGGTGGGCAAAGCTGCAGAATCCCATTGCCAAGATCATGAGGAACGCAGGGGTGGGGGTGGGGGGGATTGTGGCCATGTTTATAATCCATCACAGGTCACGTTAGAGGAAGCATGTTGAACAAATGCGTAAGAGTAAGAAGGATGCTCCAAATCCGTATTTTGTTGAATTATGTTAATAACCACTCCCAAAGCAAATTAAACATCCTCCACTATGTCAAAAAAAAAAACTAAAAAGAAGCTCCACGTTCCATAACAAGCTACTGGAATTGGGCCCAAACTCTGTTAAACCTTCATGTACGTGCCTTGCGTCAAAGCAAAAATGACAAGAACGTTGATGAATATTATTTGTTGAAAATGAATGTAGGACTCTGGGGGAAAACTGGAAATTCATGAGCAGCTTCATTAAGTGATCAACAAGCACTGAATGCTATTAAAACTGCATGAGCCAGTGCCTTGAGCGATAACAGGTCTTTCTTCTCGTGTCCGCACCCGATTGGTACTTGAGAAATGTAAGAGCCAGACTGTGATGACATTAGCTTTCTGGCCGTGACGTGCAGGAAGTCTCTCCCCCGAGGATGATAGAGACACAGGGAGAGGGGTGGAGGTGATCCAACCCCATTATTCTTAATTAAAGTCACTGCTGATGGACTCGTGACCTTAAGGAGAACATCTCTGACCTTTCCATGACTAGGCTCGAACCCGTAACTCTAATTAATATTCCTCATCGTTCTTCTGCCAGTTCTTTTTAATCGCATTTCAGAGTAGTATGCTGATCTTTTGGAGGCCAGTTCCCTTAGGCTTTCAAAAATAATCAGCATCCGATTCCCATGGGCATCAGGCATCACCTCGTCTGCTTTATTCCCAGCGTGACTGCATTCATTAAAATTCACTGCAAGTTCCCAAACAGATATGTTCATGTATTTTGGGGATTCCAAGATAGACCAGCATACCTCTCCTTTGGCATAAGCCACATAAAAATACCATGTATGCGGCTCAGAATGGGAGAAGGCTGTCAGAAATCGTCTCCTTTCAGAAGAAAGCGAAGTTTCTTGACATTCTTTGGTATTCCCCAATGTGAGAACAGTCAGCATGCCGGACAGAACCCCTGTTGGGAGAAGAATAAGCAGGTCCTGCCTGCCGACAAGTATGGCCCTGCCCCCAATTCCCACTCCCAACAAGTGGGAATTCTGCACAGAAGGAGCCAGAGATCCATGCAGACCACAAAGCTGTCCTGCTGGTCTACCCCCCTCCACCCCCCCCCCCCCCAGACTCCTTCCAGGCTCAGGTCTTCCCAGGGAGGCTCCCAGGCAAGTTTTTATACAACTTTGGACAATTAGTTTCGTACACAGATAATGAGAGATGCGTAAGTCCTCAACTCCTATTCGTGGGTTGTTTTTTAAAACTATTTTCTGAGATGCTGGCCTGGACTCAAGGTTGAAGATAAAAAACAGAATCCGGGTCAACTGAGACCAGAATTTAAAAAATAGTACATCCACCATACTTCAGGGAGTATGTCTTTTAGGTCCTACTATGTGCAAAGCTGTCCCTGGAAGGTGCTCAGAGGGAAACACCCTGCTTTTAAGGAACTTCCCATCTACGCGGAGAAATAAAACACCAACAGAGAAAGTAACTCTCAACGACCATAGCTAAAATGTCTCACCCGTCATTTACTGAGTTCCTGCCACCTGCCACGATCCGCGTTGGGCACATGGCTCATATTCCAACGGCTAGTCATCCCAACAGCCTCATTTTAAACTGAAGAGACCACCCCGCAAAAAAACTAGGTAAGATGTCCGGGGGCCACAGCGCTAGGGAGAGGCGGATCCAGGAATCGAACTCTGCTCAAGCTCACTCTAGATTTTCTCCACACGAGACAACGAGCGGCATTAGCCGAGTGGAAATAACGATGGAGAAGTGGGTCCAGGTTGTGCGTGTGGCCGCTGAGCTCCCGCGGCTGAGATGCTTTGCATTCATGCCTGTTGGCCTATTGCCGAGCTCGACTGTGAACCAGGCGAAGGTGACCAGAGTCTGATGCCCCAAGCGGAACGGGAAGGAGCATGTGCGATCCAGGCCCAGCCCCTCTGACTTGGTCCACCTGAGTGCTCGCCGCATTTCAGGAAGACTCCCTGTTGAGCAGGACGAATAAGCTCGAGATCTGTACGACATCGTGCCCACAGTTAACAATACTGTATTGTACACTTAAAGTTTTGTTAAGAGAGTAGAGCTCACGTTCAATGTTTCTACCATCATAAAATAATTTTTTTGAATTCAAGCTAGTTAACATACAGTGTAGTCTTCGGGAGTAGAACCCAATGATTCATCACTTACATAGGACACCCGGTGCTTATCCCAACAGGTGCCCCCCTTAATGCCCATCCCCCATCTAGCCCACCCCCCGCCACTCACCTCCCCTCCAGCAACCCTCAGTTGTTCCCTGTATTCAAGAGTCTCTTATGGTTTGCCTCCCTCCCAGTTTTTATCTTATTTTTCCTTCCCTTCCCCTACGGTCATCTGTTGAGTTTCTCAAATTCCACATATGGGTAAGACCATATGATATGTGTCTTTCTCTGACTGACTTATTTCACTTAGCTTACTACCCTCTAGTTCTATCCACGTTGTTGCAAATGACCAGATTTCATTCTTTTTCATCACCAAGTAATATAGTATTTCATGGTATATATATATATATATATATATATATATATATATATACTCACACACACACCACATCTTCTTTATCCATTCATCAATCAATGAACATTTGGGCTCTCTCCATACTTTGGCTATTGTCGATAGTGCTGCTGTAAATATCGGGGTGCACGTGTCCCTTCAAAACAGCACACCTGTATCCCTTGGATAAATGCCTAGTAGTGCAATTGCTGGGTCGTAAGGTAGTTCTAGTTTTAATTTTCTGAGGAACCTCCATACTTTTCTCCAGAGTGGCTGCACCAGCTTGCATTCCCACCAACAATGCGAAAGAGATCCCCTTTCTCCGCATCCTTGCCAACATCTGTTGTTGGCTGAGTTGTTCATGTTAGCCGTTCTGAGAGGTGTGAGGTGATATCTCACTGTGGTTTTGATTTGTACTTCCCTGATGATGAGCATCTTTCCATGTGTCTGTTGGCCATCTGGATGTCTTCTTTGGAAAACTGTCTATTCGTGTCTTCTGTCCATTTCTTCCCTGGGTTGTTTGTTTTTGGGGTGTTGAGTTTGATAAGTCCTTTATAGATTTTGGATACTAATCCTTTATACATATACATATACATATACATATACATATACATATACGTATACTAATCTTTTATACATATACATATCCGATGTATCATTCACAAAGATCTTCTCCCATTCCGTCGATTGCCTTTTAATTAAAAAAAAAAAAAAAGATACCCGCCCTACCTCTTCCTCCCTGTGGCATCGCATATGTCTGGGTTAAGTGCAGTGGGCCAGCATCATATCAATATGGGAAGTGTTAACATCACCAGGAGGGCAAAGAGTTTGCATCTGCCACGGCACCCCCAATTCCAGCTGGTTAATACTGGCTGTTTGGAGAACTGAGCTCAAAAGGGTTGTAGGACCACGTCAAGGCTCATCAGGGAAGAGGGCCGTGCCCGTGAGCAATGTCTGCCGTGGAAGAGGGAAAAGGGAGTTGTCACATACGCACTACCTAGCGAATGATCCTAGGAGGAGGCCATTCACACCTGTGTTCACCCCCCACCACTGCCTAACTGTGACCTTCAGCAAGGGAATTCAACCTTTCCGACCCCCAATTTCTTCACCCGTAAAACGAGCAAGCCTTCCTCAATGATTTCTTTTGAAGATTTTTTTTTTTTTTAAGTAACGTATGGTCTGAATACTTGTGTCTCCACGCATTTCATATGCTGAAGCCCTCATCCCCAAAGTGATGGCATTCAGAGGTCGGGCCTTTCAGACGTGGGTAGTTTTCGATGACGTCATGAGGGTAGAACCCCCATGCTGGGATCAGTGCCCTTCCAGGAAGAGGGAGGGCCACCAGTGAGGACACAGTGAGAAGGCAGCAATCTACAAGCCAGGAAGAGGGCCCTCACCAAGACCCAAATCTGCCAGCACCTTGATCTGAGATTTCCCAGCCTCCAGAACTGTGGGAAATAAGTGGCCGGTGTTTAAGCCCCACAGTGCATGGTATTTTGTTACAGCAGCTCAAGCTAAGACAAACATACAGAGTTCTTTGCACATCGCCCTTCTACTCTCTAGTGTAAGCACTCAAACAAGGATAGATGTCGTTTCTCTTTGCTGATAGTGCCTTCTGACTAATGCGTGTGTTAATTCTCTTGTGTCGGCCACATATAAACAAAATGTCACCGCAGCAAAACCCCGACGCGCTGAGAGAAGGCAACTTCCCTGCATTATCATTCCCCGATATTAAGATGTGGGTGCCCATTAGATATGGGAGTACCTCCGTGGGTCTTTGGAAACTGCCATGTGGCTTACTTATGTCAAACAGTGGAGATCTCCCTCGGCTTATACAGATAGTGTCAGTCTACGGTCTCCTTTTCAGTGAGTTTCGAACATTCTCTGCAGTGCTCAGAACTCACTTGTAACACTGCGTTCTGGCCCTCCTTGTTCTCGGGTGCATTTAAAATCATCCCAACAATGATAACCTGAATCCACTGTTTCTCACCGCTGGGTCCCAGCCTCCATCAGTGCCCCCTAAGCTCTCCAGGAGACAACCAAGAATCTCAGGGATAGCGCTGTCCCGCGAGGAGCCTCCTTTGCTCCTCTTTACCGAAATACCTCCTTTCAAAACGGGCCAGACATGAGTCTGGGGTCTCTTAGAAGATGCATCCATAGGATGGTCCCAGACTGTGCTCAGAATCACACATCCTCTTGCTGGCGGAAGCTTAGAAGAACTTAGAAACCTACAGTGGGTTTCTAGAGGAAAATATGAACTTCCCCCAGAAGAACCATTTTATGAGAGTCCCGAGAGCGTTCGTAAGCCATAACAAGCAGATGGAGAAACCGGGGTGCTGGTTGAGGATTTTAACATCCAGCCCTGCCAGCAGCTCACACATCCTTGGAGCCGGGCAGGCACTTGCTCTGTGCTGAGAAAGACAGACTCAGCCCCTGGACCTCTGAGGAGCGGAGTGAGTGACAGCATCCAGAGGACGTCCTCTGTGACTCAGCACAGAACAGTTTGCGAGCTCGGCAGGTGCTGAGATGCTAGGGGCGGCCCTATGCTGACTGGAATGAGGCACCTGGCCTGAAGGGCAGGTGTGAAATCAAATACCTGTAACTCATGACGACTAGTTTTCTAGGGCGGCTGCGACAGACTGCCACAAAGTTGGGGGGCTGAAAACAACACGAATTTATTCTCTCGCAGCTCTGGAAGCCGGAAGTCTAAAATCAAGGGTCGTACTCCCCCGGTCGTCTCTAGGGGAGAGGCTTTCCTGCCCCTTCCAGTCTCTGGTGGCTCCTGGTGTTCCTCGGCTTGTGGCCGCGTCCCTCCGATCTCTGCCTCTGTCCTCATAGGGCTTCTTCCGTCTGTCTCTGAGTTCCTTCCTCTTGTGACTAGGACGATTTAGGATTCGCCTGAAACCCAGGATGACCTCATCTCGAGATCTTTCACTTAATTACATCTACAAAGACCCTAGGTCCCTAAGGTCACATTTTAGGGCTCCAAGTAGACACAAAAGTGGAGGACCCTCTTCAGCCCCCTACACGTGGCAACTGGGAAGCCCAAACTTCTAGCATCAGAGGCAGAGGGATGGGTCTGGCTGAGGATGGGAAGGGCCACGACAAGGCAGACTTCAAGCAGACCCCCACGGGGTCGGGGGCAGGGGAGCAGATTTTAACACACGGAGCCGGAACGGCAGGAACTCTGGGTGGGGAAGCAACTGACAGTCAGCAAGACCGGTGTGGGCCAGGCCGCTGTCTGGACACAGCAATGCCCGACTTGTCAGCAGCGAACAGTTTCTGTTTGGAAGCAGACTTGTGAGTGGGATGGCCAGAGAAGCCGGAAGGGAAGGAGGCAACCGTGGAGGCCGTAAACACTCGGTAGATACAGACTCAAAGGGAGGTCTCGGTAGCAGTCTGCTCGCGCTGCTGTAACAAAAATCCACAGCAGGGGGCTTAAACAATGGGCATTGATTTCTCACAGTTCTAGAGGCTCCAAGTCCAAGGTCAGGCCTGGCCGGTTACACGGATGTCTGATGCACAACCTCCTTCCCGGTTGGGTCCTATTGGGCCAATACCCCATCAATGTGCACTGAGCCCTACGAATCACTGGGGAAGATTCTTCTCATGGAAGTGTCTCTGGAGGATTCCGGGGCCCAAGGCACAGCTTTGGCACCGACTTCACGTGACCCGAAGCAATTCCCTCTTGACTTCGGTCAAACTCAGCGTCTTCCTCTGTAAAATTAAGATGTTGAGACTGACCGTTCTTTTGGATGATCCCATGATTCATGGAGGTGGTATCGGGGACATGCTGGGTGGCAGGAGGAAGCCGCCTGGAATTAAAAATGTTCGGGGACTGGGGCGCCTGGGTGGCTCAGTCGGTTAAGCCTCCGACTTCAGCTCAGGTCACGATCTCGCGGTCCGTGAGTTTGAGCCCCGCGTCGGGCTCTGGGCTGATGGCTCAGAGCCTGGAGCCTGCTTCCGATTCTGTGTCTCCTTCTCTCTCTGCCCCTCCCCTGTTCATGCTCTGTCTCTCTCTGTCTCAAAAATAAATAAAACCTTAAAAAAAATTTTTTAAATAAAAAAAAAAATGTTCGGGGACTAAGTCACAGTCAGGTAACCAAGAAGTGGGTTGAGGTGGGACAGCCATATCATTTATCATCCAAATTAGGTCAAAATTAGGGCCCCCAGGGTAGCAGGGGAGAGATTCATGGACTTCGTGAAAGAGGCCAGGCACCCTGAGGAGCCAGCCCTCTAGAGGAAGGCGAAAGGGCTGAGTCGGTCAATAAACACAGCCCTAAACACCTGTAACCGTGTGTGTGTGTGTGTGTGTGTGTGTGTGTGTGTGCAACAGCCCCCTCATCTACGGTTTCACTTTCCGAGGTTTCACTTGCCTGCGGTCAACCAGGGTGTGCAGGTGGATGGTCCCCCTTCTGATGTATCATCAGGAGGTCAAGGGTACCCTAAAGTCACAGTGCCTACATCACTCACCTCACTTCACCTCATCACGTGGGTATGGTATCATCTCCCATCATCCCAAGAAGGGTGAGGACAGTGTGACAGGCTATTTTGAGACAGACCACAGTCACGTAACGTTTAGTAGAGTAGATTATTGTAATTGGTCTGTTTTATAATTAGTTATTGTTAATCTCTTACCGTGCCTAATCTGTAACTTAAACTGTTATCATAGTACTTCCGTGTAGAAAAAAACATAGTATGTATAGGGTTCAGACCTATTCATGATTTCAGGCATCCACAGGGGCCTCAGAAGGTACCGCCCACGGACGAGGGGGGACGGCCATATTGTGCATCTATATTAGTTTTCTGTCACTCCTGTGACAAATTACCACACCCTCAGTGGCTTAAAGCAACACAGATTTCGCCTCCTATGTTCTGGAGGTCAGAAGTCCTGAGATCAAGGTGTAGGGCAGGTTCCTTCTGGGCTCTCAGGGAAAATCCTTCTCCTTACTTCTTCTGGCTTATAGAGGCTGTCCACCTTCTGTGGCCTGGGGCTTGGTGGCTTTCTGACAGCCACTTCCACTTGGTCTCTCTCTCTCTCTGACTTTGACCCCCCTTCCTCACTGTTATAAAGACCTTTCTGATGTTTATAAAGACCTTCCTGGGCCCACCCAGATAATTCATGATAATCTCCCCTCTCCAAGGTCCTTGACTCGATTAAATGCAAAATCCCTTTTGCCAGGCAAGATCACCATACTCACAGGCTCTGGGAATTAGGACAGACACCTCTTCAGGAGGCCCTATTCCGATTACTGTCGCATGAATGTTTGTATTATGTACCACGTAGGTAGGTGTTTCCAGACAGAAGCTGTTTGCTCTCGGCCCCCCTGGGTTGGGCGGTGCTGGGCTCACAACTGTGACCTGTTAACAGGGGCTCATCAGAGGCCACAGAGTCTTGCTGGAGGACTGGAGTTGAGTTCTGTTTTGCTTCTTACGGACTACACAAACACATCCAAATGACTGATCTTTCTGGCATCAGTGGCCCAATCTGTAGATTGGGGTGATGGGAGACTCCACTTCTGTTACTATCATAATTAAGTACGTCTGAGTTTATAAAGGGCTTAGCCCGGTGCCTGGCTCATGGAAAACTTTGGCAGATGGCACTTTATTCCTCATCACGATCTTCATTTGTGCACCTCCGTAAGCATGAGTTACCACCTTCTCATGAGAAAAAATCCTGCTCTGACCTCCCGGGGCTCCTGCGTCCAGAATGCGAAAACACGTTCCTTCTTTCTGAACCTAACACTTCCAGGCTCCAAGAGCACATCTCCCCGTCTGCCTCCTCACCCAGCCTCTGCCCAGGTTTGGATTATGCCAATGCGTGAAAATATTTGTCACGTAATCGAGGCAGCTCAGATGGATACTCTACAAAAGAGAGGGATCAAACCTGACATCCCGAGGACAACATTGGCCGCGTCAAGAAGCTTCCATCACGATCCACAGCATCGAAAACTCCGTTTGACTAAACGCAGCGTTGGCTGGTGGGCCGGAAACAATCGGGCTGTTGTGAGCCTGGTTATGTCGTGCGACAGACCCGGTGCATGAAGACACTGTGCCCCGCTCCATCCCACCCCCCTGTGACTGTCCCTCCCTGACGCGCTTCTTTTTTTTTTTTAATATTTATTTATTTTTGAGAGATAGAGACAGAGTGCGAGCAGGGGAGGGGCAGAGAGGGAGGGAGACACGGAATCCGAACTTGCTTCTTAGAACGAAGGCCTTTGTTGGAAGGGGAGACAGATTTGTTTCTTTCATTCTCTTGTCCTTTCTCTGCCTGTTTCTTCCTTTTTAATTAATATGCTTGATTTCTTAGCATACTTTTAGCTCTATAGGAAGACTGAGCCAAAAGCACAGGGAATTCTTTTTACCCTCTCACCCCCAACCGCAGTCTCCCTGTTAACATCCTGCGTCAACGTGGCACCTGTGTTACCATGGTAACAATGTAGCTGAACTAATATCGGTACGTTATTATCACCTAGAGCCCACAGTGTACTTCAGGGTCCCCCTTTGTGCCGTACATCGTCTGGGTTTGGACAAATGTGCAATGACATGCGCCCACATTACAGTGTCACACAGAGTATTCTCACTGCCCTAAAATTCCTCTGGGCTCTGCGTGCTCCTCCCTCCCTCCCCTTTAGCCCCTGGCAACCACTGATCTTTTCTCTGTCTCCATAGATGTGCCTTTTCCAGCGTGTCATAGAGTTGGAGTCACACAGTACATAGCCTTTGCAGACTGGCTTCTTTTACTTAGTAATATGCACTTTTAAGTTTCCCCATGTCTTTTCGTGGCGTGATAGCTCATTTCGTTTGATTGCTGCATAATGCTCACATCCCTTCTTTATCTTCTTCTCTCAAGGTAAAAATTCTGATCCATGTTCTGTGTCCCATTCTAAACCAAGCAGAATGACCCCACTAACAAAGGAATAGCAGTTCGTCAGGGACCCCTGCCCCCTACCTTACCTCCCCAACACACACACACACACACACACACACACACACACACCTGTGCAGAGAGATGATACGAGAAGTCTCTACAACCTGACAGGATAAGAACCCAGCCACGAGCCCGCCTGAATCACACCAAATCCAACAGAACCACATTCTAAAAGCACACATCACACGCTGTTACATTTTTATTTCGAGGGTAGATGCTTTTCGGTATATACACTTTCATTTGTGGCTCTAAACAGTTCATCTCAGGGCCACATGGCTGTACAGGCAAACCTTCGAAGGTTAAAGTCATTCTGGAATCAATAGCAGATGTTCTTTGACAGAAACATTAGCCTCTTCTTAAGGAGCTTGTTCTTGAGGCGCCTGGGTGGCCCAGTCGGTTAAGCGTCCGACTCTTGATTTCAGCCCAGGTCATGCTGTTGCAGTTTCATGAGTTCGAGCCCTGCATCGGGCTCTGCACTGACAATGCGGAGCCTGCTCGGGATTCTCTCTCCCTCTCTCTTTGCTCCTCCCCCATTCGCACTGTCTCTGTCTCTCTCAAGATAAATAAATAAGCTTAAAACAAAACAAGGAACTTGTCCTTGCTTGACCTAGAAGCTCCAGGGACCCAACCGATCTCTGAACTCCCAGGGGGGCCCTTGAGGGGGCTTTCTTCAGTCAAATTCTTCTCTCCCAGACAGTCTCCATGACTGTTCCATCAAGTGAGTGCTAAACCTTTGAAGCGGAGAAAATTCTCTCCCTGGGTGTGCAGTGGGGTCTCCAGGCAGACACGCGGCGAGAATTAGGCTTTTGACAAGTTCATGGTCCCCACATGGCAGAACAGCCAGCCCTCCGCAATCCTACTGCTGCATGTTCAAGTAGACTCATCAAAGGGTACCTCAACACGCTGATCCAGAAGGGCTGGAAGAGAGTCATCTGCCCCCCACAAAGCTGCCCCCGCAAAGCTTGGAATCAAGCGTGAGAGAAGAGATAGGCCTGTGGTGCCCTACGCACCCCTCACGAAGGACTCAGTGACCGGGATCAGGGACGAGCACCCTACGGGGTGAGGTCTTTCCTCGAGTGCAAAATTCCAGAGGGCACCAAAAAACTCAAGAATCAAGGCAAATACTCTCTTAAGACAATAGATTTAAGAATGACCACGAATGCCCCAAAAAAAAAAAAAAAAAAATCATGGCTAACAAAATATCAACATTGTATTTTTTTAATGTTTATTTATTTTGGGGGGGGAGGGACAGAGAGAGGAGGATACAGAGAATCCCAAGCAGTACCCACAGCCATCAGTGCACAGCCCTATGCAGGACTTGACCTCACAAACTGTGAGATCATGACCTGAGCTAAAACCAAGAGCCAGACACTTAACCTGCTGAGCTGCCCAGGCGCCCCCAAAATATCAAGATTTTAAATAAAGGCAGAACCCAACCAGCCCTCGCATGACCCTGAGAATGCATGCCTCACTATCCCCACCCTGTTTCCAGCTCTGAGGTGAAACAATGGGTGTGAACATGCTTCCCACACCGCAAACGCAAGGCACTAGATCACTATGAGCAAAATCATTCTCGCAGATAATAAGGTCAGTGACAATTCGGAGAAGAGACAGCTGTGCCTGGATGACCCCAGATGGCTCAACAAAGTGTGAATCAGAGATGAACTTTGACAGGCAGGTGGGGGTTACAGAGCCAGAATGGAGGGTGCTCCAGGCAAGGGAGCCAGAAACGGGCAGGGGCAGAACAGATCACTCCGTGTGTGCCAGGAAGCAGGGGATTCAGGAGACAGATGTGGTCGTGATTCCAACAGAAGATGGGTATTGAAGCATCAGAGGAAACTATGTAGGAAGGGACCAAGGTCCAGGAGTCTGAAAGGTGTCACCCAAAAGTTTGGGATGGATGTGACAGTCAGGGTAATTCCTCGAGCACAGAATCCTAAAATCACTTCAAAAGCAAGAGCTAATGAACAGAAGCAAAGCTGTGGGTGCTTTATATATACATAGAGCTTATTGTTCCGCCGTGCAAATAACACAAGCTCATTCTGTAAAATGGGAAAAATACAAAAAGGAAAAGAGAAGCAGATCCAGAACTTTGATCCATTCTCTTTCCCTGTCCTCAAGAAGAGACACTTCTCCGGGAGGAGGTAGTTCTGTTTGGAGGCTACGTGCAACAATCTCAGATCAGAGGAAACTGAAAAGTTGGGTATACAGAAGCAAGTACTTTGAGAAGACAAAGTAGCCGTGAGTGCGAGGAATAGGTCCTTCCTCGGGGGATTGTCACTCAAGCAAGCCCCGGGCTGAAGACAAAACCAGACCCCGATCAGCATCCTCAGCCAACAGACGCCCCTAGGAAGCTCCTGTTCAAATAAAACCTTGCTAGAGAACACACTCGGTTCCTTTTCTGGCATAGACAAAGGTGAATGGCCTTTGAGTCATGTTTTCGTTCTTCTTTTCAAGTATCTGTTACCAGCTTGATGGTTAAGAACACCAGGAACACTTCCCCATTATCTACAATAGGGGGTCATTCTTGGGTCTCCGACTGGCGGAGAGCGAGGTTGTCCTGGGCTCCTGGTACATATTATGGACTCCAGGCGCACTGGGCTGTCGTCCAGGGTGGCGTCCCCGATTCCTTCCTCCCGATTCCTCCTTTGCTTTCCTTTCTTCTGCAAAGGTTAAGGTTCCTTTCCAAGCACTCGTGAAGCCTCTCTTTCTATCAGCAGCTACCAGGGACCCCGGTAAAAGAGCCAGATTGGGAAGTCTGCACCAAATACTGATTTTCCTTTCAGCGAGTAAGCTAGATTTGTGTTACGTGAATCCCCAAAGTGACAGCAGATATGTGGCCATTAATTGTACCTTATCCTAATCTTTAAACATGCAATGCGAAAAACATAAAACATAAAAGAAATAAAAATGCAATTCAACCTGTAGAGAAAGATGCGAATTCTTCACCTTTAAGTAACTAAGCGGAATACTCAGTACTTACTTCTTAATAAAAATACGAACCATGAGCTTAACTCTATTCTAAGTGCTGGGTTGCGCGGCACAGGTTAACGTCTGGGAGACGACAAAACGCAAGTTAGCAAGCGTGACGTTGCAAGCAGTCGTACAGACCAGACATCAGTCCTAAGGGTCGGCATGTGAGCGCTGGGTCAGTGCTGAGCAACCTCACTGGAGAGGGTGGGGAAGGTGAACTATTCGTTGGGGAAAGAACAACAAAGATAGGACAGAGCCAGGGGGGAGGGGCGAATGGCAATGACCATCGTTCGCTGGGAGAATAAGAAGGAACCCTGTAGAATTATGAGTTGCTATTATCTCCTAAAACTCTCACCACAATTATTTAACATGTTAAACAATCTTATAAAGTAAAAGCTCTGTTGTCATTTTACAGAGGAGGAAACTGAGACCCAGAGGGATCAAGGAACTTGGCCTGAGGTCACACATTTATCAGAGGGCAGAACCTGGTTTCCAGACCAGCCTTCTGATTCCAGAATCTTTGTTCTTAACTGCTATGCTAGGGACAAGGATAAGACATGAATAATCTATACTGTCACTCAGGTTGCCACCGAGATAAGTTTGATTTGTTAAGCAGGGAAGAATGGTCAAAACAAAACAAACCAACAAAAAACAGCCCGTAGGGAAATCACCAAATGACCCAGAGAGGGCCAGAGGGTAAAGAAAAGTGGAGAATCTGGCATGAAACAAAGAGGATGTGGCTAAGGGGAAAGGAATCACTCCTGGAGAGGCCGCTTCAGACTGCAACGAGGGAAGGGTCTTTAGAAAGCCAAGACTGGATTGGGGGACCCGGGAGGGCTGGCTCAACAGTGGCCCCAGAGTCCTGAAGGCATCCTATTCCCAGTGCTGTCAGCCCTGACACAGCATCGGGCAGGAGGCCCGTTAGGTGCCCACAGAGGGTGGCTGGAGAGAAGTAGAGGTTTGGTCTCCGTGGGCAACAAAATCCCAGTTTCCCAGTTTAGGAACACAGTTACAAAGGAGAGTAGACTATCCATTCTCCCCTCCAAAGAACCCACCTCCGACGTGGATGCATGAGCCCGTGTCACCTGGGCATGGAGGGGGCAGGATGAAGGACAGCCTTAGCCCTTTCATGCCTGTTTCTACTCCCTACTTACACGGAAGAGAAAATAGCTACATTTTCCTTACCAGGAACTATGCTGGGCCTGGGGAGATCACGATAAATAGGATTTGGTGGAGGGCCGCCTGGGACATCCCCTGGCTGGAACCCAGCAGGTTCCAGACAGGTCCAGAGAACCTCCTCTGAGCCACCTGCCGTGTCCCAAACTTTCTCAGCCCCTCCCATGAGGCCAACCCACCTAGGCGACAGGAGTTGAAGGAAAACAACCAACAGGCAACTATTTAGGTCTTACAGCACACAGCCCGCTGTATGACCACACCCCAGAGACACAGGAACCCACCCGTAAGGCCCCGAGACTGCCCTGGAGGGGCCAAATCGTTTGTGGGGACAATAGATGGGCACAGAAAAAGATGAGTTTTCTCACTGATTATGAATTTGCGAATGTATTGTGGATGAAAAAGATCTTTCCCACAAACTCATCATTTCCCCCCCGGAAGATGCAATGATTTCACAGTGTCCTTGTTGAGTTAATGCTGTGGCATAGCATATATACGGCGTATGTGGCATAGCATGAGGAAATGGTGACAGAGATCCTCATGGTACCAAAATATGTAAATTGTATGTTTATGCTGTTTCAAATGTACTTTATCAGATTTAGGGAAAAATAAAATGTTTTGAATGGAAAGTAAAAGATGTAACAAGTAAAGATAAGAGAGCCAAAGAAACTTCCCAAAATCTTTGGCTGGGAGGTAGGTAGTAAAGACCAAGAGAACATATGCTATACGGATAAAAATTGGAAAATACTAAGGTGGCAGCATAATCATGAGACATTCTAACCAAGTCTCTGAGCTTTAGAAATTTGTCTTTTTCCAATTAAACCCATTCAGAATCTTTAATTCTGCAGCATTGCTTTAAATTCTCGTCTCTCCCTGTGGAAAAATTCACAGGGTAGAATTTATGAATGTGATGATTCTGAAATAAATATTAAGTGCCTGAAAAAAAAAAACAGGTGACTTCCATCAGCTATTACCTATAAACTGGTTGAATTTCTACTGTAAAATGTGCACTTATACACACGTGCATGTGCATTTGCACATACGTGTGTCTGTTTCTATCAAGGAATCCTAAGTTTACAAACTGGAAGGTTTCCAGTTCACCGAGTGGGTATAAACACAGTAATATGTGCAGCTAGTAATCGATTCTCTCCTAACCCTCTATTTCCACTGGGCAGCCTTTTAAGATTAGGATAGGAAAACTCTTCTTTCAAATAATATCATTTTAAAGCACTCTTTAATTTCTGATTCTTTGTTTTTATGATAAAATGTCTTGCAAAGTAGGGACCTAGTCAGATTTACCATGAGTCAAGCAAAAGGCAAGCTAATGAGATAAAATTCTTCCCGTGCAGAACTTTATTTACAGACTATAGACATGGGGATAAGTATTTCCTAAAATACCTCTCATGAAACTCTAGTGTTGCAATTCCTTGGGGGGAGGGGGGGGGATGTTGCATATTCAAATAAAATTAGTAAACACCTCGTATTATGTCCTTTTGGAAACTTCATACCCGGAGGTGTTGTAAAAGCTCTGAGAAATCCTGAGAGAGAGACATCTCTTAAAAATCCTTTCTCAAACTTAACTGCCCAGAGAAAGTCTTGCCTTTTTTTTCCTACCAAAAACCATGGTTTGGGAAGTTTAAAGTGATGCAGATAGGACTATAGCTACCTCAACCAGAAAACACTCATTGCAAACTAGGTGGTCATTATATTATTTACTAAGAGTTAGAACTGACCATCTGCAAAAATCTCCTTGGATCCAACAGTGCCGGCATTCCCATTTCTGAGACTGGTGAGCAAATAGCCATCCACACTCCCACTGGAAGGTTGGGTCAAGTGTTATCAGTCAAGTGTTGCCAGAGAAGCAGAATGAGTAAGAGAAACATATTAAGATTTCCTACAAAGAATTAGTTTATGTCATCGTGGAGGCAAATCTGAAATGGCTGGGGCAGGCCCTTGGTAAAGCAAAGGAGAACTTGTGGGGAGCAGAACATAGTATACAGAGTGATGGAATCACTATGGTGTGCGCCTGAAACTAACGTAACATTGTATGTTGACAATGCTTGAAGGGAGGAAGGAAGGAAGGGAGGGAGGGAGGAAGGAAGGGAGGGAGGGAGGAAGGAAGGGAGGGAGGAAGGAAGGAAGGAAGGAAGGAAGGAAGGAAGGAAGGAAAGGAGGGAGGGAGGGAGGGAGGGAAAGGAGGAAGGAAAGGAGGGAAGGCAGGGAGGAGGGAAGGTAGGGAGGAGAGAAGAAAAGGAAGGAAGGAAGGAAGGAAGGAAGGAAGGAAGGAAGGGAGGAAGGGAGGAAGGGAGGAAGGGAGGGAGGGAGGGAGGGAGGGAAGAAGGAAAGAAGGAAAGAATGAGCAAAGCAAAACTTGGCCACAGGCAGAATCTTCTTCTCTGAGGAAAGTTTCAGCCCTGCTTTTAAAAGATTTACAACTGATTGAATCAGGCCCAGATAATCCTTTACTTAAAATCAAATAATTATGAAATTGAACATCTAGAAAATACCTTCCCAACAACATCTAGATTGGTATGTGAGTGAATAACTGGAGACTGTAGTTCAGCCATGTTGACATATCTAGAAGATCCCCACCATCCACTCCATGTTAACTTGGCAACCATGCATGTCTCCTTCGACCATAGCTAATTTCTAAATAAAGACACAACGATCATAATTCCCCTTGATGGGACATACATATCCTTAATACAACCAAAAACATACTTACCTGTTCCCTAGAAAAGGATGCAAAGCCCTGGGGTGATGTTCTGTGTTCTTTGACATTCTGTACCTTAAATGCTAAGATAGAAAGTTAACTACTATTAATATATCTTACATTAAATGATAAAGGGACAAGAGGAGAAAGGAAAGGAAAATATTTGAGATATATACATATATACACACACATACATATATTCATAAAAATATTAGGAAGAAATACCCATAACTATTACAGTCCTCATTTCTGCAACCGTTCACCTGACCAGAATATCTAGGGTGGTCTTCACTTGAAGTCAACTGATTATGAAGTGTAATGGTCACATCTACAGAACACCTTCACAGCAACTTCGAGATTAGTGTTTGAGTGAAAACCGGGGACTACAGCTTAGTCGTGTTGATGTATCTAACAGCCCATCATCTTTGTCTGATGGGAGGACTCAAATCTTCATTCTTGAAGAGTCTGGACCATTATCGGTCCTGCGAGTATTGGTTCTGTGGTTTTTCATTGATTTTAATCACATACGAAAGACGTTGGTTTAGAGCATGTACTGCATCTAGACGACAGGTGTTTCCATCTAGCTCATGTTAGAACTGAGTCTTTAAAAGGCCGTTCCACCATCTCATCAGGCCAGCTGCTTCAAGACGATAGGGAAAATGGTACAACTAGTGAATTCCATGAGCGTGGGCCCTTTACCACTCTTCATTTGCTGTGCAGTAAATTCCTTGACTAAAAGCCATGCTACGTGGAATACTGTGACATTGGGGGAGCTACTCTCTAAACCCACGGGTTCTAGCTTTGGCAGAAGCACTGAACACAGGGAAGGCAAATCCAGACCAAGTATCTATTCATGTAAAAGCAAAGCGCTGCCCCTTCCATGCTGGAAATGGCCCAGTGTAGTCAGTCTGCCACCAGACAGTGGCTGATCACCCCCATGGAATGGTGCCGTATTGGGGAATCCATATTGATCCAATCTGCTTCTCATAGATTGGGCATTCAGCAGTGGCTGTAGGCAAGTTGGCCTGTGAGTTTCTGACTCATCCATAACCTCCATCCCTACCACCATGGCCACTGTGTTCATGAGTCCGTTGGGCAGTGACAAGCAGCTGGGGAAAAAAGCTGACTGATATCCACGAACAGATCATCCTATCTACCTCATTATTAGGGTGTTCCTCTGCTGAGGTCACCCTGTGGTGAACATTTACGTGGAATACAAACACCTTCACATTCTTTGACCATTCAAAGAGATCTATCCACATACCTCTTCCCAGACCTCCCTGCCACCGGTTTTCTTTTGTGTTTTAATGTTTGTTCATGTTTGAGAGAGAGAGAATGTGAGTGGGGGAGAGTCAGAGAGAGGGCGGGACAGAGGATACGACGTGGCTCTGCACCTGTCAGCAGCAAGCCCAATGCGGGGCTTGAACTCACGAACTGGGAGATCACGACCTGAGCTGAAGTCAGACGTTCAACCAACTGAGCCCCCCAGGTGCCTCCCTGTCACCAATTTTCGAATCATGTTCCTTCTAAGTCCCTGCCTATCCGGCCACACTACTGTGCACAGTACGTGAATCTTTGTAAGCTCGTACTTCTGGCCACTTCTTCTTCCAGACGACATGAACGATCAGCTGTACTGATTGTGGAGTTCTTCCCAGTCTCACATATACCCATCTGATACACATCACTCCCATGTTCTAATAGAGTGGTACTGTGCGTGCCCAGCTCTCTGGTTTGGTAGATCAGACAATAATCAATCCATGATGTATATAGCTGAGTTCACATGGTAATTGGGTGGCCCATGGTTAAGTGTTCGGTCTCTACTGAGTAGTGGGCCAAAAAAAAGGGGGTGTTTTTTTTTTCCAAAAGGAAAGTAGCCATCCCAGAGGATGGCAGGGCTTTGCTACAAAATGGTAAGGATTCAACTGTGATTCAACTCTAGAAAAGCCTGCCAACAGCTTCAAACAGCATTTCTCTCTGCCACTGACACCTCAAGCGTGATCAGATCTGCTGGGTCATATGGCTCAAGCGGCAAGGCAGCTTGCACGGCAGCCTGGACCTGTTGCGGAGCCTTCTCTGGTCCTGGGTCCCACTCCATACCAGCAGCGTTCCAGGTCACTCAGCACATTGGCCAGAGTAGCATCCCCACACGAGGCATACGTTGCCTCCGGAATCTAAAGAGGCCCACTAGGCATTGTGCCTCCTCATTTTCGATTGTAGAAGGGCCCCGATGCAGCAATTCGTTTGTCACCTTACAAAGGCTATTTCGACACGCCCTGGGCCACCGAACCCCCGGCGTCGCATCGAGGTGTAAATCCCCGAAGCTCTTTGTGGGATTCATCTCCCGACATCTGGCATTCAAGTGTCCCCCTGACAAGACTAGAATCGTTGGCTACTTCCTGGCCACTAGGTCCAGTCGGCACGATGTGTGATCAATTCGATGAGCCGGTGAGACGTCCCGTGGAAGGGAAGGGTCATCCAGAGCCCTGAAGACTGCACCGTGACATTAGACTGCAGAGTCGACACAGGCCTGAAGTAGGACAGTGGAGGGGTACCGCCAGCCCTGTTGGAAGCGACCTGTTTCTGGTGGTCTTTATTAACAGATATGGAGTAAAAAGCGCTTTCCTAACCAGTAGCATCACACTAGCGTGCAAACAGCTACCAAGGGATATGTTAATTTCCCCAAGCAACAAAACTGCATCTGGACCAGTCGCCGCAACTGGAATAACGTTCAACCAACTGTTCAACCCCAGTTTCATCTGATTGAGCTTGTGATGATCCGTTGCTGTTTTCCAAGACACGTCTGTCCTTTGTACAAAAAGGCAAGTTAAATGGGGAGGTGGTGGATATCACCGCCCCTGCCTCTTTCAAACCCTTCCTGGTGACGCTGATCTTTGCAATCCCTTCAGAAATGCAATATTTTTTTATTTGCTATTGTTTTAATTTTTTTATTTAAAAAAAATTTTTTTTTTTTACATTTATTTATTTTTGAGAGACAGAGGGGACAGAGCATGAGCAGGGGAGGGGCTGAGAGAAAGGGAGACACGGAATCCGAAGCGGGTTCCAGGCTCTGAGCCGTCAGCACAGAGCCCGGCGAGGGGCTCGAACCCGCAAACTGTGAGATCGTGACCCGAGCTGAAGTCGGACGCTCAACCGACTGAGCCACCCAGGCGCCCCTTTATTGACTATTTTTGTAGGTAGAGGCAATTCTCTTGACTTCCACTTGACCTTGCCCGTCATAATAACCTTCACTCCATAGATCAGGGAGCCAATGTGGAGATTCTGCCAGTTACTGTGTATATATATTTAAATTACACATTCCAGAACTGGGGAAAGAGCCACAGGATGGCTCTGGGGGCCTGAGCCCACTGTGAGACAGACCTGACATTGATCACCTGACCTCCACAGGCTCCTACTCTGACTGCTGGACCACAGTGATGTTTCGGGCCTCCTGGAATCGGGGTTGGTCCAGACAGTGTCCAGGGAACTCTAAAATGTCTGATTATTTCCTTTCCCCAACGCATAATTACCCTGGTAAATAGCTTAGGGTCCTTCTGAGGAACAGTGGGAGAAAGATTAACACCATTAAATTTTGGCAATATGCTAGGGTTCTCTGTCAAGGGGATCTGGCCTCCCCCTCATTTAAGAGGTTCCGGGTCCACAAACTGGCCCAAGTCTGGGAATTGATCAGGGGCCGTGATTGTGTTTTGGTGAGTCAAGGTAGATTTCTGTTCAGTGGACCTAAAACTCTTCCACCCATACAGATCAAGTTAAGAATTTGACCGTCGGTCCATCTGTTCCTTTTCTAGAGACAGTGATCAACCAGCCAGTGCCGTAGGTCTTTGTGAATCAGACTGTGATGATTACTGCTTTGAGTCCACTGTCCTCCACCATGGTAACCATGGCCATCTTGTATTTTGCAGTTAAGTACCCACACTTGGCCCCTGCCACCCTGGGATCCAATTATCTTCATTGCACTTAAGGATTTCAGTTCAATGGTAGCAGTTATTACTGTAATTCCTGTCCTGCAGAGAAGAGTGAGCCCAGATCTCCTCCCGGATATTGCATTTCCCCACACCAATTGATTTCTCACACTCCTGATGGGAGGAGAGTCCTATGCACCCTCCTCGAGTGAACGAGCAGATCTTATGTGATAATTCCTCTTGAACATTCCAATCTCCCCAAGACTTTGGTTTCCTCCCTCTACGTGATACCGAGGCCGTTCTGCCATTTTAACGTCGTCGGGCTTAGGCCGCTCTTTAGTCTGTGTGTCAACTGAACAAATAAGCAAAGTGTTAGGGTCCTTTCTAGCCCTCAAGATAAAATATTGAATTCGGAAGTTCTGCCTCGGGCCATATCAACGATAGGGTAAGTCTCAAAGAGAATCAGCAGCGTCTTGAGGCAACCGTGGCGGGAGGCCATGGTAAAGCAGGGAAAACCCCCTCAGACAATTGCAGAGGAGCCCTTCCACTGGCCAAGAAGACCGGGCAGAGTGTAGGGGTTTGGGTATCCCCAGTGTCATAAGAATCTGCTCACATGTCCCCAGGACAATTCTCAGGACCCGGTTCTTAATTTTTTTTTTTTTTTAATTTATTTTTGAGACAGACAGTGCAAGTGGGGGAAGGGCAGGGAGAGAGGGAGACACAGGATCCGAAGCAGGCTCCAGGCTCCAAGCAGTCAGCACAGAGCCCGACGTGGGGCTCGAACCCACAAACTGTGAGATCATGACCTGAGCAGAAGTCGGACGCTCAAGCGACTGAGCCACACAGGCGCCCCCATCTATTTTTTTTAATGTTTATTTCTTTTTAAGAGAGCAAGAGACAGACTGTGAGTGGGGGAGGGGCAGGGAGAGAGGGAGACCCAGAATCCGAAGCAGGCTCCAGGCTCCGAGCCGTCAGCCCGGAGCCCGACGCGGGGCTCGAACTCACGGACCGCGAGATCGTGACCTGAGCCGAAGTCGGCCGCCCAACCGACTGAGCCACCCAGGCGCCCCATGGGACCCAGTTCTTAATGATCAATTCCCTACTTGAAGCAATTTTCAAACTCTCTTCTCTGGAGCCCTGGAATTTCTCAGAGGAAAAGGAGCCGTAGGGCGCTGGGTTTCCCTACCATCTCCTCCGGAGATGCTTGGCTTTTATCTGTTGCAAACACTGAGTTCCTGTGTAAAACTGTATTTGGAAAAGGAAATTTGAAAACAAGACCAAGTCCGTCCACGAGTCTTCCTCGACTAGGAAAGTCTTCAGTGATACGAAGCTGCACACAGGGCAGCGTGTCTGAAGGGATGCTCTTGGACAGTCAGAGGCTGGCATAGATCTATTAGCAGCTTTTGCCCCCACCGTGCATCTTCTGGAGGAGTAGAGAATCCAGTCTTCAGCTCTAACGTGGCAGGAGCTCTTAGGCGAAACAACTTTCACGTGTAGGGCTGTCCGAACTGACATGTCATCGGTGGAGCTCAACCTCAACCTAATGCCCTCGCCCTACCCCAGGCTGCCCCGTGCCCTTTGGAACCACATCACCCACCCGTTGGTCCAGCTGTAGGTCTGACCTTGGAACAAGCCGACCGTATACCCGTGCTGGGGCCTGGTGAACCCCCAAGTTCCCACAGAGGGGGTAAGGGCACTGATTGCACTAACCAGAGTCCAGTGGGAAACGAAGAACTGAGCAGTGCCTGTCACCAGCCTGCGGCTAATACTTACCCCCTATGCGACACTCACGGTCACTCCCTGGGACGGGATCCTCAGCCTAAACCATCACGGCTGCTCTCCCCTCTTACGCGTGACACCCGCACACAGATAAACTTCCACCCGAGCTGCGGATTCACCTCCAAAGAGCGGGGCGCCCCCCCAAACACGTTTCCACGCCAACTCAGAAGATAAGTGCCCCTTCCACGCAGTTGTGTTTTACCATCACCCTGCGCCATCCACCTCGCCCTAAGCGGCAGTTGCAACTACAAAGCGTAGAGAGAAGTCCTGAGTGTGAATCCCAGGCCGACTTCATCCTAGAAGCACTAGGACGGTTCCACTCTGAGCCTGTCCCCTCAGGTGCCTCTTGGAGATGACGCCTGCATCAAAGAGCGTATATGTGCTAAGTAAATCAAGTGTAACAAACCCGTGATACGGTTCCTGTAGCATGTCACGAAGATCAGTTCTCACCTTTTACAAAACAGCAGAAAAATCAAGAGGGCTCGAGATCCTGCGCGTTATGTAACCCCAGCACCACTTCCATCTTGTAAATTCAACTGTTTTATTTTGGTTGCTCAGTTTTTCATTTTTCTTCTTCTTTACGTCTTTCTTTAGCTTGATAATTTAGTAAGAGTAAGGAACTGCCAGAAGTTTTAGAAACACAAGTGTAATAACTCCTAAACTAGCTTAGAAACGTCTTCCCGTGGGGTTACTCTTAACGTGCTGATGCAAAAACCAAAATAAAAGCACATGACCCCTCAGAGGGTCCCCCGAATGTCCCAGATGTCCCTGACTGCCATATCATGCATTAGATGGCCCCGAGGATCACGTCACACAGAGACATCCCTGACTACCAAGTCACATAGAGGACGGCCCCAATTGATACGTCACATGGCAGACGTCCCTGATCGATGTCCGTGACTGCTCTGTCACAGTGACCTGTATGGATGGCCTCAGAGAATCAACTTCACTAACCAACCAGCTCAGGAAGGACGAACAGGCTGACATATGGCTGAGACGAAAAAGTCAGACAACTTGGAATGACTCATACAGATGCTTGAAAATAAAAAATCCATACACAGCCACCTACAATATTTTAATTTAAAAATTTTACCCAAGTCCTTTGGAAATACAATTTGCATGAAAGCCCACACTTCTAAAAAGGTTTTCAGTTCTCACATATGATTTCCCAGACCTCCAGACTTCTTTCTGTGTCTCCTTCTAAGTACAGATCATTTTCCAAGCTTCGGGGTATAAGATACAAACGTCAAGTTAAGCTGAAGTCTAATCAATGCACTCTTCTGGGGGAAACGGGAAAATTAAACTCAAATTCTCCTCAAACGATTCTAAAAGGCAGCTTCAGGAGTTGGGGAGGGAGAGGAAAAGCAATCTTTTGCCCACCATTCCTTCCATCTACGTTTCTAGCTTCCCTGCCCTCTCCCGATCCTTCTCCTCCCAGCTGGGAGTTGGTGAGAGGAGGGTTGGCAGCTGCAACTCTAACATGGCCAACCTGTCCCCTGGAACAGGCAGCTGATCTGCTCTGGCTGCTTCCTTCTCCGTGAGGGATGGAACTTGAACTAGAGGGTTCGAAGGCCCCTGGCAGATCTTACCTACCACAATCCTACTCTCTGTTTGACACCTTCTACCCCATCCTGTGTTGTCATTAGTAGATTTGAAAGCCAGTCTGGAAACACAGATGAGGACACATACCTAGGATTTCTCTAGGGTGAGGACGAGGCCGTCTGTATCCCTCCAAGTCCATTCTTTCCCACCTGGACAAAGACGTGTGTGCCACAGTTCTAAAGGTTATCAGATATGACATCCAGAAGAATCCTGATCCCATACACAGAGTGCCCAGCACTAAATGTGGTGTAGAGGTAGCAGGGAGACCCTCGGAACATCAGCGTTGGCCTCAAAAGACTTGCGTCTTGTTTTTCTGGATTCCGTCTTCATTTCCTTTGGCGCAACTGACAAACATGTAAAGCGCCTCTTCCCTTCGAGGGGAGCTCGAGTGCCCTCGGAGCCGTGTGCCCTCTGGATGCTTCCGCTGCCCGGGGTCCCGTCACAGTGCCCCTTCTCACCCGGGGCTGCCCATCCTGTTTCTGCTACCGAAGTTTACCATTCCTTTTCGCTCTTCCTCTGGCTTTTGCTCCAAATGGACTATAATGGGATCTAACAGATTCAATGTATGAAAAAAGTCCCGCGAGAACCCCAGGCAGTTACTGTCCCCCACTCCCATGCCTTCTGCCCCTGTGCCCATCCAGGGACAACCCAGAAGGCCTGGGTCAAACACTGGAGACAAGCCCCTGGAGCAGATACTTAAGGAGTGGTAGGTAGGCTTTCAGTGTGACCGAACCACATTGCAAGAGAGGCATCCCAGCCCACCCACCCGTGCTTCCCAGAACCATGCCTTGCTTTCTCTAGAGGTAAGCTTCACGAACACAGCGCGTAAGGACACGGAATGAGGGCAGCACATTGAACATCAGGTAACTTTGCAGCTTCTAACCAATGGCGTGTTGGTAAATGTTTATCAACAAGCTCTCCAGGAAAGAGAAGGCACACACACTTACACACACATACACACGCGTCTGTTATACGTTTCGCTGATCCAAAGGATGCATATATAGCACTTAATGTGCTACTAATACTATATATAATCATTTTTTAAATTTTTTTTAATGTTTATTTATTTCTGAGACAGAGAGAGACAGAGCATGAGTGGGGGAGGGGCAGAGAGAGAGGGAGACACAGAATCGAAAGCAGGCTCCAGGCTCTGAGCTGTCAGCACAGAGCCTGACACAGGGCTCGAACTCATGGACCATGAGATCATGACATGAGCCGAAGTCGGTCGCTCAACCGACTGAGCCACCCAGGCGCCCCATACATAATCCTTTTTATTGTGAATGCCACATAGCCAACTGATTTTCACAAAAAAAAATTTTTTTTTTTTAATTTTTGCTGCCCTCCTGTGTCTGCAGCCAACCTACGGCTGCAAGTGACAAATGAGTATAGGTTCCAACACGAATGTTGGTTGAGACCTTCATTTAGCGAAACAAAGGAAGTGAAAATGGATGTTGGGACTTCGCTCATTCATCAAGGTCTTGAGCAACTTCTCTGCCGAATCGAAAAATAGTTTTCTAATGCTGGAAGAATATTTCCTCAGTTTCTTTGTGGTAGTCACTATGGAATGGGTATGGACATAACATACTTTTAAGTATAATCTACAATTAATTCATCACTTCCTTAAATCTAGACCAGGATTTCTCAACCTCACTCTTGACATTTCGTGCGAGGGAATCTCATCGTTCTTTGCGGCAGGCTTGTCCTGAGCATCTGGGGTGTTTCGTGGCACCTCTGGTCTCCACTCACCAGATGCCAGCGGCACCCATTCGTGACCATGTGAAGTGTCCCTGGGGCTCAAACTGTCCCTAGTTCAAAATCATTTATCTTGACGATTAACAGAACAATAAACCAAGCCTTGATTGGTTGCATTTGACAAATTGCACGATATACACAAATACTCCCGCTCTGACCAATTTCCAGCTATCGAAGTGCTGTCGCCATTGGGAAAAGATGCGTCGCGGAATGCTGTTTCCACCGTACGGGTGCAATAGAAGGAAATAACCTCCAGAACACAGACACAGAACGATAAGCAGGAAGGCGATGAGTTTTTTTGTATTGATTGCCTTGGCCTTCAATACAATTAACTTGTAAGTTTACATAATTTAATTTTTAACAATGACTATGGCTGACAACCAGCTCACACAAATTCCCGAATATTTAACAGTCAGGTCTCTAACCCAGGACAGCGGCCCCAGCCAACCACCGCTTCTCCCTTCTACTGCAGAGACACTACGTGAAAAGGTGCACTTTGGGAGCAACATATTTGTGGTGCCTCTGGACCTGCACCTGGTGGCAGAACTTCAGGTTTGTTCACACGATCTCGTTCCGTTAAGGCATGTTCGGGAAGCGCTTTCAAAGTCTGAGATCATTCGGTGACCAAGCACACGTTCCCACCTAGAAGACAAACCAGCAGCAGACTTCCTGGAAATCCATCTGGAGGGCTCCCATCAAAAAGTAACACACTCCTTCAAAATTTTCTTCTGAACATGCCCGGCCACAGGCTTCCTGTTCCTTCGCTCCCTCCCTCATCTGCCAGCCTTCCAGACACCCTGCCAGTGGCTTCCATGGATCCATTTTCTCACCCTGTTACCGTGGAAGAAGAAGGTCCCTTCAAGCCATTGCTTTTCTACTCATTTCCACAACAAGACAACCCCAGGCTTACAGCCTCCTTCATCAGTGTCTTTGTAGAGAGACAGTATCTGGTGTCAGTTTCCACAGGTGCATTTGACCTATGACTCAACCGCATGTTAAACATACCCTGTGTTAAAATAACCCATTTTAGAGGCGCCTGGGGGGCTCAGTCAGTTAAGCGTCCAACTTCGGCTCAGGTCATGATCTCACAGGTCATGAGTTCGAGCCCCGAGTCAGGCTCTGTGCTGGCAGCTCGGAGCCTGGAGCCTGCTTTGGATTCTGTGTCTCCCTCTCTCTCTGCCTCCCCTCCCCTCCCCCACACTCTATATCCCCCTGTCTCTCAAAAATAAATAAATGTTAAAATTTTAAAAATAATAATAATAATAACGTACTTTACCAGTCAAGGACTTGGTTCCCCTTCCAATCAAGCATGGCCTTTGAGTATATAGTGATAAATGCACGAATTGGGGGAAAACAAAGGTTTTTGAAAGAGCAAAGACCAGTCATTCCTTAAAAAGACATTCATTAAACACTTCCTATGTGCCGGGCCCAGTCCAGATGCCAGAGGTGCAGTCATGAGTCATATGGACATGTCCCGCCCCTCCTGTAGTGGATAGTCTACTGGGAAGGCCAGTGGTCATGCAGATAATCCCTCAAACACATCATCACAAACAGTGCAGGGGTGGAGAGAAGGAGATGGTTTGGGAAGGTGTGTAGGGAGACTCCCGATGTCATCTGCTCAGAGAGACTTTAATTGGGCAACTCATAGAAAAAGAATGGTCCAGCCAGCAGGTCCTGAGGCTAAATTTTGACCCTCCCCTCCGCCCTTCACCCGCTGCCTGGGAGGATCTCAGGGAAGACTCAGAAGCCTAACTTTGGCCCTGCCAGCCTCAATTTCTACCCCCCCCCACGTGGAGGGAGGGTGGCCTTGTGCTCCCAGAAGGCCTGGCATGCGGCCGGTCTGTCCCAGCCCGGAGGAACGGTTTTCTCGGCCATCACGAAGCCAGAGGAGAATAAAGCCCTGGACACAGCTACTCGTCTTCTGCACCGAGGGTGAGCCGAGGCCCTGTCCGCTTCCCCCAGGTGTGGAGGGCGAAGGGTGGCTTCGCCCATGCGTGGGGACGATGGCAACCTGCCAGTTCCCTGCAGGAGACCATGCATGGCAAGCATTCAGCCACTGGAAAACCCCTCTCCAGGCAGGAACCCAAAACTCCCCTCGCCTCTCAAAATAGCAAAGTCGGGCTTGGGTCATCTGAGGGAGGCTATTTGTCCCCATTCGCCTGATGGATACTCTGCAGACCCTGCTCAGACAGCCTGGCTGGGCAGGACACAGAAGGGCAGGGCCAGCCCCAGGAATCAACCTTGCCATCCTTGACCATAAGGTCTCCGTGACAGCCAAGGTACGAGACCGGTCCATGACCGCCAGGCCTGAGGGCCGCATGGGTTCCAGATGCCCCGGCTGAGGGCCGGCATCGCTGTCCGGGAGGTTATCCAGATCCCGGGGGGCCAGGGTGTGGGCTCTGAAGACAGTTTGCAAACATTTCCATCCAGGAGGTGAACTCAGTCTACCTCCACCCCTGCAGGCAGGTCTGAGGGCAGAGTGTTGCATGTTTAAGGATGAGGGGGGCAGAGTTCCACGAGTCAGCCTGGCATCTCCTCACCCAGCACGGAGGTCACGGCTGGTGGCAGGACGGAGGACATTATGGGGTATGGGGCCTCCAGGAACCCAGTGGGTCAGGTTCAAATCTTCGAAGGGATCATCGGGACCCAGCAGACAGGGGCAGGGACACCACTGGGCGGATGCATCCCTCGGCTCCTTCAGACCCCGCCCTCCCAACACTCGGTCACCCCTGAATCTCAGCCAGTCGCTGTCACACACAGGCCTCTGTCTGCCACCCGTGCCAGTCTTGGGGGGCCGGCTGGGGGTGGTTTCCAGGGGCAGACCAACAGCCCGCCCCTGAGGGACTGGACCTCTGAGAAAGAGTGCCACGGGAGCAGCGGGCAACAGAACTCTGACCTGAAATGCAGAGCGTGGCCCTCCCAGAAGACAGAAGGCCAGTGGGCTTTGCACCAAGTAACAGGGAAAGCGAGGGCAGCAGGTCCAGCCCCCCCACCCCGTGCCCGGGAGTCACCCCTGCCTGCAGCAGAGGGCCCCGGGGGGCTGGGCCGGCAGGCTGGGGCCACCTCCCTGCACTAAGGCTTAGTCGACAGGCTGCCCAACCCCCCAGGCTCCACCATCCCCCAAGTCGGGACCAAGGTGCGGTGAAGTGAGGACAGACAAGGTTCCAGGAGAGGGCCCAGCAAGGACCTCATGACACACGGAGCCACCCACCCAGCTGGCACGCCCCAGCCACACAGAGCGGCCCGAGGGGCCGGGACGGGCCCCGAGGTTCCCCCAGCATCAGGACTGGGAAGCAGGGCAGGGGCACGTAAGAGGGGAGGCTGTTCAAACGAGAATCATCTCATCGACCGCACCCCCCCATCTCCCCCCATGCCTTCAAGTCTGGGGGCCGAGGAAGGAGTCTGCAGGTCCCCTCCTGTGGGCAGCAGCGTAGGCCGGTCGGGGGCGACAGGCTCTGTCCCTCGGGAATGGCACACGGCCGGGGTGGGGGACGCCAGCCCGTGTGCTCTCCAGACACTTTGGAAAATTCCTCTCTCATGCTTCCGATCTGTCAGTGGATCCCACAGATCAGTGGTTTTCGATGACTCGGGGCTTCTCAGAAGCCCGGGGAACCACAGGGAGGATCGCGTCATTCAGAGCAGGCCTGTCCTCAGCTGCCGTGTTCATTCCTCTGAGCAGATTCTGGGGGAGAAAGAGTCCCCTGCTGGAACGAGATCTGAACATCTTTTTTCTCAGCCGCTGCCTGGGGGAAACAGCTGGGGGTTTCTGCAGACGGGCCTTGCCGGGGGTCCCCACCCCAGAGATGGCTTTCATTGCTTTGCGGTGGGGCTTAGACGGTGGAATTTTTTTTTTTTTTTTTTAATCTCCTGGGATCCGGAAGTATACAGCAGGCCGGGGGCACGAGCTCATCAGAATTAATCATAAAACGTAGCTACCTGCGTGCCCAAAGATCCAAGGGCAGGTGACTCCTTTCCAGACGGGGCCTTGTAGGGTGTCCAGGCCACGGTGTTCTTTATCCGCTGGCCTTCTCAGGGGCCCACCCCGCATCTTGGTGGCTGGCCCTCTCAGCCCTCGTCAGCAGGTGCACCAGCTGGGCTTCGGCCTACAAGTGTTGATCTCGCAGGCGTCCTTGTGACCTCTTTGTTGGAACACCAATGAGGGGGGCAGGCAGCCGGCACGCGGCCAGCTCCCGGAAGAGGGCCCACGTCCCACGGCCCCCCTGAGGCTTGGGCCCAGCCAGCCTGTCAACCCAGGCTGTGTCCAGACTGGTCTTTAGATTTCTTAAATTTCTAGCAACTTGGGCAGGAAGGCTTGCACCCTGTTCCTTTTGGGAGTTTCCTTCCACAGACCCGGGGTCCGCCCAGCCCCCGGCCCCAGGAAGGCACTGGCAGCGTGGCTCTGGGTGGGCAGTTCATGCAGAGACACTATGTGCAGGGACGCCCAGGGCCGCAAAGCTGAGCAGGGCCCCAAGAAAGCAGGGAGGCCACGCTGGATGGGCTTTTACTCTCACGTAAGCTTCCGTGGGACACAGAGCGCTTTCCTCGGGGCCTCGGGATGAGGGGTAGGGACACGGAGGGGAGGCTGCAGGCTTCTTACCGCCCACTCGGCACCAGCTACGGACAGGTCTGTGTCCAGAGAAGGGGGAGTCTCCTTGACAGAGTCTGACCTGGGAGCGGGTTCCAGGCACTCCTGGCTTGGGGACGCTGCCGGGCCACGTTTTACAGCAGCTGCAGGGTCACCACATCCTCTGGGTGACTGTCCCGCTAGTGGGGAGTGGAAGAGACAGCTCAGATGGAGGTCGCGGGTCTCCTGATGAAAAGGGAGGAGGGTGTGTGATGCTCTTGCCAGGAAAAGACCTCGACGTCCAGTAACTCAGATTCCAGCTCAAATCTCGTCCACACATTTGAGGAAAACTAGCAAATGACAGGCGAACATCGCTGCCCTCGGGGGGCTAAAAGTCCCCTGGCTGTCCCAAATCTATCCCAGCTGCTCCTCTCCTGTTACTTTTAGACTCATTTCAGCGCATGTCGCTGCTCTCCCCCATGGACTTTATCGGACTCGGGGGGGAAATGCATCAGAAGTTCGACATGGCGAGCAGATGTGCACACACACACACACACACGCACACACATACACACCATGGCAACATTTGCTGGCCGGGTTTCATGGGCCTAAACCCAGATCCCCAGGACCCGTGACGCCTGCCTGTCTTCTGGCTCCTTCTCCAACACCCTGGCTTTGTCTGAGTATCCCTCTTTGAGCCCAGACACCCCACCCGAGGGCCTCTGGCCATCCCGTTCTCCACTCAGGCCTCACAGTGCCCCACCCCCACCCCAGAAGGGCGTGTTGGAGGGAAAGAAAGGCCCACTACCAGCACAAGTAAGGAAGAAAGGGGATCGAGCTCTCTCCCTTCTGGGCCCCAGTTTGGCAAGCTCTGATGAATGGCGGGAGGCTGGCCTCACCAAGTCTGAGAGGAGGCTCTTGTGCCCCAAAGGCCGCAGACGCAGACGGGGATGAAAGGAGAAGGCAGGGTGGTTAGCAGGAAAAGCTCACTAGAAGTTCGAAGCAGACACAGAGGCAGGGACCCCAGCACATGACAGCGGGACGGCTGGCAATCCTGAGGCAGGGCTCTGAGTCCATGAGGGGGGGAAGGCCATGCCTCAGAAGCCCGCCTCCTACTGGCAGGGCCCGGATTCGCATCTGGCTGTGGAGGGGAGGGCCCCGGGCTTCCCCACCACCAGTCAGTGCCCTGTTTGGGATACAGGGTCCACAAGTGCAAAGGGTTTGGGGGGCAGCATGTTGTGGAGACAGCGTGGGTTGTACAGTCCAGCCGCCTCTGTCTGAACTCTGCTCTGTGTCATCTTAGGTGAGTTCCTTCACCACTCTGCACCTCTGTCTCCTCACCCACAGAACGAGGCCAATGACAGCCTTTTGTTCTGCAGACCCCCTCCAAAGACAGTGGCTTGAATGGCAGGAAGCATCATCTCTGGCCGTTTCCGTGGGTCGGGGATTTGGGACCGGTCAGATTCAGGATGGCTTTAGGCCCCAGCTGATGTTGGCTGGGGCCACGGTCATTCCAAAGCTCAACTGGCCGGGGGTCGGCTTCCAGGGGACTGGGGTCCAGAGCTGGCCAGTCGGGGCTGGCTGTCGGCCGAGGCGTCCGGGCCTCCTGACGGGGGCCTCCCTGCAGGGCGATAGCCCTGGTGTCTGGCTTCCCCCAGAGAGAACAGCCCCCAGAGAGAAAGAGCCCGGCAGCAGCCGTCGTCTTTGTGTCCCGGCCTCAGAAGTTCTGCCACTGTAACTCCCACCACGTTCCCTTTATCGGAAGAGTCCCTCGGTCTGGCCCACGGCCAGAAGGAGCGGAATTAAGACCCGCCTTATGAAGGGAGGGCGGTCGAAGAATCACGGATGTAGTCTGAAGCCACCACGATGTGTTTGGGCAGATGCACACACAGTGAGCAGGTAGATAAAATGCTTGCAGGACGATATCGAAGCCAGGAGGGAAATCTGCTATATGAGAACGACCAGGAGAGCTACTCACGTGGCCTGACCGGTCGGGGGGCAGGGGAGGCTTTCTAAAGGACGAAGAGAAGCCAGAGATGGGGTTGCCAAGGCAAGAGCATTCTGGGTTGGATGGACCTGTGGCTCCAGGGCCCTAAGGAGAGAAAGGACTTCATGGCTTCTGGAACATCTGGGAGGGCAGGGTGACGGCCGCCGGTGAGCATGTGGGTGTCACCAGACCCCGGGGCAGGGAGGCAGCCTCCCGCCTCCCTTCCTGGTGGCTCTTCCTTCAGACTCTATCTCCAAGTTCTCAAATATTCTGCCGCTGGGTGGGGGGGGGGGGGGGGGGGGGGGGGCGTCACCACCTGTCCCGGTGTGACGCACTCCAGGGTAGTGGGGGGAGGGGGAGGGCGCCAGGAGACGTCAAGGGCACCGAGGAGGAGACAGGCACGGTGGCAGGCCAGCTCAGAGCCAGCAGGGAGGAAGAGGGCGAGAGCCAGCCGGGGCCGGGGATGTGCCTAGAGACGGTCAGCTCTCCGGGGCCGCTGGCTGCGTCTGAGAAGCTGAACCGGCGGTGGGGCGGGGGAAGGATGCGGGGGTAACCTCCTCCCAGCCTTGAACTCAGCCCAGTTCACGGTGGCCAGGAGGCCATGGAGCAGAAGGCTCAGACTAGGGTTCTGGTCTCACCACGTGACCTCCACACCTCAATGTCCTCGCCCACAAACTTGCTCATACTTAGCAAATGATTCTTAATTAAGTGAGCCGGCTCCTCTGGCTCACGGGAGCTGCCTGGTAAACATTCGGGGACTTTGTGAGCTGAAATCAGCTTGAAATCAGCAGCCACGGTGCGCTTCTACCATGGAAATCGGCCAACAACGCACATCAGGGCGTCCCCCCCACCCCACCCCCTCCGGAGGGCCGGTTTACCAGGCTGGCACCGCTACGGACTCTTGTTTCAAGAACTGAAGGCGGAGGCCGGGTCTACAGCTCCTGGCACAAGGCAGCCGCTCCCCAAACGGCTCCCGTGGTCCATACACTCCCACCCACGCAAACATGAGGACCCCAGCGCACCCTGTGGGCGTAAAGACAGTACAACTACAAGGACCCCCGAGAAGTGACACGGCATCAGCCCTGCAGACGTCTCTAAACGGCCACCTTCACGGCGACACCCCCCACCCCACCCCCCGCGCCATACCCTCGCATTCCTACTCTGTCAAGGACTTCACGCCCGGGCACCCGAGAGGAGAGACAGGGGAAGCCAGGCTCGCCGAGACTCCCTCCACCTCGGCCGGGTAAAGCAGGCCCCCCCAAAGCAGACCCGGGGACTCCTCTCTCACCACCCTCCACACCCTCCACCTGCCCCTGAGGCCCTGGGAGCTACCTCTTCCCTCCACGATGCGAGACAAGTCATTCACAGGAGGTGACAAAGGCAGGGACATGCGATCCAAAGGAATCAAACGCTAAGATGTGAGATTCTGAGGCCGTGGTGGTGGTGGTGGTGGTGGTGTTATTTTAGTGAAGAATCATTTGCTAAGGGAAGCATTTTGGGGTGCACTCGGAGTTCAGGCCCGACCCCCCGGGCTCAAGCCAGCCGATTACTAGATGTGCGACCTCATACACGTCTGTAACATGCAGCGAGTGCTTTGACAACAGACGGGATTACCGGCCTGTGACCGGGCGCTCACTACAGCCCTTGACGCTGTGCATAGCTGCAAAGCGGGCCAGGCGGGCCCGATGCCGGGCAGGCCGCCCACCCAAGGGGAAGGCGGGGAGAGCTGTGGGCGCGCATTGAGGGCCGGAGCCCCCTCCCCAGGCTGGGCCTCTGTTTCCATGCTGTCATCTCCCCGGGCGGCAAGCCAGCCGGATCCCGAGGGCGCCTGTCCGACACTGGGGTCTGCGGCCCAGGCCCTCTGTCAAGGGATGGTCTCACGCTGCCCCGTGCGTATTATAAAACGGCACCCAGGCTCTCATTTCTGACATGGAATGAACAGTTGTCGGTGGTATCGTGTGTTTTCTTTGAGCCAATTTTGTGCTTTTGTTCATGTTTAATGATGGCTCCGCCCGGGTCATGGTGGAGGCCAGGAGGCTCCGCCCTGGGAGCAAGGAGTGGGACAAGCTTATCTCCCCGAATCCCCACGCGGCCTCCAGATGTGCGTCACCTCCAAACGAGGGAGCCGCGGTGCCAGCCAGCCAGCCAGAGAGCCCAGAGGAGCCTTACTCCAAAGGCGTCTCCACGAAATGAACCCCGCCGGGCACTTAATTTCCCTCTCAGGTGCTACCGAGTGACCATTTACAGACAAGGAATGAAGACTTCAGACAGCCTGTGCTTTCTGCACGAAGCGCTCCCCCACCAGAGGTCCCCAGAAGTCGATGGCTCCGACAAGGGCCAACAGTCGCTGCGTGAGAAGCGACTGGATGAACCAGCAGCCTTCCCCCGACTGAACACTGGACTCTGGCGACCTACACCACGTCCTTTTCTGCGTCCCTCTCGCTCCGGGCTTGGCCCCTTGGGAGCACCCACCCCGGCTCAGCCTGGCTTCTCGTGAGCTGAGCAGGAACCCAAGGTAGCCGCCCTTCCTTCCTGGTCCAAGGCAGAGAGAGGAGGCCTTTGCAGTCCCTCCCGGTTATGAGCATGGGAAACACGGAAGTTCCAGCTCCTTCTTCCTGGAACTTCTTCCTTGCCTCTCGTGACAAAGTGCACACAGATTTGCTTCTCCAAAGCCAGTGTGTTGTTTTAAAGAAAACCTGGTCTCTCCCTGCTTTCTCTTTGGTTTTGCTTTAAAAAAAAGGTGTGTGGGGGGGGGGGGGGGCGCCTGGGTGGGTCAGTCAGTTAAGCATCCGACTTCCACTCAGGTTGTGATCTCACAGTCTGTGAGTTCGAGCCCCGCATCGGGCTCTGTGCTGACACCTAGGAGCCCGGAGCCTGCTTTGGATTCTGTGTCTCCCTCTCTCTCTGACCCTCCCCCATTCATGCTGTGTCTCTCTCTATCTCAAAAATAAATAAGCGTTAAAAAAAAATTTTTTTTTTTTTAAAAGGGCTTTCAACTATAGATGAAAAGCACTCAGGTAGCATTTGAAGATTTGCAAGACTTACAGAACACAGAAAAAGTCTCAGAAAAGCGTCTTCTAGCCCTGGGGCCGGCTTTTCCTTGCCTTCTCTGAGAACCTTTGTCTGTATGTGTGTGTATTTTTTTTTTTTAATTTTCATGATGCCCCTGAGCATAGATTGCCCAGAAATAGACAACCAGGGACTATAAAAGTTAGCCAAGCTCCTTTGGATTCTCTTCCTTCTTTCTTGTAATTTCTGCCGCTTCCACGGCATTAGAAAATTCTGCTTATCTTGACTTTTGATCAACGAAACCGGTTACTGCTTTTCTCAGATTTACAAGGGGGTCTCTCGCATGGGTGTTAGAGGAGTGGAACTTGGTTTCCCGAGCAGACTTGCAGTCTCTGCGTTTTATTGTTTAGCACCTGTCAGAACTGGCTGGAAGGTGTCACCCTGCTCCCTGGTGAAACTTTGGAAGTCCTGAGATGCACCTCAACTGCTCCCATCTCATGTGTTTCGCTGCCCAGATGCGCTGACACGTGCCAGCCCTGTGGCCCGCGACCCTGTCACAGGGTCGTGACCCTACGCCGCGGCTCAAGGGCTAGGGACAACCCCAGAAAGGAAGAGAAGTTGCCCCCAATCCCGAGAGAAGAATCCCAGGCCTTTCGTCCACCGTCACAAACATCGCCGGCAAGACACGTGTCAAAATTAGGGAGACGGGGCTTCCCACCCCAGAGCAACACGCTGCCTCCCATCTGGGCTGCGATTCCTGGCGTGCGCAGTCCCTTCACGTGCGTCATCACCAGAACCTCACGTTCTGGTGTATGAGGCACGCGATGGCCGGGACTCTGGAGTCCTGTCCACCAAGGCACAGCCTCAAACCTGATAAGCCAGAGCCACGGGAGATAAGGACAAAGTGTGTTACCTTCATTTATATATTCAACATAGTGACACGCAGTGGGTACCTACTAAGTGCCAAGCTCTGGAAAGATGCAGTCCACACCAGAAGCTTCAAGCTATCGTGACCAATTAGAAAAAACTCGATGAGGGGGCGCCTGGGTGGCTCAGTCGGTTCAGTGTCCGACTCTTGAGTTCAGCTCAAGTCATGACCTCACAGTTCGTGAGATCAAGCCCCACATCAGGCTCTGTGCTAAGAGGGCACAGCCTGCTTGGGATTCTCTCTCTCTCTCTGCCCCTCCCCCCATGCTCATGAACTCTCTGGCTGTCTTCCTCTCTCTTTCTCAAAAAAATAAACTTAAAAAAATTTTTTTTAAAAAAGAAAAGCAAAGAGCCAATGAAAAGCCTTCTACTTCAGCTGCCTCGTGCTTTCATAAAAAGCCAGTTTCATTTTGCCCAAGCAAACAGCACTGCAGAGTCACAAAGTTTTGTCTCGTTGGGATCCCAGAAGCTCTCCTTTCCGGGGAAACGTCGCTATGCTGAAATAAACACACGGGGAAAACAAACAAACCAGGAACGCATTCTCAGGGACAGCCTGCGCCCTAGAGATCGTCTTCCTCCAGTAATTTCTCTTGTACATGCCGGTCTTCGAGAAGAAGTTTGCAGATGACATCCACGTTTAACTCTCCTTTGGTTCCAGTACCTTATACACTTCCCAGGCCCCAGATGGTTTTAAACATTCGTGAAAACTAGCTGCGGGCATGCCATCTTTTAAAACTATTTTTTATTTTTGTAAGTTTATTTATGTACTGAGAGAGAGAGAGAGAGCAAGGTGGGGAGGGGCAGAGAGAGAGAGAGACAGAGAGCAAATCCCAAGCAGGATCCACATTGCCAGCACAGAGCCCGATGCAGGGCTCGAACTCCCATACCATGAGATCATAACCAGAGCTGAAATCCAGAGTCGGATGCTTAACCAACCGGGCCACCCAGGCGCCCCCAGGCATGCCATCTTTGGTCTCAGACCTAAAGGAGCCGCCCTGTGCTCTAAAGTCATTTAGCACATGCTCAGGGGTCCAGCCCTGTTCCCAGTGGAATAAAATCCAGCCAGGGAAGAAGCGATCATTCCACAGGAGTGAAGGCAATGACATCAGATGCCTCAGAGGTCGAGGAGAGTGAGGACCGGGGCCAGCCCCTGCTTTGACAACCGGAGGGCCCCAGTGACTCTTTCGAGTGCAGTCTTTTAGTTTGCAAAGGCTCACCTATAAAACACATCACAGTGACAGTGTTCCTTTGTTCGGCGAGTAATAGGTACTTCAAATGATGGAAAGGAACAGAGAGCTCTCGGAAACGCGTTCTTTCTTAACATCACCCAAGTAACCCTTCGCCGGCTTTCTCTCCAGATTTCCCTTTCAGCACCAGGGGCTGAGCCTGGCCATGAACTTCTTGTTCCTACATGCCTACCAGGTCGACCACCTCTCCGGACCCAGACCTCTGCTTCCATTTTGTTTATGAGGCTGGGTGGATCCGTGCTGTGTGAACGCTGCAGCCTCTGCAAATTCTATACCTGGCCAGAGTTTCTTACACTGTAGTCTGTCTTCCAGCAGAAATCTGTGGGTCCCAGGGTTCTGATTACCCGGGCGCTAGGGAACATCCAAGATCACAGCTGTCTTCCAAGCCAGGAAATGCCATCCGGGGCCTTCACTGTTCGCTCTGGTTGTTCCCAAAGTTCCGAGTGTCCTGCTTCCACCTCTCGGCACGAGGAAGCCCCCGCAGATCTGCAGTGACCCAGGCCGCCTTCCTCAGCATGGCGCAGGCCCGTGCCACTCGTGAGCCCGTTTTTGCAAGGCGATTTCGGTGTGGCCATGTCAGCCCCACTCAACACGCAGCGCCGCCTCTGGGACTGCTGTCTCAGAGGCCTTCCCCTTACTCCCTGCCCGACAATTTAATATATACCACCTTGGGCTGCATCCCCAACTCGAACACAAATTCCTTCCCAGGCAGAGGCACAGTCCTACAGTCTCCCAGAGTCCGCCGGTCCCCCACAGCTTGCAGAATTCACATCTTAGTGCTGCTTCTAGACCAGCCTGGCTCGCTGTGTAGACACCGAGGCTCAGAGAGTGAAATGCGGGCACTGGGTTCCTTGAGGTCACAGGAAACCAGTCTGGTCGCCAGTGGCCACCTGGCCAGGCTTCCTGGGAACAGAAGCTTCATTTGCCATCAGGGTTTATCAGCACCGAGGGGGTCTGCTGGCTCTGGTGACCCAAAAGCAGTGAGTCGGCCATGTCTGGGACCCAAGGTCTCCACCTCTACAACTCTGCCTGCCCACATCTGCTCCCCTCACCCTCCTCCACCCTCAAGGCTCCTGCTTGTCGCCTTCTCTGTGTCCCCCCTTGGCTTTTGCGCCCCCTACTACTTCTCCGTCCAGCTCACGCTGACTTCCAGGAAGAGAAGAGACCAGATGATTGGCCACCACCCAGTGTAGTCATCTCCTATTGGACAGTGCTCCACGTCAGGCCACCTCATTGGCTGCTGATCGGCCTATAGCAGCTGCCTGCTTGGTCAGATGTCCATCTCTGCTCCAATCAGCTGTGAGCAGAGTAGCTGGGCCGCTGGGGATGAGTCGGGGCCGCTCATCCTGGAACCCTCTGGAGGGGGCCGCGGGCGTGACAGGCTCTGGTTCCCAAGGTCTTGTAAGACACCGAGCAGCCTGCGTTGCAGGTGTAGCGCTTCTCTGCCTTTTACATGGTGGACAATAGATCCTTCAGATGCCCGGAGGGTTCTTCTTTGGGCGGCACGCCTTCAATCGCCAGTGAAGGCTGGACTGAATTTGCACAGGGACAGGATCACTATACATTGTAGACAGATCGCTTTCCACGGCTGCGCTTTCTGTGTGCGGATACACTCTTTTGACCCTCATGCATTCTGTTCACACAGTGAAAACGTCCCCCTTCCTTCCTTCCTTCCTTCACCAAGAATACACTGAGGACTTGCCGTATGTCATTTGTGCTGGGGCCTGAGAATACAAAAGTCAAGAAAACACAGTTCCTGGCTTCGGAGACCTCATCATAGGAAAGAGCTGACAGTACTTTGGTCTGTGCTATGTTCCTTTTCTACATCATCCTCCTTTCTGCCGAGGATTTGGGAGGAAGTGTTCTCAAAGGTGCCACAATCACACTTTTAAACTCAGTGCACAGGAACCAGATCGCTTTTAAGCATGACCCTTCTGTGGCACCATAAATATTACATTTAAGGGAAGCCCATCCTCGGAGGTGGGGCATCCAGGGACAGCTGGACTCCCTACAACTGTCCAGTCCTCTGGGTCGGCTGAGCAGAGAAGCTTCTCGCACTGCTCCCTGCACTTCAGCCAGTGCAGACTCAACCAAACACAGGCATGGCAACCCTCGCACTTCAGCCCCGGAGCACTTTTACGTGTAAGTGTGAAAACAGGCACATCCTCATAATAACGTCAGTGCCCACTTCTCTCCTCTTCCCCCAGGGCCCCACAAGAGCACGGGAAGAGACCAAGCCTCTGCCCCTCAGCATGTGAGCAGGTCACACTTTCCGCATTTGGCTAATAGAACGCCCAGCAGTCCAGAACGGCTCACGCTACAGCCACATCGTGACGTTCAGCATGAAATTCCAATGAGAAATTAGACAAGTAGCAAATGTTCGCGAGATTGAGGGCATGAAGAGTTCCAATGAGAAATTAAACAATTAGCAAATGTTCATGAAATCGAGGGCAACTGCCATGGCATTTTCTCTGTGTGCGCATCTCTGTCTCGCTTGTTCTCGGCCGTCCTGTCCAAATAAGACTATTCCTTCCTGGCTCTCAAAGATCTTCTCTCAATTGTCTGGTCAAAGGGACATCATGGAAACCCAGGTAGAAACAGGATTCTCTCATTTCAGAGGGTTTGTCGTTAGTTTCGTTAATTTCACTAACCCTAAACACATAACAAGGGCTTTTTTTTTTTCAGTGTGTAACAAGATCATAACTTTAGACAATTCTTACCATTTTGGCTTCTAATAAAACTATTACAAAAACGTAGGCTTCTATGCTTTGCTACCAATAAAACAGCAAACAGGCTTTTTTAATGTTTATTTTATTTATTTTTGAGAGAGAGCTGTGCACAAGCGAGGGAGGAGCAGAGAGAGAGAGAAGAGAGAGAGAGACAGAATCCGAAGCAGGCTCTGAGCTGTCAGCACGGAGCCCAATGCGGGCCTTGAACCCTTGAACCGTGAGATCGTGACCCGAGCCAAAGTCGGATGCTCAACCGACTGAGCCACTCAGGTGCGCCCAAACGGTTTTTAATATATACATCCAAATGTGTTATCCCCCAGATAAACATTCAGATCCGTGGCCTTTTAGCCCAGCGCTTACCTCTCCCAAGACAACATCCTACTGATAGTCTGTTCGCACTTGCTTGGAGGTCCCTTGATGACAGAATGAGGCAGAGCAGGCAGGTAGGGTTATACCCTTTGACAGATTCACTCACTCTGGCACATTGGCTCCAAAGGCACTGGTTTTCCCTGCATCCCATGCCGCCTCAATAGATTATATCCTCGTACCAAGCTAAAGAACTTGCCTGAGACCATTTTTCAACCTCCAGCGTCTTTTAGATTCAATCTTTAAGCTAATGCACTAAAGTCACTTCGGATCATGTCCCGCAAACATGACTTTCCTAGTTCCCTGAAATACCACGAGCTCCAACGTGAAGCCTCCCTGTGTATTTGCATCTAAATCCTCTTGGAAAGTGGCCAGGACAGCCCTGACATCCCTACTTTGTCTCACAGCACAAAGAGTTACGGCCACGCCCCGGGCTTGGGTGCAATAAAAGTTCATCTCACGCGGCCAATGCCAAAGCAAGTCCATGTGTGTGTCTTAAGCAGCTCCTGCAGGGCTCCTGGCACAGCCCACGTTCTGTCCACCGCCGGAGGATGTTTCTTCCGGTTCTGTTGGTGTTTGCCCAGCCTTACCCACATATATGCATTCTCTGCCCGGCTGTTTCCCAGGCAGAGTTGCTCCTGGCTCTGCCCCATGCACAGGCCCGGCTTCCCGGAAAGAATGCCAATGCCTGCTCCTGCCCTCTCTCCCTGGGCAGATACGCCCTGTGACCCGCGACGTACCTGCTGCTGTGCTACCCAACCTGACTCTTACCTATCACCTAAACTGCCCACGCCCCAATGCAAAAACTCAACTATAGAGAATAACTTATACATTTCTAAAATTAGTGCCACCTATCAAAAAAGTGTGTGTGTGTGTGTGTGTGTGTGTGTGTGTAAGAGAGAGAGAGAGAGAGATACGATTTGAGGGTTGAGGGTTAAATATCCCTTGTTCACTCAGGACAAATCAATTGCTCCTTACCTGGTAAAATAGCACAATGCCAAATCACCTCGGAACACGTCGTGCGTAGGTCTCTCCTAGAGTTCTATCCCCCGGCATTGCAGTTCCTTCCAAGTTTCAGCTCAATGAAACCCCAGTGAGGGCGCAAAGCCGAGTCCGAATCTGAGTGAAGGGGGCAAAAATTGCATGAAGCCACAAGTCCCTGGAGCAGCCATCAGCCTCAGCATAGCCCGTTGGGAACTGAGGGTCATGGCAGGAGCTGGAGCCCCAGTCTAACACTCAAAGAAATCGCCTCTGAAACCTTCTGCTGGGACCTGACCCTTGTGATTATGAACACCGCCATTTTCTATTACCAGTATACTGATCCTGCCGTATTGTCATCCACATAAAACCAAACTCTGAGGGGAAAAAAATCTCAAACACTGCTGCTGAGACTCGTGACATCTGTCTCTGAAAGACTTGTCTCCTCCTGTCCTTGAAGCCATGGAGCCCGGCTCCCACCCCCTGGCCCGCCACCCCACCCTGACCCAAACTGAAGAGCCGTCTTTTACAGGCTTGCTCTGACAAGTGCAGTTCTGCAACAATTCACATATTCTTTTAGAAAAGCCTCGATTAGCACCGCAGCTGTGGGTCCGCTCACAGCCCTCAGGTACGGGACACATCACAATCCTAGATTTCCCTCCGTGGCACTAAACTGACTTTGAGCGTCTGCCGTCCAGGGCTGGGGAGCCATCTTGCATCAGCCATCACTGAGGGACCTCACCTTTCTGTGGGGTCATACAAATGGCCCAAGAGGCTCACACGGTCCACAAAACGTGCAGGGGGACTTCTGGTCTGCACAATCCATTTGAAGGCGTGAGACTGCGTGAGCATGAGGTTCACTCCTCCCCATCCAGCAAATCCACCAAGACCTTTGCCGTGTCCCCCACGGACTCGGCACTGTGGCTTAGTTCCCGGGCATTCCCGGTGTCCCCCTGTGTTAGTTTCCTCATGCTACTCTAGCAAATGACCACAAACCTGATGGCTTTCACAACACAAATTTACTCTCTCACGATGCTGTTGGTTGGAAGTTTCATGCAGACCCCAACTTTTCAGCGAGACTTGTGTCCCTTTGGTAGATTCTAGGGAAGAATTCATTCCCTTGGCTGCTCCGTCTTCTAGGGACTGCCCACATGACCAACAACATAGGGCTGAATCTTTCCTGTGCTACAGTTTCTGGTCGTCCCTCTTCTGCCTCCAAGGACCCTCCTGTGATGCCGTTGGGCCCACCAGGAGAACCCAGGATAATCACTCTATCTTAAGGCCATCTGATTAACAACCTGAATTCTACCTGCAACCTTAACTCCCCCTTGTCCTGGAACCTACCATAGTCACAGGCTCCAGAGATTAAGACACAGACATCTTGGGGTGGCGGGGGCATTATTCTGCCTACCACACACTCCCACGGAGATCCTTCCATGTCCCCATATAGTGTTCAGATGCTCAGGTCCACACTTGCAAATCCAGCCCCCTTCTCCAGGTCTCGGGGTCTCTGCTCCCAGCAAGGCCTCTGCCAGCTTTTCCTGATTAAACCCCAAAGCTTCCCCCCTTTAGAATGACCCAGCTCGTTGCCTCCCACAGCCAAGGCTTTGGAAAATAAAAGGACTTCTCTAAGGCAAGACACAAATCCCTTCTGGCTCTCTCCAGAGGGGACAAATACCGCCCCTTTCAGGGAGGGAGAAAGGTCAGCCAGTTTCTCGGTTGTCTTTCCTGCCATTTCCCTCTTGTGTCTAGACTCCTGCGGTGTGCCTGTTCTCCCCATCGTGTTTGTTTGGGCTTGGGACCGCATCCTGTGCCCCTGGAATCTTCCACCGGGGCTTACCCCATGCTCTGCACATATGTTCAAGTGTTCCATCCATTTCACATCAACACATGCAACAGTAGAGGCTTTAACTTTATCTGGGCAAGGCTCCAAAGTCATAAATAATCTAAAAGAACGCGGGGCTTTGCCACCATTCCCGATAGCCAACAAAATCCTATCGCTGGAAAGCTTAAGACTGTTGTGTGGCTTCTATTTGGACCTAGTGCTAGAACGTTAAAAAATCAAAAAGCCAGAGAGGCATCAAAGGGAATAAAGGACAATTTAGGAAGCGTGAAAAATTTTGTAGACTACCGCTCCAGAAGTTTGGTCTGGAAAGAAATGATATGACTCATTTATTTATTCAAGAAACATGTATTAAGTTTCTATGATGTGCCAGGACCAGCTTTAAGCTCTGAGTTTAGGGTCACAGGAGATCTCGTGCTCTGTACCTCCCGAGGGTTTCATCAGAAGGGATTTACTCAGAGTGCCGTGGAGGATACGGGCTTTGACCTGAGTCAGGAGGTCAGATATCCCGGCAAGTTGGGGAACTTTCCAGGTTAGTGAACCTGCTGTGCAGAAAGAGGGAAACGGTGTTCTCGAAATTCCATGCTTTGTTTAAATCCTCACTTGTGATGCCTGCTAACTGGTGGGATCCTTACAACCCCTTCTGCTGGGACACGTGTCCCCGGTAAGCCTGGTCTCTAGTCTTGAGTGTCTCGGGGACTTTTCCTGAGACACATCGCCTAGGAGAGAAGTCACCAGCCCTGCGACGCTCACTTTATTTCTTGCTGGCCTTACTTCAGCAACCACCTAATCTCCCTTCTTGCGTTATTACTGTATGAAGGGGAGTCTTTCAAGAAAGGCATTGGGGGGGGGGGGCACCTGGGTGGCTCAGTAGGTTAAGCATCCGACTTCGTTCAGGTCATGATCTCACAGTTTGTGAGTTCGAGCCCCACGTCGGGCTCTGTGCTGACAGCTCGGAGCCCAGAGCCTGTTTCAGATTCTGTGTCTCCCTCTCTCTCAGTCCCTCCTCTGCTCACACTCTGTCTCTCTCTCTCTCTCTCTCAAAAATAAACAAACATGAAAAAAAAATGTTTAAAGGCATTGGAATGGGGGTCCTGCCACTTTTTTGTCCCTTTCCCCTTCCCAAGAGGACATGCTTGGGGAAGTAGAAACCCCGGAGGAGGCCTGCACCTGATCTGTGCCTCTATCTCTTAGGATCTCTAATTCTTTCTACTTCGAGAGAGTCCTAGGTCCTCTGCGTGGCTTCCCAGCCATCTCTCCCTAAGTTCTGTCATCAGGAGAAATAGGTTTTCTTGCTATCCGTTATTTAGGAGGGAGTGTGGACTCCCTTATCGATTTAGGGAGAAGTGAACTTTCCTGCAAAAAGTTCAAAGCATTTTCATGAATAGAACATTCTACTCCCCACAGATCTTTGTCAGATTATAGACAGGAGGGGGAACAATGGAGGCAAAGTAGAGAGAAATAGCACTGACCACATTTAAAAGTCATAACTGGGGCGCCTGGGTGGCGCAGTCGGTTGAGCGTCCGACTTCAGCCAGGTCACGATCTCGCGGTCCGTGAGTTCGAGCCCCGCGTCAGGCTCTGGGCTGATGGCTCGGAGCCTGGAGCCTGTTTCCGATTCTGTGTCTCCCTCTCTCTCTGCCCCTCCCCCGTTCATGCTCTGTCTCTCTCTGTCCCAAAACTAAATAAAAAACGTTGAAAAAAAAATTTAAAAAAAAAAAAAAATAAATAAAAAAAAATAAATAAAAGTCATAACTGAGAGGGGTTTTTTTTAATGGTTTAAGTAGGTACCCTGTGGAAAGTAAGAGTTTGGATTTTCCGATCAATCCCCCAAATCAGCCTGATACACAACCAGCCCATCTACAGACGTGTGTGTGGAACACAACACACACATTCATATAATTTCATCCACCCACCAACTCAGTCTTTCGGGCAATGTCTACTGAGCCTCCCCTGTGTTTCTGGCTCCTTCACAGACCCTGGGCTGTGGGGAAAAAGGGTGAGATACAGCCGTCTACCCACCACATACCCTTGCGAGTTCAGGATCTGTCAGGGCAAAGTGACTTGGAAGCCGGCCACGGTCTTGGATATGCTGGGTGCTGTCTTTCGGCAGGCACTGGGTGCTGAGATGCGACTGACCGTCTGGGGACCCTCCTGGGAAGGGAAGTTAGAGCTGAGTCCTAAGGACTTAGCTAAGTTGTGGGCAGCGGGGAAAGCAAGGGTGACGAAGGAGGCGTCATGTGAAAAGACACCGCACGAAAGAGCACGGGGCCTTGGAGAACCCTGGGTCTCTCCGGTGTGGAGGAAAGATCGAAGGCCCGGGCAGAGGGAAGGCCTTGCTGGCATCATCAGTGGCATGCAGAGCCCTGCCGAGGAGCGTGGACCTCACCAGTGGGACCACTGGACAGTTTGCAGCGGGGCAGGTGCACGGTCAGGTCTGAGTGGAAGAGAGATCTGTAGAAAAGAACAGGGAAGTACACGAGCCTGGAACCGTGGCCCAGACTTGGACGCGACAGCAAGAATCCAGACGGAAACTGACGAGGGAAGTAGAAAATACATGAATGGGGTGCCTGGGTGACTCAGTCTGGCTCCGTCGGTTGAGCGTCCGACTTTGGCTCAGGTCATGATCTCATGGTTAGTGAGTTTAAGCCCCGCATCGGGCTCTGTGCTGATGGCTCAGAGCCTGGAGCCTGCTTCGGATTCTGTGTCTCTCTCTCTCTCTCTCTCTCTCTCTCTGCCCCTCCCCCGCTCATGCTCTGTCTCTCTCTGTTGCTCTCTCTCAAAAATAAAGAAACATTAAAAATTTTTTTACAAAAAGAAAAGAAAAGGTTAACGGTGCCTACCGCTTGCTGGAAGAACCCAGGGTGAGGTTTTTGCCCTCTTCTTTATACCTTATACTTTCCTGGGTGGCTTAAACTGTTCTCCAGGAGGATATATCATCTTTATAACCAGGAACATAACAGCTTTGGGGCCGCTGTTTAGTAAAAACTGGCAATGACCCTGAGAGACTGAAGATGCAAATGGCCAGACCGCAGACAAAAATAGAAGCTGACCCACAGGCTGCAGCAGGCCGGCCCCGGAAACCCTTTCCCGCCGGGCAGGTACAATCCGCAGCCCAGGACGCCAGTCGGCTGGACGGTCACACGGCACCTCTAGGAACGACCCAGGCGGCCAAGCGAGGTCTTCCCTAACAGCTGGCCCAGAATGGCCAGGATTCGATGGATAACCTGCCGCCTCCCTGGTTTTTGGTTCTTCTGTCCCCTTGGCGGCAACCAGACAAAGGCGAATCCGTACCTCCTGATTAATCGATCGCTGAGGGGGCCCCACTGCCAGCTGCCCACGGCTCTTCCAGGCCTATCGCCCCCATCAGGGCCTGCCTGCAGCCCTTCCTTTTCTCTGGCCGAAGCTTTCCTACTCCCATGCCTGCCTTTGGGTCTCTGCCAAAGTGCAGGTGACACGGCCGACTACCTCGCGGTGGCAAATTCATTTAGTCCCACAACTTGAACGGTTCTGTTAAGCCAAAGGGGACCATGAGGACAACCTATGAGGAAAAGGTTATGGCACTGGGGGGTCTACTGGCAGTGGGGTGAGGGAAAGAGACAAGCATGTCTCCGGCTTCTGGCTTGGGGTTCTGACCACGAGCTGATGCCATCTGTGGAGTCAGTAAAGGGAAGGGACACACGGGAGAGGTATGTGTTGGGGTCTTCGGGAGACAGACGTGGTGGGACGGACAGAGGAGGGTTAGAAGATTCTGGAGGCGCAGGATAGGCCAGGGGAGACCAGCTGCGGATGGGGAGGCACCCCGGGGCCGGGAACAGCCAGAGCCATCACCCTGAGCCTCAAGGTGCAAAGGGAGAAAATTCGACAGAACCACCAAACGAGAGTATGGTGGCAGGAAGAGCTCGGTCCGTTTCAGCTCCGCCCGGGGCCTACAGGAAGATTCCATTTTCCACCTGCCCTTCAGTCTCCTGCCAGTGCCTCCCATGAGCCCAACCCAGCAGGAAGCCAGAGCACGTGAGAGGTGGATGCAGGTGCATCCATAAGAGCCATTCTACGGGGACGTAGGGAAGCTCCGTGGGGGCAGGTGGGGAACAGTCAGCCCACACAGCATGGGGATGATGAGTTCCATCCTGAAATTGTCCACTCTGAGGATCCCACAGGGTCTCCAGGTGGGTATGTCTCACGAGCAAGTCAACCTGGTGGTGTAGAAACTAAAAGAAAGATCTCAGTTGCAGAACTCTATGTGAGAGTCATCTAAGTATACGAATTTTAGAATGGGGACCTCTCCCTGAGAAAGGCTGAGGTATCGGGGCACCTGGGCGGTTCAGTCAGTTGAGCGTCCGACTTCGGCCCAGGTCATGATCTCGTGGTCCGTGAGTTCGAGCCCCACGGCGGGCCCTGTGCTGACAGCTCAGAGCCTGGGGCCCGCTTTGGATTCTGTGTCTCCCTGTCTCTCTGCCCCTCACACTCATGCTCTCTCTCTCTCTCTCTGTCAAAAATAAATAAACATTAAAAAAAAAAGGGGGTGAGGTATGAGAGGAGAAGCAAGCTGAGGACAAACTCTGGGGCGAGGAGGCCCGGGAAAGGAGGTCCAGGAGAGCCACTGAGAAGAACCAGTCAGAGACCTAGAGGCATGATGGAGAATGTCATCAGAGTTTCAGTCCCACTTGTCAGCAGTGAGGTCCACCAGTAGGTTGGGCAACGATGTAAGCCAAAGGTATAGACTCAGCCCAAACGCAGATAACTCTTGATGTCCATGATCTTTGGGGGCTCCAGGGGTGGGGCAAGGAGGAATGGGTGACTGGCGACTACGGCATTTGCATTTCTGTGAACATATTTTGTAAACTAATCCCAGCATGCATCCTTGACAAGCCAATCTGGAATAATTCACTGACTTGGCGGGAAAGAACAGGGTGACAGACCGTGTGACTGTCTATATAGGTGATGTCACGGTGCTTCAAAGCTGGGACCATGACTCATTCCTTCACCACTGGATGCCTATGCCTGGTAATTGTTGTTATTTAAGGAGAAGAAGGAGGAGAAGGAGGAAGAGGGGGAAGCGGAGGAGAAGAGAAACAAACAAAAAACTTAAAAAAAACCCTTTTATTTATTTTTTTTTAATTTTTTTTTTAACGTTTTATTTATTTTTGAGACAGAGAGAGACAGAGCATGAACGGGGGAGGGGCAGAGAGAGAGGGAGACACAGAATCAGAAGCAGGCTCCAGGCTCTGAGCCATCAGCCCAGAGCCCGACGCGGGGCTCGAACTCACGGACCGCGAGATCGTGACCTGAGCTGAAGTCGGACGCTTAACCAACTGAGCCACCCAGGCGCCCCCAAAAAAAAACCCTTTTAAAAAATCTTTTTTGGGGCGCCTGGGTGGCTTAGTCGGTTAAGCGTCCAACTCCTGGTTTCAGCTCAGGTCATGATCTCGTGGTTCATGAGTTTGAGTCCTGAGCCGGGCTCCACACTGACAGAGTAGAGCCTGCTCGGGATTCTCTCCCTCTCACCTCTCTCCCTGCCCCTCCCCTGCTCACTCTCTCTGTCTCTCTCTCAAATAAATAAACTTCAAAACAAAATTGTTAAGAGTCTCTTAAGACAATCTTTCTAAAGGATTAAAATTAAATAGACAACATCCATTAGTAAATCAAAAGACCCACTCCCTTCTTTCACCTCACTTTTTTTATTTGCAAATGTTCGTTTTTCCATGAGCTGCCTTTCCCAGCTTGGGATGCACAGCAGCAGCAGGAAATGCGATCCGTGTCTGGTGTCTCTAGCCAGGCACAGCTTAGGTACGGCTGGTGTGCAGAGAGCCAGCACACGCGTGAACAAGCTGGCTGAATGGCCATGGCTTCCAAACTGAGCTGGAAAATTCTTTACGCTCGTATGTCGGGCATCTCCTAAACCCTCTTCAGTCAGTTGTGCTCTGTTCCAAACCCTTTTTCATTTTTTTCCCCGATTACGGGGTCCTCGAGTTAGCCTCTCCTATAGGTGATCCTTCTCTTTCTGACCCGGGATGGCACATTGGCTGCGCCTTGGCACTCATGCCATTTCCAATGTACCGGAAGGAACGGGCACGGCTGAGGACAAATGCTCTGTAACAGCCCTGCCAGTGGACGTATAATACCAGCTACATGTATTATCTTAAATTCTCTATTATGCACACTTAAAAGTAAAACGAAATGGGTTAAATTAACAGAGTGATATATTTTATTTGACCCAATATATACAGAATATTGTCATTCTAACATGTAATCAAATGAAAACCATTGATGAGAGGTTTTCCGTTATTACTTTTCACATTATGACTTCAAAATCCCGTTGAGTTCACGCTTGTACCGCATCTCAATTCAGACCTGGCTCATTTCAAACGCCCAGTAGCTACACGTGGCCGGCGGATGCCACATCAGACAGCACGGATCTGTGAGGTCACAAGAGACCAGGGAGCTTCCTGTCTCCTCCTCTGGTGACAAACGCTGGGATCTTTCCAGGGGTAGTTACTCATGTTTTCCAGATAAAACGAGCCCATCAGCCCATCCAGACTAAAGAGAATCTCTTTCGTATGGATCAAGAAGTTATCAGAGAGTGCTGGCCACGGAGGGGGTTAGCGGGTACATAATCCACGCGCCTCCCTGTGTTTATCAATATTATCAGCATTCTCCAACTGAATGCAGGGTCCATTTAAAACAAACACACAAGGGGTGCCTGGCTGGCTCAGTCAGTTGAGCGTCCGGCTTCGGCTCAGGTCATGATCTCACGGTTTGTGAGTTGGAACCCCACGTCGGGCTCTGTACTGACAGCTTGGAGCCTGGAGCCTGCTTCGGATTCTGTGTCTCCCTCTCTCTGCTCCTCCCCCACTCGTGCTCTGTCTCTCTCTCTCTCAAAAATAAATAAACATTAAAACACATGAAATTTTTCCTGATCCACCTGAAAATTTATTGGAAAAATACTTCTTGGGGTTCAGGGAAAAATATATAAACAGGAATACAGTGGACCCTTAAACAACGCAGGGGCTAGGGGCTCTGACTCCCCCCAGTCAAAAATCCATGTATAACTTTTGACTCCCCCAAAATGCACTACTAATAGCCTACTGTTGACCAGAAGCCTTACCAATAACGTAAACGTAAAAGTCAATTAACATACTTCGTGTGTTGTATGTAGTATATACCGTGCTCTTACAATAAAGCAAGCTAGAGGAAAGAAAATGTTAGTAAGAAAATCAAAAGGAAGAGAAAACACGTTTACAGTCCTATACTATAAAAAAAATCCTTGCGCCAGGGGCGCCTGGGTGGCTCCGTCGGTTAAGCACCTGACTCTTAATCTCAGCTCAGGTCAAGATCTCATAGTTCGTTCGTTCAAACCCCACCTGGGGCTCTGCACTGATGGTGTGGAGCTTGTGTGGGATTCTCTCTCTCCCTCTGTCTCTGACCCTCCCTGGCTTGTGCCCTCTCTCTCTTTGCACACGCACACGCACGCTCTCTCTCAAAATACATAAATGGACGTGAAAAAAATTTTTTTTAAAAATCCGTGTGCTAAGTGGACACCTATTCGTTCCAACCTACGTTGTTCACAGATCAACTGCACTAGGTTTAAGGTTAGGAACACCAACATCTGTGAATTTATGACAGAAGTCAAAAGTTTGCCAAAGTGGCTAAAACGTAACTTTCCAAGGACACGTCATTTGTTGAATTCCCCTGGTGAAGGCAGAGTCTAGAGAAGGGCACAGATTTCTATTTTTCCTCTTAAAGAGAGTGGATGTAATTCCTTCAGCGCCTGTGCTCGTGTTGAGAATTCGACCAACTGACTTTAAAGAAATCAAATAAACCTTTGCTGGAGAACTGAAAGACAAGAATGATTCAGTGCAGGCTGAGCAAAGCACACAACAATGCCAACATTGGCCTCAGGGGAGGAGCGCAGAAGCAGGAGAAAATGTAATTTTAAAAGGACTGGATCCCAAGTGCATGAAACCCAAACAGCGCTGCAGCCCACGGACCACAGGGGCAGGGAAACACGAGGCCATTTGTAATCTATGGGCTATTAATAAATCAGCTCCTGGAGACACAGAATGCCAAATGGGGCATCATCGTTCCCCCCAAGGGCTGCCTGTCACCAGAGCCCATGCCAATTGTCTGTGAGCAGAGAATCAGAAAGCTCACAGTCTCCCTGTTAAAAAAAGGGCGTGATGTAAACATTGAACAAACACAGCACTAGAAGGCCCCAGAAGCCCCTGGCCTGGAACACGACTCTCCAGCCAGGCCTCCCTGAGAGCTGAGCAGGTACAGAGCCCATGGAGAATTTCCTCAGGCTGAGGTCAGAGTTTTCTCCCTTTCTACCGGAGGCATCTTCCGTAAGAAGCACATCTGAGCCACACATCTTTCCACCTCAGCCAGGCTCATTCACAGTCGGCTCAAAATGGCGACCTGAAGACCCCAGGACCAGAACAGCCTGGATACCCTGGACAGGATCACGTGGTGCTATAGTGATTTGCTGTGCAGTAATTTGCATCTTTCTTTTTTTTTAGAGACAGAGAGAAAGAGAGCACAAGCAGGGGGAGGGGCAGAGGGGGAGAGAGAGACTCTTAAGCAGGCTCCGTGCTCAGTACAGGGCCCAATGTGGAGCTCCATCCCATAATCCTAAGATCATGACCTGAGCTGAAATCAAGAGTCAGACGCTCAATCAACTGAGTCTCCAGGCCACCCCTGACCCCTTTCTGTATAGAAACAATCCCATTCCAGAATGTCAGGTTTGGTAGACAAAGAACAAGCCAGAACCTTTGCTCGGACCCTGTCCCAGAGCCCACTCAGACTCACCCTCACTAGGCTAGCAGAGGACAGAAGGGAATCAACAGATCTTTCCAGACCTCTTCCCCTTCTAGAACTGGAGACTCAATTCAAGATCAGTTGTGGTCAGAGCTGCCTGAAGGTGTTCCCACAGGCAAGGTGATTTGCTGGGGAAACTTTCTTCCTTTGAGCAAGACGACATCAGAAACAAACACATAAACAAACTGGCAAAAATCTGCAGAGAGAGCGCCCTCTTCCCTTGTCCTTCGACTTCACTTTACAAACACCCAGAGACACCATCCACCTGAGCTGGGAGAAGGAAAATGCGAGTATTTCCAGAGGCTGGTGAAAAGTACCGCAAGTTAAAGCAGGGCACTGTCTCAAGGAGCGAATGAATGATAAACACAAATCCAGCTACTTCCGGCCATTCTAATGTGGCTCCCTCGTCTAGCAAACCTACCAAAAGAGAGACAAAGGGAAAGAGGCCTAATCTTGGCATCAGGCTGTGGGACAGAGTGGGGCCCTCAACGAAAGAGCAAGCAGTACTTTCTAAGGAATTATGCAAACCCGCCCCCCGACATATCCATGCCAGCCTAGGAAGAGTGTTGAGCGACAGAAGGAAAAATCCGACGTCACAAAAGGGAAAACATGGTGTGCCCAGGTAGATTGCTGGAAAACGGATCTCAGAAGAAAAGCTCAGTGTCACCCACTCAACTACAATGGTCCCGTGGGGCAACTTGTGTCCATTTGGCCCAAGACCATTATTAAGGGTGGGATCTCCAGTCGAGTGACCACGAAACGCTGAAGTTGGTTGAAGTTCATGGGCCTTCATCACAGCCACCCACTATCAATGACTTGCCAGATGTTGGGGCTTCAGAGCATGGAGACAAAGGGTGGTACGTGCCCAGGGAGAGGCTTCTCCAGCCGATGATGGGGGGGTCCACCTGCCTGGTGCCCTTGTCTCCTTCCATCTGCCCCTGGGGACAGTGGCCTTGGGCAGATGTTCCAGTATGCTCTGTCTCCCTGTTGCCCGTATAGTTCTCAGGCTCAGGCAGATAGAGCGGCCATGGCTTTCTCGGGAGATCACACTTCGGGATTTTTACCATCCAAAGCAAATTCTTTTTTAGGTGAAATTCATGTGCCTTTAATACTGATCATTTTATAGTACATTTCAGTAGCTTTTAGTGCACTGACATTTACACAATCGCCTCCACCAAGTTCTCAAGCATTCTTATCACCCCAAAAGGAAGCCCCCTGACCACCAAGTTGTCACCCCATCCCCAAACAACTTATTTTTTTAAATTTTTTAATGTCTATTTACTTTTGACAGAGAGAGAGAGAGAAAGAGAGAGACAGAGCATGAGTGAGGGAGGGGCAGAGAGAAAGGGAGACACAGAATCCAAGGCAGGCTCCAGGCTCTGAGATGTCAGCACAGAGCCCGTGGCGGGGCTCGAACTCGCGGACCGCAAGATCATGACCCGAGCCGAAGTCGGACACTCAACCGACTGAACCACCCAGGCGCCCCCCCAAAACAACTTCTAAAGGAAGTTTAATTTAATTCCAAAAAACATCTCCCCCTACGTCCTACCCTGACCTCAGACCAGTTTCCAGCCACAAAGAAAGCTCCCTTGGCAGAGATATACGATCTATTCATCTTTATGTCCCCACCGCCCTAGTACAGTGCTTGGCATGCGGTGGCACGCAGCTGAAGTTAGGGGACCACAACGGTAAAGACAGGACGCTAAGGGCAAAATGGCGAGATGGCACTTCATGGGTCAGGGATGCATATTTCAGTTCATCTGCTCTGAGGGCAGGCTCCGAACTGCATTCTGCTTCTTCACAAAGACCCTACGTCAAGTTCGCCCACAGCCGCGCCGCCTGGGAAGCCAGTGAGAAGCAAGAGGAGAGAAGGCTCCTCGCTTTATGGAGTCCTGTCCCCCAAGTGCGTCCCAGATGGCGCACCCCATAGATGGGCTCCGTGACGCCATCCCGCCTCCCCTTGAAAACCCAGCCATACGTGGCCCACGGAACGTCATGATGGGCAACAACATCACAACGGAGATAGCAAGCATTTTTCAGGGCAGGGCACTTGATGATGGCATGTCTTCCTGCTACGAGTTCTGTCCCACTCCAACGGCAGCAGCTACTGCTCTGGAGATGAGGACCTTGCCCTCGGCCTCCACCAGCGAGGCTATCGGGGGCCTCGTTCACAGCACTACCCCTCTGTCTTCTGCCTCCAGCTCTGGGTTTCCACAAAACAAGTCACTTCAAGAACTAGAAGTTACTGAAGGCTTTCACCACCCCTCCCTCCAGGGATCTCTGGGGCGGGGATGGAGGGGGTCAGGCACTTGCATGGGGCCTCGGGCACAGGGCCTGGTCTGGATACTACACCGGGATACTGGCACCAGCTCCCTCGTTGCCTGGGGGCCAGGGTCTGGGGGGCCCCTCGCCATCCTGAGAGGGACCACCACACTCGAACACGGACTGATAGGAAACGCGGCTTGGGCAAAAGTGGAAAAGCACCACCAACAGTCTGTAGGTAATTCCCAGCCTTGGGCTGTCCCCATTTCTGGTTCTGTGATTCTATTTTAGATTCTTTACTTTCATCCTCCCCTCGGAGTCTAGCAACAGAGTCTAAGCTAACGTCCCATTTGTGTCGGAGAATCTTCCTCTATTTGGATAATATGTCACTCTCGTCTTCGCTCCTGGCTGGTGACTGAGTCACGTCTCTTTACGAGGGAGGCAGGGAGGCAGGTGCGTGGATGTGCTCGGGGAACAAGGGAGACGCAGAGGGTCGTGTTGGCAGCAGGGGGAGTGGGGTCGGAGGCAAGGGGAGAGCCAGGCACCGGCCCCGAGCCAGTTGTGAGGCCGGCTAAGTGTGGGCCTGACACTGTCCAATTCCATGTGCCTTCCAGGAACCTGCAAACCAGATATAGTTCAAATACGTGCTCCTTGGAACATGGTCGTCCTGAGCTTAAATGAGCTGGAGAATTCTGGGAAAAACAAATTTAAGCAATTATATATAATTGTAGTATTACCTATAATGATAATGTTACGTGTATAACAGGATGTCTCAGAACCGCGACTATGCTAACTTGTTCTAGAACTCTCTGAGAGGGAGGCAGAGGAGGCAACATTTCCTAAGCCCATTATCGGTTCATGTGCCTTCCCCTCCTCCCTCGTTCCCCACCACCTCTCAGGCAAAATAGGATCCCTTCGCCTTTGCTTCTGGGAAGTAGGATTTGATCCGGTAGGGTGCTGAAGTAAGCTCCTTACGGCTCCTGAGAGCTGATTGTTAAATACTTGGGAATTTGGGGGCACCTGGGTGGCTCCATCGGTTAACCGTCCGACTCCTGATTTCGGCTCAGGTCATGATCTCACGGTTCACGAGTTCGAGCCCTGCATAGGGCTCTGCGCTGACAGCGTGGAGTCGGCTTGGGATTCTCTCCCTCTCTCTCTCTCTCTCTCTCTCTCTCTGCCCCTTCCCTGTTCATGCCCCCCCCCCAATAAATAAACTTGAAAAAAATTTTTAATCTAAATAAATAGTCAGCTATTTTGAGAGCCAGTGATAGTCTGAAATCGGCCACAGTGGGAGTTTTTATACCACAGATACTGGCAAACACTCAGATCAGGATGTGTGTGCGTGTGTGTGTGTGTGTGTGCAATCACATTAGTAGCACACCAGTGGACCTAGCCCAATTTGTAGAGTCTGCTGAACTTAGAAAGGGCTTCCGGGGGGTGGAGGGTCCCTCACATCTTGCTGCCTCCCCCATGCGTCCTTGGACTTGGTCCCCCTTTGCAGGGGGGAGACACATGCACGGAGCCACATCCCACGCAGTGCCTCCCGGGTGGGAACACCTTGAAACCACGCCCCCACTCGCAGCCCTAAGGTGGGGGGGGAGCAGGGGGAACCCACCGCGTGCTGCTTATGAATTTCTTCAAAAGAAAAATTACACCCTGGGAACCTGGCGAAACAGAGAACCAGAAACCCACATCCAGCCTCAGCATTCAGACCTCGGCTTGTCAGCACCTCGAAGGCTTCAGTGCACAACACGCGGTGATTCAAACAAACGAGAAGAACGCCGAAGGCACAAGGGACGGCCACAAAGGAAGCCTGGGAGATTGGACGCCCTCTCAGTCAGCTGGCGGCCTGCCAGCAGTCAAGTGCCTTTTCGAAGAGAACCCAGAGTGCTGGCACACGTTCACAGAAACCCCAGTTATCCAGGAAATGAAGGTGTAGGTGACAGAAGGGCCCCCACCTGTCTGTGTGATGCAGGAGGGGGGAGTCCTCTCCTTCCCTGAAACCCGAGAGAGCTACGACCCCCACGGAACCCGACCGTACGTGGGAGTAGATGGCGATGGCTCTCACATTGGCTAAAATTTTGCTGAGGCCTTTGGGAACTTAGGGCTAAAGCCCGATTTCCCTTGCTTCCCAGAGAAAATAGGCTGCACTTTACTTTGCTGAGCAAAACACATCAAGCTCCCTTTTAAAAAGAAATCTCTTGGGACTCCTGGGTGGCTCTGTCAGTTGAGCATCGGCTCAGGTCACGATCGCACGGTGCGTGAGTTCGGGCCCCGCGTCGGGCTCTCCGCTGTCAGCACAGACCCCACTTCGGATCCTCTGTTCCCCTCTCTCTCGGTCCTTCCCCCACTCGCTCTCCCTCTCTCTTTCTCTCTTTCTCGAAATAAATAAATGAAAAAGAAATAAATAAAAAGAAATTTCTTATTTTATCCTAGAGAAAATTGTGGGTGGTGAATATTTTTTGGGGTGGAAGGAGGTAGGTAGGGTACGTTGTCGACCCACAGTCACTGGAAGACGGACGCCGTGACGCAGGGAAGTTAGGGCAGCAGCTCAGGACAAGGGACCAAGTGGTTAAGTGAAGACTTGGGTCTTTAGACCCCAAATCCAATGCATTTCCCCCCCACACAAAACCTCACGCTAAGCAAGTGCCCACTTCTGAGTGCTCACCCAGTGATTGAAGAGAGCCCGCTTCTCTTCAAGAGACTCTGAGATCCCGACTGCAGTTCTCTCCAGAACAACACGGATTTAATGAAGTGCAAACCGGAGGCTGTTCTGCATTCTGATCGAGGTTCCCTAGGGATTCAAACCACATCTCAGCAAAGGTAATTCCGGGTTATTGATGCAGGAATTAGCGTAATCACTGAAATACGTTCAGAGGACAGGTCTTCATAGGGAAGGAGGGAGTCGGCGTTAATCTGTTCAAAACACATAAATTTCGAGTGTGAAGCTAAACAACACGATGCCTATGGTGTGTGCATTAAACGTGAAGTCAAGGGGGAAATGACGCAGGGAAAGAACAGTTTTCTTGTGGACTTAAACATACCTTGTTAGAGCAGAGAAAATCCCCTCCGAGCCTGTTCGCCAGGCCCCCCCCTTTTTTTTGCTGGTAACTGGTGGAGTCTCCCAAGAGGTGTTTGGACGTGGGCATCCGTTATCTCAAACCCTCAATTATGTGGTGACTCCTCTGAGTGAATCGCCCCCGACCCTTCTTGTCCTTCTGAAACCTAGTGATTGCTGCCCCCAGGGGAAGGACAGCGAAGGGAATGAAATTCAATTTTCCACTCACTGGAATTCTTAAGAGAAAGGGGTGTGTGGGAAGTGGACCAAAACGTGTGTCTAAAGTTGGGACTCTGGCCAATGTGGGGCTTGGAGTCAGTGTTCATTCCTCTGTTGCCAAAGCCCGTGGCGTGGTGTGGTCCGAGAAGCCCCCATCGGTCTTGCCCCGGCGAATCTACCAGGAACATCACACCCACAGTCGAGGGACTTGGTGTTTTGAAAGGGCGTCCCCTCTCCTCACTCCGGAGCTGACCAAATCCCTCGGAGAAGACCTGGCTTGCCATGATTTTAGGGTCTGAGGGAGGAGGTCTTGTGTTTCGGCTCTGCTGAGGAACTGAGAAACCGGCCCTCCTCAAGACCAGAAAATCAGATGATTCTGTGGGCTCGCCAGGAGGGTGACCAAGTCCACTGACAGGAAGAAGAAAGCCCCGGAACAGGTGTCCTCATTCTGAGCTGGCCACGGCCTTGCAGATCCCTCCCGGCCTCGCATGGTGCCTGGGGCGGACAGGAAGGGGCTGGGCTTCTCTCTGAGGGCAACGCTCAGCCTCACATCCCGTTCCTTCCATCCCGTTCTGCTTGCCCATCTTTGCTTCCCCTCCTGAGTTTCCCATGGCTCCTTCCCCGTCACTTGGGAAACCAGGCTTCACTCCCGCTGTCCCCAGCTACTCTGCCCCCTCCCTCCTTTGCCCACGGACAGAATGACTCTTGCAGCTTCCGCCATCATCAGCTCCATTCGGAGTCACCAGTGGTCACCCGGCCACCAGACGCAAGGACCTCTCCTCTGCCGAATGCACTGCCGTGGCCTCCCTGACCTGGACCCCCACCCCCCACCTCCACTGACTCGCTGTTCCTCCCGACTTCCTCCACCCTCTGCTCCTCCCGACCGCCATCCGTGAACACCTGTGCTTGGTGGCCTCGGTGGCCCCTCTTGTCCCCTGGAACAGCTCATCCATCAGCCCAACACCACCGGGCTGAGGTGTTGGGCACTTCTGTGCCGTGTGACGAGTGGAAAATGCCCTCGACTCGGGCTCCCACACCCCGGACCAAACCCAATTCCGACTGTAACCTTGGGCAAGGGGTTCACCTTCCTCAAATCAGCGACACCACACAGCTGTACGCAGGATGGGAAGAAACAGGAAACATACGTGGAGCCAGACAGCCCGGTGCAGGCACAGAGTAGGGCGTCCATAAATGTTCATGCCGCCCTGTTGGTCCCAAAAGACGCCAGAACGTTCCCACCTACCAGACAGCTGACACAAGAGGTTCTAGAAAGGCTTTTTTGTGCCCTGGCCTTTCTCCCTGGGGTTGGCCTTTACCCCCAGAACAACCCCTCAACTGCACACACCTGTTTCCCTTCCCTCACCACGCTAGGGCCATCCACTGCAATGGCACTCGAGTAAGGGGACATCCTTCTTGCCGCCGCTCTTTCCTTCACGTCACGTACACACGTGCACCCATTCACACACGCACACACGGGCACACACCCTTCCTCTCCTCTATATCTGCAACGGCAGAAGAGAAAGATTACGAGCTTCAGGATCTAGGCCAACCCGGAATCCAATCTCCACCCTATTTGGGAGGCGTAAGCTTCAGCACGTGGCACAACCCAAGAGACCTCCTTGTGTCAACACTAGCCCAGCGCTTGGCACATAGTAGATGTTCGGCGAGGGCTGGCTTTCTTCCTGTCACACGTGAGGGTCACGGTCACGTCTCACCTCCCTCACGCTGCCTTGCCCATTAGTCCAGCCACTGCCGAACTCTGAACTTCTGGCATGCCAGAACATTCTTGTCTCGTGTCCACAGTGTAGAAGGCAACGGCACATTATATGGGACGGTGTGCAGGTCTCGTGTTAACCAGGCAAGCTCTTAACTTCCAGATGGGTCTACCCATCTGTGTCTCAGATTGCTTCTGAATTTCCCACAGTTTCCAGGACAGTGTTGAGCTTGTAAAACTCGTGATTATTATAGCTGCAAGTTATGTACCTTCCTGGACCCAGACACTATCATAATTGTTACCGTTTGTTCCACGTCTCTAGGGCCCAGGTGCTGTGTTTGCGTGATTTATTGTTTTCTCACAGTAACCCTGCAAGATAAGGTCTTCTGATTCTCATTTCATACTTGGAAGTAGAGGAATAGAGGAAACTGAAACTCAGAGGCCGGAGTGGCCTGAACAAATGCACACAGATCAGAGGCAGGAGAGCAGGCTCCGATCCAGGCCTTCCCCGGGCCAAACTTGGTCACCCAGGCTGCACTGCTGGGCACGTTTCATGCCCTGTAATTCTCCCGTCAACCCAGCAGGGGAGCACTGAGCCTGTTTTGCAAATAAAGAGTCTAGATGAATCACTGGGTTCTCCTGAAACCAAGACTACACTGCATATTAACTAACTTGAATTTAAATAAAATAAATTAGTTAATTTTAAGAAAAGAAGAAGCGTCTGTGGTTAAGGGGGCTGAGGAGCAGGGACTCCCCAGGTCTGGCTAAGTCCCAACCCCGCCCTGGAGTAATCAGGAGCCATAAAGGATTCTTGCTCCGGAAGGAAACCAGCAAGTCAAGGCTCCCAAGGGAGGGAAAAGCCTGAAGTCACCACCACTGCAGACATCAGGGAAGATACACAGGTATCCAGGAGAGCGCAGGCTGGAACCCAAGATCTCAAAGCTCCCTCTAGCTCTGCCTCCCGGTGTCGGCTGGCTTCCTGGGACCTCAGTCTTTTCGTGTCTAAACAGGAGGAGGACGAAATAAATGACATCCAGAGTTCCAGGACTGCTGCTCTCCTGTACCATGTCTGAGAGCAAATGACAGAGGCACCCTTTCCTCTGAGCAGAGTCAGGCCTGAGAAAGGGCACACGGGTTGGCAGGCAAAGCACAGGGCTTGCAACCCTTCTGCTTCCCTTCTGTGGGTATCCTTGTGCAGTGGACAACCCACACAACTGGATGCAGTGATCCTAAGAGGTTCCCAATGGTTCTAATTGTCTAAGGTTCTGATTCCCGAAGTTCTTTGAGAAGGAAATCAGTGGGATGTCACTCTCCTTCATCCAGCCCAAAATGACCTGTCACTTCTCTCCTTTGAGCATTGAAATTGCACATTTTTACAAAGCCATAGCCACACGCAGGGCAGCCAACATTAGTCCTCTGACCTTGCAGTGGGTACCAGACATTCTAAATTTAGGTTCACCGTTGTGGAGCCCCCAAGCTAAAATTTTAATAAGAGCCTTTGCCCTTTGGTAGCTGTCACATGTGTCCAGCGGGACGTAAGAGCCGTTCTTCCACACAGTGACATTAAACTCTCCAGTCCCTCCGGATCTCTGACCAAAGTCATCTCTCAAAGCCCAACAGCTCAAAGTACAGGACGAACAAAACCCGCCTCGCCTTCTCATGACGCATCAGACATAAATGCCCCACATCACCAGTCCCGGGGACAAGCTTCAGCTGAGGGACTTACACAGGAAGGTGAGCATCCGGGCAAGGGACCAAAGGAAACGAGTCCTGAACTTCGGGCACCACGGGTAACCGCAGCTCTGAATCATCCGCCAAATGTGTCTCGGCCGTAAAGTGGGAAAAGTGGGGGCAACAGTTGAACCATGAAAGGATGGCAGGAAAATCCCACCCCAGCCTCAGGCTGTAGCGTTCTAGAAACACGAATCTTCTCTCATTTAGAAAGCATGTATGCTTTTCTTTTGTTAATGCAATTTCCTTGTTTATTGTGCGAAAATATACAAAACACACAATTTCCCACTCTACCCATTTTTAAAGTTTTTTAACTATTTACTTGAGAGACAGAACGAGCAGGGAGGGGCATGGAGAGAGGGAGAGAGAATTCTAAGCAGGGCCTGCGATGTCAGTGCGGAGCCTGACGCGGGGCTCGATCCTACAACCGTGAGATCGTGATCTGAGATGAGGCACATACTTCACCAACTGAGCCACCCAGATGCCCCTACCATTGTAACCATTTTTTTCTTAATATAATTTGTTGTCAAGTTGGCTAACATACAGGGCGTTCAGTGTGCTCTTGGTTTGGGGGGTAGATTCCTGTGATTCATCCCATACATACAACACCCGGTGCTCATCCCAACAAGTGCCCTCCTCCGTGCCTGTCACCCATTGTCCCCTCTCCCCCGCGCCCCCCCCCCCCCCCCCCCCCCGTCCACCCTCAGGTTTTCCTCTGTAGTTAAGAGCAAGTGTACACTTGCCTGCCTCTCTGTTTGGAACTATTTTCTCCCCTCCCCCTCCCCCATGGTCTTCTGTTAAGTTTCTCAAGTGCCGCATGTGAATGAAAACATATGGGATCTGTCTTTCTCTGACTTATCTCACTTAGCGTCATACCCTCCAGTTCCCTCCACGTTGCTGCAAACGGCCATGTTTCATGCTTTCTCGTTGCCAAGTAGTATTCCCTTGTGTATATAAACCACTTCTTCTTTATCCATCCGTCAGCGGATGGACACAACCATTTTTAAGCGTATACTTCTATCGCATTGAGTACATTCACTTTGTTGTGCATGTATCTTCCTACCCCGGAGCCCCATACCTGTGCCACGCAAACCCCTGCCCCCCTCACCCAGTACCCGGTAGCAAGCACTCTACTTTCTGTCCCTCTCGATCTGACTACTCTAGGGACGTTACGTAAGTGGAATCTTACAGAATCTGTCCTTTCGTGTCTGGCTTATTACACTCGGCAGAACGTCCTCAACGTTCATCCACATGGTTGCAGGGGTCAGAGTTTCCTTCCTTTTCAAGGCTCGATAACACCCCGTTTGATGTCTGTCCCACATTTGGCCTGTCCGTTCATTTCAGTGGACGCTTAGGTGGCTCCCACCTTCTGGATGTTGTGAATAAGGCTGCTGTGAACAACAGTGTACAAATTACCTGTTCACACATGCTTTTCCCGCCCACTAAGCCGGGGCCTGATCTTCGATTATGCTGAGTTCAGTTGTTTGCCTTGCTAGACGCAGATTTAACCCAATGGGTCTGCTGGAGTGTGGTTTTCTTGACATCTACACTGGAAAGTGAGCCAAAGTGAAGCCCCTTGACCGCCCATTCACCCATCTGAAAACCTAAGAGAGATGTCCCCAACATCCCCTTCCCATCTTTCCCTCCTGTCCTTATCATTGCTACCCTTCTGGGAGGAAGTTTCGCCCCTTTTTCTGCATTAACCCAGCCCTCCATCTACAGCGCCTTGGACTGACCTCCACTCCATCAAACACCTCACTCCATCACTGCCCCCTTCCTCACAGGGGCAACGTCTCCACTTTCGATTCTTCTCAGCACACACACACACACACACACAAGGTCCCCATTCCATCCGTCCCCTCCTGCTGTCGGACTTTAAACACGCTGTGTATACTTCTCTTTTCTCACCCCCTTCCTGACGGATCACTCCTCAAACCACTGGAATCCGACGTTCGACCCCATCAGCAGATGACACAACCCCCCCCACCGGTTGGATTAGTTGGATTAGTTTCCTGTGGTGACCGCACAAGTCAGTGCCACGTGAGTGGCTTACAACAACAGAAATTTACTCTCTCACCCCGTCCTGGAGGTCAGAGTCCAGAATTACGGTGTCCGCAGGGCCACGCTCCCTCCGAAAGCTCTAGAGGAGAACCCCTCCTTGCCTCTTGCAGCTTCTGATGGCTGTCGCCGCATCACCTGAATCCCTGCCTCTGCCAGCACATGGCCTTCTCTGTGTCTTCCTATGTCCTTTTCTTTCTCTTGTGGGGACGCTCTAAATTCATTTGGGACCCACCCTGATCTAGTGTGATCTGATCTTCATCCTTACTTGAACTATATCTGCAGAGACCCGACCTGCAAATAAGATCACATTCTGAGGTTCGGGATAGACATGGGTTGGTGGTGGGGACGCGATTCAACCCACTACGCTGGTGAATCCCAATCGCCAAGCCCAATGGACATTGCTCTGTAGCTCTGTCTGAGCCACATTTGCTTTGGTTACTCAAAACTGAAACAGCTTTATGTTTCTTGCTGATATTTTAGATGCTAGGAGCACATTAAGAGAAAATTTCAATATAGAAAAATTGAAAGAAAGCAAAAACACCCACAAACGTACAACTCAGAGATTGATCGAACTAATATTTTGGATTACATTCTACACACACACACACACACACACACACACACATTAATGCAAGATGGCAATCAATATATGCAAAGGACTATAATTTTCTTATTCTGCTTTTTCACTTAACGCTATGACACGCACAACCTGTCGGGTCAATAAACACAGGGGACCCGTGCATTCAGTAGACAGGTGCCGGGGTTTGCCATAAGCCAGGCACTTTTTCCAGGGTCTGAGATCCATCAGTGAATAAAATGCACCGATCTCAGCCCTTGGGGAGCTCACCTTCTGACCGGGGACCAACAGACAGCAAGAAGTTCACATAATATGGGGCACCAGGGTGGCTCAGTCGGTTAAGCGTCCGGCTTCAGCTCAGGTCATGATCTCCCGGTTCATGGGTTCAAGCCCCGCATCGGGCTCTGTGCTGACAGCTCGCAGCCTGGAGCCTGCTTCAAATTCTGTCTCCCTCTCTCTCTGTCCCTCCCCTGCTCGCACTCGGCCTCTCTCTGTCTCTCAAAAATAAATAAACATTAAAACAAATTTAAAAATTTTTTCTGGTGCACCTGAGTAACTCAGTCAGTCAGTTAAGCAACCAGCTCTTGGTTTGGGCCCAGGTCATAATCTCCCAGTTCGTGAGACCAAGCGCCACGTAGGGCTACATGCTGAGCGTAGAGCCTGCTTGGGATTGTCTCTCTCTCTCTCTCTCTCTCTATCTCTGTCTCTATCTCTCTGCCTCATCTCCACTCACTCTTTTTCTCTCAAAATAAATAAACTTAAAAAAAAAACTTCACCTAATAACTAACCCCTTTGATGCCAAAAGTGAAAAGTACTACAGGAAAAGCAAAGCAAACGGTAGCACAAGAAAGAGCGACATGGAGTCCTGGGCAGCAGCGATTGCAATTTTAAAACGGGGAGGGGCTTCAGTTGAAGCTTCAGTAAGAAGGCGATCTTGACACGAAGAGTTGAAGACCCCCCAAAATACTGGAAAAATCATTTTTAGCGGCCGCGTAGTATTCCATCGATTATATCTGCAACAACACGTTCAACCAATGTTCGATGACAGACATTTAGGTTGTTTCCAGGTTTTCACTATTATGAGCGAGGCTGCAACATATCCGCCACGTGGCGACGTCATTTCCTTAGAAAAATGTCTAGACCCTGAATGGTTGATTCAAGGCATCCAATCATCCCAAATTGTGAGACGTCCTGTCACCTACCCTCCAGAACGACCTTTCCGGTTACACTGCCCAGAGAGCATATGAGTTCACAATCCCTCTGCCTCTCCCAACACACACACACACACTCCACATACTACATTTGTCATTCAGTTCTAACTGTGCCAACTTCTGGGTAAAAAAAGAAAAAAATGTTATTGTATTTGCATTGCTTTCACTTGGTTGAACAGTCCTGCCATATGCCTTTTAGCTCTGTGTATTTCTTCTCTTATAAACGCCTTATTCATTCCCTATGATCATTTTTTTTTCTGTGGAGGTATTTATTGCTTTTGTAAATTGGGAATATGTATGTTATGTGTTGCAAATATTTTTCCTGGTTTGTCTTCTTACTTTTTTAACAAACACTTAAAATTTTTATACTGACAAAAATACCAGCCTTTGAAAATAGTTTCTGGATTCCTATCATGGTTAGAAAGGCTTTCTCAACTCTTACAATTACAAAAATATATCTTCTACGCCTTCTGTAGGGCTTTTTTTTTTTCTTGGCATTTAAATCCTTAATCCACTTGGAAGTTATTCTGATATAAGAAATAAGGAAGGGAAGGGACTCATCACTTCTCTTCCAAGTGGGCATACAGTTGTCCCCACAGCGTGTGCCGAGTCACGTCCCCTTTGCCTGTCCCTGGGCTGCAGTTCCACAAGGCTTCCTGCCCTGCTCTCTCCTCCCGCCCCTCACATGTCTCATCCCTTCCTCTGGTTCCTCCTCCACTTCTGAGCTCTTAATGTAATTCTTTTCCAGGAAGCATCCTCTATAATATTCCTCTATAGAAGGATATCTTTCCGTATCCTCTTTGAACTCCGTGCGATCTCCCCACGGAACTGTCGTCCGTCCCCGCAATGGCAGCCTCCCCCTGCATGAGCAGGTGACCTTCCAAACCCGGAGCCCAGTCCGGGTGACTGCTGAACGCCAGCCCCACACACCTGATTCCCCATCCTGCCCACTCCCCTCTGCAGTCGCCAATCTCCACATTATCATAATTCTGCTTCTTTTTTTGTTTTTTTTTTTTTAATTTTTTAACGTTTATTTATTTTTGAGACAGAGAGAGACACAGCACGAACGGGGGAGGGTCAGAGAGAGAGAGGGAGACACAGAATCTGAAACAGGCTCCAGGCTCCGAGCTGTCAGCGCAGAGCTCGACGCGGGGCTCGAACTCACGGACCGCGAGATCGTGACCTGAGCCGAAGCCGGACGCTCAACCGACAGAGCCACCCAGGCGCCCCCATAATTCTGCTTCTTATTCGATCCTAAACCCTTTGCCACGTCTTCATCCTCACGACTGCTCCCTTCATCCAGCACCTAGCTGTTTCTGCCCGTGGGCACCCTGTCTCCAAAACTCAGCAAATCCAGCCGGTGGCCTCTTTTTGTGCTGCCCATGAGCCAAGATTCATTTTACGTTTTTGAGGAGTTATAAGAAGCTTTTAAGAAGCCAAGAAGAATATACAAAAAAGACACCTAGGTTGCCTACAAAGACTAAAATATTTACTATTGGCCCTTTGCAGGAAAAGTTTGCCAACACTTGCCGCTGGTCTATACTCCACGTGACTACCCTCCAGAAGGATCCTTCTAAAATAGCATAAAATATCGAATCATATCACGCCTCGTTTTAAGACCCATCTCCATAGCCTGGTACAGAGGCCTTCGGGGTCCAGCCGGGCTCTCATCCACTGCTCTCCTAGCTCCCTCCATTTCCCCCACACGTGCTCTATTCCAGAATCTCTGTCGTTCCCAAACAAAGCCGCTTCACGCCTTCAAGACTTTCACACGTGCTGTTCCTGCCTTGCGAGTGCCCCACCATTCCGGCTTTTGTCTATCAGGAAGCAAACACACACTCACCACTTCCTTGAGCAAACCCATCCTGCTCTCCACCCAAGACAGATTTAGGTTTGAGCTTGCTGGTATCTTCCCAGTGCCCCTCTCCCTCATCTCCGTTTTCACATCATATTTTAATTTGTTGCTTGCCCCTGACCAGAGAAATTCCTTCCCAATGAGGTCTTAACAGAGCTCAGTAGCAGGCCTCACCTGGCAAGATGCCCTGCATTTTAGATTGCCTCCTTTATTCGGGAGTGCTCAAGCGAATGTACCACATTCTTTCGATTCAGGGGAGAAAACGAGAAAGTAAAGTAAAAGAAAAGCGAGCCGCATCTGACAGACCATCTAGGGACTCTCAATAACACAAAGACCGTTTGAGTAGGTCTTTCTTTTAAATTGTGGTAAAATACACGAAACATAGAATTACCATTGCAAATACTGCAAATGTACGATTTGGTAGCTTTAAGTACACTCACTGTGTTGTGCTACCGTGACCACTGTCCATTTCCAGAATCTGGGGGATCATCACAAACAAGTCACTCCCCCTCCCTCCCTCCCCCCAGCCCCTGGCAACCTGGATGGTGCTCCCTGTCTCCATGCGTTTGTCTGGCCTAGATACCTCACGTCGGTGGAATCGTACGATATTTGTTCTTTCGTATCGTTATTTCACCCAACATAGTGTTCTCAAGGTTCGCTCCTGTCATAGCATGTGTCAGAATTTTATCCCTTTTCAAGACTGACTAATCTTCCATTGTGTGGCGGGACCACATGTCGTTTATCCCTTCCTCTGCTGATGGACATTGAGGTGGTTTCCCCTTTTAGCTACTGTGAATAGCGCTGCTATAAACACGGGTGTGCAAGTTTCTGTTCGAGCCCCTGCTATCGGTTCTTTCGGGTTTATACCTAGAAGTGGAATGGGGGGATCGCGTGGTAACTCTACGCTTATTTTTTGAGGAACTTCTATGCTATTTTCCACAGCAGAGGCACCATTTTACGTCCCTTTCAGCAAGGCACCAAAGTTCCAATTTTCCGCATCTTCACCAACACTTGTTATTTCCCCTCCCCCCCCCTTTTTTTAACAGTCATTCTAATGGGTGTGAAGTGATAGGTTGGTTTTGATTTGCGTTTCCCTAATGACCAGTGACCTAGTCATGTTGAACATCTGCTCGCGCACTTGTTAAGCCATTGGTCTTTGGAAAAATGTCTGTTCTAGTCCCTTGCCCATCTCTGAATCGGGTTGTTTGTTTTTCTGCTGCGGAGTCGTAGGCATTCTTTATATATTTTGAACATTAGTCTCTTGCCTAAGATATGCTTTGCAAATATTATCTTCCACTCTGTACATTGTCTTTTCATCAAGTAGGTCATTTCTTTTTAGCTTTTACTTAAATTGCAATTAGTTAACATACAGTGTATTATTAGTTTCATGGGTACAACATAGTGATTCAACACTCCCATACATCACCCAGTGTTCATCACTACAGTGCACCCCTTAATTTTACCCATCCCCTCACCTCCCTCCCCCCTGGAAGCCATCAGTTTGTTCTCTATAGTTAAGAGCCTGTTTCTTGGTTTGCCCCTCTCTCTCTCTCTCTCTCTCTCATTCTCCCTTTGCTCATTTGTTTTGTTTCTTAAATTCCACATATGAGTGAAATCACATGGTGTGTATCTTTCTCTGACTGACTTATTTCACTTAGTGTAACACTCACCAGTTCCATCCACATTGTTGCAAATGGCAAGATTTCATTCTTTTTGATGGCTGAGTAATATTCCACGGCGTATATATACCACGTCTTCTTGATCCATTCATTCGTCAACGGACATCATTAGGAGGTCATTTTTAATGAGGAAGTGACCATGATTCTGTGCCACTAAGGGTTCTCCTGAGCAGGTGACGCTGAATGAAAACCACCAGGAGGCTCGCATCTGCTCCTTTTCTCTTCCACCTCGTTGTAACAGGTGTAAGGCCTCCCACACTCCTTTCTTTCGTGGAGACCGCTGGCCAGCCCCAGAGACAGCTGACTAGTTTTGTCCCACGGGTCTTGCCCCTCACCCCCCATGGCATTCTGTATCCCCACCGCTGCTGTCCCAACAGTGGGGGTTGAGTTATGATTTTTCTCAGATTCCTGAAGTCATACACCAGAAGGGTCTCAATGCCGTTTTGGAAAATTCCTTTTTTTTTTTTCCTTTTTGATGCTAAAAGTCATATAAACTCATTCTAGAAAATTTGCAAAAATCAGAATATTTAAAAGAAAATTTTAAAGCCCCCATAAGCCACCCACTCAGAATTACCTACTAACATCTGTGTGTACTTCCTTCCAACTTTTGATTTTTGCACATGCGTTGGAGATCTCTCCTGTTTTCCTGTCGGGTTTTCCCCAAAGCATTAAAAACTCCTGAAGTACGTTCTGAACATTTCCCTCGGCAGGGGAAGCATCACCCACAGAACTCATACATAGTTTGAAATGTAACAATTTCCCAACAGGAGAACATCTCAACTGGCTTTATCCCCCAGACCCATATTTACTCTAAGCCAAAGTCCGGAAAAGCAACTCGTCAAGTAAATCATCAGGATGCTGGCGGTTGCTGCTGGGTCCCCTTGCACCCAGTAGGGCACGTCACAGGTGGCAGAGAGTTCCTCTCCATTCTCTTTGGTCCAACCACCTGCACAGAGGGGCGCGTGTGGTCAGTGGGTCTGAGCACCTGGCCGCTGCGCATGCCCGGCGGGGTGGGGGTGGGGGGAGGCCCCAGGGCCAGTTTCTGAGCAGGGCAGTGGGGCGAGAAGCTAGCATCACGGGGCTGTGCAGCCCCCCCCCCCCCGGGGGGAGAAACGTCAGCTTTGCCACGTGCAGCTGCTCAGCGGCTCAAAATGCTCTGCAAATGCAATTCAGATCACCCCTCAAATCCACACCCGGGGTTTCAGGCAAGAAAAGAGCCCTTAAGAGCCATCATTAGCATTCCCTTCTCTACTTCCCCTGCTCGCATTTGCATTCCCTCTGAGGGTGCTGAGCCTTGCTCCTGGCTCAGAACTGGGAAGCCCCGCTCCCTGGTCCAGGGCTCCCCGCGATTGCTCTGGACGCAGCCTGGAGGCTCGGCACCCCCCTTCTGCGCACTCCACACACCCTTCCTTATAGGCGCCCCTCTTCCTGCCCCTTGGGACTCCTACTCCAGTGTCTGCTATGCCCCAAGCCCTCCCACACGCCCCTGGCTCTTTGGTTTCTTTCACCCGTGTGCCTGCCCCCCGCACCCTATCAAGCAGGAGGCCAGCCTTACCTCCCACTGCCGGAGGCAACATTCTCCTCTCCCCTCTCTGGCTCTCTGGCTGGGCCTAAGAATTAAGCTGACACTCGGGCTCCCGGGCGGTTCCGCTGGTGAAGCGCCCAGTCGATTTCAGCTCGGATCATGGTCCCAGGATCGTGGGGTCAAGCCCCGTGTCAGGGTCCAAGCTGGGCGTGAAGCCTGCTTAAGATTCTCTCTCTCTCCACCTCTCTCCTCTGCTCGTACTCTTGTGCCCTCTCGCGCTCGCTCTTAAAAAAGAATTAAGCCAACGTAGAATCACAGGAGAAAAGCACAACACGTGTACACGGGAGCCTCGCAAGAATACAGACAGGGAGAGTGACCGGAGCCGGAAGCTTCCATACCATTTAGACGAGGAAACCATCGGTGTGTAAAGAACTGGCAAGACAAGGGGGTTGGGTAATAAAAGGTAAAGGAGTGACCAGGAAGATGTGGGTTCGTTTAACGAAGTTTGTTTACACAGCCTTCCCAGCCCCCAATTCCCCGCCTCTGGTGAGGAGAGCGTCTCCCACCCGCTTGGCACAGGGAGGGCACCTTTCCCGTGGGAGATTCATCTCCTGCTTTCAGGAGGACGGGAGGGTCAGAGTATCCTTCTTTCGCTGGCTGTTTCATAAGTACCTTCAATTCAAAATAGTCAGTATGCCAAAGTGGCATGTTTTGGGGGCGACCTGTTCTGAACCCCTTCACCATCTTCCCATGGATGCACCTTGCCCGCGTGCACTGTCTCACCTGCAGGGGCACCTTAAAGGCCACCTTCCCATCTCACCCCCCAGGAGGCTGGGCTATCTTTGTTTGACTACATTTTTATTTGTTTTAAAAAGGCTCTTGGGGCGCCTGGGTGGCTCAGTCAGTTAAGCGCCCGACTTCAGCTCAGGATATGATCTCGCAGGTCGTGAGTGCGAGCCCCGCGTCGGGCTCTGTGCTGACAGCTCAGAGCCTGGAGCCTGCTTCAGATTCTGTGTCTCCCTCTCTGTCTCTGCCCCTCCCCTGCTCACATGCACACGCTCTCTCTCTCTCTCAAAAATAAACATTAAAAAAATTTTTAAGCTCTTAAGTAGCATATGCATTTACATTTTGCCCAACACCAGACCCAAGCATTTGACTAACCACACGCTAGTTCATTATAGATGCTTAGATTCAAACATTCCATCCCGACTTCCTCTCTCCCTGCTCTTTCCCACACCAGCCCCCCCTCAAATCATGACACTTCTCTCCCCATGTCAGTAGTGCTGCCCTTAAAATGAGACCTAAGACTATATTTGATAATAGACACGACAGACATAACGGCCCAAACATTTTTTTTTTCTTGTTTCTAGTCAGATGGCGGCTTTTTGCCACTAACTCCGGCCCCTCCACCTTCTGACTCCACCATCCTCTGTAGAAAGGGCAGGGGCCTAGGAGAGGCTACATCCACTCTTTGAGGCTTTGACCCGGAAAGACCAGCTCCACACCTGCCAGGACTCTGCACTGGCCACCTCTCAATACAAAGGAAACTGGGAAATGTGGGCCAGTCCTGAGCTAGAAAAAGAAGAAACAAACAAACAGAGAATGTGGAGGACCAACCAGCAGGCTCCGGGAAGACCCAGAGCGTTTGTGTCTACTCACTCATTAGCCTTTCAGACAGGTTCCTCCAGGTCAGGATAGATGCCTGGATTTGAAGGTTATAGCCCAGCCAGAAAAGGCAGAAAAGCATCTTCAACTGGGGGCCCGGGAGGAGGGTTGTAGGTTTCCTCGTGACATTTGAAAGTATGAAATATCACTGAAGATTGTTAAGGGCCAATCGATCTGACAAACCCTCTTCTTGGGGGGTGGAAGGACTGAAGGACTCAGGGACGCAAGGGCTCAGGGTGGCTCTGCACAGTCGGAGGGCTTACCTCCCCCCCGCCACCCCCGGATCAAGGCAAACCCCTACCTCAGGTTCAGTCAGGCCCTTGCATCCTGTAAACAAAGCCCCCCATCCCAGTGGGTTTGAGCCCTGAGTTTATCCCCCATGATGTCATATGGAGAGACTCCCAGTCAGGGCAAAATCAGCAGCGAGAGCTCAGGCGAGACCTTTCCGGGTCACAGATACCCCACCGGGTAGGGGTGCCGGCAGCGAGCAAAGAGAGGGCCTTGGCGTCCATCCAGATGCCCCACCCCCCCTCCCTCCCGTCCCGACCTCAGCTGCTTCCCTTTGACGCCTGTCCTGGTTTCTCTGTTCGAAGAAGAAAAAGAATAAGCAAAGTTTCTCTTTGACACATGAGGGCTATTGAGGGCAGTGATCTAAAAAGTCAAAGTTGTCAAACCAAACAGCAGCTTTTGCAGACCGGATGCTGTCTCTTCCTTGTGCTGCAATATGAAAACAGATCTATGGGATTGATTTTTAAGGAAACTAACCAACCGTGAACAAGGTTAATCCATAAGTGAAGTTGGTACCTCTCCCGTCCTATCCACAGCTATGTTCTTATTCAGATAAATGTTTTCGCAACAAACCGTGTTTCTCCTTTAACCCAGGAGAAAACGTAGTTACCGCAGAGAAAATGCACTGCGGACCCAAAGGCACAGAATGAAAGCCTGGGGAAAGAAAGTGCTGATGAAACTTTTAGAAAGCTTTAAAATCATTGGCTGAAAAAGTAATTTCATACAGTGGTTGATGTGTTTACTGGCAGCATCATTTCCAAATTTCCCCTTGCACTCAGATTCTAGAAGAGTTTTCCTAATGCACTGTTAACTAACGACCGTACCAAGGCATGAGTCATGACGGCCGTCGGAAAGGAAATAACCACGAGCCAAAACTGCAGATGTTACGTGTTGAGGCAGAAACCAAATAGAACGTGTAACACACAGAAAGACAGAGAACATTTCCCCACACCTTTTTTTAACCTGGGCATCAAATCAACCCTCAGAATATAATGCAGGCATCCTTACCAACCAAAACCAGAATTTTCATTCTTCAGCTCTGAAATTCGAGTAACAATTTAGAGAGTTCACTCAAAATTCTTGCCCCAAATGTAAGGAGAGTACCTGCTAGGAAAGTGCTGGGAGGCACGTAGCACATCCATCATTCCATTCAACTTTAGAACAACCCTATAAATCGCGTATCGTGATCACCATTTCGTCAATGTGGAAACTCAGGCTCGATGAAGCTGGATAGGGTGTTAGGTCTACCCAGGCTGCCATAACAGAAGACCAGAGTGCGGGGCGGGGCTGGAGGTTTAAGATCAAGGTGCTGGCAGGATTAGTGTCTGGCCGCCTCGCGTGGGTTGGAAGACCTCTCTTCTTGGCTTGCAGATGGCCACCTTCTCATTGTGTCTTCACATGGCCTTTCCTCTGTGTGCACACCCCTGGTGTCTCTTCCTCTTCTTATAGGGACCGGTCTTATCAGGGTGCCTCCCTTATGACCTCATTTAATGTTAGTTATCTCTAAAGGCTCTATCTCCAAATACAGTCACAATGGGAGTTATATCTTCAGTACAGATTGGGGTGGGGTGGGGGACACAATTCAGCCCATAACAGCACGCCCAAGAGCCTGCAACGGCTGGGGGGGCAGAATCAAGACTGTCTGAATTCAAACACTTCTTTATCCTGCGTGTGCTGGAGGCCACGTGGGAAGGCATCCCACGGAGGGGCTGGCTCTTAGAACTTGCTGGTAGGGAGACAGTTTCACAGCAGTAAGCTCTGTCCCGGTGGAAAGGGTGAGGGGGTACCTACACAAGCTAGATGGCAGGGCACAGGACTCCAGGTCAACCAAAGGCCCACCCAGAGATGCCAAATGAAAATGGCTTCATCTACTCTGGTAATAACTACACGAATGCCGTGTACCGTACACAGTGTGGTTTCCGTGACCCCCAAAGAACCAGAATTTCATTCAACTTTTCTTTTCTTTCCTCCAAACCACCAGCTAACGTCCTGGAGGGCGACTCCATGGACCAGGATGTTGAGAGCCCTGTGGCCATTCACCAGCCAAAGTTGCCTAAGCAGGCCAGGGACGACCTGCCAAGACACATCAGCCGAGACCGGACCAAAAGGAAAATCCAGAGGTACGTGCGGAAAGACGGAAAGTGCAATGTCCATCATGGCAACGTGAGGGAGACCTATCGCTACCTGACCGACATCTTCACCACCTTAGTGGATCTCAAGTGGAGATTCAACCTGTTGATTTTCGTCATGGTTTACACAGTGACTTGGCTCTTTTTTGGGATGATCTGGTGGCTAATCGCATACATCCGAGGAGATATGGACCACATAGAGGACCCCTCGTGGACTCCCTGTGTCACCAACCTCAACGGGTTCGTCTCTGCTTTTTTATTTTCGATAGAGACAGAAACCACCATCGGTTATGGCTACCGGGTCATCACAGACAAGTGCCCAGAGGGAATTATTCTCCTCTTAATTCAATCTGTGCTGGGGTCCATCGTCAATGCATTCATGGTGGGATGCATGTTTGTAAAAATATCACAACCCAAGAAGAGGGCAGAGACCCTGGTTTTTTCCACCCATGCGGTGATCTCCATGCGGGATGGAAAACTGTGCCTGATGTTCCGAGTAGGGGATCTTAGGAATTCCCACATCGTAGAGGCTTCCATCCGAGCCAAGTTGATCAAATCCAAACAGACCTCAGAGGGTGAGTTCATCCCCTTGAACCAAACAGATATCAATGTAGGGTATTACACCGGGGATGACCGTCTATTTCTGGTGTCGCCACTCATCATCAGCCACGAAATCAACCAACAGAGTCCTTTCTGGGAGATCTCCAAAGCCCAGCTGCCCAAAGAGGAGCTAGAAATTGTGGTCATCCTAGAAGGAATGGTGGAGGCTACAGGTAAGACGTGTTCCATGCTGGGGCATCTGTGGGATCAACGCTCTTTGTGAGTTGGCCCTGACTTATTTATGATGAAATATGAAAAACTGAACCTCCCTCACTATCGATATCACCCCCCCGTTTCATGACATAGTATATATACCTCTGTGTCCTCTAACCTCGCGTAGCCACCAAGAAGTCTAACCATTTAGCTTTTTAAAAGCTTTTGGAGAATAAACTAATAAGTAATTTTCGAAAGCACTACGTACTATATTTTAAATTTCCAAGTGTTTCTGTAAGTTAAAATCTTATCTGTCTCTGAAGCGCTTTTAAATGGCTCTAAAACATTACCTGATTTAAATACTTGAGGTGATTTAATAGCAAGCCAAGAGGAAAAAGTTTAGCCTTTCAAAGGAAGGCTGACAAATTGCTTTAATAAAAGTGCAATTACACCCCTTCTTTGAGAGCCATTTGCAAGACCCGGGGCCCTGGCTGTTCTTTGATATCAAGTGAAAGCTGGGTGTCTTTCTGTATACTCTACCTGCTGAACCCCCAGCTGATATAATTACTGCAGTAAATAATCCTAACAGGAAAGGGGGAAAAAATTGAAGATCCGTTCATCACAATCCTATTGACCCTTCTGCTGTTAATGGCTGATCGTTGACGCGTTCTTGGGAAAACGATCTGTTCTCAAAATAGCGAAATGGTCTGTCTTTATTGAAGTCTTCACTCATATCTGAGTTTGGCACGTGTTATACATCCCAGCAGCAAAGCAGGTCCTGCCTACGTTTATCAGTAACATTCCACAAAATAGAGCCAGACATTCTGACTTAAGCTAAGAATAGCGCCCCACTATAAAGTATAAACCCGAATCCAAATGCATTATTTTCTTTCCTGTTCTTCGGAGTTATCGACAGTAGCCTTAAAATCCTCTTTAGATGTGCAAGCTGCATTTCTGTGCTTTGAAGTCTGCAGCCTGCGGTTCTGGGTTCATTTCTATAATCTGAAAATGCACGGCCAACAGCCTGGCCCCAGATTCTTTTTCCACCCATAACCTGAGCTCAGTCATCCCTTGAAAGCCGTCAGTCCCATGTTTCTGCTTCCCTGTACCCAACAGCAGGCAAGATCATTACCTCTAACTAACTTCTCTTGGAGCGGTGGAAACTCTCGCCGTTGGTTTTTTAAACGCAGCCAGCAATGAAAATGTGAGTAAAAGTCTTTGCGTGGGGCTCAACGGTAGGACTGTGCTCCTTTCCGTAGAACAAAAGGAACACGGACCACATTCGAAACTGGCTTTAAAGAATAACAAAATAATGCACGTGAAATACTAAGAACTGCACATGTGAACGGGTTACCTGCACCTTGAGCCTGACTCTCCCCGAGTACTCATGAGGCAAGGCTGTGTGGGGGGAGGAGGAAGAAGAGAGGGGAGGAGGGGGGGAGGAGAGAGGGGAGGAAACAATTCAAAGCAGGAGCCCGGTCATTTTCTCGCCGACCAGAAACTTCTCCCACCTCGGCTCAGCACGGGGACTCTGGATCCCCCTAGTGGTGACCACTGCCATACAGCCGCTGGCAGCATAAACCGACCACTCGTGATGTAGCCTTTATATCAGATTCCTCATTACAAACCCTCCCGGTAGGACATGAGGGAGGGGAGTGGACAAGCCTTCTTATCGTTGCGTCTTTGAGCTCAAGGAGCAAAAGCCACTGAGATGTACCCTCTGGTTACTGGTGCTAATCAGAGCCGCAAACCGCAGGAGCTCAGCTTCAGGTTCCCTCAGACCAAAGCCCGATCTTGAGCAAAGTAAATGAATCCAGAATGAGCAAATTATCTTTGTAATGTCCCTGAGTTGGAATTCTCCCCGGGGCAGACTCTGTCTTTCTGATGGCAGCTTGTGATGAGTGAGACTTTCTAAAGGGAAGAACAACGTTTTCTTGGTAATTAACAGTGATACTCGCCTCTGAACAGTCAGCAGCCTTTCTTCCTGCTTTTCTTAGAGAAAACTTGGTAGTTGCCAGCATAACAAAAATCAAAACACTTATCGCTGCTCCTGGGGAAAGGCAACTGCTCTTAATTTAAAAACATAAAATAAAGTTTTCTAATTTCTGTTATGTGGAAGGAAGAATGTTCTAGAGAGTTCTGGGTTTGTCTGGAAGCTGGATATGTCCTGATCTTTTCCTAACGGGATTCATACAGTTCAATACTTCCAGCACATCTGATCTCTGAAGCTTCAGCAGGATACTTTTTCTGTGTGAATGAAATGCACAAATGGAATTGTGGGTATTAAACAGACCCTTGAGGGATGGGAAGAATGCTTCAAGGAGTCAAAGCCACAGGAAAAAAAAAAATAATAGGCGTGAACCAAATGCACACCAAGGAAAACAAATTCACAAGGATCTAATTATTCATTACAGGGCTAGATGGGAAGTCAGGAGCCTTGAAAACGGCAAGCTGACCCAACACGATTTCCGCTTTATTCATGCCTTGTTTCAAAAATGACTTAGTTGACCTTAAACCACTGTCGGTGATCCCAATTAGCAGGCATCTTCCAAGAATGAGCCCCACGCTGCAACATCACCACAGTGCTCTCCTCCTTTCACACGCGTTGTGGGTACACAGTGATTCCAATACGGTGTTTTCTGGAAATCTGAGCTATCCTGCAGTAAGCCGAGTATGCACTGGGTCCTTTAGTCTGCTGAGCGCCCGGGGCCAGAACACGCCAGTTGGTCTTCTGTTGATGCATTATATTCTCTACTGCAGCCAGCCTGCTTTGCCCCATCCCTCAGAGTTAGGCTCGATTTTAGAAAACGAAAAGTAAGTTCCTTGAAGACAGGACGTGATCTTGCCCAACATTGATGCCCTGCAGGTCCTAGCCCGAGTCCCCCACTCGATAAGTCCCCTAGCCTCATAAAAGACAGACTCACACCCACAAAAGACAGACCCACATCCTCAGTGGGTGGCTCGCGGCCGGTCCAGCCCAGGGTCAGAGGGATGTGCACCGTGACCTCTCGAGAACCTTTCAGTCATGTGATTCTATTTTTGAAAACGAATCAAACCCTGGAAAATTCTGACACCAGCCACCCAGACATCTGGGAACTGGCCGTGGCTCATCCTGCAAATATATTTTTAAAGGGGGCCCTTTATGTTCCTGACACATGGGCAATTTTGAGATAGTGATGTTTACAAAAGGGTTCACAGCTACGTAAACAAACTTGCTCAGCAGCTGTGGCAAATGTGCTTTAAAATAGTAAAGCGTTCACATAGACTGTTATTTATAGAGGGCAAATTGGCCTGGAGGCTAGATGACAGCTACACAGAGCTGGGCCTGTTGCCAGCCAGCTCCCCACTAGAGCCTCTCTGATTGATGAACTTCCATATTTACCCCCCAACGATTATGCAACTCTGACAAGCAGTCCTTTCCAACACCTCAGCAAATGTGCCTGGTTAGCTGGGATGAATCCCCATTAAGCTTTTTTGTTGTTGTTGTTACAGAAATCATAAAACTTAGACAAGAGTAGACCAAAAAGGATAATTAACTCTCATATAGCCATCATTGAATTTCTAGGATTGTCAATTCACAGCCAAACTTGTTCCATTCTAGACCATCACTCCCTAACCGCCCCCCAACCCCCCGGCCTCGGATCTTTTTCTCTACAACTCTTTCCTGTGTGTTTCTAAAAGGCAAGGGCTCGCACATACAACCGGAACACGTTGGTGGCACCTAACATACCTAAAATCGTTAGTGATCATTCCTTAAGATCCAATATTCGGGTGTTCCAACTTCTAATCGTTCCACAGATGTCTTTTTTTATTGTTTTCAAAGCTGCTCATTTGAAGCGGGATCCAAATGAGGCTAGCACGCTGTGACCGCTTAGGATCTCGTGAAAGCCTCTTAATCCAGGAGCTCCACCTCCGTCTCTGGGGGGTGTTTTTCTTTCAAGTTTTTCTCAAAGAAGGGAACTTCTGAAAGATTTAAATAATGCACAAAAAACTGGGGAAAGTGGAGGATGGAAGGAAGCCGACTCAGTGGAGGTACACTGACACGGGACCGATGAGGACACAGGCCCGACAGCCCCGCAGCTGCCGGCCGTAGGAGGAGAGGGAGTGGGCATCCTAAACCCGAGAACGCAAACCGGAAGCAGGAAACCGGAAGTGGGGGGGGGCGAATCGGAAGTAGTTGCCGTCTTTCGCCACAGGAAAACTCAGTGCCGTCTCTAGAATAACGTGTAGGCGGAAAGGGTTTTGTCGCGTAAATCACGTGACAGATCACAGGATTTTTGAGTTGGAAGGGATCTTCACCAACTCTTATTTCACAGAGGAAGTGGAAGCCTGACTAGTGCCTGGGCCCAGGTCAAATAGCCCCTGGCAGAGTAGGACCTTGAAACCCAGGATGGCCGACGTCACCCAGCCTCCACGTCCAGTGCTCTTTGCGTGGTGAATGCTGCTGGTTCATGAGGATTCAAGAGAGAAGTGCGCCCCAAAAAGAAGTGTCAAAGCAGGCTGCCCTCTCTTTTCCCCTCCCATTGGCTCTTTTTCTTTAAGGTTACTCTGTTGGTCTCTGCTGCTACCGATTCGCTTTAAAACTCTCGATGCGTTCACATGAATTTTTAACAACCATGTATTCAGATGAAATGTGCTGCAAAGAGTTCTGAAATCTAAATTAAGTAAGCAGTGTCTACACAAATACCCCTGGAAGGGTATGATGTTCTGTCAGAGCCGATTTCCAAATACCATTTTTCTTTGCTGTGATCAAAATGCCACTTCACTGTAATAAGAGGAGAATATGAGATCACAGATTTTGAAAAGGTGGCATTTCGCAGATAAGATGGTTGAGTGTTAGCACTACCGTACTCTTAAGCTATTTCTAGTAATGATATTTCATACCCATTACATTTTTCAAGTCTTATTTTCTCCTCTTGATAAGTTTCTGCTGATCCCTCCATTGGCAAGTCATTATCTCAGGATTTACCGTTTTTCTCTTACGAGTCACAACCACAGCTACCTAACCTGGGAAAAGAATTAATTGAGGTGATCTGAAATGTTAAGAACGCGGGTGAAAACCTCGTGGTAAATCTATATAAGGAGGAACACAAAAAATTTCAAGGACACATGAATTTATTTTTCCTAGGTAGAAATCTACTGTTCATCAACATCAAGAAATCCAACTACGCTTTCTTCCTTGGGCGTTAGGTTCAAGTGATTTATTCAGGGCTTCCTTCCAAAATGTCTGCCTCGACATGATATATCCCAGGAGTGTCATTGGCCGGCTAAAAACCGATGATAACTGCTTCCCCCAAATATGGTAAACTTTTTGTGATCTTCAGCAGTTTGGGAACACTGTGTTCTGATTCATCACGTGTCCTAACAATCTTGAGACTGGATACTGTAGACCGCACACAGGGTTTTAAGCTTTTCCACAACTCCTCTAAAAGGAAGAATATCGTAAGTCTGTTAAACAGTGTCACTTTGTTAAATACACTGGGGAAAGCCATGTAAGTTGTTCATGCACGCACACACGCACGCTGAGCCGAACACCCAGAGGTGCTTCTTCTCCAGTTAAGCACGCCCTTGCTTTTCTGTCCTACACCAGTCCACCTGCAAATTCTGTTTGTTATACGAATCATTTAGTATGCCTCTTTTCTGAGAGCAATCTCTCTCAGCTACAGCCAAGCTTGTGTCTCTTCAGTCATTTATAGGGTCAGACCATCCTGGGCTCAAGCCACAGTTACACCATTCACTGGCTTCCTTAGTCTCTCTATGCCTCGAGATTTCTTCCACGCTAACGTTGAAGCAGTAACGGTACCTACCTCACAGGTGATCTTTCGACTTCCGGTTTTGTGAGAGCGGATCACTTCTTTCCCCGTAGACTGCACAGGTGAAAGGCCATATAGAGCAAAACTTTGCGAGGGTGGGAAGCCTGGCAGTCCAAAGGGCCAATCCCGGAGAGTGGCTCCATCGGTTTTAGGGGCCTTGCCACTGATGCCTCGACAGAATAACGAATGACCCTCTGAAGGCCCTCTGCATAGTCAAAACGGCGAATGGTAACTTAGGATAGCCAGTCCAAGAAATGCATACTCACAACTGAGAGTAAATGCCAGCCTGGCCTCTGCCCCAGTTACTTACCGTGAATTACAAATCGATGGGCTGTGAATTAATGTGGATCACTGGACTCTGAAAAGACTTTGCATTCCTATTGATAGTAACATTTCATCATTATAATTTCTGCCCAAAGTGAACATGAATATAGATTATGCTCAGGTCTTCTAAGGCAACGGCTCCGTGAGGACAAGACCAATAGTCTGCATCTGAAAACAGTATTTCTGTGTTCCCAGTTCTCCTCCTAGGTTTCCCATAACAACTCTAAGGTATCCGTTGACATCCCAACTTGAAGAATGTAGTTTTGTGCTGGTAACTCAACTAAATTATATTTCCTTGCATAATAAGTCCTTAGAGATACTTCTGCCTTAAACTATAGATACGCTTCAACAAAGCAGACAGTCAGTTGACCCCTAAATGACACGGGGGTTAGGGACACTGACCACCCCCCATGCAGTTGAAAACCCATGGATAACTTCAACTCCCCAAAACTGAGCTACTGATGGCCTCCTGTTGACCAGAAGCCTGACCAATAACAGTCGACTAACACGTATTTTGTATGTTATATGTGATATATACTATATTCTTATAATAAACTAGAAAAAAGGAAATGTTAAGAAAATCACAAGGAAGAGAAAATATATTTACAGTACCATATTGTCAAACAATCCACGTATGAGAGGACCCGCATAGTTCGGACCTGTGTTTTCAAGGGCCAAATGTAAATAGTAATTTCTGTATAATCAACTTTGTTGTTCTCTATTTATTGAGAAAGAATGATAGAGATACCGTAGCAGTCTGCCCCCTGTAAGTTATGCTTCAGTAGCAAACAACCCTAAGGGCTTAAAACACATGGGTTTACTTCTCATTCACGTTACACAGAAGTTACAGCTCGGTCCACCTCCGGTTTACTCCAGGATGCCGACCGAAGGAGCAGGCCCCAGGGAGGACGTGCGGTTCTCATGGCAGGGAGAGAAAAGAAATGGCAGGACACCTCACTTCTACTCATCATGTATTAGTCATACCTAGCAAGTCACATGGCAGCGATTGATATCCGTGGAATGGGGAAATAGAATTGCTTCACAGGACATGGAACAAGCAAACGAGAACAGAATAATACAATCCACCACAGATAACCAAGTGGTTTTGAAAACCACTGGTCTGAGTTAAAGTCATTAGTGCTGTTCACCAAATATGTCCGGCTTTCATCCTGCCAGACACAGGTTAGGATCACATCTCCCCGTTCCTGTTGGGCATGGCCCTGTGGTACACATTCCTCCAGAAGTCTACGCATAAGCCATGCGTATCGCTCTGGTGGAAAATGCTCCCTTCCGCTCGTACGGTCCCCAGAGCACACGTCACAGCAGAGCCTCCATCATCCCCGGACTGGAGACTGGCTTTGAAGGGAAGACCCTGCCAAGTCGCTCAGATCATACAGCACGACTGAGAAAGAGCCTCACGTTGTTGGTTACCATTGGGTTAAGCCACTGAAATGTGAGTTGTTTACTAGGACGGAGAAATCTAGCCTATCTTGTCTGATACAAAATGTCACACAGGGGCGCCTGGGTGGCTCAGTCTGTTGGGCGTCCGACTTCGGCTCAGGTCATGATCTCAAGGTCCGTGAGTTCGAGCCCCACGTCGGGCTCTGTGCTGACAGCTCAGAGCCTGGAGCCCGTTTCAGATTCTGTGTCTCCCTCTCTCTCTGACCTTCCCCCATTCATGCTCTGTCTCTCTCTGTCTCAAAAATGAATAAACGTTAAAAAAAAAAAATTAAAAAAACAAAAACCAAAAAACAAAATGTCACACTAACATTTTGACAAATTGGCTGTCGCATTGCTACTGGCTAGTCTAGACTGGCCCTGAAGTGAATCGGTAGCTAGCTACTCTGCAGAACCCCCCTCCCTCCTTCAAGTCCCATCTTCGCAGGGTAAGCCTTTCAGTTCAGACAGGCTGACTTCAAACTCTGCCTCCACGCCTGACTGCCAGCGAAATTGGGCACATGTCCTTCCTTAACTTCACCAAACCTCATTTTCCATTCTGGAACATGAGAATGTTCCTTAAACCTGCAACATGGCTCCACGAGCTAATACATGTAAGTCATTCATCATGGGACCTGATGCACAGTAAGTGCTCAAGAAATTCACAGAGTGCATCTGTAATTCTGTGACTCACACTATTTTCACCCATCATTTCTGGAGTGCCTATCAGATGCCGGTTACTTCAGTAGGTGCTGTGCACATAGATTATTTTCAACCCTCAAGACAATTCTGAAAGGTAGGTGTCATCCTTGTTTGGCAAATGAGGGGTTGACTCTCAAGTGGGGGGCTAGAGAGCAACTTTCCCAAGATTACCCATCTGGTATGGTGAGAAAGCCAGGATCCAGTCTCAGAAACGCCCACCTCCCCAGTCTGTCTGCCCCACGCCTCTCTGGAGGAGACTTGGTGCACACAGCCACATTTTAAAGGAGCAGTTAGTGATTCAGTGTCACTAGCACACTGACAATTATGGCTCCATGATATATTCTCCTTTGATTACTTACTGGCTTTCGTTTGCCCATCAGGCTCCCCTTCCCCGACTGTAACCGACGGGAGCAATCTGATCTTCCATAACATTTAGCACTGAGTCTCTTGAAGGGACACTTATTGGCTCATACTCCAGGTTCTGCCCAGCTCGGTGTTATCAGGTGACCATGCCAGCTGATGCTCTGGGCCAACCCCCTCCAAAGCAGCCTGCTGCCATGCCAAGTATAATCCAAAGTGCAGTCAAGCAGCTGGCTCACAAACCCTGAGGGGAGGAAAAAATAAAATTTAATATTGAAAGGGAAGGATCAACTTTGACTCTGAGCGCCCTGCCCGAAAGCATGATGATAAAGAGATTTAGGCTTTGACCAGCCTCATTAAACCTTGTTGGGGTTTCCATTTCATTGTGAAATGTCCAACAAGACTCTTTCTTGGGTTTGATGATGGTGATGACGGTTTTTCTCTGGGCACTGAGGTCATCCTTAGAAGGTTTCAATTAAACGTTTGCTGAGTAAATGCATTTGCTTTTACATTTTCGCAAGCATATTTTACATAGGGTGACTATTAATAGGACTCTGGGAAAGCCGGTGGATGAGAAGGAGTTAATGGGTGATGACATCGGAGGAGCACCCATGGTACAAGCACTGAGGGGACAAGGCTAAAGCTTGAGTCTAAAATGGATTAATGCCCTGTTCACAATGGCCCCAGATTAAGTGTGCTTAATTACAAGTCAGAGAGCTTACAATAGCAGTAAAGTATGAGTCCTTTACTTCCTTGAGATCCTTGGTTTTCTATTATCATCTGTCTCGCAAAACCAAGTTGGAAAAGTTGTCAAGCTTCAGAGGAACAAAAATGATGCCGGTCCGTGACTCTGGAGGAAGCTCTTAAGAATCCACAAGGTCCAAAAATGGGAAAGAAAGATTTCCAAACACCTATGAGTCTTTCCAGCATAATTCCTTCGTGTTCACCCAGAGGCACCTCAGCATGTTCAGCCTGGCCTGAAGACCCTGTCGTCAGCCCCCACAGCCAGGGAAAGAAAGAGGTCACATTCATTAAGCCAACAGCAGGTGACTATATTTGGGAGGTAGGCAACCTGACTGGCCATGGACAGACCAGGCCAAGAGCAAGGAAGGGCAGGGATCCTTCCAGTACAACTTTGCGGCCTTCACTGCTGTGGGGATCTGGCACAGAGTCACCCCCTACGTTTGGTGGATGAATTGACAAAAGCCTCCCCCGTAGCTGGAAGTACCCTTCTTGACTTTGAAGAAGCTAGCTGAGGACGCCACGAGTTTCCACATCAACAAGGCAAGGTGTCCTCTATCGCCATATTGAGGGGTAGAACGTCACCGTGGCATTTCTTCCCTTGAGTTCAACCCGATACCCGCTCAACCCGGTGGAAAGGGGGCATCTTGTGAGTAACGAGCATCCGTAATCTGGGAAGGCAGCGGTCCAGCAGACAGGAGACAGAAAAGACATTAGATCAAAATGTGCCGTTGTTGTCACAGCATCCCACATTTGCTGCCCTAGGGTCTGTCCTTAGGATGAAACCAAATCTGTTGATGAATCCAAGGACTGTGCATTTAAGTTCAAATGCTTAGTCTGTTCATGTCCTCATCCACCAAAATCATGGTTTCTACTTCCTTCTCTCTCTGCAATCTCACACGACTTCTTCTTAGACAACAACCTGGCTTCACACTAGGTTGAGAAAAGAGATGTAATCACAATGGACCAATGGTCCTCACTCTGCCACGTCTCCCACCCTACCTGGGCCTTTAACCCTGTTTCTTCTTGCCTCCGAGCCCATTCTATCTGGAATCCTGTTGTCTATTTTCCCTCTGAGCCATTTCAGCCAGGCCCTTGGCTTTGATTACCATCTTTTTTTTGCTTTGCATGTGACATCAAATTTCTGTCTCTGGCCCCAACCTCTCCCTGACGTTCTGCACTCAGAGATCTAGCTGCCTCTTGGCATCCCTATTGAGATGCCTAACAAGCCTGCACAACTAATGCGGCCAAAGCGGAAACTAAAGATTCTAGAATCCTCTATTATTTCTTCCCCTCTCCATCTTCCCCATGTCCATAAATGTCATCATCAATCATGCAGTGACTTACATCAAAAACTGTAGCAGCATCCTTGATTCATCTCATCCCCTTACCATCCAGAAGTCCTTCCAAAATATGTCTGCGGCCATGACTACCACCCCAGATCAGGTCGTCATATTGTGGAGGGAGCAGCGTTCAACTGAGTCTCCCTGCTTCACTTGGACCATCCTACAAAAGTCCATCTTGCCCATAGCGTCCAGAGTGCTTTTAATAAATGTAAACCAGAGCAAGACATTCCCATGCTTAAAGCGCTCAGACAGATTCCCACAGCGCTTGGAAAATCCAGATTCCTTGCCATGGTCCACAAGGTCCGTCTGGCCCGGCTCCAGCCTGCTTGTCTGCTTTTACCTCTAACCACTTTTCCATCTGACTCACCACGCTGCAGCCGTTTGAGCTCTCCATTCTGAGCACAGAGAATCTTCCTCAGGGAGGTCTCTTCCAACCACCCAAGAGAAACCAGCTCCAGTCACTGTGCCTCCATCATGCTATGTGGGACGTGTCGCCAGCTGACATTATCTTGTTATGTGTTTATTAACAATCAGAATGGAAGCTCCATGATGGCAGTGCCTTGTCCTGTCTTTGCTAGGCTCCCAGTACCAGGAACAGTGCCTGGACCATAGCAGGCACTGGCTAAATATGTAAGTGTCAGGGTAAACGAATGAAGGAACGAGTAAGATTCCTATATGATCACAAAGTGGTCTCTTAAGCACTAGAGAAAGTCTAGAGTCATTTAAAATTGCCAAAAAAAAAAAAATCCATCTGGCTTGCCTAAAGCCTCTGCCTCCTGACATTGGGAATCACTCCAGGGACAAGCTCCTCAGTCTTCCTCAAGACTCCCTTCCACTCTCTGCCACTGAAAATTTTCAGTGGGTCCCCAGGGCTCTGTCCTGAGCTCTGATCACTTCTTTCTGCACGTCCTCCCAGAGCAACCATTCCCTGCCTCTTGGAGTCAACTCCTATCTGCTCCCTCATCTGTAGTCCACACTTGGAGGCATCAAACCGCCAATCTGCCAGTCGCCCGGCTCAGAAAGCTGGCTGTCGTCTTACATTGTGCCTTCCCTCGGGCACTTCAGCTTTCTCACGCCCCACCATTTCCCCAAGTCCTGGACTGCTGCTAGCCCAGAGGGCACCTTTGTGCGAAAGAGGAAAAGGCATCCCTCCTCAAGACACTCTACTGCCATCTGCTGGGAAATTTGTGTAACAAATAAACAAGCTGAGGCTCCGATGTAATGAGCTGTCCAAGGTACATGCCGCACAACCATATGCGGCAGCCCCGGCTAAGCTGGCCCCTTCCATCTCTTACCCGTCTGTAGCATCCAGAGCAGCTCTCCTTTCCAGCATCTAGGCCACCACACTGGTTCACAGCCCCACTCCCTCGCCCCGGACTATTAACCCGCCTGCACAGGAGTCTTGTTTTGGCAATCCCCCTCCTTACAATTGTCAGAAGAAACTTTGTAACCTACAAATAGCATCTTCTCAGTCCCCAGTTCATTCTCAGCAGCTTCCCCGCAGTTGGAGAATAAAGCCCAGTCTCCTTTGTATGTCTCAGTCGTGCGCCTGCCCAGGTGCTCTGTCACGTCCTCCGCTACACGCATCTGTGGCTGAAATTCCTGACCATGCCACACGTTATTTCGCCGCTGGCCTGCGCGTATGCTGTGACATTCTCTCCATCTAGAATACGCTTCTCCATTTTTACCTTCCTGATAACTCCTACTCATCTACCAAATTTCCCTGCAAATGCTGCTCCCCGACATACATGAAACCTTAATGACTGCTTGGTTCTCCCTGTCTGCCTCCTCGACGCTTCCACATATTTCCATCACATCTACTGCATTGTGGGTGATTGACCACACGGCTGGGTGCCCCCGGCAGACTTTACATTTTTAGGGATAAATATTGTGCCTTCCCCTCCCCCCCCACCGTTCTCAACAACTAGCACAATTTGGCACATGGCAGGTGCTCAGTAAAAGGGATGAATGCCTAAATGATTTTTTATTCTTTTATTTTAATTTTTTTAACAGTTTATTTTTGAAAGACAGAGAGAGAGAAAGCACAAGCAGGGGAGGGGGAGGACCAGCCGAGATCCTGATCTCATGGTTCGTGAGTTCGAGCCCCACGTCGGGCTCCGTGCCAACAGTGCAGAGCCTGGATGGGACCCCACTTTGAGTTCCCCACCCAACATTCAGCAGGCATCTTATAAACTCCGTCTGATACATAAACGCGGATAGTTTAAGGCAGAGACCCAAAAGGTAAACTTGTCCCAGAATTTGGTCTCATATTGCACAAGGGGCTCCGCCAAGTAGAAATACCCTTGATCCCCTTCTGAAAGCAGGTCTAGTCCAATGGAGACTCTCGGGCTCCCAGAGCAACCGTCCCCCCTGGCTTTCATGTCACCTCGTTCCACACACAGAGCGTTCCCTCTGAGATCGCCTGGTTCCGCTCACGAGCCTCCTCCCCTCTGCCAGGGGAACGGACAAGTGTCTCAGAAGAGCAAAGCGTGGGAAAGGCTGGACCCTTTGCCCAAGTTTCCAGTCCATAAGGAAGGGTCGCCCTACGCAACCCTCACTCGCCACGGTTATGAAGGGTGAGGGGCGATGCTAAATCAGGACGCACCACCGCACCCCGACACCTCCTAAGAGGCCTTTCTGAAGGCAAAAACTCAACAGGCAGGGCGTCTTAGGCTGAGGTGTATTCAGTCAGCAGGCAAGGATTTCCCAGAAACTTCCATGTGTGTGGCATGGCACAAAGTTAGAAGAACACAGTCCTGTCCTTAGGGAACTCACATTTTAGAGCAGAGGGTTGGCAAGATGTTTTCTGTTAAAAGGCCAGGTAGTAAATATTTTACCCTTTGTGACACCTCTGTCACAATGACTCAACTCTGCTGCCATTGCCTGAAAGCAGCCACAGGCAACAAGGCTAAACGTGAGCGTGGCTGTGTCCCAATCAAACTTTATTTATGGACACATAATTTTCAGGTGTCATAAAATATTCCTCTCCAGGGGTTTTTTTTCCAGCCATTTAAAAACGTCAAAGCCATGTTTAGCTCTCCCCGGCTCTAGCCATCGAGACAGACACAAACAAATCACAATACGATGCAAAGGGGAATCATGGAAGGTAAAGGGAACATTTGAAGTGGGGGGGGGGGGGTGCGGGGACAGTAGCCATGGGCTCTGCTCGGGTGATCCCAGTCGGAACTGCCCTGCAGGCCTGCTCCACATCGTCCCCGTCGACCAGAGCGGCAGGCAGGACCCCTCCCTGGGAAAGGAGACGCGGCCACAACCCATGGAAAGATGAAATCAGTCACATCTGCCTCCCCCAGAATGAGAACACAAGAGGGGGCAGAGGTTTCCTGACCTTAGAGAGAGAGCTAAACCTGAACTTCTGTTCAAAAGCAGAGACGCGTCACTAAACGGTACTATTAATAACATCATGCTTTAAAGAAAAAAAGAAAAAAGGACGTGAACGGTTTTGTTTCATGAGGGTGTGTGTGCCGACTCCCCGTTTCCCTTTTTGCTCGTTCTGTTTTGCTCTGGGTGGAAAGTCCTCCCGCCATTTCAAGTTTTCTGACGCTTCTCAGGGCAACATGCATTTTTTTTGTTAACGTGTATTGTTTTTGAGAGAGAGAAGGTGCAAGCAGGGGAGGCCAGAGCGAGAGGGGGGGCAGAGACGGCAAAGGAAGCTCCACGCCGCCAGACTCACAAACTGTGAGATCGTGACCTGAGCCGAAGTCAGACGCTTGACCGAGTGAGCCACCCAGGCTTCCCGTGGGCAAAATGTATTTTTAATACCATCAGTCCATCTGGAGGATGAAGGTTCTAAAGTCCGTTCCACCCTGAAGGAGACTCTTTTGGTCCAAACTCCACTCTGCCCCTAGCCCGCCCCCCGTTTTCTTTAAGAGATCAAGAGGGAGGCGCCAGGGTGGCTCAGTCAGTTAAGCGGCCGACTTCGGCTCAGGTCACGATCTCGTGGTCCGTGAGTTTGAGCCCCGCGTCGGGCTCTGTGCTGACGGCTCAGAGTCTGAAACCTGCTTCCGATTCTGTGTCTCCCTCTCTCTCTGACCCTCCCCCGTTCATGCTCTGTCTCTCTCTGTCTCAAAAATAAATAAACGTTAAAAAAAATTTTTTAAGAGATCGAGAGGAACATACATTAATTAGCCATCAACAAAGACCCTCAACCTTTGCTATAAATTACACATCCACACAAGACAGCCCTACACGCTATCAGGCAACCCTGAGACACAGTCTGGACAGAAAGGTGTCCTTCTCAATCTAGTCCAAAATGCCTCCGATCGTACAAAAGAGCTTGCTGACAAGACAGCCCACAAGTGAGATCACTCAACCTTTCCAGTGTCACTGACCAACCAAACGTGGCAGGGGTGAAGACCTCACACAGCCTCGCTGGCATGCTGCGGCTGTATTTCTCTCTAACTGCAGGATTTTTGACCAAAATAATTGTACTCATCTCTTGAATCACAGTAGCGTTTAGGAACTTTCCTTGATGAAAAATTGTTTCGCCGGGGCGCCGGGATGGCTCCGTCAGTTAAGCATCCAACTCTTGATCTCAGCTCGGGTCATGATCTCATGGTCTTGGGATTGAGCCCCGTGCCGAGCTCTGTGCTGACAGTGCGGAGCCTGCCTGGGATTCTCTCTCTCCCTCTTTCTGCCCCTCGCCCACTCACTCCCTCTCTCTCAAAAATAAATACACTTAAAAAAAATTGTTTTCCCTAGATGGATGTTCATTGGAAAATACACAGCCGGAAGCCTCGGGTTCTCTCCTGGCTCATATTTATTCTCTGTCTTTCCACACTGCCTTCTGTGGCTCCCTTTCCCCACCAGTCTGAATTCTCCAGACCCTGTAAGGTCCAACAGGTGCCACCTCCTCCAAGAAGCCCTCCCATGATACAGCTGGCCCTGCATTCTCTCCTCTACTCAGGTCCTGCACTATTTCCTATTTTCCTGAGTGCTGTTGCCTTCTCCCCAGTAGACTGTGAGCTACCCTAATCTTCTGGTCTTCTCTCTCCTTTATCCCTTGGCCCCATGCTGAGCACATGAAGACCACAGTGCCTGTTTGCAACAACTCAGGGACCTGTCAGGGTACCTCTTGGCCTGCCCCTGTGGGTCCGTACCATGCCAAAGGTTCTGCGACAACTTTTGGGACAAGAATTGGTTGTGAGTTCATTTACAGACATTGAACATAGCTGACCCATTCCTCAGATTGATCCTGTTAGCCATGATCTATCACAAGTCAGGGTAGCAGAAACAGTCTTCCACATTTCACTGCATTTGCTTAATAATCCTCTCTAGATCTGGATGCAGATACCAACATAGATGTGTGTGTGTGTGTATTGAAGATTCTTTTCAATCATTTGAAAGTCAGCTATACACATGACTCCACTTGACCCCTAGATTCTTCAGGGTATGTTTTGTAAATGTGAAGACAGTGTTAGAAAACCACAGGGTAGGGGGCGCCTGAGTGGCTCCATTAGATGGGCGTCCGACTTCGGCTCAGGTCATGATCTTAGGGCTTGTGAGTTCGAGCCCCACATCGGGCTCTGTGCTACCAGCTCAGAGCCTGAAACCTGCTTCAGAGTCTGTGTCACCCCTGCCCCTGCTCGCACGCTGTCTCTCTCTCTCTTGAAAAAGAAATAAACATTAAAAAAAAAAGAAGAAGAAGAAAAGAAAACCACAGTGTAATCATCAAAATCAGAAACTTGATATTGATACAATGCTATTATCTAGCAGACCTGATTCAGAATTTGCCAAGCTTCCAAATAATTTCTCTTGTTAAAATCCCAGATCATACCGTGTTGCCAAGTCTTTTCATCTCCTGCAATCTAGCGGAGCTCCTCTGTCTGTGTTTAACCTTCATGACATTAACTTTTTTGAAGAGGGCAAGCCAGTTACTTTGTAAAATGTCCCTTGATTGAGATTTTTTTTTCATGTTTCCTCATGATTGTATTCAGTTTATGCAGTTTTGACTAGAATAAACAGCCGTGGTGCTGTGTCCTTCTCGGTACATCATATCAGGAGGCACATGATGTCGGTTTTTGCTACTTGGGTGATGTTAACTTCAATCACAGGTTAAGGGGGTGCCTACCATTTTTTTCCACTGTAAAGTTACTACTTTTCACTTTGTAAAAACTATCTTATGGATAGGTACTTTGAGACCTTGGAAATATCCTATTCCTCCTCAAACTTTCATTTTAGCACCCATTGATGATTCTTATTTATGTCAACTAGGTACTACTAGACTAGTTACCAAATGGTGATTTTTCTAGCTCCATGATTCTACATTTATGTGTTGGCTTTCAACTATAAAGAATAGCTTTTCTCCCTCCATTACTCATCTATCTATCTATCAGTATGGACCCACTGAGTCTTATTCTATTTAATGGATTACAATATGCTATCATTATTTATTCACTATGCTCTAATTATCCCAGATTTGGCCAGTGGCATCCCCTCCAGGCAGGCTTCTTGTCTTTTGAAATTTTCTACACCATTTTTTGTGTTCTTCCTTCCTTTATGGCACAAAAAGATGTTCTAAGCTTCCCCTGTACTTTTCCAGTGCCCACTGGAATGGAATCGGACATTTCTCCAAAGAGTCTTCATTCCCTTTAGGAAAGCACGGTCTTTAGAAGCCAAGACCTGGGCACCAGGAGTGCAGAGCAAGATGTCCATATTGGGCTCCTTTGGTTACAAAAGAGAAGGTCGGCTCTTCCCCAGCTCCATTGACTGCTAAGCATTTGTATCTGAACTAAACCAGTAACTCAAAAACACTGCACTCCAGGAACTTGTCAGGAAGAAAGCCCAAGCTCTCATCACCTCCAGTATTTATCGGAAAGCTGATCTGGAGTGAAACAAATGGGGAGGACTGCGGGCAGCCACACAGCACTGCGTTCTTCCAGAAAGTCTAAACCCCAGCTTTCTTACCTACCAGAGAGGCAGAAGATGACCCTGTACTTAGCCCCCTGCATGACGGAAGAGCGCCCCCTTCATCTGACCCTGGGTCTGCTAGAAGGTGGTGCTAACTATAATTCAGGGCCCCGCCACCTTGTTGCAAACTCTTAGGGGAAATCTCCTCATGTCCAGGCACTAAGGGGAGTTGGACTTTTGCTTGGCAATTGCTTTCCCCGTCCGGGATGGATGCTGTAAATCCTGTAACGAGCCAGGTCTCCCTCGTGGTTGCAATAATGCCTCGAGCCAAAGGTGCTGTGCATACAGCAAGGTTGCACTTGGTGACGTGTAGGTTTCATAACGCATGGATCCTGGTGCTTCTCACAGCCCCATCCTGGGGGGGCGGGGGGAGGTTCTCTCCGCGGCATCCCCCCCAGCGTGATGGGAGCTATTTATATACTCTGTGTACTAGTTGTCTAGGCCTACCATGAAACATAATGCAAGCTGCATGGTTTAAACAACAGACATGTATTTTCTCAGAGTTCTGGAAACTGGAAGCCCCAGATTGAGGCGACGGCAGATTCGGTGTCTGGTGGGAGGTCTCTTCCTGATTCTTCAGACAGCCACCTTCTCCCCGTGTCCTCACTTGGCCCCTTCTTCTTTGCGCTCAGAAAGGGAGCTCTCTCCCTCTTCTGAAAAGGACACCAGTCTTGTGGGAATCAGGCCCCACCCTGATATGTTGTGCCCTCATTTAACCCTTATCCCTCCAAATAGGCTGGATCTGCAAGTACAGCCACACTGGGGCTCAGGACTCCCACGTCTGAATTTGGAGGTGGGACACAAGCCCCTAACGCTAGGTCACCTGTTTCTAGCCTTCGTGGACCAGGTCAGAGTAATGATGAGTGAACACTGCTTTCCTCCCAGCCAGGAGTCTGCTGGCTTCACAGAATTTCCCCACTCTTGATTACGTGTGGAACGCCTAACTTCCCATTCCGCAGCCTGAAACGGAGCAAGGGCCACGCCTATGACCCGATTAATTGTACTTTATCTTAAAATTACGTGAAGTCAAATGCGCTGAACTTGGCTCATTGTTCCATAATCGAGCGGGACGGAAAAATTCTCAGGTGTTCCATCATCCCTCCCTCAAAGTTCCCACACCCCTTTTCTCTTTACTGTAACCTCTGAACCTGTCGTGGCTACGAGAGCCATCCAGGATGGGAAGGTCAAGAGCGCTGCATCGCTGTCCTGGCACAAACCACCGACACAAACATGCCTCAGGGCTTCACAGAAAGTGCCTTCAGGAGAAAGCCTGATGGCATATGGCTACACATCACACATGGCCCCCAGCTTGCACTTTTCTCCCTCCAGAAACTTCTCTACACTCACCTTCCATGGCCCTCAGGCAGGAAGCATGGTGTCTCTACCCAGTGCCAACCACAGCGCCTAGAGTTGTTTGTCTATAGGCCTGGGAAGCTGTGTTCCAGCTCATCCAATGGTGTTTCTGCATTTGTTCCAAGATCACATAGCAATTCATTTTGCACTATCAACCCTGCTATGTCACTCACTCTGCCCCAATCTTTCCTGCCCACCGCTGGCCGAGGGGCTCCGTGCTCTCAGGGCACCTGCCTTCTAGAAAGGCCCAAGGGCCCCATACAAGACTCCCACCCACCCATACGGTGGCCCTTCCCATCTTCTGTCTTGGCCATCCAGTCCACCTTGCCTGGCCTCTCGCTCACCAGATTTGGCCATTTGGACCACAGCTGCCATTTCTAAGACACGACCCAGAATTCTCTCTTGTAGACTCACCCATCATAACCCAGACCTACATGCTCCTTCACTCTTCAACTCCAACAGACCCTGGGGCCACCATCTTTCCAAAGAGGAAGTTCTGACACCAGTCCCCAATAGGTTACAATAATCTAGAGATGACAGCATTTCCGCGTACCCTTGTTTATGCATCACTGAACTAGTCAGCTCTATCTTCAAGAAGCCAGAAAATGCCTACAACATAGCACTCAGTCCCATCTATTTCAGAAGGAAAAATTATGACATTTAAATAATTGATATGATAGATTTCCAAATTGCATTACTGTTATTAATTGCCTGCTGTCAAAATAGAAATTATCACAGGAATGTCTCCCTCTACCCGTTAAGCCTTTTAATAAAAGCTGGAAAACAGGATGGAACACAAACAGCATAACTAGTCGTTACTGAGACCTTATTTACAAGGTTGCTTACAGAATTCATTTCTCTGGGCTTATTCACAATACAAATAAAGGCTTGTATAAAAAGCTATCCCTTTTTGGTATCTATCATTAAGAGCAAAATTTAATCCAGCTCTTCTATTCTAGCTTTAACTAAATAACCATTTACCTGAGGAAAGTGACTTTAGAACTGGGACTAACTAGTTGGTTCCTTGGCAGGTCACTGGGTGACTGTGGGGCTCGATGGGAGATCTGTGTCGTAGAGAACGTCTGCTTGTCAACATCCGTGACTCTTTGAAAGTGAACTGGAAGCATTCTCCCATTTCCTGATTCACTCCAAAGCCGGGGTCTAAACTCTGTATTGCAGGGAGAAGGAAGGGTTCAACCATGAGGCCCCAAAGTCCTGCCAGAAGCAGGAGAAGGTAGCACGTCCAGTTGACACATGGCTCACTTTGGCCCCCACATTCCCGTTATCTTACAGGCTTTTCCACCAAAATGAGACTCGTGGAGAGGGAAGTTAGCGTTCCAGCCAGTAAGCGTAGGAACGGGCTGGTACAGCTGAAGAGATCGTGTCTACTTTAAACTAACAAGCTTTAAACACAATTCAAACTCCGTATGTAGCACCTTGGAAATTATTCCGAAAGGGGAGAAAGAGGTGCAAGTCATTTATTTTTCCAAAGTAGAGGGAGAGGAAGCTGAAACACAGAAGTTCAGTGGAAACGTGGGTGCCGCTCAGTGGTTTTTTAATCTCTAGAAGCAGACATGTAGCAAATCCTATTGCCACCAACACCAAACTGCCATCCAAGCGTGTCAGAATTCAACTACATCACACATCACTTGAAATAAACAAGCAGTCAGCTGAGGTTAGAGACATTTGTTTAATCGTACAGCAAAACTTCTCGAAAGAGGTATTTGATCCGCAGGGGTAGATCGCGGCAAGAGCGCACTGAATGAACACATTCGGTTGTCATCTATTCAACTTACCGAGTCCCGCAAGGTCCGTGGTGTCCTGGTGGCCGTGCTTCCTGGGCAAGCACAGGTGTGCCGGTGACTACAGACGAGACCCCTGCCAAGTGGCCTCCAGCCGTGTCTCACTACACCCCCCACTGACATTGTCAGATCTCGGCTCGTGCCGAAAACCGCAAAGCACCTTGAGCTGGAGCTGTTCCTGGAGGCTGTCGCAGCCAGAGGCCAAAGTGTGAATCAGGCAGGGGACACGACGTCAAGCAGAACTCCGGGAGCCAGGCGTGGCTGGTGGCCCCACCCAGCGGGTGTCAGCTCCTTCCAGCTTCCGACACGAGCAGCCGGGTGCCACGTGGAACGTGCGGGGCCGATGGTCAGAACCCAGTTTTGTGGCCCAACTTTCACCCACACTGACGGTAGAGGGTCAGAAATTTATGATTAGATCCTGTGACCCCAGGCCACTCTATCCCCATACCTGGCCAGCTGCCGCCGTGATGGCTTACCAGACCGGCAAACCTGTGCTGATAGCCGCCACGCACTGCTGTCCCCAATCTTCCTCCTCAAAGGTACAGCTTAAGAGGGCTTGGCGTGAAAATGAAAATAACCTGATAGCGTCACCCGTGAACCACTTTGAGCTATACTCGCTTATGACCCATTTCCTGTTTGGAAAGCAGAGGGCTCTGTGGCTTTTTTTTTTTTTTTAATTCGTGTTTGTGCCCCGATTGCAGCCTTAGGCGATTATCTGAGCCAGCTGCCGTTCTTGGTAACCATGCTACTGTCCCCAGAATTCGCAAAGGTCTTCATAGGCCTTCGGCTTCCCAAGATTCCCACAGCCCTTTTCTCCTACCAATGCCAGTTACAAATGCAAAGATGGGGAGCTCCCCTGTGGCCTGTGGAACTGTCCCCTGTGGACAGTTGCTGAGGCCAAAACTCACCCCACAGAGCGCCCACTTATTTCGCTGCAGACGGACATTTTATGAAAAGTCTTGGTGTAGACGGTCCTTAAACTTTTACAAACTTCAACAAGATTCAAGGGGGAGATGATTAGCGTCAGGTGCATGCTATAGAGTGGAGAGGCTTGAATGTACATAATAATAATAATAATAAATGGAAAATGAGGGGAGCCTGGGTGGCTCAGTCAGTTAAGTGTCCAACTTTGGCTCAGGTCATGATCTCGCAGTTCATGAGTTTGAGCCCCACGTCGGGCTCTGTGCTGACTGCTCAGAGCCTGGAGCCTGCTTCCGATTCTGTGTCTCCCTCTCTCTCTGCCCCTCCCCCGCTCATGCTCTGTCTCTCTCTCTCTCTCTCAAAAATAAATAAACATTAAAAATTTTTAATAAAGTATAAAAGCGATAAACCTGAAAGTTCTGCAAAAAAGAGACTTCTCACTCTGCCCTGTACTTTCAGGAACAGACATGGATTTCTGTCCGTATTACATACACATATATGTACACAAACGTACATATATGCACAGTGGTGTGAATCCACAGTACATATATTTAATGATATCTTCACTGCAGTTGAATTATATTGGTTCAGTACATACTGGAAGACGTCTCCATTTGACCTTCATCATGCTCTCTTTGCCAACACTGCCATCCATAATGTCACTGTGTCTGCTAAATACCTTTTCTTTTTTTTTTAACGTTTATTCATTTTTGAGAGTGAGAGAGACAGAGCATGAGCGGGGGAGGGGCAGAGAGAGAGGGAGACGCAGAATCGGAAGCAGGCTCCGGGCTCTGAGCGGTCAGCACAGAGCCCCGACGCGGGGCTTGAACCCACGGACCGTGAGATCATGACCTGAGCTGAAGTCAGATGCTCAACCGACCGAGCCACCCAGGCACCCCTAAATACCTTTTCTAGAACACTAGGACAAGGAGAAATTACTTCCCAAGCAACCGGGTCTGGTTTCCAGCCAATACCTGCAAGACGGGTCTCATTAATGAACAATGTCTGGTATCTTAGCTGACACCCGGATCCCTCTTCCCCACGTCTCTGGCCGTTAGAATTCAACGTCCCAGAACAAGCCTTGCCACTGTTAAAGAAAAGCCAGAGCCTGACAGTAGTCAAGGTGGTAAAGGCAGACTTTTAATAGGGGAAAGAGACCTCAGTACAGAGCGGGATTCAAGTCCAAATACATCACAGATGAGCAGAGATTCTAGCTAAGGGTAGTCAGTGGATGGGAGACACCCAGAGGAGACATCGGGGGTCAGGGCATTCTGGCTAAACCGACCCAACAGGATCCTTGCTGAAGGCAGGCCAAGTGGTCAGACCTCACCTGCGGATGGTGAGAAGGATGAGAAGCCCGATCAGGTGCTGAGGGCGATCGGATATCAGCGTGGGGGATTCTGGCTAACCTGACTTCACAGGACTCTGGCTAAAACTGGACAATACAAAGACAAACACGGAAGTCCAAAGGTCCAGGTCTCTTTGGGGAGGGCACTTGAGAAGAGCCTGACGGAAGTGGGGTCAGGAGGGTCTTTGTGGCCAGCAGTGGGTCATGTGTCCCACACCCATGTTATCGTCAGGCTCCATTAGGCTGACAGATGAAGGGGGGTTCGCAGGGAAAGCCCTGGGCTTGTGATCAGAAGACGTGCTCACGACTTGACCCGGCTCCTCATGAGCCATGTCCTTGACCAAAACATCTGGTTTACCTGGACCCCAGTTCTTCTGTCTGATCAGGGGCGATAATACCTGCCTGGCTTGGTTTGGATGATTATTAAATGAGATGATGCCAAAGGAAAACAAAATCTAGCATAGAATCTGAAATACAGTAGACATTTGAGAAAACGAAGGTGCTTTGAAACTACTGGTGTATCTGCTCAAAGGTTCTTCTCACCTGTAAAATAGCAGGTGGTTTAAAGATCTAAAAATGTCAAGTTAGAAAAAGCACTCCCCTCCTTATTAGCAGGCAATTCTTTCTTAAGTTGAATTTCAGCAAGTTGAGCTGGGGATCCCATCACGTATAATTCAGACACGTTAGCACACCTTTGCTCTAAAATTATCTTTATAAGGGGGAAAAAATCCTGGTCTGCCAAGCCCACACAGAGGGTTCTTTTTCCCATTCAAGCCTCTTATACCCAAAACAGGTCAGGCAAAAGGGACGCCTTCCGTCTGGGATGGAAGGATTCCGTGAACAGCACCCACAAAAAAAAAAAAATCAATAAAAAATATAATCGTCCAGAATCATTGAAAAATAAATAGAACAAGGAAACTTTTCCATCATCAGGCATTTGTTTCTCTGGCAACTTGATCCATCAAATTGCAGAATACAAGTTAAGAACCCAGAAGCAAGGACAGAAATGCAACCACAAAAGATACCAGAAAGTCCATTCGTTGAACATTAATCACCAAGCACAGGGTCCGAGACCGATGTGAAGAGAAGCACAGCCTGTTTCTTTCTTTTTGCGAATAAGAAATCCTAACAAGTTCAGTTGGCTGAACTGGTCCCAGACCAGAGCAGAACGGGAAGCAGCAAATAAAAGGAGGCCATGGGTTTACTACAAGCTGGTATATGGAAAGCAGGGAGGATCGAGTCTAACAGCAAGTGAAAAAAAGCCCAGAGCTACCCATCAAAGAAACAAAAGCCCAACCGTGTAGGGGTCTGGAAGCTGTCTCGAGAGAAGGAAACGCCCCTGGCCTTGCGATCTCCCGAGGTCAGGTGTGCAGTGAAGGACAGAACGGTATCTGAGGTTTTCAGCAAGATGGCCCTGAGGCATGAAGAACTAGGGTTATACAAGGGGTAGTCTGCTGCCCCACGATGGGCTTTCCTTGCTACTAGCGGCCAATTGCCCCCAGCCCAGGCTGTCCTGGAGTGAGGGCACGCTGTGCCGGTGTTCAGGAGGGTGGGGGTGGGATGGGAGAATGGCAGGCTTAGAAGGGTCAGCAGGGACCAGAGGAGGGGGTTCCCGCTGTCAGGGTGGGCACCAGCCCGCCAGCACCACACAGGAGTCACCCCGGGCCTCAATTTCCCCATTTGGCAGAGTATTGACTCTGGCCTTGACTCTTGACCTTGACTCTTAGGGGCTTGACTCTTGACCCTTTAGGGCCCTTTAGGAAGGAAATGCACTATGGGTTTTTCTGTAGCCCACCCCACCCTGCCCCAGCACCCATTTTCACACCACCTCTCCCGCCTCCCTATGATGTGCCCGGGTCTCCGCGTGCACAGGAGTTTGAGGCCCGTGACCACATGCGTAGGTCCGTGTCTGCACTTGGGATCCAACGGCCTCGAACACAAGACAGGGGATGCATGGAGGTGGCGGGTTAGGAACGCCAGATTCAGCACGTAGTTTTTAAGCCACAGTAGCTTTTTCCTTCCCAGACAGTCGCTGTCTTCATCTTCTGCCCGCATCGGCGATTTGACTCGGGTGATGAATCTCTCTTTATTTGCTTTGGTCTAAGGCAATTAAATTTTGCTTCTCACTGTCCTCAACTGTGTATTAAGGGAGAGCAGAGAATAGTAGCCCAGAGCAAAACCTCTTTATTGCCAGAGAAAAACTGATGTCTTATTTCTCATTTTTTACTGTAATTTGGATGTTTTTGCATTAAAACTAATACTTGTGAACGGTAAGAAATTCAAATAGCATAAGAGAATACATAATAGAAACACATCCTTCTCCCATCCTCTATTCTCCAGCCCCTCTACTGCTCTGTCACCTGTATGCCTTCCAGAAATAGTCGGTACTTATCCAAGTCTAGGTACACACATTAATACATACTTATATTTTGTTACACAAATGGGAGCATGCACTTTGCCCATGGTTAATTGTGTGTTTAAAATGTGATACTGTAAATCTTTATTAACATATTCTTTTTTTTTTAATGTTTATTTTTGAGAGAGAGACAGAGCATGAGTGGGGAAGGGGCAGAGAGAGAGGGAGACATAGAATCTGAGGTGGGCTCCAGGCTCCAAGCTGTCAGAGCCCGACGCAGGGCTCGAACTCACCAACTGCGAGGTCATGACCTGAGCTGAAGTCCAACACTTAACCAACTGAGCCAACCAGGCGCTCCTAAGTTTATTTATTTTGAAAGAGAAAGACAGTATGGGGAGGGGAGGCAAGAGAAGAGAGAGAATTTCAAGCAGGCTCCGTGCTGACGGCAGGGGACTCGAACCCACAGACCATGAGATCATGACCCGAACCGAGGTCGGACACTTAACCAACCAAGCCACCCAGGCGCCCCTAACATATTCTTTTAAACTGCAAAATAATATTCCAGGTTATGGATGTGCAGCTTTTTACGGAACAAGGGCTCTGTTGGTGAATATGTAGAAAGCTTCCCACATGGAACTCTGATTTCCATAGGAGAGATCCCTAGAGGTAAAACGGACAAGGCAGCAGAGGACATGCATATTTTTCTTTAAAAGATATTGCCAAATTGCCCCCCACAGGGTTGTGTTGATTCACAGTCTTCCCTCCAGAAGGGAGTACTTCCATCCACGCTGGATGAAACGACCCACCGATCTTTGCCAGTAGGATGAGTGAAAACTGGGTGTCATTTACATTTCCTGGAGTGAGTTATGCATCTTTGAATATATTTGTTGGCGTTTCTTCTCCGGCCCTTTGCCCATTTTTCTAGTGGAGCTTTAGCCTTTTCTTATTGATTTGGAAAGGCCTGTCTTGAATAAAGGAAATCAGACCTTTGTCAGTTACATGTTTTACAGATAGTTTTTCTAGTCTGCCTTTTGTTTCATGGCCTTCTTTGTTATAGTTTTATGTTTTGTGTCTTTGGGCTGCAGAATATTTTTCTTTTACGTAATGAACATCAACATTCTCCTTCATGAGATCTGTTTTAGGTCAATGAGATGTTTGTGTTTTAGGAATACAGAAATGGCTTACGTCGTAGGAATAGGCCCTTCCTGTCCCTATGTTATCGATGTAAAACAAGTCTGCTTTGTTTTCTTGTAGTCTTTTGAACGGTTTAACTTTTGAGAGACACAGACGGGGAGGGGGAGGGAGGGGCAGACAGGGAAATAGACACAGAATCGGAAACAGGCTCCAGGCTCTGAGCTGTCAGCACAGAGCCCGTCGTGGGACTCAAACCCACGAACTGTGAGATCATGAGCTGAGCTGAAGTCGGACGCTTAACTGACTGAGCCACCCAGGTGCCTCCAGATCCTCCAGACTGAGATCTCTGAGCCAGCTGGACTCAGCTGGAGAGCACAGCTTTCGTTGTTTTCTGCATGACCAGCGGATCGGCTCTAACACCACCCACTGAATAAGCCATTTTTCTCCACCGACTTGCGTGCCCATCACTCAAGTGATGGTGCCCACTTTGCTCTTTGTGATCGTTGTCTGATCCTTCTTCGGCAAAAGACAACAAAAGTCAATAAATATTCCTGTCCTTTGGGGTATGGTGACCGTTTCAAATATCAGTCTCAGCTCCTGTCAGTTGCCTATGCCAACACAGCTTTTCACAATTGTTATTGCGGACGGCTGTCCCCCAAAATTCACAGGGTGAAGTCCTAACCCCCAGGGCCTGGCCTTTTTAAAAGAGGGAATCAGGACACAGGCACAGGCTCAGGGAGAAGGCCATGTTCAGACGAGGGCAGAGACCGGGGGACTGCACAAGAGGGCAAAAAATGTCAACCAGCAAATCATCGGAAGCCCAGAGAACCCCGGAGCAGATCCCCCACCCCCCCCCCCGCCCCGACACACACACACACAGCCCCAGAAGGAACCCAACTGCCCACACCTTGATCTTGGCCTCTTGAGCGTGTCTCCAGAACTGTGAGACAACATTCTTCTGTGTTCTAAGCCGCCCAGCCTGCAGCACTCTGTAACAGCAGCCTGAGCAATCGAATACAGCCATTAGGGAAAGTTCCATGATTTCTTACTTAGGACTGGAGACCGAGGCATTGGCTGTGGGAGAAGGCAGGGTGAGCAACGCCTGTGCTCGGTGGAAGCCAGCCTCCCAGACAGGGTCAGTGTGCCCTGGGGACCACCAGTGAGGCAACGCACCCCCAGGCCGGCCTCCAGCAACCACACAGGATGGCCCCAGCTCTACCCACCGAGGAGGAGATCCCTCCTGGGGGGAAAGGGGGGACACAGCAGGAAAGGGCCCTGGGCCCAGGTGCACACACTACCCACCCACCGAGGCCCCTCCCAGCCGATGCACCCGGACTCTGCCCCCTCCCCCTTGCTGGGCTGGCCCTGAGCTTCCTTTCCTCTCTTCCTGCAAACAAACAAGCATGCTGAGCTGGGGAACACGAGCCATCCTGACCCTCCAGAAAGAGTGCCTCTGAGGTTGCTCTGCCGGGAAGCAGCGTGTGCAATGGCCAGTAAAATGGTAGAGGAGCCCACGGACTGAAGGGGGAGAGGAGGGAATGGTCGCTTCAGGGAAGCCTGAAGAAGGATTTATTCAAAGCCGCTCTCTTTTAAAAAATGCTGTTTTTAAAAAGCAAAAGCCTTGCAAATCCCTCCGGGAACGGGGCGGGGGGGGGGGGGGTTGGGGGGGGGCTTCTCCAACTGCCAGTTCACACTGGCGTCTGCAGCCATTTCTGTCACCGGGGAATCCACATTTGCCACACTGGCTCCTTCTCCTGCTGCAAATACGATTTTTCTTTGGGGCCGACTTTGTGCGTATGTGTGAATTTCGGGTGATGTCTTGTAGCTGGTTTCCTCCCTCTGGGAATACACAGCTGAAGAAATTATAATGTAAATCAGGGTGGCGGAATGATTCAGAAGACACTTTTCCAGGAACGCTTCCCTCGCCTGACGCCACAGAGGGAGCAGTGGGCGGGAGGAAGCTGGATCCACTTGGGGGACCGCAAGGTGGGTCTGAACAACGCTGGAGCTCTCGTGCGGCCAGAGCGCCGTTCCCCAGGGGCTTGGCGCTTTGCTCCGCACCCCTCCAGAGCTGATGGTAACTGTGGGGCTCACCACACGTCCCCAGCAGGCTGCAGGGACAGGTGGAGAATTCCAGAAGTTCTTGGGGCGACAGAGAACCACTCCGGTCCCTGCTGGGGCACTGGCCCACCTGCAGCGGGTTGACTGATGGCCCCCAAGAAGATACATTCACGCCTTAAACCCCAGCGCCTCTGAACGTGACCTTATTGGGAAAAAGGTCTTCGCAGATGGAGTCAAGGATTTCAAGGGATTGTTCTGGATTACCCAGGTGGCCCCAAACCCTGTGACGAGTGTCTTTGTAAGCGATAAAAGTGAAGACACAGACACAGAAAGAAAGCCACGTGAAGACAGACACAGAGACTGAAGGGACACGACCACAAGCCAAGAGACATCTAGAAGCCACCGGAAGCTGGAGGAAGTAGGAAGGATTCCCCCTCTAGAGTCCTCAGGGGGACACAGCCCTCCGGACAGCTTGATTTCAGACTTCTGGCCTCCAGACCTGTGAGAGAATAAATTTCTGTTGTTTCAAGCCCCCTAGTAATCTGTAACAATGTGAATTTGTTACGGCAGCCCCAGGAAAGGAATAGACCGTCCCTCCAGTGACCCCTCGCCCTCTGCTGCCTCCACAGAGACCACAACCCTTTGTGGAACGAAGGAACCAACAGGACAATAAAGCGGCCGGCCAAGACCGGTCCCTTGACACGTGGGCATGCCGGACCTCTTTCCCCTTAAAGAAATAGACAGCAGGTGTCCCTCATGGTCAGCAGTCAGCCAGGCCCAGCATCACATACCTTGACCTCTAATTTCACAGGAGTGGTCTCCATGGGCCAAAGTGGCTGCCCAGAGCTTTGACTTTCCAGAAAACTTGCTTTGGGTCACTCCTTTCCCCCTCTGTTCTTTTTTATGTTGCCCACTGCCCTCACTGGCGGATTGTTCCAGCACATACACATTCACAGAGAGGAAGTTTAATGACTGGCAAGATGAGAAAACATTACTCATGTTTTCACTTCCTTCAGAAGCTTCTAATCAAATTACAGGTTTATATTTAGCCCCAGGCAATGCAGGAGCCTGTGCTGAACTCATCCATAGACACCTGTCAGTCTCCCTTCAGGCAGAAACCAACACAGGAAAGACCCACAGAAGGTGAAGAGAAGGGCCCCATCAGAGAAGCTTGGCTGCTTATCACATTACCATCCGCCTACCTCCAGATCATCCTTCATTAGATCACATTATCCTTGCCTACACCTTGGGAACTTCCTCCCCTAATTTGAGAGCTTCGAGTTGTCGGCATCGAATGAAAAATGCAAGGAAAAGCACAGCATACGCGCTCTCAACCCCTAGAGAGTGAGAGAGAGAAAAGAAAATTGGGACCTTGGCATTGTTATTTCTGACTAAGGCCAAGGGGACCTCAGCTCTCTACTCCTCAATAGCTAAAGAAACAACTCGTTAAGATTAGTTAGAGGGACGCCTGGGTGGCTCAGTCAGTTAAGTTAGTTAACTCTTGATCTCGGCTCAGGTCATGATCTCACAGTTCGTGACATCGAGTCCCATGTTGGGCTCTGCACTGACAACATGGAGCCCGCTAGGATTCTCTCTCTCCCTCTCTCTCTCTCTGTCTCTCTGTCTCTCTGCCCTTCTCTCTCTCTCTCTCTCTCTCTCAAAAATAAATAAACATTAAAAAAATATATTAGTTATAAATTGTGCAGTCAGCTTTGGGGGTCATAACTCCTTCCACAATCAACATGATCCTCAACTCCTGTCCTAGACTGGAACCTCAGCAGAAACAAGATTGGCAAGTAGCAGTAGGTACTGCTGCTCTGGGGAACGGACCTTCTGGTAAACAGTGTGGTCCCAGAGGTGGGCGTCAGAGAAGCTCCATAAGGGGTGGTGGAGATGGTGGCTACAGAGGCCCACGTGGTATGTATATTAGTCTGGGCTCTCCAGAGAACAGAGACAGTAGGAGAGAGAGAGATAGAGGATGGATGGATGGATGGATGGATGGATGAATGGATAGATGGGTGGATAGACGGATGGATGGATGATGGATGGATGGATGGATGGATGATAGATGGATGGGTGGATGGATGATGGATAGATGGATGGATGGATGGATGGATATGGATGGATGGATGGATGGATGGATGATGGATGGATGATGGATAGATGGATGGGTGGATGATGGATGGATGGATGGATGATGGATGGATGGGTGGATGGATGATGGATAGATGGATGGGTGGATGATGGATGGATGGATGGATGGATGGATGATGGATGGATGGGTGGATGGATGATGGATAGATGGATGGATGGATGATGGATGGATATAGATGGATGGATGGATGAATGGATGGTGGATGGATGATGGATAGATGGATGGATAGACGGATGGATGGATGATGGATGGATGGATGGATGGATGGATGATGGATGGATGAATGGATGGATGATGGATGGACATAGATGGATGGATGACAGATGGATGATGGATAGATGAATGGATGGATGGATGGATGGATGATAGATGGATGGGTGGATGGATGATGGATAGATGGATGGATGGATGATAGATGGATATAGATGGATGGATGGATGGATGGGTGGATGATGGATGGATGGATGGGTGGATGATGGATGGATGGATGGATGGATGAATGGATGGGTGGATGGGTGATGGATGGATATGGATGGATGGATGACTAATAGATTAGATAGATGATTGATAGATAGATAGATAGATAGATAGATAGATAGACAGAGATAAATAAAGAGGTTTATTATAAGGGACTGCTTCACATGGCTATGGAGGCTGACAAGTTCCAAAATCTGCAGTTGGCAAGCTGGACACACAGGAGAACCAACCGTATAAGTTCCAGTCCAAGTCCGAATCCGAAGGGAGCAGAAGCCCGATGTCCCAGCTTAAATACAGTCAGCAAGAAGGAGCAAATCCTTCCTTCCTCCACCTTCTTGTTCTCTTCAGGCCTCCAGTGGTTTGGATGAAAATCCCCTGACCCCACAGTGGGGAAAGCACTCTGCTTTATTCAGTCTACCAATTCAAATATTAACCTTCTCCAGAAACACCCCCACGGGCACACATAGAATAATGTGGGACCAAATATCGGGGCACCCTGTGGCCCAGTCAAGTCGATGCACGTGAATCACCACAGCATGGGCACCCCAGCTCTCAGGGGTGGCCACGTGCAGCCCCGAGTTGGCCGGTCAGCTCAGGCGGTGAGCATCTTTGCAGACTGGCGCGGTCTCAGAACTTTTGGTAAGGGGTGGGGGTGGGTAGGCCATGCTAGAGGTCCAGAGGAAGCACAAGCCTGAGAAACAGCCCCATCACACGTCCTTGACAGCAGCTAAATATTTGGGGAGCCACTGTGGCCACGGATGCCGTTTCCTTTCCTTGCAGGTGCTCTTAGAAATTCAGTCAGTTGCTCGCCCGGGCCCCGGCCAATCACATCGGAGTCATAGCCTATGGCTATGTTACCTTCACACCCATCGCTCTTAGCTACGTATTTCACTCCACTCTGTCTTGAGAGGGTTGCTTCCTTAGGAATTTCTGCCCTGAGTGGGAATCTTCCTAACCTGTTTTTACCCCAAAAGTAAGCAACAACTAAAAATGGGCTGTTACTTATATATACTCCTGGCCAGTAGGGGAAATGAGTTGAGACAGAGGGGGAACAGGATTTACACCTTCTGCTCTCGTATCGGAGAAAGAAAAGCATCATTCACTGTATGCCATTTATTTATATACAAATATATCGTTATAATCAAAGGAGTTTAATAAAAAAAAAAAATCTCAACAGGAAGGAACTGGTCCTTCTGCTGACTCAGGGCATCCCTGGGCACCCACGCTCACAGATACTCTCGGTCGCTTCAAAAATGAGTAATGAGGGTGCTTGGTAAAGCTTTTTAAGGTCAACGTAGAGGGTTCTTTCAACCAAGATTAGAGGCGGGTGAGTGTGAGAATGCTGAATCATCGCAAAAGGCAGCTAGGAGTGGCGGAGACAGCAGGGTGCGGGGCTTGGCACAGAAGGTCCCTCCGCGGGGAAGATGGGGTCCTTTCATTCACCCCCTCACCGGCCAGCAGACCTTCTGACCCTTGTGCTGAGTCTGGACTGGCAGAGCCTGCAAAGCGGTTCAAATGAGTGTCGATATCCTCCTTCCATTCATTCAGCAAGAACTCTGTTTCTTCCCCATTTCCCCGCCTTTGCCCAAATTCATACGATTACCACTCGTGCGGGTTAAAAATAACGGTCATTTATTGAGCGCTTGCCGAATAAGAACGTTATGTGCACTAACTCACAAAATCCTTACGGATCCTCTGCGGTGGAGACACTGTTATTACCACCCTAATTATATGGGTGAGGACACAGAGGCACCGGAGAGTTGATCAACTTGCCCGAGGGCACACAGCTTCGGTAACAGTTGTCAACTGCTGTACCACGACTTACCCAAAAGCGTAGTGGCTGAACCAACAAACGTGTGTTGCCTCTCAGTTTCTGTAGGTCAAGAATCAAAGGACCGAAGATAAACTCTCTGGGCCAGCTTGCTCTCTGGCTGAGACACAGGGGCTGCACACGCCCAGTGCACCACAGGATCAGGGTCGGGGTCAGGGGGCCTGCACGCCCAACACTGAGCTGTTGCCATGGAAAAGCCGCTGTCTCTGGGGCTGTGCTGGTATAGGCGTCCTGTCCCTCCTCCCCCCCAGGCTGTCACACCACAGCTGGTCTTAAGCCACAGGAGGGTCGAGTCCTGCAGTCAGAGGCAATTGTTCAAGGGCAGTGGTGGGGGGGGGGGGGGAGGGCACTGGTGGCATCCTGGCATCTGGGCAAAACCGGTGATGGAGGTCTGACCCTGGACACGGAGCCCTCCCGAGAGCAGCCTCAGCCCAGCCAGGACCCCTGCCCTACAGTCACCTGGATCCAGCGCTACACTCCTAATAAGGTGTCAGGTCCCAGCACCGGGGACAGTGGAGGCTGCGAAGGGGACCGAGAGCCACCATGAGACTAGAAATTTCCAACAATGCAGGGAGACCCGTTGTGCTTTCTCACGCCACTCCTCTTGGCACTCCTGACATTTGTCACTTCGTTGCTGTGGGGCCATCCCGCAGCCTCCCTGGCCTCTACCCTCCAGATGCAGCTGGCCTTCAGCCAGCTGTCGTGACCATCAAAAGTGTTCTTCCAGACATGGCCCGCGTCCCCAAGTGTGCAAAGGCACCCCCCGGAGAACCACTGCTCTGGCAGGAAAGGCGACCTCTCTGCTTTCCTGCTGTTTTGTTCCCAGCCTCTCAGATGGCCCTGGGCCTAGGCGTGACCCCTGTGGCCACCTGCCCGTGCTCTCAGGCAGACCCCCCTGCCCACACCTGTACACAGGCCCGCAGGGCTCAGTGCTCGCCTCTGCAACCCTTCCACGGGCACTGGGCTTGCCTGTCTGAGTTCATGCTTCATTCCACGATTTACCAGGTGCCTGTATCAGCCGGCAGAGGGGTGCAACGGTGAGCAAAGCACAGGGCCCACCCTTGGGAGCTTAGAGCCCACCTGCCTACCTGACCATGGACGCCCTGGGGTCATGGGACCCAGGCCTGACCTACGGCAAGACCATCTCCTAGAGTAAGACCCCCCCACACCCCATGCTTCCTCTCAGTGGCTGACCCAGTGGCCGGTCCCGGGACCATGGACCTCACCCACCTTGCTGGCTGCCCTCCCCCTGCAGCCCTCCCATCTGTCTTCTGCTGGCACTCAGCCAGTTTGGGGGCACCCAGGAATCACCCGGGCTGCTGTTAAAATGCAGGCTCCCATCCCGCAGGTCTGGGTTCTGCATTAGGGCATGCTAATGCTGCTGGTCCTGGAGACCACAAGGAAGGGGTGGAGGGCCAAGTTAGGCAATCTGACAAATGCCCCCCCCCCCAATTAGTGCTCTGCCTCCCGCAGAAGGCTGTGGGGACGCCCTAAAGGTGACTCCAGCAATAGGAACTTGGGGATGGGGTAACACCGTGAGGACCAGCCAAGGGCGGCCCTCCCATTTCCTCCCGAGCACCCGAAGCACGTAGGAGGCTACCTGCCGGTGTGATATTGCTTCCAGGACAAGCGAGGGCCCCTAGTGACAGCCTCCGGGCTTAGACTCTAGAGGTCGGCCTGGTCAAGATGTCCACCCCTATCACACACACTCTCCTCGGGGTCGAAAGTTCTGCGCACGTGGAGGCAGATGGCAGGCACCGGGGACTAAGGCGCCCCCTCGCGCTAGAGCCCTCCCCTTCCCCAGTCCGGGGTCCAAGGAAAGGACAAAGTGCAGCCCCTCCCGGGGATGCGGGTGCCCGAGGGCCGGAGGAGCAGCCGGGCAGCGCGCCTTGCCCACCGGCGATCGCGGGGACGCCAGCCGGCTGTTCTTCCCCCCGCGCGGCCAGCGGAGCCCGGGGCGACCGGGGGCGGCCTGAGGGCCCTGAAGGACACGCAGGCGCGAGCGCCACCTCGTGGTCCAGCGGCCACACAGCCCGGCCGAGCCGCCTGCGGACTCTGGAGGCGCCTGGGGCAGGTTGTAAAACCAGCGCAGTCACACTCTGAAAAACACACCGGGACTCTACACCTCTCTTCGGGGGTGTAATCCGCGTGGCATTTCTGTCCCCGGGGTATAGCCGCCATCCCTGAAATCCCAGGTAACAAAAGACGAGGTCTTTGGGGTTTGCGCTGACCATTACGTCAAACGTTTACTGAGCACCTACTATTCCCAGAGAAGACAGTACAGCCGCAAACAAAATACAGGCCGTCGCTGGTGGGCTCAGTCCATGCCAGGCACCTGGAAAGTGGTGTGAAAGGATGTCTACTGAGTTAAGCCAAGGCCACCAGGGGAGCTCTGAGCAGGGCTACCCGAGCCCACCTGGGAGGGAGGCCAGGGGGCAGGCGAGAGAACAGGCCTGGACGGGAGAGGGTGTGAGCCATGCAGAGAGTGGGGGGGAGAGTGTTCCAGGTAGAGAAGGCCTTGCAGCCATGGACGCTTACAGAAAGGCTAGGAGGCCATGTGGCTGGTGAGAACGTGGAGAACGTTCATGAGCTGGGCTGAGGAGGGCGAGGCCCAGGCGCCGGACCCAGAGCCCTTGCGGACCGCTGTAAGCATTACAGCCTGTGCTCCAAGAGAGGGGCCACCGAGAGTGTCGAGCAGGGAGTGGTGAGGTGTGACAGGATTTTAAAAGGATCACCTGGCTGGTATGTGAGCCGGGACGACCAATGTCTAGGTGTGCCTGGGACTGAGGGGTTTCCCGGGGCGCGATGGGACGTTCAGCGCCAGATCTGAGTCACAGGCAAGCCTGCACGAGTTCGTCACCCTATGTGCGGACAGCAGCCAGTAGAGGAGGAAAAGTCTAGAGAGAGGCGATGTTGGGGCAGGTCGGGTTGAAGATGAGGGGGGCGCCAGTGAGCCCCGAAGTGTGCACCTGGGCATAGACAGGGACTGTGCGTTCCTCCCTGGCCCCACACTCGCAAGTAGCCTGCTTTCGCCGTCCCCGTGGTCCCTGGCTAGAAGGCAGGGAGACCTCCCACAGGCACAATACACTGTCATCACTAGAGGGAAGCCACGGGGCTGAAAGTCATACCGTGAAAGTGGACAGGTGAACCCTGCTCTTCAGCCAGCTTCCCTGCTAAGGCTCCTTTGGCCGTCTCCAGTGCAGCCGGGGCAAGTCCTTGTGAGAGCCTCTTCCCCTTCTTGCCTCCAGTGATCCACCTGGTAAACTCCTATTCATCCTTCAAAGCCCATCTTCCTTTTTTTTTTCCTTTGTAATATAATTTGTTGTCAAACTGGCTTCCATACAACACCCAGTGCTCATCCAACAGGTGCCCTCCTCCATGCCCACCCCCCACTTCCCCCCTCCCCTCCACCCCCCATTCACCCTCAGTTTGTTCTGTTTAAGACTCTCTTATGGTTTGCCTCCCTCCCTCTCTGTTTGTAACGTTTTTTTCCCCTTCCCCTCCCCCATAGTCTTCTGTTAAGTTTCTCAGGATCCACATGTGACTGATAACATATGATATCTGTCTTTCTCTGCCTGACTTATTTCACTCAGCATAATACCCTCCAGTTCTATCCACGTTGCTGCAAATGGCAGGGTTTTATTCTTTCTTGTCGCCAAGTAGTATTCCATTGTATATATAAAGCACATTATCTTTATCCATTCATCAGTTGATGGACATTTAGGCTCTTTCCATAATTTGGCTATTGTTGAGAGTGCTGCTATCAACATCGGGGTACAAGTGCCCCTAGGCATCAGCCCTCCTGTATCCCTCGGGTAAATTCCTAGCAGTGCTATTACTGGGTCGTAGGGTAGATCTATTTTTAATTTTCTGAGGAACCTCCACACTGTTTTCCAGAGCGGCTGCACCAGTTTGCATTCCCACCAACAGTGCCAGAGGGTTCCCGTGTCTCCACATCCTCGCCAGCATCTCTAGTCTCCTGATTTGTTCATTTTAGCCACTCTGGCCGGCGTGAGGTGGTATCAGTGTGAAAGCCCATCTTTCTTGAAAACTTCCTCGCATCACTTCCATCTAGCAAATCCCCCCCTTCTCTCTGCCTCCTCTGGCCCTGAACACACCTCTAAAATTACAGGCACCCACATATCCGCTTACTATGCATGTCAGTGTCTGCACCCCCCTACCTGGTGCCCCCACCCCGCCGTGTCCCTGTGCCGAGCACAGCGTCCGGTCCATAACAGGCGTGTGATGCGCGGGTTGGGTCCAACCACAGGAACAAGTGGGCCCAGCCATGGGACGGGATCGGAAGTGAATCCTGTGCCTGAGAGAATGAAGGCTGTGGCCCCAGAAGGGAGGGTAATTCCACCTGGAAAGAAGCAGGGGGGGGGAGGGAGGCAGAGGAAGCAGCCTTCTCAACAGCCCCTCCTGACCTCAGGAGTGTCTTACAAGAGCGGGCGATCACCATGTGTTCGACACACGTGCAACTGAGGTCAGGCCACCGGGAGTGTGGGCTCCAGTCCACTGTGAGCCTGTCCCCAGTGGTGGATGAGGGGCCCTGGGCAGAGGCAGGGATGCCGGGAAGGATGAGGGGCCCCCTGGGCAGAGGCAGGGATGCTGCTTGACCTCCTCCAGGGCTGACGCCAGACCCCCATCTCCTGCGTCCCATCGAGCTCCGTTAAGTCTGCTCCCACCCAGAGTTCTGTGGGCTGCCTCTCAGGCTCTTGGGTCAACAGAAGCTGGCCTTGCCCGTAGCCAGATCTATCCATTGTCCCCCTTCTCCTCCCCTCTCCTGTGAGCCCCCACCCTGGGTTTGAATCCCTCCACTCCCGCTTGTGTGCTTTTCGGAGAATCACTTAACCTGTGTGTGTTCCTCTGTTACCTACAGAATGAGAGTATTATCTTCCTCTCGGGGTCTCAAGGTGGCTGTGGGGTGTAAAGTGAGATCCCCCGTGAAAAGCGACTAACAGAGCAGCGCATGGGTGGCTCAGTCAGTTAGGCGTACGACTCTTGATTCGGGCTCAGGTCATGATCCCAGGGTCGTGGGATGGAGCCCGCGTTGCACTCCGCACTGAGCGCGGAACCTGCTTAGGATTCTCTCTCTCTCCCTCTCTCTCTGCCCCTTGCTCATACTTTCACACCTTCTCTTTCTCTAAAAAATTAAAAAATAACAAATGAAAGATTAATAATAATTTTTTTAAAAAAAGAAAAGCAACGGGCAGCGTCCCTGGGCATCACAGCACGCTCACGTGCACCCACTTCTGTCCCCTCCTCCCACCCACATGCCATCCATCCTCTGGACTCGTGTGTCCTCCAGGAAGGCTTCCCTAACCATGTCTGACACCTCCATTCCCTGAATAACTAAACCACCAAACCTTCAGCACGAGCTCACACATCACCCTCCATTGCTGTCCAACTCTCCATCAGGATAGTTTCTTAGATAGACTTTAAATTGCTGAAAAGCAGCAACTTGGAAGTCCTTGCCTGTGTTACTTGTTGGATGGATGAATGATTTCCTATTTCAGCCTCGTCCCTCCCCTCCTTGAACCACTGGGAGAGGCCGGAGAGGTTCACACCCCAAGGCAGAGCTGTATGAATCCCAGCTCTCTGGAGAGGCTCATCCGCCCAGGTGACAGTGTCCCGCCACCCACCCCCCTCCCCCCGGGGAAATTAGGTGGAATAATTAAAAATTACCTTCCCGCCTGATCTCACTATTTCCCTTTGCAGTTCAGAACTGCCTCTGATTCCCGTGAGATTTATCTGCATCCTGCCAGTTGCTAAAGGTTTACCGTACAGCTAGGGTGAATAATGGTTACCTCTTCCCTGGAGAAATGACTCCTGGCAATGATTACAGACTTCCCCTGCCGTGGACTGCCTCCTCAGCGAGGCTCTTGGAACCAACTCCCCGCACTAACACTCTGCTTTACTGGAGCATGATCCATGATAATAACAATGGTTACCATTTATTTAATGTATATCCCCTCAAGTGACTTCCATTCCTGATCTCCTTGAACCCTCATAGGGATCAAGCCCATGGGGTTGGAACTATTGTTATCCCATTGAGCGGATGACTAACCCGAGCCTTAGAAGGAGTACTTCCTTTTTTTTCCAGCCTCTTGTAGGACTCGAGTTATCCATCCCTGTTTGAAAGAACCTACAGAAAAACCATGTGGGTTTTCCATCCACTGTTTCCTTTTCATGAAGTCTTTTCACTGATGGAGTTTCTCCAACAGTTATAGGACTATTCAGGTTTTTCCATTTCTAGTTGAGGCAGTTTTAGGAAGCTCTCTATTTTTTTTAGAAGTTTGTCTATTTCAGCTAAATTTTCAAATTTACTGGTGTAAATCTATAATATTTCTTGTTATATTTTTATAGCTTTACTGCTTTACACTTTTTCGTTCCTAATGTTATTTATTTAAATCATCTTTCTTTTTGACTCTGTTATCTCCCTAAGGATTGGTCAGTTTCATTACCTCCAAAGAATCCATTTTAATCCTTTTTGTTGCATTTTAATTTTCTATTTCATTACTTCCCGCTGTCGTCTTGATTATCTCTTTACCTCTTTTTATTTGGATTATTTGTTACTTTTCCCCCTTAATATCTGCCAGTGGTTCTTCGCTCGTTCATTTTCTGTCTCCTTTGTGTGCTTTCTAATACAATTTAGGGTTGATTTTCTAAGATTCCCTTTAGGTTCATCCCACAAGTTTTTATATGTAGTTTTTTTTAATTATTGTTGAATTCCAAGAGTTATCTCATTTCTATGATCTTGGATTATTCACTGATAAATTATTTAGATGGGACTTTATTTCCAAAAGCATGGCATTTTATTAGCCTTGTTATTGACCTCTAACTTAACTTCTTTATGGGAACTGCATGACAGTTTCTTTAAAATCTATCAAGTCTTGTTAAAAACTGAGAACAAACTGAGGGTTGATGGGGGGTGGGAGGGAGGGGAGGATGGGGGATGGGTATTGAGGAGGGCACCTTTTGGGATGAGCACTGGGTGTTGTATGGAAACCAATTTGACAATAAATTTCATATATTAAAAAAAAATCTATCAAGTCTTATTTGTTGCTTTTGCACATGGTCCTTTTAATGATTGTTGCGAATGTGCTTAAAAAGAACACAATCCCAGGGGCGCCTGGGTGGCTCAGTCGGTTGAGCGTCTGATTTCGGCTCAGGTCATGATCTCGCGTTCCGTGAGTTCGAGCCCCGCGTCGGGCTCTGTGCTGACAGCTCGGAGCCTGGAGCCTGTTTCAGATTCTGTATCTCCCTCTCTCTGACCCTCCCCCATTCATGCTCTGTCTCTCTCTGTCTCAAAATTAAAGGTTAAAAAAAAAAATTTTATAAAAAAAAAAAAAAAGAACGCAATCCCAGCCACTGGGTGCGGTATTTGACATATGTTCATGAGGTGAAGCTTGGTGACTGTGTCCTTTGTTTGTCTACCTGTATTCTTACTGATCTCTTGTCTGTTTATCAAGATCTACTGTTGACAGAGTCTTCATTACAATGGTGACCGTGCCCCGGGGCGCTTGGGTGGCTCAGTTCTGTGGGCATCCGGCTCTTGGTTTCAGCTCATGTTATGGTCTCAGTGTTTGTGGACTGGAGCCCCGCATGGGACTCTGCACTGTCAGCGCAGAGCCTGCTTGAGATGCTCTCTCTTCCTCTGTCTTTGCCCCTTGCCTGCTCATGCTCCCTCTCGCTCTCTCTCTCAAAAAAAAAAAAATTAAAAAAAAAAATACAGTGGTGAATGTGTCCCTTTCTTTTTGTTATGCTTAAAATCTACGTTATTAGACAGACATAAATTTAGCACTTTTCTATCGTCTGATGAGTAGGACCTTCTATCATTATGAAGTAACCCTCTCATGTCATGCAGTATCTTTTGCCTTAATCCATTTGTTTGATATTAACGTAGCTACACAAGTGTTCTTTGGTTACTATGTGCCTGATCGATCTCTTTCTGTAATTGTTCTTCGACCTTTCCGTGTTCTTCTGCTCTAGGAATGCCTTTTATGAACAGGATGTAGTTGGATTTCTCAAAAATTAAGTAGATCATCTTGGTCTTTTTACCAGAGGATTAATTGAGTGCTCAAGGTCAGTGATCTAAGAGGGACTCACTAACTTTTTTATTCGTACACTCCTTAAAAATTTTGGCAAACTACTGGCTTCTCATATAATTTCAATATGACATCTGATACTTTCATTATAAGTTTAAATAATTGCAAGAAGATTTTTGGCATATCGTAAATATCGACATTAACTATGACATGATTATATAATTCATTTAAATATATCCCATAGAGGGGCACCTGGGTGGCTCCGTCAGTTGGGCGTCCGACTTCAGCTCAGGTCATGATCCTATGGTTCGTGGGTTTGAGCCCCGCGTCGGGCTCTGTGCTGACAGCTCAGAGCCTGGAGCCTGCTTCGGATTCTGTGTCTCCCCGTCTCTCGGCCCCTCCCCTGCTCATGCTCTATCTCTCTCTGTCTCTCAATAATGAATAAATGTTTAATAAATAAATAAATCTCATAGAATATAAATATCTAGTGATCCAGTAACTCATCCCCAACCATTTAAAAAACATAATACAAGCTTTTCTTTACACATCTGAAATTTTACTGTCCTTTTTCCCCTTGCATTTTGATTTTCATTTCACCCCCACACACATGTACCCTAATGTCCTACATTTTTAGACTTCGAAATCTTCTGATCATGAAATCAGATTTCTTTGCGATAAAAATATCTACATAAGTTTAAATTGAGAAAAAAAAAATTCCTCTGACCAAGAGGGCAAGAGTCAAATTACGTCCTTCTAGATAGCTGTCAGTACAACGTAAATAGAACGCAAGTGATCAAACTATAGATAAATAATTTTTGGTAAGCAATTATTAAGTACAAATAACAAAATGTTAATAGATAGACGTCTCTTGGGGATGTGAGTGGAGTTTTAACTTCTGACATGTGACTACAGATTAGTATTACTTCTTGGTAGTCCGAGAGACCAGAAAGACCTCCACCCAAATTTTTTGTTAGTGTAGCTACAAGTGGTGATAAACATCATTCCTATAAATACATAAGAGGGACTAGAGTGAGTATCAACATAGCAGATCACTCAGTTCGTTTGTCTTCTTTGAGATCACTGGGTTTTAAAAATTGGATATTGATTAATCATCAAAAATCATTTTAAATGATCCATAAGATGATAAATGAGTGAGGTCCTGTTTCTGTTTTGTTGAAAGCAAATCGTTAGAAACCAGCTGACTTACTAAAAAATATGTTATTAGTTATTATAGCCAGTATTAAAGCTAATCACAGGTGCAGTTTCAAGGAATTGTATACAAAAGAGGGACTTTATCAAAACGTATCAAATAGCTATGAATTACGTCAGTGATTCCTATAACTGGAGGCATCTCTTTTAGCCCAATATTTCCAAAAGATTGTTAGAAAAATAGAAGTGTTATCCATTTTAAAACACCCCTGCCAAGGAAATTTGAATAGGTAAATGCTGAACAGGGCATTCAATTAAAAGGTAATAAAAATTGTTGCCCCCATAAGTCTGAAAATGTGTTGAAGAAACTGTAAAACACTATCTTAGTTCTGAGACCTTCTCTCAAAGACGTTATGATAATTATGATAATCTGCTACATGTGGGCAGGTGACCCACAGAGGGAGGCACCTGTGAAAGACGGGGCTCGCCAGGATTAGTGGGGTAATAAAGACAAGGTGTGGGGCTCCTGGGGCCAGTACCCGGTGCCGGCCAAGCCAGCTTGTCTTCCTCCCCATCCCAAATATTTCTTGGAGCCTTGCATGTGCCGGCTGTGTGGACGCACCACCGGCCAGGAGTCTTTGTCCGGTCCTCGTGGGAACAGGGCATTCCGCAGCCACAGTAGGGAACGGGAGGAGCAAGGTGTCTACAGGGAACTCAGCATCGGGTGGGTTGGGCAGCCAGGTTCTGGCTGAGGCTACGACACACGTGACTTCCGCACGTGGTGGCCTGGGCCAGGACGCGGCTGCCCACTCAGGACAGTGCATGGCAGACAGGGACTGCTTAGAAGCCCGCCTGCGCCCATTAATAGGGTGTCTGCAGTACTGATGTTTCGTACGGTCTGGGGCCTCGCGGGGGTTCTTGCGTCTGGGGCATCGATGCTAGTGAAGTGCAGCCATTCTGGGTCAAGTGCAATGGAACCAATCACGAAAGGAAGGGAGAACAGAGACTGCAGGTGCGTGCCCCCAGGAGACACGCTTGGGAAAGGCTACCTGGATGGTGAGGCTCTACAGGTGACGCTCCGCAGAGCCCCCTGGGGAGAGTCACGTGTCCAAGTGGACACAGAGCAGTCTCTTGAGGCGTGGGGTCAGCGCCTGTCCCGGGGCCACGGGGTCAGCACGATCCCCCTGCAGCAACCCGGCCCCCTGTTCCCATTTCCTCTCTGGTTCTCAGGATTTCCCTCTCTCTCCATCTTCGGTTTGCTCTGGCACCTACGTTTTCGTCACGTACCCAGCATTTTCAATATTCTGGAAGGTGACAATTTTTCAGGTGCTCTACACCAGGCCGTATTTCCGGAAATGAAAATGCTTCGGTAATTTCACAAAAGGCTCTCAATCACTGCCTGTCGGGGAGGACCAGGAGAAGCCAGAAGCCTGCAAGATCGGGTCCCGAAGCCACGAGCCGGAGGAGGCATCGCCATATCAGCAATTTGCTTCCTTGCCTCCCGTTTCTTTCTCTTTCTCGTGCTTTTCCATTCTCATGCTCTCGGCCATAACTCAGACCTACCTGTACACCCCCGAGGACAGCTTACAGCCTCTCCAGCATTTGTCACCAAAGATCTGCCCCGTGTGTGAGGGGGTGGCCGCCGTCCCCTACCCCACTTAGAACGAGGGCTTTGTTGCCAGTGAGGGCATCGGAGAGCAAGGACTCAACTCTTGGAGGGTTCTCGCCCCTCTCTTGGTCACAACTTTTCAGTTCACGTCTATGATTTATCTGGTGCTGAGTTCGTGATCAGGAATGCAACCTCACAGTTACACATTTTTCTTGTGGAACAGAGCGCTCCGATCGAGCTGCAGTTTCTAGGAGTGCCCGGACAAAAACAAAACCGGGGACAGCCTGTAACTCTTCCCCTGAGCTCCACCAGAGGTTCCGAGAACTTCCGTGAAGTGAGTTCCAACCAACTCGAGCCTTGACAAAGCGGCAAAGCATTTAAGGCCAGGAAATTTTATTAAAATGCATCTCATTTGAAAAAAATGAGTTAGGAGAATTCCCAACTCAGTTTCCAGCTAATGTAAACGCTGAAAACACATTACTCATTTGGGGAGTGAGAACAAAGAGTTTTCTGTTTTAAGTGTGGCAGCAAACTTTTCTAGACAGAGACTTCACGTTTGGGAGAGGGTAAACAATGGAAAGAGGACCAGCCTGGGAATTGGAGGGTCCAGGCTGGCCCCAAGCTCTGCCACTAGCTCGCTGGACAGCCCTCGGCAAGGGGTTGCTGCCTCTGTTTCCCCATCTATAGCAGGAGGAGTGGGGATGGTCTCTGAAGTCCCTTCCAGCCCTGATGAGCCAGGATTCCAAGCCACAGAGAATTCTTTTGGCCTCAGTATCCCTTTCCCTCCCATAGGTCAGTCCTGCTTCTGGTGTTCACATTGCCTGGTTATGCCCTTGGGAATGGGGTACGGGATTCGGGTATATTCTCTTTCCCTCCATTCTGCAGACGAGCCAAAAAAAAAAAAAAATCTATCACCATCACCCACTTCTTCAGGGATTTTTAAACCATCAGAAAGTTGCACACAAACATCCCTTCTGCCTGCTTGCTGCAACATTGTAGCAAGTGAAAAGCTCTTCTGAAATGTTCTGCACTGCAGATATTTTAGGACCGATTTAAAATGGCTGCACAGAAGTTGACAGAGACCCTCACACATGTGAGGGCAAACCCACGAGGTCTCAGTTTTCTCATCCAAACAAAATTGCAATGTCATGCTTGTCTTCAGGGACCAAGTGCTTCCGTCTCTCCATTTAATTCACTGTGCATTCCTCCCATATGCTTGCAATGCACTGAGCTCACTCTTATTTTCCACTTAGTCTGTAAAATGAATGTCTCCGTCATGCCACGACTGCAATGAAATCAGTTAATTGGGCCCTTCCTGCAGACAGCTATGTCCCCTGCACCCCACCCCCACCACGTGCAAAGCAATTCTGTTTTATGTGCAATAAAACAATCCATAAATATTTACAGGCACAGGAGCCTCATTTTACCAGAAAACGCCCAAGTTACAAAATGAATCTCAAAACCTGAGTGCAGTCCAGGATGGGGTCATGAACGTGGGTAGCCAACAGCCCTGAGTTCCCACCCCCACTCATCACTTCATCAGCTTGCAAAACAGTCACGGGAAAGACACCGTCGTAAGACACAGATTTCAAGTGTTCCCCCCGGAAGTGCAATTCACGTTTCAGGGGCTCGTCCAAACCAGGCAATGGCCTGGACAGGTCAGTTATGAGAAATCACCGCTTCATTTGTCGTTTCGCCGGGAACACGGTGGAAAAACTAAAGGAGTGTGATTTTCAACTAGTCCGGAAAGCTAGGGGAGGCCCTCTGGTTTATGAAGGTCACCCCAACAGAGACCTGGTCCAGTGGATGGGGTCCCTCCAAAGAAGAGAGAAGACAAGGAGGGAAGGAGGCCCTGTTGTCCCCACGTCAAGCTCTAACTGGCTCTCCCACTGCTAATGGAGAAGCGGAGCAGACCCTCACCCATCCCGGGACCACCCACCCACATGTTGGGAGAGCTTCCCCAGGCCCACCCCTAAGGTTTGTGGGGTCATAGCAGAGCACAGATGGAGCCTCCCAGGTGCACCTGTTCTCACTTGCCCCATTTTCCAACTGGTCCAGGGGCGGTCCCCTGATATCACCTGACTGCCGTGCCCGCGCTGCCCCACCAGCTACGCCGGCTTGACAGTTCTCGCCAGCAAAATCCCCAAGTCCACGGGGCGCCGTGGGGATGCTGAGAGAAACCGGGTGACAAAGGCCGTGGTGTGACCCGAGATCCTGTGCAATCCTCGGGGCCTGCGTGCACGGGACAGGCCCACGCCTGAGTCCGTGCGGGGGGATGCCAGCAACTACGGAAACCAGGGTGGAAGGTGGCGGTGACAGTAACGCAAGCACGAGGCAGGTCGTGCGTCCAGACCCCCGCCCCCGGCACCATGCCGACCCGCTGGCCTCCTTCCCAGCTCCCTCTCCTGGTCTGGAGCCTCAGCACCCAGCTCTCGGTCATGATCTCCAAGGGAGAAAGCACCGGGGAGCCATTGCCGACAGGAGCACCCCGCCCATCACTAAGGCAACGCCCTGCACCCAACACCTTCAACGGCCAGGAATCAACTGAAGGGTAGTTGAAGTTCATTGTATAAGTAAGACCTGTCACCTCACAGAGGATTCTCACATCATTCTTCCTGTCCATCCAACCTGTGTCCTGCCTTCTCTTTCCTTCTCTCTCTCTCTCTCTCTCTCTCTCTCTCACACACACACACACACACACACACGCACGCACACACCCTGCAGCACAAAGGCAATGTGTTCAAAGACCAGAAGGGCTACGATACAGCTTGACCCACAGGTTCCAACACCATTGTGGGACGTCGCCGCCTGCTGTCCCTTGGCTCCACTTTGCCCTGTGCTGCCTCTAACTCCCACCCTCTCAAGTTCAGGTTCAATGGGGAAGAGCTGGTCTCAAGTTCAGGCTCAATAGGGAAGAGCTGTGGTCCTTTCCTGCAGCTCCCTAAAGTTCTGAGAATCCCAGTGACCGAGCTGGGTCGCAGGTGGCCCCAGGGACGTCCATGCGGCCTGACGGGGAGGATGAGGAAGACGCTGGGGAGGCAACCCACACACACGCCCACCTCCTCCAGCCTTGTCCGGGAATCCTCTGCCTTTCTTTCCGGCAAGTCACTTCATCGGATAAGTTCGTCCGTCAGTGGAACAGGCAAACTTATCCTCCAGTGGTTGAGAAGATGAGAGGACCCTGACGTAAGCAGGAAGGAGGTGTGCGCCAGCCTTGCCCACGGGCCAGGGCGGCCGCACAACCTGCCCAAGGACGCGGTCAGGGCAACGATGGCGGCCAGCCCCTCGCTCTGCACCTGCTGCGTCCGGGGACACAAGGCAGGGAACCGGTGTTCGAACCTCAACAGAAAGCGTGCCAGGAAGTCATCAGGAGATTCCAACGCTTTTTCCCATCTGTCAGTCCAGCAGAGAAATGTTAAATCGGGGAGGGAGAAGACAGCCAGTCCCGTAGAAGAGCTTTCAGCTGCTTCCCTCTGCTGAGTGCACAGAGAGGGGACGCCGGGCTCACGCTCATGTCCCACACCCTGGCACCTTCCTGGTGCCTAGGACACAGCTTGCCAGCACCCCGGACCAGTGAACGCAGAACCGAAAAGACGGAAGAGGAGCTACCCCAGGCACCGGGCCGATTGCTTGACATCCACAATCTCTGATGCTCGTAAAAATCCCACCGGGGGGCGCCTGGGTGGCTCAGTCGGTTAGGCGCCCGGCTCTGGATCTCAGTTCAGGTCATGATCTCACCGCCAGTGGGATCAAGCCCTGAGTCAGGCTCCGGGCTGCCAGCCTGGAGCCTGCTTGGGATTCTCTTTCCCCCTCGCTCTCTGCCCCTCCTCCACTCACTCTTTCACTCTGTCTCTCAAAATAAATAAATTACATTTTTTTACAAATCCCACGAGGTGGAGTCTTGGGTTCCGAGATGTGGCTTAAGTTGCCCGAGGACGTCCCTCTTGTTAAAACAAAACCTTCCTGCTTCCACAACTCCCCGCTGCTCTTTCTCTCTCCTTCCCTCTGCAGGCAGAGTCTTCTTGAGACTTGCTTATGTCTCCTGCCTCCCTCTTCCCCTTGCCTGTTCACACTTCGGCCACTCCCGTGGTGTCTAACCCCACCTCCCCACTGGAGCATCGCTTACCCGACTCTCCAGGGACCTCGGTCTCCCAACCCAGTTAGCTGGTTCAGGTTTTCATTTTGTTTGTCCCGCCAGCAGGTTTTGATGTTGACCGCTCTTTCCTTCTGGGACTCCTGTCTTCCCTGGGCTCCTCTGACATGTAACTCTCCTGGCTTTTCTTTCCCCTGTTTTTCCCAAGATCTCCTCCGAGGTCGTAGTCCCATAACCAGCATGGAATGGCAGAGCTTCTCACGGCCCAAGCTAAGTGCTCTGTCCTCTCACTCTATTCCAATTCTCATCCCACCCACTTCAGTTGCCACCTGCCAGTGACTCCCAAATTTACCTCTGACCCAGGCCTGGACAGGCCTTGGAGTTCCAGAATGTTCTATTCAACAGCCTATTGGAAATCTCCTCTTAGAGGTTGGATGTCAAAAACACCACAACTCAACATATCCAAACTAAACTCATAAACACCCCCAACTCCAGTCCTCTCCCTGGAGTCCACATGTGGGTGCATAGCACCAATACTCAGGTGCTCAATCCAGAAACCTAGAAGAGATCCAGATGCCTGCTTCTTCTCCAACACCATCTCTGACCCAATATCAAGCTTGGCCCATTTCCGCTCCTAACTATCTCTTGAGTCCATCCGGTCTCTCCCTCTTGTGACCTTTGCGATCCACCTGCCGCTGACTCCCACCCAGACTATGAGGAAGGCCTGCTCTCCCCGTGTCTACCCTCACTGTACCCCAACATGCTGTGACACCGCAGCTCTTTCCCCCACGCAGATCAGGGTCTTTCTGTTTCCTGAAAGCTCCTCAAATGACTTCTTATTCATGAAGGTCTTGGTAGGGGCAGGTCCCTACCACACAGAGAGAACACTCAGTGAATCAGGTTCATGCCACGCTGTCACCTATAGTGACATAGAATAAACATGTAGGAAATAAATGTGGCTAAACCGGAACCCAGGCTGGTTCATTTGGAAACAGTCCCTTCAGAAACGTCAGCAAGAGACAGCTGGTCAACCAAAGGCAATCAGGAATTTACGGCCACATCTCTGTGGCTGTCGCAGATAGCCTGTGACAACAGGTTCCTGTCATGCCCACCACTCCCACTACAAAAATCCTAATCTCCAACTGATTTTGCCATGGGATTGCCATGGAGGGCTTTTGCAACTTCCAAAAATAAAAAATTCCTCTTTACATCTCCTTCAATGTCTCAGTAGTAATGTCTATTGAGAAGTATGTAATTGCAATGAATTCTGAGTCTGTTAAACAGTATAAACAACAAGTGAAAATTGGAGGTGACTGCCAGAGGGGGAAAAGGCATCACATCTCCCTCTTAGAAGTCTCAATGCTAAGATTCCCTGCATCAAACTTCTCATATTTCTTCCATAACAGGTCATGGATAACCTGCAAAAGTGAAATGTAAGTCAAGGGGAGGAAAAGGAGAAACACAGTGATGTACAAACTTCCTTTCATAAGTGACCAGTTTTAACAAAATTAAACTTTAAGAACCCAAGGTAATGAATCCAGTATGATGTGACTCTAGAAATGACCAACTCTTGGGTGCCTGGGTGGCTCAGTCAGTTAAGCACCCGGCTTCAGCTCAGGTTATGATCTCGAGGTTCATGAGTTCAAGCCCCGCGTCGGGCTCTGTGCTGACAGCTCAGAGCCTGGAGCCTGCTTCGGATTCTGTGTCTCCCTCGCTCTCTGTCCTTCCCCCACTCGCACTCTGCCTCTCTGTCTCTCTCTCAAAAACAAAGAAACATTAAAAATTGTTTAAAAAGAAAGACGGAAAGAAGGATCAACCCCGGGAAATAACAGGAAATAGGGAAGAAGGTTGATTTTCATCATCTTGTTGGACCGAGAAAGGTCCCGTGGCATCCGTGGCCTGGGAAGCAGCCCGGTGAAATCAGGACCTTCTGCTCCAAGAGAAGTCATTTGAAAAGTGCACCTATTGACAATCTGGTTAGGGGAAAACGCTGAAAGACTGAAGTGAAATTATCCAGAAAGGAAGAGGAACCATCCCCGATTTTGTGCCCCAATCTAAATATTAGCAAGAAGGCACTGCCCAGAGACCATGGACCAGTTGGCAGGGTTAGCAACTCCAGTATCGATGGCCACGATGTGCTCCACCAGCGTCTCCCAGAGGAGAGGCTGGGCGTCCGAGGCGGGTGGCCTCCCCCCTGCTCCCCCGAGGAGCGCTGCAAGGGCTCACCCAGCAGCCAGCCGCTCACGGAGGTCTCAGCGAGGAGGGCCTGCTCCGGGCAGACAGACCTGCCAGGCCTCGACATTTCCAGCCCCACCCGCACAGGCGAAGCCCCTTCCTGGCCTTCAACCCCAAATCTTAGCCCTGCAGGGGGGCACTTTAATTCTTGTGGGAAGGTTTGAGAAAGGCAGGGGATGTGTTAGAAGGTACCACACCTCCAGGCTCTATTTCGGCCTGACATCCCCCCAGGACCACCTGAGGAGGGTCTGTGGCAGCAGCCGCCCGGCCCGTCCTTGGCTATTCCGGGCCAGAAGGACCTCCCGGCAGCCTCGCGACAGTCACAGGCTACATGCGACGTGTGACAGTCACATGTCACCTACACACGTGACATCCAACATAGGGCACTGTCCCACACTGCGGGTCTCCACGTGAGGTTCAGGAAACACCCTCTGCAGGAGGTACGCTTCACCTCCGCCCACTACGTTCATGTAAACCAAGCCACGGACGCCGCTCTCTCTGTCGACCAGGCGGTAACTGTTTTTGCTTCGTTCAAGTTTGTTTTTATTTATTTCAAGGGGCAGGAGACGGGCAGAAATAGAGACAGGCTCCCAAGCAGGCCCCGTGCTTTTCAGTGCAGAGCCCCACGCGGGGCTTGAACTCACGAACCGTGAGATCGTGACCTGAGCCAAAATCAAAAGTTGGACACTTAACCGACTGAGCCACCCAGGTGCCCCAGTGTTAACTGTTTTATTTTTTTTTTTGTTTATTTTTGAGTGAGAGAGAGAGAGAGTCAGAGCATGAGCAGGGGAGGGGCAGAGAGAGAGGGAGACACAGAATCGGAAGCAGGGTCCAGGCTCCGAGCTGTCAGCACAGAGCCCGGCGCGGGGCTTGAACTCACGACCTGAGCCAAAGTCATACGCTTAACTGACTGAGCCACCCAGGCGCCCCCACGTTAACTGTTTTAAAACATAGTGCCCCAGTAGAAAATTTGAGGTTCAGGAAGGCCAGCAGGTCGGGAGACAGCTGTCACTGCAAAAATAGTTTGTTACTCACAGATCTCAAGAGAACGGGGCATAGCACCTCGGACCGGAGCACAGGACAAGCACCAGGGTTGGGCAGGAGGTGGGGGGCTGGAGGGGACTACGGCTACAACTTTTATAGTAGCTGCTGTGGGAAGGAAGGAGCAAGACAGGGTAACTGGAATGACTTCCATGGACACTGGGCATAGGAGCTGTCCCCAGGGTGATGAGGGCAGGTGAATGTGAGAGCCCAGCGTGGCTGGGGTGTGGGCTCCAGGTCGGTTGGCTTGTGTTTGAAAATCGCACCCATAGTCGGGCAGTCTACCGTCTATCTGCGGGGATCGGCTAACCTGGGGAAGGGTAGTCCCTCCAGGGCCAGCGAGTCCCCGGATGTCAAAACACAGGAACACAGAAGATAAAAGATATGGTTAATACTTGAACTCAGAACAAAGCTCTTTCTGAAAGAGTCACGAAGTATTGCTCCCCTGCTGCCCCCCGCCCCACAGACCCCTCAGCCAGGTCTTTACATTTTTTTTTAATTTTTAAATGTTTATTATGTATTTTTAAGAGAGAGAGAGCATGAGCAGAGGAAGGCAGAGAGAGAGGGAGACCCAGAATCCGAAGCAGGCTCCAGGCTCCGAGCGGTCGGCACAGAGCCCGATGTGGGTTTCGAACCCACAAACCGCGAGATCATGACCTGAGCCGAAGTCGGACGCTTGACCGACTGAGCCACCCAGGCGCCCCCAGTTCTTCACATGTAATAGCACACTTTCAGAAAGACCAAAAGGCTCACAGCATCCGAAGAAATGAGCTGAAATGCAGGAATCACTCCAGCACCCCTAAGGCTACAACAAAGATACCTAATGATATTCTGTGCTTCATAAATGGTGTCATTGACCGGGCATGTGTTACGTACTCTGCACGGTGCTAGATACTCAAGAATTATTCCACCCAAGAGATGGCTCGTCTCCCTCCCACCGGCACAGATGACGGATTCTGTCCCTCCCCTTCATCCGATCCACGCACACAACCCAGGCCACTCCTGTGCGGGCCCCCGCTGTTATGACTAGTCTAAGTGGATTGCCAACATGCCGTGACCCAGAATCCCAGTACCCGCTGTTCCTCGTCTCAGGAACGCTGCTGAACATCCCCGGCACGCAGGCTGGAACATACCGGCCTCCCTCCGGGAGGGACAGTAAAACGAGATGGCAGAGATTAGCCCAGGGAGGAACACTGTGTCTTTTTCTTCGGTGCCTCCTTGCCTTAAAAGGCAGGGCCAAGTAAATGATGAAGCTGTAAGAATATGGTATCGGCTGGGGAGAAAACCAGCCCGCAGGTGTGAATACAAACTGACGAGGGGGTATTCCTGTCACTCCCCCTGGAAACTAACAGGCCAGAATTTGGACACCGGCTGGTGATCTGTGAGCAGAAGCGTGAATCAAGACGAGGATTTATCTTGGGGCGCCTGGGGGGGCTCAGTCGGTTAAGCGTCCCACTTCGGCTCAGGTCGTGATCTCACAGTTTGTGAGTTCGAGCTCTGCATCGGGCTCCGTGCTGACAGCTCGGAGCCTGGAGCCTGCTTCGGATTCTGGGTCTCCCTCTCTCTCTACCCCTCCCCCCCTCATGCTCTGTCTCTGTCTCTCTCAAAGGTAAATCAACATTAAAAAAGATTTTTTCAAAAGGTGAGAATTTATTTTGCCAAACCAAGCTCTCATTTGTTCCTTGGGATATTTGATTCTCATTAAACATCCAAACCCCGTATCTGACACATCGGTCCCTCCTGGGCTGCATTTTTCACCCCTAAATGGACTGGAATTAGGAACGTAGAGATTAGGTGGTATATTTACTTGAAATCAGTACTTCAAGACCAGACTTGGACTAAAGCAGGCTCTCACTGCTAAAGGTATTACGCATGTGTTTACAAGGCTGTGCTCATTCGGAAGACTCGCCTCACCCTCTCCACACCCAACTAAATTTTTGACAGGTCAGGAGAGATTCCAAATTTGAAGAAAAGACGCAGGTTCACAAACAGAGCCGTAGGTAGAATTTGCCGCGATCTCATTAACCATTCATGGTTATTGAAGAATGAAGACATTCCAACAGATCACAAGGAAGGCTGCAGCCATTGCTAGATTCCCGGACATCTTGAGGCATTTGTCACAGTAAAAAAGGATCAGATGTATGAAGGACCTCTAGAAAAGACCCCTAAGTGCCTCGCACATAACGCTTTCGAGCCTGGAAGCTGCAGCCAGAGGAGGGACGGCGATCCACGTTGGCTCAATCCCAGGGCAGCCTAGGCAGCGATGCCCCAGAATCTTCGGACAAAAGCTTACTTGTGGCACGTGGTTCAATGGATTCAACGTCGCCAACGTCCAAACCTCTATGAACCCCCAGGATGCAAACTACGCTTTTCCGGAATTTGCCCAAACTTTCAACTTCAGACCACATTTACTAAACAGCCTCCTAAGAAGATGTCTTTGCTTTTATAAACACATTGCCTCTGTCATATTGCCTTCCTGGCGCTGGGTTCGTGAATCAGTTTATAAAGATCTCTTTGCTTTCAGAAGTCCACTGCTGGGGCGCCCGGCTGGTTCAGTCGGTGGAGCCTGCGACTCTTGATCTCGGTGCCATGGGTTCGAGCCCCACGTCAGGGCATAGAGATTACTTTGTTAAAAAATAAAAAAAACATAAAAAAATAAATAAAAGTCCATTGCTTTTGGTTAAAACCCGATTAAAGTCCGTTTTTTGAAAGAAAAATTACCTGTTTTCTAGCAGTGGCAGGTTCTCACGCCTGCCCCTTCTTCCATCCATCAGTTCTCCCCTGGGGGAAGGACTCCTTGGAATCTTTCCGGAAATATGCGGACAAGAGGAAGGGCAGGGAGTTTGGTTACTGTTGTGCAGGCAAGCTGTCAACTTTAGGAAGAATTTCAAACAGGCTCGGGGCGTTTCCATGTTTTTCCAGTTTTACTGAGATGTGACTGACATGCAAGACTGTGTCAGTTTGAGGGGACGTTCGCGTATCGTGGGACGTGAGTTTGAGGGGACGTTCGCGTATCGTGGGACGCTTACCGCGGTGCATTCCGTTAACATCCGTCCTCTCACAGGGACAGAAGGAGAACGAGAAGAAGAAAGGGAAAAGGGTGGGGGATCTTTCTTTTGTTAGGAGAACCCTTAGGATTCACTCTCTTCACTTTCAAACACTCCATACAGAGCCACACATCAGATCCCTTTCTCCATGACTTGCGTGTTCGGTTTCAGGCCCTGTTTAAGTGAGGTTATAGGCTGTTCTCCTCTCCCCAGGCATTTCCTTCTGACAGACCAGAACAAGGCAGGGTACAAACGGGTCCTCTGAGGACGTGGGAGGTAGAGCCCTCCACAGACTGAGTAAGCGTGGCCCTGCAGGCACAAAGTTAATAGGACACGGTGAGGACACAGACGGTGATGACAAGGCAACAAAAGTGAACGACCTCTAGGCCAGGCCTAAGCTCTAGTTAATTTTCAGGTACTTTTCCAGTATCCCCCCGGCTTCTGCGATGTCAGAGTCATGAGCCCGAAGGAAAGTCAGGAGGAGGGATTTTGTTCTCCTCCCCTTCCCACACGTGAGCCATCCAGTCACTAAAAAGGACAGCGTGGCACACACATGTCTTAGAGGCAGAGACAAATCTCAGCTTGGGAAATAAAGATTGCGTCGGGTTTTTTTTTTTTTAAGTTTATTTATTTATTTGGAGAGAGACAGTGCGAGCAGGGGAGGGGCAGAGAGAGAGGGAGAGAGAGAATCCCAAGCAGGCTCCAGGCTCAGTAGAGAACCCAATGCGGGGCTTGAACTCACAAAACCGTGAGATCGTGACTTGAGCGGAAGCCAAGAGTCAGATGCTTAACTGACGGAGCCACCCAGGCGTCCCGCTGAAGATTGTGTCCATAGGTGTTGATGGCCTTGTTGTATACTTGCCCAGTCAAATGCACGTCGGCCGACGGTCTCCCCTGAGTCACTGCGCTGCCCTCACGGACGCCCTTCCGTTCACTTTCACCCGCCCGGACAGCTGGCCAGATGCACATCGGTGGCAAAGAGTGGTCTCGAGACCTAAGCGACCTGAAGCCAGGAGCATCCACAGGATGCCAAACTTCCGGAAGTGTCCGTTCTAAATGGGATCACCTTAGTCCACAGCTTGTGTGCCAGTGACACGCGGAGACTTCGAGACACATGGTGGGTCCCACTAACCTGAAGTGTGCTCCTGCCTCTTCTTTGGGGCACAGACACCCAAGGGCATCTTTGTCCAGGAGCCTCCCCAGCCAGCCAGCCCCACGGTCTTTAAGCTGGGGCTCTCCCTGGGCTGTTTGTCTTAGCCTCAACCATCCATTACGTTTTCTTCCCAGTTTGAAGGCATTCTCTCTCCAAGTGGATTCGCGTCATTGTAAGAGTGCTCGTGTAAGAAATATTGGTGATGCTTTGTAATTCCCTCTTATTTCTTTAGTCCGCCAGGTCTTTATTGAGCAGCTATCGTATCCCACATTGTGCCCAGCTCCAGAAACACAAGCGAGGCACAGTCCCTGCTCGTCGTGGCATTTATGTTCTGTCAGCAAGAAGTCTCACAGGGGACGGTGGGGGGTGATGGGCAGGTGTGACAGAGACCTAACTCAGGAAAGGCCTGCTGGAGGGGGCTACATGGCCCCTAAGGGCAATATACAAGTCAGGCAGGGGAGCAGAGACCCGGAGAGCCCGCGTGAGAACTTTGGACCTTGTTTTCGCGGCAACGGGATGTCACCGAAAGGCTCTGAGCCAGACAGATAGCATCAGATCCGCTTTGTTCCGAGGTCACCCTAGCGTCGGGAGAAGACGAGCTGAAGGCAGGAGCCGCTTCCAGAGATGAGGGTGGCGTGGGCCAAGGCGGTGGCGATGGTGCTAGCAACGGGGAGAGAAGGAAGCGAGATCCAAGGTGCATTTCAGAGGCGGAACCGACCATACGCATCAAGTGATTGCATGTCAGCAGCGCCATTGACTGGAATTGGGAATCTGGGCTGAGAGGCAGGTTTGGAGGAAAAGGTGATACAGGTGGCACGTGTTCAGTTAGGGGCATTGGATGAGACACCCGAAGGGGAGATGCCCAGTGGGCAGGTGAATGCAGGGGTTTGGAGCATCAGGCATGAGGTTTGGGCTGGAGGTTAGAGAGTCGGCAGCTCGTAAAGTCACATGAGCGAACGAGATCATCCAAGGAGAGAATGTAGACAGAGGACCTCGGAGCCCAGAGAGAGGACTGGGAGGCCAGGGGGACTCAGAAGGAGGACATGGCCAGCAGGGTCAGCAGCAGAGCCGGTCCAGTGAGCTTGCAGGTCACAAGAGCTGCAGGACCACTGCGTCCTTAGAGGACCTAACAGCCTGCGTCCTTAGAGGACCTGTTCGGTCTTAGAGGACCTAACAGACCAGACCTGGTCGCCTGTGGCCGAAGCGGCTCTACCTGAGGTTTTGGTTTTGGAAGCACCGGTAAGTAGGATGAGATCATCGGCCAGGATTTGCCCCAATTAGTGTTAAGTCTCAGTTGCCCCGGCAAGAATGTAGTCAGTGGCTCGTATGAGTTTTAATCTTTCCAGCAACACAAACTTACCTTTAGCACTAGTGAATTAATGTGCCGGACAAGGGCCCAGAGATCCATCAAAATGGCCCATCTGGACGCCCTTTACCCAACAAAAAGATCCTAAGTCTCAGGGAGCCTGGGTGGCTCAGTCAGTTAACCATCCAACTCTCGATTACAGCTCAGGTCAGGTCGTAATCTCACAGTCACGGGATCAAGCCCCACTTCGGGCTCCGCACTGAGCGTGGGGCCTGCTTGGGGTTCTCCCTCTCCCTCTCTCTCTGCCCCTTCCCCACTCGCATTCTCTCTCTCAAAATAAATTAACTTAAAAAAAAAAGTTCCGAGGGGCGCCTGGGTGGCTCAATCGGTTAAGCGTCCAACTTCGGCTCAGGTCGTGATCTGGCGGTTCGTGAGTTCGAGCCCCATGTCGGGCTCTGTGCCGACGGCTCGGAGCCTGGACCCTGCTTCCAATGCTGGGTCTCCCTCTCTCTCTCTCTGCCCCTCCCCTGCTCATGTTCTGTCTCTCTGTCTCTCTCAAAAATAAGTAAACGTTAAAAAAAAAATTTTTTTAAGTTCCTAAGTCTCTTACTAAAACTGAGTTTTCCCCCGACCGACTCTATATTGTTCTAATTATCAAACTCAAAACGTAAAGGCCTGGGTTTTTTACTAGAATCTTAAAGTCAGCTGAAATAAGATGTTTATGTTCAACTATGCAAAGAGTAACAGAACCACGTGAGCTTCATAAACTCTCTGGAGGGCACTCTCAGGATCACGGACTCTGCTTTTTCGCTCCAAGATGAAGTCATTTTAATTATACGTGTCATTGTTTGTTTTATTTGGGAAGGATAAGCGCTTAGAATTTTAAGCCAACTTTTTAAAAACTGTGTCCAAGGAGAGATTATAATTTATAGACTCCACGCTCAGATAAGTAGAAATAGAATTGACTTTGTTTCCCTGTGACTGAAATTAACTACACTGCTCTTAAGCTTCCTGTTTCCTGGTAGAAATAAAAGCTTACATTTGCCAATTAAAGGTAACTTGGTCACTTCCAGCTTTCCATGTGGTTCATTCAGATCTAAACTGTCACTCAGGAAGTTCCCCTCTTGAACCATAAGAGGCATCTGAATTGGGGTGGGTTCTACATCATTTTGGCATCGGTGAGGGGGTGCGACCTAAGTACATCCTGCCTCCTTGCTCTCCCCACAAGGTCTTTGGGGTATCACGTGCTCTCGCTGCGAGGGTCCAAGTGTCCACCAGGCTCCTGGATTAGAAGCTGCCGTGTGCCTCTCCCCACGGCCTGCCAGCACCTCCACACCGTCCGCACACGCTCCTGCATACACACTCGAGAACACACACACTTGCACACACACGAGGGAAGCTCACACAAGCACAAAAACGCCTGTTCGTACACACTAACACACGCGCACAGCACAGTCATAGCACACGCTCTGGGCCAGGCCCTGGGCCACTGACCAGATGCACCTCATTTAAATGATTTACAGTTTTCTTAAAAGGATCACAAAAGCAAATCCTAAAAGGAAATACATGTAGAAGCAAATGAACCTAACTAGACATGAAATAGATGACAGGCCACATAGAAAAAAGAACAAATTCGAGCGACGTTTGAACACAGGACCTTGATTACACTACCTCGGTGGAATATTCCAAGATTGAAAAGAAGTGCAAAGAATTTTTTTCTTAATTTTTCAATGTTAATTTATTTTTGAGAGAGAGACAGAGACAGAGAGACAGAGAGACAGAGCGCGAGTCGGGGAGGGGCAGAGAGAGAGGGAGACACAGAATCCAAAGCAGCCTCCAGGCAGGCCCCAAGCTGTCAGCAGAGAGCCCGACCAGGGGCTCGAACTCATGAACCATGAGATCACGACCTGACCCAAAGTCAGATGCTCAACCGACTGAGCCACCCAGATACTCTGCAAAGAAATTTTTAATTTTCCCTTACAGGTTTGTGGTTGATACTGTCAAAAGGACAAATAGCACCTGTGGGTTGTTTTTTTTTAAAGGTGCTTTAGTCAGATCTTATGAAAGAGTCTGTTACCATCATCCTCCTTCCTTCCAGAAGACTCTGATGACTTTGAAAGGAAAGTGAGTTTTATACAGTAAAAGGAGGAAGTCTTAAGAGGGTCTTTCTTCCTGGCTGGCTTGTAGATGGCCTCCTTCTCATGGCATCCCAACATGGCCTTTTTCGTGTGTACATGCAGGAGAGAAAGTTCTCTGGTATCTCTTCCTCTTACAAAGACACCAATCCTATTGAATTAGGGCCCCACCCTTAGGACTTGGTTTAACCTCAATTACCTCCCTAACGTGCTGTTTCCAAATACAGTCCCATTCAACATGTGAATTTTAGGGGCGCACAATTCAGTCCATAAACTGTGTTATCCAGGAAAGGTACTTAAACTTTCTTTGCTTTAGTTTGACCATATGAAGGTAGAAATCATAACAGCCTCCCTGTAAGAAGGCTGCTGAGAGGACTAGACGGTTGATGCACACGAAGTGTTTTGTGCCTGGCAGAAAATAAACAATCAATAACATTTCGTATTTAACTCAAAACTCAACTCGTTAATTTTGTCAACTACTGTGGCGAGAGCACAGTTAGGAGTACGCACATAGAATGTCTTTTTTTTTTTTTTAGACATTAAGAAAATGCACATCTCCATTTATTTTTGCATGGCTGCAGGTGAACCTCAGTGGCCCCCCAATATTTGGGTAACAGAATAAGTACAACTGTTTATGGAAGGGCCTTGTAACCTGAGTGGAAGGCAGGGCTCTGTTATTTAAATAATCAGCAGTTGGCTGAACCTACTGAATGAAAGTTATTATCATGCTATGGCAGAGATTACACTATACTGTTTCTTTTTGACATCGCGCTTTGTAAATCACCAACGTTCTTCTCCCACACAAACACTTATAAACATAAGTGCGGAACACTTCATTACTGTGCTAATTCAGTGCGGTCCTTACCGAGAATAGCGAGGAGTAAAGAGAAACATCACATCGTTTAGCCCAGCATTTGAAATAAGAAGGCAAAGCCCCTACAGTCAGTTCTTTGTCTCTGAATACTGATGATCCATATTGGTTAATTTTACAGTATTCAAAGTGGTGATGGCGGTTTATATCCATTTCATTTTATTGGAATCGTATTCTCCAGGCGGGTTTGATGTATTATCTGTCTACAGAGTGAATCCCTCTGGCTTTATCCAGCGGGCTCTCTCTTGAGGATGGCTTTCATCATATTGGTATTCTGCTCAAAACATTTCCCATCATAATTTGCTGCTGTGAATCTAAAAATAGAGCTTTGCCTGTTAAATCCTCGTCTTGCAGGCCTGACCCTCTGCCTGCTCAGCCGCTATGACAGATTCCTTAGCGGTGCCGCAGTTAGGTTTCCTGGCTTCTAGATGGACTGGGCTTTGCGCCCGCCGCCAGTACACGCCCCCCACCCCCATCCTTGCTCTTACATAGTCTTACTCAAAGAACAAAATGGCCACCAAAAAGAGGAGCTAGTTCTAATCACTTCCCTGCAGGTTAAACTCTTGGAAGATTAACCAGAGATCCAAACAGAGAAGTTCTCAGAGGAGAAATTATGAAATTATGAAATGAAATAATATTTAAAAGATACACACACACACACACACACACACACACACACGTGCGCGCGCACGGCTTGGGGCTTTGGGGAAATAACTTAGACCATACCACGCTGCTACGAAAACCAAGCAGCCTCCCCCAGCATAAAGTCGAAGGCATGCCTGGACCTGAGAACACTCCAGAAGACCTCTTCCTCCCCGAGTCCCACTTTGCCTCATGCCGTCTTGCAGTGACAATCTGCACCACTCAATGTCCCCTCATTTCTTTTGAGACTGCGAGGACAGATTCCCCAGGGATGTACTTTGGACCAAGCTTACCAGATGTGTATCTATTTTATTAGACTTTTCAAACAACCAATTCTTGCCTTTATCCATCCTATTTTTCGTTTGCTGTCTATTTTAGTAATTTACACACTGACCTTTATTGCCTATTTGCCATGGGTTCATCCTGTTGTTGTTGTTGTTGTTGTTGCTGCTGCTAATTTTTTTTCCACTGAGCAGGGCTGACACACACCGTTCCGGGTGTGCAACATAGTGATTCAACTTCTGTATGCCCTGTTGGTCTCTCCTACTTTCTTAAGATGGATACTCTGCACGTTAATTTTCGGATTTTCTTTCTTTTCTTTTTTTTAAAGATTTTTTTTTTATGTTTATTTATTTTTGAGAGAGAGTGAGAGAGTGAGCACAAGACGGGGAGGGACAGAGAGAAAGGGACACACAGAATCCAAAACAGGCTGCACGCTCCGAGCTGCCAGCACACAGCCTGACATGGGGCTTGAACCCACAAGCAGCGAGATCGTGAGCCGAAGTCGGACGTTTAACTGACTGAGCCACCCAGGCGCCCCAGACTTTCTTCTTTTCTAACAGAAGCATTTAGACCTATACATTTTTCTCGCTTTCCATGTATCCTATAATTATGACATTTAGACTTTTGATATCATTCAGTTCCAATATTATTGAATTTCAGTAGGGTTTCTTGTTTGACAGAAGCTATTTAGAAATGTGATGGTATATTATGAAAGACGTGGTCATTTTTAAAATTCATCTTTTCTTTTTTGTTTTCTGTCCTGTGCATGCAAAGCTCCAGACTTGTATCAACTCATGCACGGAATTCATTCACAGGATTCTCTTCCCCAGTTCCATCCTCTGTAGGATTCCCCACCGTTTTCAGCTCCCAGACACCCGCTGCTCGATCTTCTGTCTAGAAAGACAGGATTTTTCTCTGAATTCTAGCCACTTGTGCCCTGCATGGTCTCACAGACTCGGGTCACTGTCAGGGTAAAGCAGTGAGAAATGAGAAAAACACAACCACAAACTCTTTGTCCACAGTCCCCTTTTCCCATCCTCTGGCCAGATTTTCTCCAGGCTTTCAGTGCCTGTGACATACAGCACACAGAGAAGTTCCCGATGGGGCAACACTGAGGGCTGGGTGAGGAGAGGACAAACCTAGCGGGGACCCCCCCCCCACTCTCATCCTCTGGCTCAGAGGGGCACCTTGTCCCAGTGCTGTGGTCAGAAGGACAAGGTTTCTCCCCGAGATTTTGTTGTCAGCACCTGCTGCCGAGCTCTATGCTGGGAACACTCTCATCTGGTTAAAGCCAGATGATGAAAAAGGAAGAAAAGAAAAAGGAAAAGCAAGAAATTTACCCCCAAACAAGTTGATCTTCACGTTTGGTACCCTTTTCCCATCTTCCCGCTAGTGTTAGACTTTCTGGAGTCTTTAGGCTGAAGATTTTGTCTAGAGAAGTTAGTTGTTTGTAATCAGCAGGAGAGAAAAGCTGTACTTAATTCTGTCTTCACCAGAACCAGAAGTCCTATCCCTTAGTTTTTTAATTGAACTTATTTTTTATTAAAAATATGGATTTTGGGGGCGCCTGGGTGGCTCAGTCAGTTAAGCGTCCGACTTCGGCTCAGGTCATGATCTCGCGGTCCGTGGGTTCGAGCCCCGCGTCGGGCTCTGTGCTGACAGCTCAGAGCCTGGAGCCTGTTTCAGATTCTGTGTCTCCCTCTTTCTCTGACCCTCCCGTTCATGCTCTCTCTCTCTGTCTCAAAAATAAATAAACGTTAAAAAATATATATGGATTTTGTAATTTTCCAGCACCTAGTTTATATTTTAGCCATAGGTCCTTCATAGATAGTCCGGGATAACACTGGAAACAGAAACCTCCCACTTTCCTTCCTAAGGACTCAAGCCAAATTCCACACATGAATGAAATCATATGATACTTGTCTTTCTCCGACTGACTTATTTCACTTAGCATAATACCCTCTAGCTCTATCCACATTGTTGCAAATGGAAAGATTTCATTCTTTTTCATCAATGAGTAGCATTCCATTGTATATATATACCACATCTTCTTTACCCATTCATCTGTTGATGGACATTTAGGCTCTTTCTATCATTTGGCTGTCGTTGATGGTGCTGCTATAAACATGGGGGTGCGTGTGCCCCTTTGAATCTCAACAGAGAACACAGGGAAAGGAAGGAAAAAGAAGATAAAAACAGAGGGAGACAAACCACAAGAGACTCTTAAATACAGAGAACAAACCGAGGGCTGCTGGAGAGGAGTTGGGTGGGGGGAGGGGTTAAGTGGGGCGTGGGCATTAAAAAGGACACTCTTCAAGATGAGCACCGGGTGTCATATGTCAGTGATGGATCACTGGATTCTACTCCTGAAGCCAAGACTACACTGCATGTTAACTAACTTGAATTTAATTTTTTTTTATGTTTCTGATGTTTATTTATTATATTTGAGACAGAGAGAGTGTGAGTGGAGGAGGGGCAGAGACAGAAGGAGACACAGAATCTGAAGCAGGCTCCAGGCTCTGAGCTGTCAGCGCAGAGCCCAATGTGGGGCTCGAACCCATGAACCATGAGATCATGACCTGAGCCGAAGTCAAATGCTCAACTGACTGAGCCACCCGGGCACCCCTCGAATTTAAATTTTAAAAAAAGGACTCACAAGCCATCTTTTTCCTGAATAACGGATCTGAGACATTACCAACCAACAATGTTAATTAAAATGCTTCTCTATAGTTTTCCTAAGTCAAGTCTTTTGACTTGACAACGAGTAGTGTTTGGGAAACTACAATGTTGAAGCGCTGTGCTAAATGCTAGGAACATGGAAATAAACAAGACCTACCAGCCCCAGTGTGATCCCAATTCAACAAGGGAAACGGACACTTAGAGGCAACTGCAAACAGTGGGATAAGGACCATGAGAGGGTATCACTGGAGTGTTATGGCACCCTGGGCTCTATAGTTTCAGCCAGGGACTGGTCAGTCACAGAGTGCTCCAGAAAGAAAATGATAAATTAGCTCTTGAAAGATGAGCGGGATCCCATTGGGAGAAGGATATTCAAGATACAGCAAAGAGATGAACACAGGCATAAAAGCACAAATGCCAAGGGCGGGAGAGTCAGTACGCCCGGAGAGTGGAGTGCGATCAGAACTGGAGATCAGCTTTTTCACGTTTCGCTCTTCACCAAAAGAAGCATCTCTTTTTCCAGAGAGATGTTTACTCACTAAACACCTAATGCAGGGGACTCCACGATTGTCTTCTTGATATGGAAAATAACACAACATACATATGCACTGATGTAACCTTGGCAGCTCTTTCTTACAATGTTAACCCAGTTGGTTGTATTTTGTTACTTCTTCAAATTCAATGAAAATCACATCTTTAAAGAATGGATTAGAACCATTGGCAATGTGTAGAATAAGAATCTTTCTGCAAAAAAGGAAAATTATCAATTTACACTAAAAACTCTTTTTAATATTGTACTATTGGATAAGTACATTAATATTATTTTTTATCCCTTTTTAAATGAATTCGGACACCACAAAAGGAATAAAAAAAGGAAAAGCATCCATGAGCATTCATTTAAATCTTACCTATTCACCTTTTTATTACAAAAATTAAACAATCTCATTAAAATGGTACTCTGAAAAGGTATTTTACTATCCCTATAGAATTCAATAAGTTATTCGTTTGCTAGGTACATAACAAAGTAACACAGACTGGGAGGCTTAAATAACATAAATTTATTGCCTCATAATTCTGGAGGCAGGAAGTCCAAGATCAAGGTAGGGTTGGTTGCTGTGGAGGCCTCTCTCTTTGTCATGCCAATGACCAGCTTCTTCCTGTGTCTTCACATGGTCTTTCCTCTGTACATATCTATGTCCTAATCCACTCTTACAAAGACTCTGATCATATTAGATTAGAACCCATCCTAATGATCTCATTTTAATGGAATTATCTCTTTAAAGACCCTATCTTTAAAAACAGTCACAGTCTGAAATACTGGGGGTTAGTACATCAACATAGGAAATTTTAAGGGAACAATTCAGCTCCTAACTGTACACAGTTTCCACAAACCAAGTCGGTATTTACATTTCCCTCAACAAATAACCCCATCACATACCTTTGAATCATTTTGCTTTATTGAATAAGTAAACTGTGGCATTTCCGTTGAATGAAATAGTGTAATTGCCATATATATGGAGTAACCAAAAAATTACACTGCAGAAAAACATTTATATTTGCCTGTGTAGTTGCCTTGATCAATGCTGTTTATTTCTCGATTTGAGTTACTATCTAATATCCTTTTATTTCATTCTGAAGGGCTCTCTTTAGTACCTCTCGTGGAGTAGGACTGCCAGAAATCAGTTCAGTTTTTGTTTACCGTGAAATGTCTTAATTCCTCTTTCTTGTGTGAAAGACAAAATTGTTGGATGTAGGATCCTTGACATATAGTCTTTGTCTTTAAGTGCTTGCAATGTGTCTTCTCACTGCCTCCTGGCTTCCATGGTTTCTGACGAGAAACCAGATGATGATATTGTTGTAGATCCCTTGTGTGTGATCGGCGTCTATATCCTGCTGCTCTTAAGATTCTCTCTTTGTCAGGGCGCCTGGGTGGCTCAGTCGGTTAAGCGGCCGACTTCGGCTCAGGTCACGATCTCGCGGTCCGTGGGTTTGAGCCCCGCATCGGGCTCTGTGCTGACGGCTCGGAGCCTGGAGCCTGTTTCGGATTCTGTGTCTCCCTCTCTCTGACCCTCCCCCGTTCATGCTCTGTCTCTGTCTGTCTCAAAAATAAATAAATGTTAAAAAAAAATTTAATAAAAAAAGATTCTCTCTTTGTCATTGTGTTTCAACAGCTTGATTATTGACGTGTCTGAGTATGAATCTCTTGCGTGAATCTTACTTGGAGTTTGATAAACTTCTTGTAAGTGTAGACCAGTGGTTTCCATTAAATTTAAGATGTTTTTAGCCATCGTGTCAAGTATTTCTTCTCCCCCTTTCTCTCTCTACTCTCCTTCTGAGATTTCCATTACGCATATGATACGATCGACGGTGTCCCACACACCTCTTGAGGCTTAGCTCAGTTTTCTTCTTTCTTCTCTCTTTCTGTCCCTCAGACTGGAGACAATCACAACTGACCTGTCTTCAAGCTCATGATTCTTTCTTCTGCCAGTTCAAATCTGCTGTTGAGTACCTCCAGTGCATTTTTCATTCATCTATTATACATTCCAACTCTAGAATTTAATATAATTTAATTTATATTTGTTTTTTTATATATGATTTGTATTTCTTTATTGATATCTTCAATTTGGTGAGACATCATTCTCGTAATTTCCTTTAGTTTTTTTTCACATATTTACAATAGCGAGTCAGGTGAGTCCAATGTCCCAGCCTCTAGGACGGTTTCAATGGACTGCTTTCTTCCTATACATGGGCCATACTTCCTTTTCTCTTCATAGGTCTCATAAATCTTTAAAGCCAGCATTTTAAATAATATAATGTGGCAACCCTAACAATCAGATTCTCCCTCCTCTCCAGGGTTTTTTGTTGCTGTTGCTGTTTGTTTAGTGACTTAGCGTGAGATTCAGGCAGTCTGTATAGTTTTGTATGTAGCCCCCTGAAATCTTTGCTCAGTTAGCTTTGTAATCAGCTAATGACTGGACAAAGGTTTCCTTAAATGCTTGGAATCAGTAAGTCTCCAGTCTCTGCTAAGGAGTGCTGTGTGCATGGTGGGGGGCAGGCCTTCAACACTGAGGTAGGAACTTTACAGCCTTGCCTTCACCTTCACTTCCTGCTTGCTCAGAGGCTCAAGGTCAGCCAGAGACAAGAGCTCAGGGCCTTCTCAGGTCTTTCCTGGGCACGTGCACAGTCCTAAACATGCATGTGGTCTTCTAGATTCTCAGGAATATGTCAGAGTTTTTCCCAGTTCCTTACGGACATCTTTCTCCAGCTTTTCCTTTTGTTTCTTGGTTAGCTTGTTGTTCTCCCCAACTGTTATCACTGCCCCCCACGCAGCTGCAATATTAAACAACTGCCTGGCTGTTTCTGACAACTGACCCAAGGTAAAAGGCTGCCTCCATTGGGCGAGCTCTCTGCCAGGTCACACAGAGACAAGCCGTGCAAGCGGGGTTTTCTAGGGAACCGCCAGACACATGAAGTAATGGCAGTTCTGAGAACGGGGCTTTGAAAGAGCTCCACCTGTGTTCTGACCTCCGCTGGCTGTTAGGCTGCTGGTTTTCACCGCGAGTTGGGGCTGTTGGTTTTTGAGGCTCGTGGAGCTGAGCAGGGGGAGTTAAAATTCCACACCGTTCAGGGTTCTTACTAAAGTTCAGCTATTTTGTTCCTAAGGAAGCTCCCCTGGAATTCATTTACAGAGCTCTAAAAGAGTTTGTTTGGTCCGTGTTTGCCACTGCTCTCATTGCTTTTACGGGGGAGGAGGTTTTCAGAGGTTCCTCCCCTCCCCCCGCCGGCCTTCCTGGTGACATCCTCTTGGCGGCACCCGCTGCTGTTTCTTCATACCTGTATCCCAAGTGTCTGATTCTCTCTTCAGCCGGCTCCAACAGATGGTGAAGGTCCATTTAGATTTTAACTTTAGTAACGGTAGATTTTATTCCTCACTGCATTTGGTTACGTATATCGCCAGAATGGAAAGCCTAGGCGGATTTTATGTTATTTGACCATCGCTGGCTTCTAATCACTTCACAATAAACGTGTACCTCCTTTATGGGAAAAAAAAAAAAAAGTTACTGAAGTTATTTTATCACCTTTTCCCCTTGACTTCCTGTGTACTCCTCATTCTGAGCCCATATGTCCCTGCCATCATCTGTCTTCCCCCGTCACACCCGAACACACACGAAAAGTTGGCAGTTTGGACGAGAAACGCTGGTCGGGAAATAAAAAGCAAGACAGCGCCCTTTTCTTTTCCATATCTAGAAGTCCCGCAGTACTTGTGTTAGAGGCATAAAAGGGGGCTTTTGTGGGTTAGCCAGACAGACACTGCCAAAGGGTAGGATTCGGTTTGGGGATTAAGGAGAAGAACCCAGGGCTGGAGTGAGGGCAGCGCTGACTCGGGCCCTGACAGCTGAGCGGGGTAAATCACGTAAGTCCCTGGCACCCCGGTTTCTTCTTCTAGTCGCACGGAGCAAGTGCCATGCTCTGAAATCATCGTGTAGCTCTGAATCCTCCGTGGAAACACCCACACGTATTCTCTTCTCCCCTCTCCACCTGCACTCCACACAAAGCAGTTGCCTGATACACCTTATCGGCTGTGTCAATACACGACATGTGGACTGACTGGCTGTTTCCTGGAATGAATGAACACTGACCACGGGACAACTTTTGTGCCTCACAGGTAGTTTGGCCTTGAAGGATCCCTTATTCATTTTTTTTTTTTTAAGTTTTAATTACATGACATTTTACAATCTTATTAGAGTAAGGGTGACTATTTTAACGTTTTCTTCTACCTAAAAGTTCCTTGTTTTGTTCTGATTTTAAAAGAATTTTTATAGGTCCCTAAAAAGCAGTTGTGGGCCCTAGGCCCAGGGACCTGCCTAGCCAATGGAGAAGTCATCCCTGAGGATGGGTGGAGTTTCCCCCATTCTGTCGTTCCATATTTTTAAAAAAGCTGCTCCTGGGGTGCCTGGGTGGCTCCGTTGGTTAAGTGCCTTACTTCGGCTCAGGTCACGATCTTAGGGTTCATGGGTTCGAGCCCCGCGTCGGGCTGTGTGCTGACAGCTGGGAGCCTGGAGCCCGCTTCGGATTCTGTGTCTCCCTCTCTCTCTCTCTGCTCCTTCCCCACTCGTGCTCTGTCTCTCTCTGTCTCTCAAAAATAAATAAACGTTTAAAAAAAAAAAAAAAAAAAAAAGCTGCTCCTGACTCCTGGGCTGCAGTCGCTCAGATGGCATTTCTGTGCAAACCAGGAAAAGGTTGCTTATGTTTAAGAAGAAGGGACAAGCCTTGAAAGTATTATGGTTATTGCACAGTCTGAATAACTATCCTCACTGGGCCCGGGGCAAGTACAGAGTAGGGGGGCGGGGGGGGCATCCCTTCCAACGTCACCTCGGGCGGCAGTCCGGGCCTGCACGGCACGATGGGAGGAGAGTAACGCTGATCCATGACGTTCGGCTGGAGGGCCTCCCGGGTGTAGTTCCATAAGCCAAACTTCACCCTAAGTCGATGGCCGGGAGGCTCAAGTCTCCGTAGGGCTCAGGCGAAGCCCTGAAAGCCACGGGAGGCCAGACGCGCGGCCTCCGGGGTCTCCCGGCGCGAAAAGCGGACAGGGCACGAGCACACGTGACTGTGCACCTGTGCGCACGTGGCTTCCCGTGCGTGTGCACGGCCGCGCGGGCGCGCGTGGCTGGCTGTGGGCCAGGACGCTCCCACGGCGCCCTGGCGCTCCCCCCGCCAAGTCCCGGCAGCGCCACCGCACACTCCGGTAGTAGCGTCCGTCTGCGGCACGAATCGCACTCTCGGTCCTAAGCCCCGAGCCCCGGTGCGGGCCGCAGTCTGAGCAGCTCGGGGCCGCGACCACCGCCCGCCCGCTGGGCCCACTTGCCCAGGGCAAGGCCGCACTCACTAAAGCCTCCGTCCGTCCCCTTCCTTGCAGGAATGACGTGCCAAGCTCGCAGCTCCTACGTCACCAGTGAGATCCTGTGGGGTTACCGCTTCACACCTGTCCTGACGCTGGAAGACGGCTTCTATGAGGTCGACTATAACAGCTTCCACGAGACCTACGAGACCAGCACCCCATCTCTCAGTGCCAAAGAGCTGGCCGAGCTGGCCAGCCGGGCGGAGCTGCCCCTGAGTTGGTCCGTGTCCAGCAAACTCAACCAGCGCGCAGACCCGGAGACGGAAGAGGAGGAGAAGAACCTCGAGGAGCAAACGGAAAGGAATGGTGACGTGGCAAACCTAGAAAACGAATCCAGAGTCTAGTCGCCTAGCCGGGCGGCTCCTCCTCCCCTCCCCCCGCACAACCCCTCCTCGTCTCTCATGCTCTCTCTCTCTTTTGTCTCTCTTCCTTGGTTGTGTATGGATTTGCATTTAGTTCTGACATGGCCAGAAAGCGAGTCTTCGAGGTGTAAAATAGCTACCTGCCCTCTCTCGGTTTTGCAGATGGACGAGGCAGACGCAGATTTGGTGAAGGTGCCAAGCGCCCTCCCTCGCGGCCCCAGCTTGCTCTCTTCCCGAAAAACCACGCATCCGACTCCTAGGGACTTAAGCTACTTACCTGCATGTCTTGTACAATAGCAGATCACTCAAAGAGTGTGTCAGAGATCTCACCTGGGATATGACAAGTTAGGTCTCTGGTGCCTATTTACTCATGCAGTGAGACATAGCGTATAACCCTCGGTTTTATAGATCCCAATAAATTCCATCTGCAGGGCGACGTGCCTGCCCCCTACAGGCATTGCAGTTATAGGACCCGGGTCAGGGAAAGACAAAACACTGTACATATATATGCCTTATGTAATTATTTTTCTTTTTGCAGTCAGTAATAAAACACAGCATGTACGAAAAGTACTGTAGGACAGAACTTCCAAATAATGTACATAGATGTATAATTACTGTAGGTTTAGATATATAACTTTAGAAATAAGATGCAAAAAAAAAAAAAAAAAAAGATTCCCAATGTACAGTAGGCATTTCTGTTCTGATGTCTTTGCTTTCTGAATTTCTTTGGTCCCATCGATCACTGGCCCTTAGTGCATGGCCTTTGTTCTGTGTCCCAGACTGGTAGTGTTTGGGTACCTCTGTTCCCTTGCTTATCCTCTCACTGAATCTAATAAGCCATAGGTCTGGGGGAAGTTAGGCGGTCCGGTACATGGCAAAACCCAAACCCACCACCAATATCCTGAGATACTGTGAAATGTTTACAAAACTGAGGTCTCTCTTTTTTTTTTTTTTTTTTTTTTTTTTTTTTTTTTTTTTAGTAACAGGAGCCTCACTGACTAGCCTGGGAGAATATTCCAGGGGGAGGACACTCTCTGGCATGTCAGCAATGATGTGTTTATGCTTTTCACATGAGCTGTCACCCTTTGTAGTACAAGAGTTTGGGAAACTCTTCTCCTGCAAAAACCCATGGATTCCCCAGCTGTTCCACTCTGTAATTGTGAGAAACTATAGACCTAAAAAAATCAGACATGGTAATTTAGCAGAAGACGGTTTGGGTCTAAAGCCATGACATTCATGAAGGCGTGCAGTGGGCGACATGTATTATAATCATTCACCTCACACACTTTGACTCCATCCGGCTCTCTCCCTGCCCCTCTAGCTTATCCATCAGCATTTTTCGCATTTGTATTTATTATTATTCGTCTTCTTTTATTATTCTGAAATAAGGGTCAAAGATTAAATCAACAATCTAGGTGACTATGAAATCTCTCTAGAGCATGCCACAGGCGGGAAATCAAATCCAAAGTGTCTCCCAATCAGAAGAAAACAAGCAAAAAAACTGCAGCCTTAATTAATTTTAATCTGTGAAGATAAATGGAAAGAGAGAGATTAAGAGAGAGAGAAGGAAGGAAGGAAGGAAAAGGAAGGAAGGAAGGAAGGAAAGGAAGGAAGGAAGGAAGGAAGGAAGGAAGGAAGGAAGGAAGGAATTTTGTACTAAAAAATCTAAATTTCAAAATGAAAAAAAAATTTCAAGTAAAAAAGATAAGGAAGAGGATGTTAGACAAAAATCTCAAGGGCAGGTGGAAATTTTGCACTGTAACAGATCTTTCACATTAATTTCACAATTTTAAACTCTTTATTCCCTAAACAGTCGCCCATCATAAATATTCATTGGCTGAACTCAAGTTCATTTTCAGCTCCCACAGCTGTGCTCAGTTTGAAGCTTTGTGCCTTGGAGGTCAAAGAACTCAAACTAGCTATCACTCCCTGTTGCCCTTGACTTCCCTGACCAGATTGCACAGGCCTTCGCTGTAGTTCGGGGACTTGGCTACTAAAAAGCATGTCCCAGAGACAAGGAAAGTGGCTCCTCAATTTAACACAGGGGTCTCTCTTCTCCCACGTCCTTGACCTTGCATTAGGACAACTGCTTCTTGGCACTGACTGAACCGAAAACAAAACTGTTGGCCACGTAGCCCTTTCCTGTTTGCCAGCATTTCACTTTCTGCATCGAATACCTGTCGAATCATTTATTCATTCCACACACTCCGAGGAGGGCGTTGTAGTCCAGGAGGAGGAGGAGGGAGCCCCATACACTTCCTGCCAGGCTGTTGGGAGGTACTGTGGCCTTACCTCGCTGTAGCCTTATGAAGGGCGCCCTTGACTTGGGGGCGCTAACCCCGCAACATCACCAGAGTTGCAGGGAAGGCACCGTAGCACAAAGCAAGATGAGGCAGGGGCTCATTAGCTAATTAGCTCTTGATGACTCGGTGGGCCTTTTTTTACTCCGTTACTACGGTTCAGAGGACAGCACACACCCTGTTGTCTGGTTGGAAGAACAGTTTGGGGCCCTTTAGCACAACTGAACAAAGAGCCTTGGTGACCCTTTGGTCATGCACATGTGTCGGTTCTGTATCTGTGACAGGGCACCCAGGTGTGAGGTCTCTGCCTATTTCTCATCGTCTTTTGTGTCAATGTAGTTGAAGACAGAACATGAACCAAATCTCGTTTTTGTAACATGAGCCTCTGGATCTTTAAACAAGGATGCTCCAGAAGAACCTTTTACTAGAATGTCCCTATCAAACGTGTCTATTTTTCTACAATTATTGATAACACGGTTTAACAGTGTATTTTGTGTCAACTGTTAAAATTTGGAATTGAAAGAAGTTCATTAAGACTGAATTTTCTAAGCAGAAAGTATTGAATGGTGTTTTTCATTAAGACCGCAAAACAAAGATGAGCCCATGATTTCTACTCATTCTATTCCGCCATGGCCAGTCCCCATTCACTCAGTCACTTTCTTAGCAAACCAAGTGTTATGAAAATAAATAAGCCTATTTTAATTCAACAGTACCCACAACTAATGAGCATTGCTCTCAACTTGAAATTTTGGTCTGTTTGGTTGGTGTGTTTGAGTCACTTTCCATAAAAGCATGGTGGGATCCAATAGCCAGATAAGAATTTTTAACTAAAGGGTTATGGTTTGCCACAGTTGACCCCAATCTGGAGAAAAGGGCAGAGTCAGCTGGAAGCATGACCTCCCCAAGGGCTGCTGAGACCCTCAGATTCTCACTTCCACCCACCCCAAGATGCTTTCCAACTGGAAAACCTATTTGTTGATAAGTCAGTTTTATGTAACTCATAAAATCGTTTCTGTTTTTGGCTGTCCCCTGGACGAAGATACTCTCTTGAATTAACATATTTGTAATCACCGTAATGTCAGGTCATTGTTTATCCATTCCTTCATAACATGGCATTGCAACCCGGTGAACCGACGTACAGCCACTCCATGTCCGTAGGAAGGAGCTCCCTCCTTCCCCCACTCTTTCGCTCCACGTGTCTCTCTCTTTTGTGCTTTCCCTAACTCTCCAGTGCCAGGTCCATTGATTGAGTTCGGTATCTTACGTTCCCTAACAGAAATCCAGCTACTGTCTTTAAAAATGTCAACTTATTTCTTAAGCACAATTTTTCTCTTGGCTTAACCAAACTAGGGCTCTGAAGTGTCTATTTCTCACTGTACTCTAGTTAAAAAATTATTTACGACTTCATTCAAAAGCCTAAATTTTGAAATCTCCAGAGCAACATCCTTATGCTTTCCTTCCCCACATTTTCTTACATTTCAGGTTTCTTAATTTTTCCCCTTTGCTTTTTAATTTGATTTAAGCCAATATCTTTGGGATGCACAGAAACTGTTTATTAAAGGCGGGAGCTGGTGGACATGGGGGTTATAAAAATGCCAGTAGAAAACGACTGGGACTCACTCAAAGAATGTGAAATCATTTGATTAGCTGAGTAATTCAAGATAAAAAAGAAGGAAAATATGCATAGTCATTTCCAAGACAGCTTGCCAATAGTCTGACTTTCTTTCCTTGACTTGGATGGTACTCTATGTGACTCAGAAAAGTCAAAAGGGGAGCTGTAATTAAATGCCCTACATACACGGGAAATAGTAACTTCTATGATTTCCTTTCAACGGATGGCTATAAAGTTGAAAAACATAGTTATACATAATAGATGATTCATTGATACCGCATTCCAATATAGTAAAGTCATATTATCTTGTTTCTAGATTTCACGACCAACCTGTGTTTAAGAAAATGTAATCCTTTCATTTAAAATGGAGTTAAACGCACCTCTTCCTAATATTTCTGCCCTTAATGTCTTAGAGAACTTCCACTGTAGTGTCATCTAGAAGTCAAAAACTCTGTAAGGCTACAAAGAGATTTTGACAAAGCACAATATCAACACAAAATACAATGACAAATTATGTCATTACACAAACTATGTCATTTAATTCTACTCTACCTTGAGAGCTTGAGTGTTACAATTTACGTTTTATGATAGGAATACTAGGGCTTAGGCAAACTGAATAACTTCCCCAAGGTTATGGGCCCAGTAGTAATAGCTCCTGGTCTCAAATCCAAGGCCAAGGCTTAAGCCACGGGCACTATTTACACAGAGAGGGTCGGCAAACCAAAACTACTCACAGACTCTGGCCCACTCCCTGTTTTTGCACCACTTGTGAGCAAAGAATGACTTTTACATTTTTTAATGGATGCAGAGGGGAGGAATATTTTCGGACATATGAAAATTGTATGCAATTCAAATTCCAGTGTCCATAAATAAAGTTTTCTTGGAACACAGCCACACTCATCCATTTGCGTATTGCCTATGGCTGCTTTCACACTACACTAGCAGAGCTGAGTATTTAAGACGGAGACTATGTGGCCAGAAGACTAAAATATTCCTATCTGGCCCTTTACAGAAAAGTTTGCCGACCTCTATACTGTCTGTACTATTAAGTACTATTCATGTATGAAGTGGTACTAATTATTAAATATTGTACCGTGCTACCAACAGACTCCTGGACAACTCAGAATGATGACATTATTTCCCGATAAAAATGCATTGCAGTCCCTCGCAGATCTGTTCCAAGAAAAAATAACACAGTCATATAATCAGGTGTCAAAGGAGGACTCCTTCCTTTTCATAACCATTCTCCCAGAGCGCTAAAGAAATAACCAGTCAAGATTCAGTGGCCAACTCACAAAGCGACAACGTAAAACAATTCCTTAACAAACAAAAAAGAAGTGGGAATCCCCGGTCCAGTTGACTGAGACATTGCGTCACTGCTGTATCTATAGGTGTTTAAATATGTAGACAGTGGGGACACGTGTCTCCACCCGGTGGGGAAAACCGGCGGCGCAGCCGTTGCAGGGGGAGCTTCCCCTCCCCCGCCTGCCTTCTCTCCTAGGCTCCTAGGGACAATGGAGCTCTGCCTGTGTCCTCCCACTAGTTCTCTCTACCTGCAATTGATCAACGTAATGATGATGAACGTTGAACTGTTGCTCATGTCTAGCTGTCCTAGTTCTGGCTCTCTCCAGCCACTTGGCCAAAGGTTTAATTTAACATGAGAATTAGGAACTAAATCCTTCTCTTGGAAAACCAAGAGGTTCTTTACAAAGAGCTCAGGAAGAAACAGGAGGGCAGTAAAGGGTTGTTGGATTGTTTGTCGCTTTCTGAGTCCGAAACACAAGATAAAGATTGGTAATTACAGAAATATTGAAAGCAAGAAACCCAGACAGTGGAGTTTTGAGATAAGTCAATATTAAATGACATTCTTTGGTATCACTACGCTGAAAGCGCTTGTGTTCTAAGAAAGCATTTCCAAAGCCAGACATGGGTCAGCCAAGTGAGCCAAGTTCTGTTGGAAAATATATCAGGTTCTCTTATGAGTGCTTTCCTGGAAATTAGGTGGGGGGGGGGGGGGCGGAATTTTGTAACAAATCATTGTGATGTATTGCTGACAGATACATGATGGAAACTGAGATGGATTTGGTCCTGTGTCTGAAACTAAATGGTAATGATATCTGAAATATATGTTGCAAAAAGCTCACAACAGCTTTGCGTGGAACAGCATAATAACTAAGTGGGGGGGAAAGATCTCTCAAAGTTCAACACCGTAAAACTTAAATAAATGTAAAAGGAGTCAAACTTTTACTTGGCCTCATTGCCTTGGTAAAAGAAAGCTCGATGCATCCACCTAACTCAAACCTATCCTCGTCCAAAGGAAGAAATGAGAGCAAAATAGCTCGAGATGGTCAGCGTGATTAAGTGATGGAGATTTATCACCAAGGAAAATGGCTTTTATAAAGTTAATTTTAGATACTACCCCCTAGACGTGAATCCTAATGTGTTCTGTGGTCGGCCAGAGAATTGTGGCCACACAGGCAATAGATCTTGATTTCAGAGAATGAAATGTTCCTACTGTCAAAGGGTAATTGACCATTTCAGGATTAAGACCCTGCACCCATTGTATTAACACTGATCATAAATACTGTGATATCAACCAGCCAATCTTTATAAGAACATGAAGGGCTGTTTTTCTCAGGCAATGTAAATATCTGCTACCAACAGACACTAGTGAAATAAACACGTAATGCACCATTATTTCTAAAATTCTGATAGAAATCATAAACTATCCATCTAAAGGAGCAAGAAATCATGGGAGCCTCAGTTCAGACCTCTTCGGCTACTAAAACCCCAGTGCAGTCTGAATGCCTTATGGAGTGTATCAGTGTTAGGTTGATCAGCACTAAACACAACTACAGAACTGGATCAACTACAGCACAGAGAGCTGGGCTTGCATCAGCTGTGCACGATCAGAACCTCTAACCCCATGGCCACTATTCTTAGACAAGGACAAGGGACACTGTTCTCAGATCCAGTTGGTGCCATCCTGGCATCATCTCTCAGCATTATTGGGCATGGGAATGGCTGTAAGCAACCCTCCCTCGGGTCAGTTTGGCCATGCACACCTGCTGCAGGCTCTCTAGGTGAACCTCTCTCTCCAGGTCTAGTTCCTGTTCATATAGACAATGACCCCTCCCAGAAGACACCGGGGAACCTGTGTCTTTTGAGCTTATGTTGGCCAGCACCCTTGACCCTACAGAGTACCCACCTGGAGCAGGGATGACAACTCTCCCTAGAAGAAATGAAGTAAGGCCTTTTGAATCCCCTATGCACAGGGCTGTCCCTCCTATACATAATCAAACAATATTATTGAATAAACGGAGTATGTGTAAAGAAGTCCAAGGAAAGATCATTTTCCCATGGTGATTGCCCGTATGACTTTTTTCCCCTTTACGCATCTAATTCTTCAGCCTCTGGAAATTCTCACTTTTTAGTATCATGATGCTGTGAGCACAAACTCAGCTGGGCCATTGGGCAATCCAAGACATCACCCTAGACGGTCTGATCCTGTTTCTTTAAGTAAGGGGGTCTGATCTGTTCAAACCTGCACCTCATCCAATCCAAATGCTGTCCTGTCCAAGAAATGTCACGTCCTCTCTCTTTCCTCTAACAGGAACCAACAAACAAGGATATTATTGTCAAGAGTGTCCTCTTGAGTTGCAAGGAACTCCCCTGGATTGCAACACTTGGAGACACAACTTATGCTCTCCCCGGGTGCCCACAGGGCTGTCATGTCACCACAGGTTATCATCCAAACATTCTGCCCACTTCCGCTTTCTGTATTCCTTCCGTGGCTCACCACCAAAAGTCATCTTTCCTGGAAGTTCTTCTGAGCTTCCATTCCATTTTTGAGTGGCAACCAAGAACCTATTATCAAGGCTAGTCTCATCTGTTACCACCTAATTGTTCACCACAAGTTTTAACTGCGCATGTACTATGTTCACAGTCTGACCAGCTGAGACCCAAAACAAGGTAAAATATTTCATTTCTGCCCCCATACACGCCCTGAGAGTCCATGAGTGATGACATTAGCCCGTAACTGAGCAGAGCATAAAAAGAGGTCTTGTGCTGAAGGGACAGCTGGACTTTTCCAGAGGAAGCTTCTTGTCCTTTGCAACATGCAGTTAGGCTAACCAGCTTGCCAAAGACGGTCCTGTATATCTTTATTCAGCCCCGTGGAACAGCATCTAAAATGAGTCTTGCAGGAACAACAGCGAACTCCCACACGTGTACAGGATTCTGAAATGATGACCTAAATATATGCCTGTGTTGGCAAAGTGGCCTTTCCTCCCCCGCTGTCTGCACAGACTGTGCTCTGGGGAAAAACCAAGCACCCATGTGGTGCCTGGTTACCCAGGATGTGCATGGCTGCTGCCATGGCAACCTGCAGCCTATCAGCATAGATCTCTCCATGGAGTCTCTGAGGAGAACTGGCTGAGGCCCCAAGGGGCTGGAGCTCCCAAAGGCTTATCCACCTGCGGACAGCCTTCGGGGAAACCTAGGAGATACAGGGCAGTGCCCAGGCAAACAGGTACGTTCAGTGGCCAGGTGTAGAATATTACTATCCCTTCTTCCTAAGACAGTTTGCACTCAGGTGGCCAAACTGTTCCTTTGAAAAAGGCTATTCTTTAAGCCATCATCCCCATCCCACATACACACCCACACCAAAATCACATTCTCCTTTAAAAAAAAAAAAAGAAAGAGAAATTCCAAAACTAAATTCGCATCATCTAATGCAATAGATATCCAAAGAGCTCCCATTTTATTAATCATGAAATAGGCTGAGCCTAAATAGTGTTTCCATAATAAGCCCAAGTGTAAACAAACGCAATTTTAAATTTTTACTTAGAAATTCCTTCAGGAAAAAAAAAAAGAAGTTCTTTTAGAAACCCTGATTTCAAATGTTCATTTTTGCCTCCAGAAGGCAAAGTCTCCAGAATACTATTTCTCCATGAACTTGCCACTTTCCATTTTCTGGCTTTGAACCTGAGAACAGACTCCTTTACATTGGCAGGAAAGGTTATGCAGAATTTGGCACTGAAACTTTCAGAGTTAAATTCGGTCTGGCCCTATGAACCCAGGTAGGAGTAAACTCTGCCAACCAGGAACAACTCTCCATCGATGTGCTTAGATGTCAACCTCAGGGAAATTTTGGGCATGGAAATTTTGCTCAAGATGATGGCCTGCTTGCAGAGAGAGGATGGTAGTGTTCGAATCTCTGAGTCATGCCCACGCACATGCCAGATCAGCTGGCCTGATCTATAGCTTGCCCAGCCAACTGGCCCTATCCACAGGGGGCATTAGTAAATAAATGAGAACTTTCTACAGCCCGAATAAGCACACTGGAAGACCTTTCTTCCATCTTATTTACAATGCTGTTACAACACACATCAACAAGACACGTGGTTTGTTATCCCACAGCTCCTCTCTGCTTGTACTTTCGTATTTTTTTCCTTTCCTAAAAGAAAGAAGGCTCCTCTAAACGTTACACGATGCAGTGGTGGTACAGTCCTTTGTAACTAACACTTTAACAAATGCAACAACCCTTTCCGCACATACACGCATACAGGCACATACATATGTACACATGCCCATACATACATATACACAATATACATGCACTCCTACACGCACACACGCACACACACCCACATACACACACCTACTTCCCTCCTCCAATCAGTTATGAGCTGGTCCACATAAGTGGATTCAGAGAAAACCAAAGCCCTGAAAATGACAATAAGTCCCTCCCTTAACCATCACAGTGGTATTCTTTCTAAAATGCACCATAGGCCTCCCTGAACTCATAGGCAATGGGTCATAAGGTAGCCTTTTTTTTTTTTTTTTCCATTGTTTTGTAGGAAACCTGGATTCAGTCTGAAGAGAACAGGATTCTGATCCTGGTTCCGTCCCCAGATGAGTTATATGGACTTGGATAAATCATTGAACTCAAAAACAGTTTTCTCATCATTTTCTCTTTTTTGGATTAATAACCTTTAGCTTTTAGCACAATTTTAGGTTCACAGCAAACGAACCTATACTGACACATCGGCATCACCCAAAGTCCATAGTCTACAGTAGGATTCACTCTTTGTGTACATTCTATGAGTTTTGACAAACGCACAATGTATAATGATATGTCGCCAGCACTAGACTATCATGCAAAATAGTTTCACTGCCCTAAAAATTCTCTGCGCTCTATTTGTCTCTCCCCACAAACCCTTGACAACTACTGATCTTTTCACTGTCTTTAGAGTTTTGCCTTTTCCACAATGTCACAGAGTTAGAATCATACAGCATATAGCCTCTCATATTAGCTTCTTTCACTTAGTGTTATGCATTTAAGATTTCTTCATATCTTTCCATAGCTTAATAGCTCTTTCTTTTTAGGGTTGAATAATATTTTACTGTCTGGATGCACCATGGTTTATATATTCATTTACATACTATTGTTTGCTTCCAAGCTTTGGCAATGATGAATAAAGCTGCTATAAATGTTTGTGTGCAGGTGTTTGTGTAGACATAAAGTTTTCTATTCATTGGGTAAATGCCAGGGGGCCTAATTGCTGGATCATATGATAAAACTGTGTTTAGTCTCATAAGAAACTGCCCAGCTGCCTTCCAAAGTGGCTATCCCATTTTACATTCCCACCAACAACGCATGAGAATTCCTGTTGCCTCTCATCCTTGCCAGCATTTAGTGTCATCAGTGTTTTGAGTTTTGGCCATTCTATTAGGCGTGCACTGGTATCGCATTGTTTTCACTGCATTTCCCTGGTGACATATGATATGGAGCATCTCTTCATAGACGTATTTTCCATCTGTACATCTTCTTTGGTGAGGTGCCTGTTCAGGTCTTTGCCCACTTTTTAATCAGGTTGTTTGTTCTCTTATTGTTGAGTTTTAAGCGTTCTTTGTATATTTTGGATAACAGTCCTTTATCAGGTGCATCTTTTGCAAATATTTTCTCCCAGCCCGTGGTTTGTCTTCTCATTCTTTTGATAGCCTCAGATGCTAAGCAGAAGTGTTTTAATGAACACCAGCTTATTAATTCTTCCCTTCGTGGATTATGCCTTTGGTGTTGTATTTTTAAATTCATTGCCATACCCACAGTCATTTAGATTTTCTCATTTATTATCTTCTAGGAATTTTATAGTTTTTCACTTTACATTTAAATCATTTTGGGTTAGTTTTGTGGAGAGTTTAAGGTCTGTGTCCAGACATTTTTTTTTTTTTTGGAATATGAATGTACAGTTTTTCCAGAATCATTCATTGAAAAGATTGTATTTGTTTCTGTGTATTGCCTTGGCACCATTGTCAAAGATCAGTTGACTACACTTATGGGTTCTATTTCTGGGGTTTCTGTTCTGTTTCATGGATCTGTTTGTCTATTCTTTCACCAATATCACACTGTCTTGATCACTGTAAATCAAATCACTGTAAGCCTTGAGGTTGGATAGTGTCAGTCCTTCAATTTTGTTCTTCAGTATTGGCCACTCTAGGTCTTTTGCTTCTCCATAGAAACCTTAACACCAGTTTGCTAATATCCACAAGTTAATGCTGGGATTTGGGCTGGAAATGCATTGAATCTGTAGATCAATTTGGGAAGGACTTGACAGTGTTGAGTCTTACTATCCATGAACCTAGACTATCTCTCCATTTACTTCATTTGTTAGCTTTCACCAGTTTTATAATTCTCCTCATATAAATCTTGTACATGTTTTGTTAAATTTATACCTAAGTGTTTTATTTGAGGGGAGGTGCTAATGTAAACGGTATTGTGTTTGCAATTACAGATTCCACTTGTTCGTTGCTGGTATATAGAAAGGTGATTGACTTTTTGTATATTAACTTTGTATCCTGCAACCTTGCCATGATGTTTTTCGTTGATTCTTTCAGATTTTCTACATGGACATGCATGTCATCTGCAAACCAAGATAATTTTACTTCTTCCTTCCCAACCCCTCTAAGCACTGTTTTCACTGCATCCCACAAATTTTGACAAATTGCATTTTTATTTTCATTTGGTTCAAAATACTTTTCAAATTCTCTTAAGATTTCTTCTTTGGCCTCTGTGTTATTTAGAAGGGTGTTGTTGAATCTCTGGGTATTTTGAGATTTTCCACCTCTGTTGGTTGTATTTCTAATTTGATTCCATTGAGGTCTAGAGAAGACACTGTATGACTTATATTCTTTCCAGTTTTTTTAAGTTGTGCTTTATGGCCCAGAAAGTGGTTTATCTTAGTGAATGTTCCAACGTGAACTTGAGAAAATGTGTCTGCAGTTAGTTTCCTTGTCTTTTTCTTTCTGTCTTCTTTAGCAAGTTGGAACCCCCAGTCTCTGCTTCTAAATCTAATAGCAGTTCGAGTCTATACCACCCCTGCACTAGATAGCCCCAGATGGCTCAGCTTTCAGTATTCGCTGTTTTTAATAGTTTCACTAATTCCTATGTTGGCAGCAATGAAATTTTGCCACCATCTATACACTTGCCTCCAGGATCTCCTTACCAAACACATCCTTCTCTCGTCTCCTCTCCCACCACTAGATCCCATAGCAAACAGACAAGTTACGAGTTAGGTGCCTTCTAGACAAATGAGGTGCTACTGTACAAGCACTATAGTCTCCTTTACAGCAGGAGAAAAAGCCCCCAAAGTGGTTGGGACCTTTGACTGAAAATAAGTGCATGACTACATCTTGCCAGCTCATCCATAAATACTTCAATCAGCTCCAGGAGGTTATTGGCAACTTGCTTTTAACCTGAATCCGTCTCTACCTTCCCTGAAGCATGCGCTTAGGACGCCAGGACAAAAAAATTAATGCTAAATCAAGTAGAACAAAATTAGGGAGGCAAAGAGATTAAACCATAACACTTTAATTCAATGGCTTTATTTCAGCCACACCCCTCTTTTCCACTATTAATTGAAAGATATAATTCACTGTATTTGTCTTCCCTAATAAAGTATCAGCATACGAAGGCCTGAGATATTTAATATGGCCCAATAAAACATGAAGTCATTCTGTGAGCCATTTCCTAAGATAGAAAGAACATTATTCTGGAAAGTTCATTAGTTCAAAAGTCCAAAGAAAGCAGTGCCTCAACTTTGGTAGTCTTTTTAATCCTGAATCTATGAAACTGAGGATAAATCTTAATCTGGTTTCAGGGCTGCGTGTCTTGCACACATTCCCGTTTCTATTAGCCTGGAAGTTCTCGTTCTTACCTTCACACAGAACTGTCAGGAATTGTTTGAACAAACCCTAGCCACTCTCAGATCCAGCTCATCAAGCTGGGGTGTCATTGGGGCACATGTTGGTGTTCCAGTTCCAGTTTCCACTCCTAGAGAATAAGTCTTCTAAAAAGAAACAAGGCACACACATAATTGACCTTCAACATTGTTCCCAGAAATCCTTTTAAGAAGCTGAGTTTTTGATAAGATGCTCACATTCCACAGAGAAATAAAACGTTTGGTTTTCAAGGTGTATGAAATTCGCTGATGCTGGGAGCAGGCACATACATGTTCCTCCATTCTCAGGGATCTAAGCTGCCAACTAAAACTAGACAAGGAGAGAATTCCACTCAAACGATTCTGAAAGCTAGTAGATGCCCCATATTTTATTGTTCTAGATTAATATTTGTTTGACTGAGTATTGACCCGTGAACATTTTAGCACAGTGGGCAATGTCCTAGGCAGGTTGTTCTAAAGATCAAGAAATAATGACATCTTCCTCTGCCCTCAACAAGCCTATAACCTCACGGCAACCAGCTCTTACCAGATGACTACACTGTGTTGAGTGAATCAACCCACAAACCGCACAAAAGCCCTGTGAGCAAATACTGACGCCTACTTTACAAATAAAGAAACTGAGGCATAAAGAGAAAAATGAACTCACTCTAGTTTTAGAAATCAGACAACCTAACGGAGAGGGTACAACAATTGTAAAAAAGCAAACCTGTTCCTATGTAAGCAATCACGAATCGTTTCCCGGGGAATAAAGGGACATTTGTCCTGACGTTCTTGGAGACTGGGCAGGATGTAGAAGACGCAGACCCAGAAGGGAGACTTCCTTACAGTCTGAGGAGCCAACATGGGAGAGAGGCCAAAGATAGGCACGCACAAAGCAAGATTGGGGGAGAGTACCCAGGCCCCCCTGGATGGGATGGATGGCTTGTTGTAGGATTTGATAAAATATGCATTTTGAAAACTGGTGCTAAACTGTAGAAGACTTGGAATTGCAGGATAAGGAAGATAGACGAAAGTAAGCACAGTAGGGCAGCATTTATTAATAAATCTACCATAGCACTTAAAAGGCTCTTAAGTCTGAGGATTGGTTTTTCAAAATAATAACTTTTAGTGGAAAAAAGCAAGACGTCCCTGCCAAAACTGCCAAACACTTTGAAACGATTCAGGGAATCTATAAAAAATGGAATAAATCATTGGTGGGATTTCAGTAACAATTGGTAGTAAACTCCATGGCCAGCAAAATCACAAAACAAGAATTATTATAGGAGACATTGATAGATATTACATAATACAATGCACAAAATAAAGTTTTATTCAGACAAAACCTTTAGATGACTCTTTAGAGATGAACAGACAGAAAAGAAGGAAAGGCATCTTTCAGAAAATCCTACCAAGGCCTCTGACTTTTCCTCTTGATAAGTAACTAAGATTTGCTCCTGAAGTCAGTGTCGTCAACCTTCCCACCATGCTTTTTGGAAAGGAAAGCCAGGAAGGGCTCAAGTACTGGTCTGGCTCCTGACCCACCTTTTGGTCTTTTTGTAAGTCCCTTTATTCAACTCCAAGTACATCTGTGCACGGACAATGAGACGAAAGCATGCTACATGCGAAAGCACAAATTATGTATTGAGAAATCACTACAATGCCAAATTTTTTTAGAAGAAAAAACTGTATCTTTAAGAACTCGCTGTGTTAGGGAAACTGTTTACATATTGAGGTGTTCCTCTTTTTTTTGACTGGAACAATAAAAAAGAAATTTGATATGGCCTTGGTTTCTTGTGTGTGTGTGTGTGTGTGTGTGTGTGTGTGTGTGTGTGTGTCCAACGAGTCAGCCTTTTCTGCCGATGAGAACATAGAGTCAGCCTTTTCTACACGTAGGAACAGGAATTGTCTTCGAAGCACCATATCCCGCCACAGGACCAGTCAGGATGCTGGACTTCCCACCATACAGTCCAAGAAGAGTATCACAGGTTTGAAATGATCTCTTCTCTCTCTCTCCCCTCCCCTTCCTCTCCCCTTCCTCTCTCCCACCTCACCTTCACCTCTCTCCATACTCTGCCTATGGCCAGATCCCGGCAATGGGTCAGCTCTGCTCCTTCCCACACGTGCCCACCCAAGCGGGACCCATTCGATACCCATTTACCATTCGAACCTTCTGGAACTCAGTTTTTTTAATATTTATTTATTTATTTATTTATTTATTTATTTATTTATTTAGAGAAAACATGAGCAGGGAAGGGGCCGAGAAAGAGGGAGAGGGGAGAGGGAGAGAATCCCAAGCAGGCTCCGGGCTGTCAGTGCAGAGCCCGACACGGGGCTCGAGCCCACAAACCGTGACATCACGACCTGAGCCGAAACCAAGAGTTGGACACCCAGCCGACTGAGCCACCCAGGAGCCCCCCTCATGGAACTTGAAATAATGAAGGGGACCTAGGGACCTGCAAGGCAGTTCATCTGGTCACTTGCCACAGCTCAAAGTGTCCGGAGAACTTTAACAACACATGACAAAGTCCAATGTTCAACAAAAGAAACGTTCCTAAAAGAGATTTTCATGCTCTCGGTTGTTGTCCATTTTGCATGGGGTTGGCTTTGCCTGACCCCAGCACCTCAGCTCTGGCTCCTCAGATTCTCCAGGAGGATGCCAGTGGCTTGGCCAGCCAGCCCTCTCCACGGAGGCCTGAAGGAAGCCTGTGAGTCCAGCCAAGTTTTCAAGTGACGTGCTGGTCACCTTACACTGTGAGGTGAATGAAAGAACTGCCATGAAATATACCTAGGTTCCATTCTTTCCCAGAGGCTTCCAGGTGCTGAGACAAGACACTTAGGACACCATCACTATCTCGTCCCATTTTTCCTAATGGGACCCCTGCCCAGTATCACTGTTGTGCCCGACAGAGTTACTAATCTGTCATCTGTCCTCTGCACCCCTGTGTGCATCAGTCCTACTTAGCGCTCACCATGCCCCACAGAAACCCACAGAGGTGCGTCCATTCCCTCGGGTACCCAAAGGAGGAGCCCCCATCTCTGCTTCTGGCTGACTCCCGTGGAACCACCCTCCACATTGCCACAGAGGCATGGTTTAAAGCAACTCCCTGACTGAAGCCATACCTGGAGCCACACCATCCCCTCCCGTGGTTTTCAGACCAAGCTGCAGACACTTTCCTCTGAAGGAACTCTCAAACAGAAGCTCAATATTTAAATCAGACAAAAGCAGAGTTCTCCTGTTGCAGCAGGAGTAGAGATTCAGAGGCCAGTGCCTGAAACCCAAGTACCCTGGGGCCCCTGTCCTCAGAGCACAGATTAATAATCACCACTGTGCAGCATTATGTCCAAAGTCCTTGACTGGGCCTACAAGGATGGGCAGGTTCTGGGCCCCAGGACGCTCTCCAAACCAATATTCCACCTTAATACACTCCTTCTTAAATGTCTACATCCCCTGACAGGACACCCCTTCCCAGGCCACCTAGACTTTGAAAACACTGTTCTTTTGTCCTGGAATGTGAATCCAGAGCCACCAGGAGGGCTCAGACATCTTTACCGAACTCTCCCTGATCTCAGATGGCTTCTGAAGCTAGGTCTTCAGAGCTCATAAACCAGCACTGCATTGTGTTTTAACTTTCTTATCCATCTTATGCAGTAGACAATAAACTCACAGTCAAAGATTATTTCACTCTTCTTTGTCCCCAGCACCTTCCATAATGCTTGGCACTTAGTTGGTGCTCAATGCTTATTTGTTGGATGGATGGATGGATGGGTGGATGGATGAGTACGTGAGTAGTGGATGAGTGGGTGAATGGATATTTGAGTAGTGGGCGAGTGAGTGGATGGCTGAATAGACAGGTAGATGGGTTGGCAGGTGGATGGATTGATGGATGGGTGGGTGGATGGAGGGACTGGCAGGTGGGCAAGCAGATGGGAAGGTAAATGGAGGAAGAGAAAGAGTAGGACATTCATAGTTTGTCATTCAAGTGACTACAGCAGCCACTGAAACACCTACTATTGGTTCACAGTTACATTATAGTTTGAAAATCTCACTCTTTGCTAGCTGGGAAGAATCTGGTGCTTCCTTCCATCTATGGTAGGGTGGTTTCTTCTACCAAATCACATTATCTGATGTTTTGGCAAAACATGCTATACTGCCCATATCTTGGCACACCCTTATGAGTGACTTCTATGAAATTCATTAATTTACAATTTTAAAGAAGTCCTCTTGTCTTATCATTGTTCATGACGGTGACCCATCTATTTAAAACCAGTAGGCTGCAATTCAGCCCCAAAGATCAATATATACCCCACAGAAAGGCAAGTGCATCCACATTCATCACTTGGGCAGGCCCCACTGTAGCCAATGGGACTCAGAAGAGCAGAGTCAAGGGAGATTCTGAACATCGAGCGTCTCCCCACTGCTAACATGTTCCTACATGTTACTTAGGTTTTCTTTAGCCAGCAAGATGCACACATCCTTTTACACGTGTTGCTCAAACGGTATGATCTTTCTTCTTTCATAAAGAAATATATTATTTTGGGTCTTCTCGACAATTGCTTGGGTTACCACTTTTCTAAATCACAATGTCATGCTTCATTTTCCCAAAATCCCGAAGTCATCTCTAGAAAAAAGACTTCGGAGCTAACTTCCATCCCCAAGGGATCCTTCAAGCAGACCACGCCCTGCCTCCCCTTGACTCCTGCATCAAGGAATCCCAAGGCAAGAAAATGACAAGACCAGCTCCTCAAACCATGCTTGTCCCTACCAGAGCTGGGTACACTAATGACAAAGCAGTCTTTCTGAAGGCCACAGTCAGTACATTTTAAATCTCATGTCCAGCTTCTTTCCCACCAGGGTAGTCTCAAAAAACACTGTTTTTTATAGACTCAAGGCAAGCAGATGACTCCTCTCCTTTTTGGACTCTGGCTGCATCATGAGCACAAGCCACAACAATAACAACCATCACTCATGAGCACATTAGCATATAGGTGCAGGGTATTCCATATACACTACCTTTAATCCTTCCAGCCCTGCATGATCAGTAACAATAGTTCCATTTTCTAACTGAGAAAACAGAGGTTCAGAGATTACAATACTTAGTCCAAAATTACATTGCAAGCTGCAGTTATAATCGCTCAATTATAATGCTGAATTGAAAGTTATACCGTCAGTTACAGAGCATCCTGAGATGATCCAGTGTCTTCATCCTTTCAGGTTGAGAGGAAGAAACAGCACCAACCAGCACTGCCCACATGATGACAGGGTCATTAGGGTCGAGCCAGGAGGGGGCAGCAGAACAGTAGCCAAGGAGTCAAGGCCAGCAGGGGCTCAACACTGGCTAACTAACGTTGGAGGAAAGCAGCTGGTGGGGTGTCAGCGACTTCCTCAGTAGGGCCATTCCGCTAGGCCTGGCTGGGTCTCTCTCCAAGCTGGCCATCAAGTAGGACGTCCCAGAGCGTCAGAAGGCAGAGATGGCACAGACGGACCAGGACGTGAGCAGGTCTGAAGACCAAACTCCCAGCATGCCCACCCCTACTGCAATGCTACCCCACATGTGGGCAGTGACTCTACTCTGCGTTGGCCTTCCTCTCCAGGGGACATGCAGGGATTTCTCGGGACTGGTCACTGCACTGTAAGTCCCTGAGAGGCCCGGCTGGGTCTCTTTTGGCTCCTCTTGCCTCAGTGTACCTAGTAGGTACGTGCTTAGTAGGCATTTGCTAAGTGGTGAAATCAATGTTGAGGCCTTGGGCATGTGAATCTTGTATGTTCATTGTTCTAAGTGCCCTGCTCACGCCCAGAGGCAGCAAGATCGGTGTCTCATCCAGACCCGCACAGGGATGATTCACCGGACCCCTGTCTTCACCTTTACCTGGACAACAGCAGAAATCTTTATCTACCATTTCATTGGGCATCTTTCCTTACGGCGTCCTCCCCAAGCCAGCCGGGTGACCAGTCTCGTCTTGACTAAATGTCCCAGTTAGGATTCCATGTGAATCCACTCCAAACTGAGAGGCTTCAATCAATCATTCATTTTGCTCATGGTTTTGTGAGGCAGGAATTTGGGGAGGATGTGCCAGGATGGTGTGTCTCAGATCCTTGGGCCATCAGCTGGCTGCCTCAGTTTCCTTAGCTTGTTCTTTCCCCGGGTGGCAGCTCATGGCCCAGGACGTCCACAGAACATGAGCTTTTCACAGCGTGGACATCTCCAGGTGACCCACCTCTCACAAGATCGAACCTCCAGGAAGCAAGAAGCCCCAGCTGCTCCGTGAAGGGCAGCACCAGGACGTGAGCAACTTGTCACCACACCGCGTTGGCCACAGTCCCTATCCCGACCCCAGACTCTAGGAGGCCGAGACCCCACTGTACCATGGCGGAGGGACAAGTTCATACACCACTGCGGTCACCTCAGAAAAGCCCCAACCTGCCACATCGAAGCTCACAGCAATTCCCTTCCACTCCGACGCTGGGCTTGGAAGGACGCGGTGAAAGGTTTAACTCTCTCGGCCCAGGGCGGCCACTGTCATTGCCCCCTTCTACACCTGCCTGGTCAGCACCCACCGAGGCCTCCTCGACTTCATCCCCCGTAGTTCACATACCTCTTCTCCCACAAAAAAAAAGTGGCAATGAGAAAAACAGAACCTCATCGTATTAATAACATTCCCGTTAGAGCAGTGTAGTGGCTCCCTGATGACAACAGTCAGGATGCTATTCCTGTCATCCCTGAGTTTTTACCTTATTGTGGAAGCCACAATAAGCTTGACCGACAAAACTGTATGCACATAAGAGATAAGCAACCGGCTAATGGGCCTTAACAAGCCGTGGATGGGAGAAGCCCGAGATGAGAAATGCAGGCCGACAGCTGTTCAGAACGGCCCTGGGACGCAGCTTGACCAAGGTAATTGACATCAACCGGAATCCAAACAAACGGTCTCTGGGGTCTTGTCCACTCTTTGAAATGTAAAAGGGAGGCTTCCAAGGCCAAAGATCCTAGAGAAACAAATTAGGTGAAACCTCCCCACCCCAACCAACCATATTGCCAGAAATTGGAGAACCAGTATCTTGGGCTGTGCCTTCACCCACCACAGTCCAGGCCAAATGGGATGCTTAGTCACCTGCAACTAACATATCTGTGCATGGGGAGATAGTCCTCTAGGCGACAAATTCTGATTCTAGGCAGTGATGAGTTGCATAAGGGTATACGAGCTCCTAAAAGGAAGGGAGCCTCGGCCACAATTACTTGCCAGAGCCTGGTCCCTAAGGGCTCCCAGGACCTAGAAGCCTATAATGATTGCACAAACCAGGCAGCCGGAGATCCCTGCAGAACCCAAGAGGGGTGCAGAGACGGACAGCAGAGCTGACAGGGGACAGAACAGAAAGACTCTGATGTGAGCCCCCCCACCAATTTCTCGGTTTATACATTGTGACTGTCTCAGCGATCTTTTCGACTTAAAAACATTTGGCTTTTAACGTGTTGTTGTGTTGTTGTTGTTGTTGTTTAATTTTCATTGTCTCAGGAACCACAGAATTCAGACCATGGCTTTGGTTTAATCGTAGGCTGCTTGAAATGACAGGAATAAGGACGATCTCAAAACACACACCTGCAAGAAGAATCAGGGAGAGGCCAGAGGGGAGCAAGAAAGAACTCGGGGCTCCCTTGGAGCTGGAGGAGGGAAGCAGAGGGACACTCTTCTGTCCACTCAGCGTCAGTGGGCCTGTCTCGGGCCCCAGAGGAAGGAGCTAGCTGGCCACTGAGACTTGAATGTCTCACTACCCCACATTGATCCCCCCACTAGCACCTGTAGTAGGTTGAATGGTTTTCCCGAGAAATTCACGTCCACCCAGAACCTCAGAATGTGATCTTAATTGGAAATAGGGTCTTTGCAGATGTGATCAGTGAAGGATCAAGGTGAGGGTATGGGGTGGGCCCTAAATCCGATGACCGGTGTCTTATAGGAAGAGGAAAAGACACGCTACGACGAAGGCCAAGTGAAGACAGAGGCAGAGCCCGGAGAGCTGCGGCCTCGAGCCACGGAACCCGTGGAGACGCTGGAAGCTGGAAGAGGCCTAGAGCCTTGGGAGGGAGCCTCGGGCCTGTTGACACCTTGGTGTCAGACTTCCGGCCTCCAGAATGGTGAGAGAGCACATTTCTGTTGTTCCAAGCCTCCCGGCCTGCAGTGATTTGTTACAGCCCCGCTAGGAACTGAATACATCAAAACCCCACACGTCAGATCCGCAAAGAAAGGGAAATCCAGAAACAGAACTACAGACACAAAGGAAGGCAGCCAAGACGGGGTTAGCCACACTGTGGGGTTCAGGTTCTAACGTGGCTTCCCCGATCTCGGGCGACACCAAGTCCGTAATTCTCCCACCTGAACAGGAGCGATTTGAGCTGGGCGTGGGCTCCACCAAGAAGACACGGCTGTAGCGTCCCGAAGGGGCAGGAAGGCGTCGGGACAAGAACGGTCCGCCTCTATAACTTTCCCTGACAGGCGCTGTCCCTCGTGTTTTGTGGGGGAATAAAGCGAATGAGAGAACTGGTGTCTCTTCAGGCTCAACAGGAGGCGAGGTGGTTGCCGGGGGCACCCACTGTAGGCGAAGGTGAAAGCTGAGGGCTGAAGCGGCTGCCTGCCTAGAGCCTACGCCAAGGTCAAGCCCAAGGGCGGCTCAGAGCGCAAGGGCTGCAGGCATGTGGCATGACACCCCCCCCAAAGGGGATGCCGTGCATCCCCTGGAACACGATCCAAATGCGAGCCACGTGTATAGCATGCAGTGGTCTCCACTGTCGGGCAAATAAAAGGCACTAAACTCCCCTCCTTCGGAGGGAGATAATGAGAAGACGAGGAAGGTCGGTTATGCTCGGAAGCGCCTTCTAAAAAAAGGGAAACGAGCCCGTGGAGTGATACTCGTTCTTCTTGTAAGCCTTCGTCTTCAGTTACACTCTCCCAGCGCATTTTTATTTTATTTTTCCTTTATTTATTTTGAGAGAGAAAGAGAGCACAAGCAGAGGAGGGGCAGAGGGAGAGGGAGAGAGAGGATCCCAAGCAGGGTCTGCGCTGTCCGCACGAACCGTGAGATCATGACCCGAGCCGAAGCCAAGGGCTGGACACTTAACTGACTGAGCCACCCAGGCGCCCCTCCCAGTGCATTTTCTAAAAGAAAAAAAATACGCAGTGTTGAGGTCTGTTACGTCTTCCCTTCTGGCTACACCTGTCCTCTGGGGGCCAAGTCTGTCGGCGTGAAGTTCGAGCACAGGCTCAGGAGGGGCTTTCTGTGGGAAGCAATGGTTCCCTTCTTACCCACAGACCTTATGGGGCCCCGTGCGGAAGAAGGGAGTCGGGGGTCCTTCTGGAGTCTTTATTCTTTGGAGGAAGGAGGGCAAGGGGAAAGATTCCACCAAGAAGGAGGGAAGGTCATACGGATTTTATGCCCCTGGGCACTGGAAGCAGGCCAGGTTCTGCTGGACTGCTGGACCAAGTCACCCTGCTTAGGTGGCACTGGGGCGCCACAGTCTTCCACTCACCGGGGGCTGCTCAAAGGGCAGGCCCGGAGTTCAACCAGGTAAGTACCAGGGGTCATGAGGAGTTGGGCCATGGCTCCCCTGGGGGCAAGACCAGGACTCCCCTGGGGTAGGGCCAGGACTTACTGGGGAGCAGGATCAGGGCTCACGAGGGGACTGGACAAAGCCCAGAATACTCTGGAAGACACATCGTGTTGCCCACTGTTTGGCAGAGGACATTACTACATCCTCAACGTCATCTAGCAACGTGTGGCTTCCTTTTTCGTAAAACCCTATAGCACACAGAGATCTAGAGCTCTAAGGGCTTATACCAGGAGATCGTCCCACCTCTCATCTCCTAGCTGAAGGCCAGAAGGAGACACAGGGGGCCGAATGTCACTTTTCCAGCAGTGACAGTCAGAAGCATGACCCAGCTCTCCTGCCATCAGTCCCCCCGCATGTTTGTGTGCACCTCGCACTCACAGCCAGGGTAAGTGTTCCATGGCGCCAAGCACACCAACCCTGCCAGTTCTTTGAACACAAGGTTCAGGTGGCTCACGGCCCAGGAAGGAGGCCCAGCTGTCAGTGTGCCTGGTCTGAGTTTTCCGAGGTCACCAGAGGGGAGCTGACGGCGGAGGGAGAGACTCGGAGGACAGACACGGCGCGGGGCTTACATGCACCCGCTCCGAGCTCGGGGAGGAGGTAGGTTTGCGTCTGCCCCGCTCGGTGCACCTCTGGGCAAGTCAGTCGACCTCCCTGAGCCTCGGCATCTCAGCAGAACCTATCCTGTGTGGCCAGCACGGACGAGGTGCTATGAGCACACGCTTAGCTAAGTGCCTGGACCATACTAGCGTTCAACAATTACGGTCAAGAAATAGTATCACCAATCGCTTCCAAGTTGCTGCGCTGGAAAAATCCAAGCTGGCATCCTGAATTCCCACCCAAGAGAGGCTAAGCAGAGAACCCCAGAGGAGGGACAGAAGAGTGACCCATGGCTCCCATCTCATCCCACGGCCGGCCTTCCATAACCCGTCCTCCTACCCTCATCGCCCAATGGAAACCAAGCGGAACCATGCTCGGGGTCATCGCCCCCTGGTCCTCCCTGGCACTGTCCCCTCACGCGGGGCTGACGGCGGCATTCACAGCACGGAGGACAAAGGTTGCCCAACTCAAATTCAAAGGCAGACCCATTTTTTTTATGACCTGAAAAGTCTGGGATCACATCCCCAGAGGCTAAATATCCCCTTCTGGAACGTGCAAAAGGAGAAAGCAGATTCCACACTCTGACATTCCAGCTCTTCCAGACTTTAATATCAACAGCCTCCTGGAGGCCCTGCCTGCAGCAAGGAACTGAAGTTGAGGGAGGAGTCTGAACCCCTTTTCTCAGCCTTCCTTCAAAGACAGTCATTTGGACAAACCGAAGCAGGCTGGCCACGTGTATGCTTAGCACAGAAAATTCCGCGTGTGAGAGCCTAGCGTGTAGGGCAAACACAGCCACGCCACGCCTCCCACTGCCGGGCACCGAGGTACATGCTTCACGAACAGCACCCGGTGGGCTAGCTTTACTCGTCCCCATTTCTGAGATGAGATAACTGAGCTCTGAGGCGTTCAGTAGCCTGTCCCCAGCTTCAAAGTTAGCAAGTGAGGGAGCTGGGAGCCTAGTCTACATTCTGCCCCGGCCAGCGTCCACACAGTGCAACCCGGGAGTCCTCCCGTGTATGTGCAGCCCCCTCCCATGTCTGAAACTAAGATCTCCACGCTCCCAGTGCCCATTAGCCGACAGAAAGTTCTGGGAGCTTTGAATGCCTGAATGGTAATAACTTATCGGTAAAATAATTGTTCCTGGTGCGTCTGGCTGTCAAAAAGGCCTGTCGGTCTCATCTGTCAGCCCAAATTAAGAATGTCAGCATTATTAAGACCGAGCGAACTTCAAGCAGCAACTTCCAATTATTTCATTAGCAACCCTTTGCTGCGTGTCACCACCCGAGACGAATCTTTTGGGCGCGATTGAAAGTTATCATTTCTTCCCCAATGTGGCTCTCATGTTAGCTAATTCAGCCCCTAAAATAAGAAGATGATGCATATTGGGTTAAAAAGGACTGAGAATCTTGCAGAAATAAGAAGCACCCTTCTGCTTTCTAAGAGAGCTCTCTTCTCAGAGAGTTGGCACCCAGTCCTGCGTGGATGAAGCATGCGGCTGCGGTGGGCACCAGAGAAGTCAGGACGCTCAGCGTTTCATCACCTAGTTCGGCCCGGATCGCCCAAAGCCCCCAAATCCTGGCGGCGGTATAAGAACAGGGACAGTGCATGGGCGTATACCCCCGAAGAACTGAAAGCGAAAGATCTAAGAATGTCCCCCTGGGCCCTGAGCTGTGGTTTCAGCACGAGGGGGAGCACAGCAGAGCCCCCAGGACGCCCAGCCTCCCGACCCGACGTGATAGGGTCGAGCCAGTCTGCGGGACCCCCCCCCGTGGGGCCACCCCTTTCAGCCACCTCGGCTCATTTTCACAGGGGGAAACTGAGGCCCAGAGAACGATGAACGCGCAGCAGGCTCAGGACACAGGGCCGCCAGGCTCCAACTCCACCTGGCCCCTGAGGCCAAGGCTGAGGGGCTGGGGCCGTGGCAACCCTTACAGAAGGCACGGCCGGGCTCGTGCTGTGCGTGGAGAAGGTTCCTCTGGGAGCAGAGGAGGCTGGGGCTAACGAAGGCCGACAGTGGAGGGGCGCCCGGGTGGCTCCGTCGGCGAGGCATCCGATTCTCGGTGTCGGCTCAGGTCACGGTCAGTCTCTGGCTTTCGTGAGTTCCAGCCCCGCATCCGGCTCTGTGCTGGTGGCACGGAGCCTGCTTGGGATTCGCTGTCTCCCAGTCGCTCTCCGCCCCTCCCCTACTCACGCTGTCTCTGTCTCTCTCCAAAATAAATAAACTCTCCAAAATAAATAAGTAAGCTGACAGGAGGCTCCCCAGGACGTGGCGCTGGCGGCCCGGGACAGGAAAACAGAGGCAGGAGTCGGGGTGACCCGGGCTGGAGAAACAGGGAGTGATGTGACAGGTGGGGTGAGTCTCACAGTGATCTGAGGTCAATTCGGGGCAGGCCAAAAGCCCGCTGAGCATCTGACATTTGAGACTCGGCTTACGGATTCCGTTAGCCGGCTCTCCCTCCCCACCTGCTAAGTGCAAACCCTGTGTTCACTTAAGTCCTCGGGAGGTGCGCTGTTTCAACTCTGCACGAAGAAAGCCTGCCTTGGATGGAGGTGCAACACACGATGCTCTCAGCTTCCACAGAGAACCACGCTGCACCCTCAGGGGGTCCCCGGGGCGCCCACCTCCCCGCAAGGCTGAGGGCGGCTCAACGCAGCAGATGCTGGGGTGGGGGGGGTTCCACGACTTTGCCAAACTGCAGCTGAAGACCGCGGTCATCGCCCTACTTCTGAGGCTTTTATGCTTTATGTTTAAATAATTAGCTCACGGAACTAATTAAGAGTCCCTCTCTTCTGGGGCGCCTGGGTGGCTCAGTCGGTTAAGCGTCTGACTTCGGCTCCGGGCACGATCTCACAGTCCACGGGTTCGAGTCCCGCGTCGGGCTCTGTGCTGACGGCTCGGAGCCTGGAGCCTGCTTTGGATTCTGCGTCTCCCTCTCTCTTTGCCCCTCCACCACCTCCCCCCCACCCCCGGCACCGCACTGCCTCTCTCTCTCAAATATAAAGAAACTTAAAAAAAAAAAAAAAAGGAGAAGAGACACAGACCCCCAGAGAGAGGAGCACCATGTGCCGACAAAGACCCACAGAGGGAAGGTGGCCATGGGACAGTGGAGCCAGAGACTGGAGTGCTGTGTCTACAGCCAAGGAGAGCCGAGGGCTGCTGATGGCCACCAGAAGTTCGGAGAGGGGGCAGGGCCCTGCCAACACCTTGATTTCAGGCCTCTCGGCTCCAAAAGTGAGAGAGAATACATTTCTGTCGTTTCAAGCCATCCAGTTTGTGGTCCTTTGTTACAAGAAATGAACACAGTCCTTCACACGGGAGCCAACACCTCCGTGACCTCCAGGCCCCTCACACCCCTGCCAGGGTCCGGAGCCTCCCACCTGCCTGGCCACTCTTCCTCCTGACACCCTCAGGGCTTGCTGCCTCCTTTCAGGTCTCAGCTCAGATAACACCTTTTAACACGTCCCTGACCACTCTCTCTAGACACAAAAGCCTACCCTCACTTGGCTCTCCATATTCTTCTCTAGTACCTATTATGAGCTGAATTCCGCCCCCCCCCCCAAAAAAATTAGAGTTCTAACCCCCATTTACTCACAGAGTGGCCTTATTTGGAGATAGGATCTTTACAGAGGTGGCCAAGTTAAAATGAGGTCATTAAGGGTGGCCTTAATCCAATGTGACTGGTGTCTTTATACAAGAGGAAATTTGGGGGGCGCCTGGGTAGCTCAGTCAGTTAAACGTCCAACATCAGCTCAGGTCACGATGTAGTGGTTCACGAGTTTGAGCCCCACGTCGGGCTCTGTGCTGACAGCTCAGATCCTGGAGCCTTCTTCGGATTCTGTGTCTCCTTCTCTCTCTGCCCCTCCCCTGCCCACACTCTGTCTCTGTCTCTCTCTCTCTCTCTCTCTCTGTCTCTCTCTCAAAAATAAGCATTTTTTAATGTTTATTTATTTATTTAGAGAGACAGAGAGAGAGACTGGGGGAGGGGCAGAGAGACAGAGACAGAGACAGACAGAGAATCATCCCAAGCAGGCTCTGAGCTGTCAGCACAGAGCCTGATGCAGGGCTCAATCTCATGAACCATGAGATCATGACCTGAGCCAAGGTGAAGAGTCAGACGCTTAACCGACTGAGCCACCCAGGTGCCCCTTAAAAATAAATAGACATTTAAAAAAAAATTTTTTTTAAGGGGGGAAATTTGGACAGAGAGAGACACAGGGAGGGGAGACGATGTGAAGACACAGGAGAAGCCGAACGCCAACAAGCCAAGGGAAGAGATCTGGAATAGCTCCCCCCTCACAGCCCTCAGGAGGAATCACCCTTGTTGAGCCCTTGATCTCAGACTTCTGGCCTCCAGAAATGTGAGACAAACCTTTCTGCTGGTGTGAGCCACCTAGTCCATGGTATTTGGTTTAGGCAGCCCTGGAAAACTAATACACCAAGGGCACCCGTGTGGTTCAGTCAGTTAAGCGTCTGCCTTTGGCTCAGGTCATGATCTCAGTTTGTGAGTTCGGGCCCTGCATTGGGCTCTGTGCTGACAGCTCGGAGCCTGGAGCCTGCTTTGGATTCTGTGTCTCCTTCTCTGTCTGACCCTGCCCCGCTCCTGCTCTGTCTCTCAAAAAGGAAACTAATACACTGTTTGACCTGTGGCATGGTTATTTATTTTCTCTTTCCTCCCTATTAGAATCTAAGCCCATCTGGGCAGGGACATTTCATATTTTATTCACCACCCACGTGCCTGGATCCGTGTCTGGTGTGAAACTGTTGTGCAAAAAATATTTGTGGAATAAATGAATGAATTTGCAGATTGTTCACTCTGTGACTGGCATGACACATACATTATATACAATCCTGAGACGTTTTTCTTCCCGACACCGAATACCTGGGGTCTTTTCTACCACCGCTTCTCCGATGGTCCGACACCAACTGGGTGTCCAACGAATCAACTCAACTTGACAATATGTCCCTGGCGTTAGCATCAGCTCCCATGAGCTAAAGGGTTCAGTTCCTCAAGATGGCTCCCCAGTTCAGGCATCACTCACAAATCCCAAGCCCCCAGTCTTCTGACCAACCAAGAAATCAGAGCTTCTCAAGACCACCACCCGTCAGGTTTGGTAATCCTTTGGAATGACTCACAGAACTCAGGAAGGCACTTTACTTACTATTACCAGTTTGTTATACAGGATACAACTCCGGAACGGCCAAATGGGAGAGATGCAGGGGAGGGGAGGAGGACACAGAACTTCACGCCTTCTCTGGGTATGCCACTCTCCCAGCACCTCGACAGTGCTCAGCAATGTGGACACTCCCTAAATCCCATTGCTTAGGGCATTTCATGGAGATTCCATTCTGCAGCCATGATTGATTAGATCACTGGCCATTGGTGATTAATTCAACCTCCAGCACCCCCTCCCTCCCCAGAGGCGGGCGGAGTGGGACTGAAAGATCCAGGCTTCTGCTGTGGTCTTTCTGGCGACCAGCCCTTGTCTGCTGAGTCACCTCATTAGGATGAACACTGATCCTGTCACTTTTATCACCTTTTATTCCAAGGCTTCCAAGGAGCTCTGTGCCAGGGACTCAAGACAAAGACCAAATATTTTTCCCGTGATGCCACAAAGCCCCCCAAGCCTGCAAAGCAAGCAGGATTTTCCCTGTGCAAGGCCCCAAAACTCTCTGCGGCACACCGCAGCACATGGTCAGGTGGGAATTCAAAGCTGGGTTTGACTTCTTTCCTTAGGTTTTACACCAGGGACACGACAACTAGAAGCTGGTTCTTAAGCAGAGGGAGAAGAGTGACAGGTTCAAGACACAAGTAGAGAGACCTTTGTTCCCAGCCATGCACTAGGGCACAAGTGCGGTCACCATCCATATTACATATCCGAGACTCTTAGGTGGGATAAGAATGACTGTGTAGGCTTCATTAGTGCTCTGCTTTTCAGAGTTTTCACGCCTGAAATGCTGAGTTTACCAACAGCTGCTCCAGGTTATATTATACTAATGGGACGTGAAATGTATAGCACCAATTTTAATATATATTCATACAAATTAAGAGAGATCGTGTAAGAGAAGAAGGTGTAACGCAGCCAGCCTCCTGGTTCTGCTAGAGAAGAATCTGGTTCATTTCTCTTTTTGTTAGGAAGCAGAAGCTGCCTGCCCAGGTCAGGACCTGTCCTGTGAATGGCTGGTGAATCAGTCAGAGGACCCAGGGCTCATCCCATGCCCAGTACCATCCTGTAGCTGTTTCTTCCCCAGTTGTGATTGGGCTCTGCCAGTTGGCAAATAAGGAGCATTTTCCTCCACGAGCATCTCACCTGCTCAGAATGATGCTAGGAAGGAGCCTATTTGTAGCGCATTGTATGTCCGAGATATCTGCTCCTACCAAATTACTCCCATAAGCTCTAAATCATAGAGACCTGGGCTGTATTAAGCATCATCCTGGGGGATCTTGGAAAGGTGGGGATTTGCCTGGGTCCTTTGTCTCTCTACAGATTGAGAGGAAAACGGTATTAGTGAGGGTTTTCAAGAGAATCAGAACCAATATAGATATATAGACTTATTATAGAAACTGGCTTACATGACTACGGAGGCCAAGAAATCCCACAATCTGCTATCTGCAAGTTGGAGAATCGAGAAGACAATGGCGTAATTCAATCTGAGTCTGAAGGCGTGACAACCAGAGGAGTGGATGGTGTAACTCCTGCTCCAAGTCCAAAGGCTGAGAACCAGGAGAGTCAATGTCAAAGGCCAAGAGAAGATAGATGTCCTAACTCAAGGAGAGAACAGATTCGACATTCTTCTGCCTTTTTGTTCTGCTCAGGACTGCTGTGGGTTAGATGATGCCCACTGGTGAGGGCAATCTTCTTTACTCAGTCTGCTGATTCAAATGCTAATCTCTTCTGGAGACACACCCAGAAATTGTTTCTCCAGCTATCTGGGCACCCTGTCCCTTAGCCCAGTCAGGCTGACTCGTACAACCAACCATCACAAGAACACAGCCCTAAGCCTACAGTCCTGAGCGCCCTGAAGCCCCAACTCAGGTTCCTCCAGCATCGGGGATTTGAAGTGCTGATAAGTTTGGTCTCAGAGACCCCAGGGGTGGAAGCACATCTCCTCTTGCCTCGGCATCCTCTCCTATTTGAGTGAGTAGGGGACCCCACTCAGAACTGGCATGCATCCCCTTTTCCCTTGGTTACAGGTAACTTAGACACCCAGGACGGCTTGGGTCACCAAGACATGTGACACGGTACGTAAGAGTAAGTTGGAATCATTATTATTGTGCCTGCCTTTGTTTTTGTGCAAGCAAAATGGGTCTGCAAGGTTGTGCAGGTAACTGCAACTTAGGTTTTCCCATTAGGAATCCACAAGGCCCCTGCATCCTTAGAATCAGGAAGGAGGCAGGGCCTGCTACCAAACCCTCACCCCCCACCCCTTCTCCCCTTCTTCTCCTTTCCCTGCTCAGTCACAGAGGTTCTAACTTCTTTTTTTTTTAATGTTTATTTATTTTTGAGAGAGAGAGATAGCATCAAGTGGGGGAGGGGCAGGCACAGAATCGGAAGCAGGCTCCAGGCTCTGAGCAGTCAGCACAGAGCCTAATGCGGGGCTCGAACCCACGAGCCATGAGATCATGACCTGAGCTGAAGTCGGACACTTAACAGACTGAGCCACCCAGGTGCCCCTGGAGGTTATAACTTCAGTGTGAACCACGCCTTCTGACAGCTACTGATTCAAATGAGCACCTGTCACTGACTCAGGCCAAATGGCCAAATCCAAATTACTTAAGTTTGAAGAATGTCTCAAAGTAGCAATCGAGCAAACACAAACCTGGAGACACACAGACCCAAGTGGCTTCAGGACTGGAACCTGTCACCACCAGCGTTCTCATACACAGCTCTTTCTTCCTGGGCAGGAGGGTCACAGACCCAGGTACTGGAGCCCCAGGAATGAGAATGCTGCCTTGTGAGGGGACCTGGCAGGCCACAGGTGCTTTGAGAGTGAGACAGTTAGGAGTTTAAGAATGCCAAGGCCCATGGAAGGGGGCAAGGTAAGGTTCAAGATCACCAGAGCACGATCGTAAGGCCTGGGAGCTAAAATCAGGGGGCCTCTAGGACGGGAAGGGCTGGGAAAACCCACAGACAAGAAACACGTGGCTTAAGTTCTCCTGGAGAAGTAAGTTCTCCTTAATCGGAGAATTATAAAATAAAAGTTGAAATGCACAGTGCAGGTCCTATGCTGGTATCCTATGACATAGGTCATACGCTTATCTCAGTGAAGAATTTTGTCAATAATACTGAAAAATCTGTTGCCTCACTTGTCAGGATGCTTTACATTTGCTATAGTTCAGGGGGAAATTGCTAAGAACTGGAAAAATATATTTACCTCCAGGAAGTCAGAGACTTCCTGCCTTGAAACGGGTGAAGAATATCACCAGTGTTGGGTCGACAGATTTTTTTTGGTTTGCAATGTATATAAAATTCCATGGTCTTAATTCAGCTTTGCACTTCTTACCTCTGTGGGGTAGGTACAATAAACTACCTGTAAGAAATAGAGCGTGGGAATAATATTAGCTTCTATGGCAAGAAAGCTGGGTGCCCAGAAACTTATCCCACTGAGTGTGGGGTTTGGAAACATTGCTTATAAGGACGAGAAGGTGTAAAACTAGCCTGCTTTAGTTGGTAACCTGGGCCAAATTAATTGTGTTCACTTTTTGCACATTATCCACATAATGATCTCAAAACTACAATTTGCTTTCCTAGAGGCCACAGCATCTTTTATAATTTCTGGGTTTTGTCCCTGATGTCACTAATTGAGTCACTGTGCATCTTTCATTCAAAACACGGTTTTGATTGTCAGCTCTGAGCCAGGTGTGTGCTGGAGAAGAGGTTACTGACCTAGGAGACCAGTCCAGGAAGTCAACAGTGGAAATCAGGAAGTGATCGGCACCTTGGTTACACTCAGCGTAGAGGAAAGAGGGGGCCTAATTCACATTTGTTTTGTGAAAGGGTACATCAGCTATAAATGGTCCCTAACCACATAATTGATGTCTTTCAAAATCCAGTGAGTAAGTCAATTTTGTCAAACCCCATTCCTCTGAGGATCAAGTAAGGTGGCCATCAACAGTTAAGCAGAAAAGAAGACTGAGACCTTTGTCTAGAAATTCAATTCTATTCGATAAATATTTACCTTCCTTGTAACAGGTATTGTTTCCTGGCACTAAAACTTCCACAGTGAACAAAACAGGGAAAAATATTTGCCCTTCAAGAGGTATACTCTACCCAAGGAGACAAACAACAAATAAACTAAATATGTCAGATACATAGTATTTTTAGATAGTGCTCAGTTCTCAGGAGAAGAATAAAACAAAGAAGGAGGATAGCAAAGTAGGGGGTAAGTAGTGAAAATTTTAGATGGCGTGGCTGTGGAAACCAGTAGAAGAGATAAAATAAAATTTAAAAAAAGAAGTCAAGCGTAAATTGGGCAGGAAAGGAAGAAAAAAGGAACAAAGAACAGATGCGACAAATAGCGAGATTAACAGCAAGATGGTAGATTTCAACCCATGCATATCAATAATTATATTAAATATAAATGATCTAAACACTCTAATTAAAAGTAAAGATTATCAACTTGATAAAACAAGCAAAACCCAACTATATGGTGTCCATAAAAAATGCATTTTAAACATAGAGACACAAATAGATGGAACATTAAAAAATAGGAAGAAGTATGCCAAGCAAATACTAGTCATGAAATAACTGAAATGATTACATTAAAATTAGATATAGTAGATGTCAAGATCAGGAATATTACCTGAGATACAGAGAGAGATTTTATAAAGATAAAAGGACCAATTACTTATAACAATATTAAACATGATTAATTACAAAGCTTAAAACTATATGAAGTAAAAATAAGAGAACTGAAGGAAGAAGTAGACAAAGCTGCAATTATAGTTGTATATTTCAAAAATACTGGCATAAGAAGAAATAGGAAAAAAAGAAAAATATATATGATACGGAATTTGTAGTTTAAATTCTCACACATTATTTGTCAATTACACTTCAATTTAAAAGAAAAAAAGGTTGGGGCGCCTGGGTGACTCAGTTGGTTAAGCGTCCGACTTTGGCTTAGGTCATGATCTCGTGGTTTGTGAGTTTGAGCCCCACGTCGGGCTCTGTGCTGACAGCTCAGAGCCTGGAGCCTCCTTCGGATTCTGTGTCTCCCTCTCTCTCTCTCTGCCTCTCCCCTGCTCATATACTCTCTTTCTCTCTCTCTCAAAAATAAACATTAAAAAAAAATTTGTAATAAATAAAGAAAAGAAAAGAAAAAAGAAAAGAAAAAAAGTCCTCACAAAAAAGTCACCAGGTCTGGATGGTTTCACTAGTAAATTAGATCAAATAGGAAGTAAAATGCCAGTCTCTTCCAGAAATATGTAGGAGGAAACACTTCCCTACTCATTTTATGACAAACATAAAATGAGAAAAGAAAACTATAGTACAATATCCCTCATAAAGTTAGATCCAAAAATCTGTAACAGAATAACACCAACTAGAATCCAGGAAATATATTTTTTTAAAAATTACATCAGGACCAGTGGAGTTCATTCCAGGAAGACAAGGTTGTTTTCCCCCTTATATTGATAATAAGAAAAAGGTGTTCACTCTCACTGCTTCTATGCAGCATTCAGACCTCAGAAGATCCCTCTGGGAGCTCTGAAGCTAGGATGGCCCTTCAGAGACGTCCAGAATTAACAGCTAATGGGTAGCTGGGTGGGGTGCCTGGGTGGTTCAGGTGGTTAAGAGTCTGACTCTTGATTTCAGCTCAGGTCATGATCTCCCAGTTGGTGAGATCCAACCCCACATTGGTCTCTGCACTGTTAGCACAGAGCCTGCTTGGAATTCTCTCTCCCTCCCTCTCTCTCTGACCCTCCCCCACTTGATCTCTCTCTCTCTCTCTCTCTCTCTCTCTCTCTCTCTCTTAAAATAAATAAATAAACTTTACAACATGGTAGCTGGGCTTTTCTATCCCCACATCTATCATTCATTGTGTCTAGAATGCCACAAGGCGAGGGGTCTATGGTTTAGCCAAGCAGCTCCCTTCAGCTGAGCGCAATGCCTAGTTCGAGTGTCAGCTGAGATCCATTATCAACCAAACTCCTGACAGGTGGGGGTGAGCACTCGGTCATGAAGGGGGGATCCGGGTGGGATCCCTACGGGAAGCACTTATTAAAGCTAAGCATGTGTGTGCCCTAGGACCTAGCATTTCCTCTCCTCATGCACCAAAAGACACGTACCAGAATGTTCACAGCAGCATTATTCATAATTGCCCAAAAATGGAAATTACCGAGATATTTTTAACAGTCATGAATGTAATGCATGCATAGAATGAAACGTTAAATAGCAATGCAAAATAAACAATTGCTGCTATACTCGATATTATAAATTAATCTCACAAATATAGCATTGACTGAAAAAAAAAAAACAGAAACCAAAGTATGTGTACTAGAAGAGTTCATTTATTTGAAGTTGAAAACAGGACAAAATTACTCAGAAGCCTACATATGCTCACTTCTGGAGTGTGGCAGATCTTGGAAAAGTCAGAAGCGGGAGGTAGTTTTATTCTAATTCCTCATCTGGGTCGTTATTACATGGGTGTTTTCACTTTGTAAAAAAAAATAATAATTGGGCTCTACACTTATGATCTGTGCATTTTGTGTACATATTATATAATTCTACTTAAAGTATTTACTAAAAAATAGTAAGTCACAGGCTGGGACTTTTGCAAACGTATAACTGAAAAAAACAAAAGGATTCATATCTGGAATATATAAAGAACTCTTGAGAATTGGTAGGAAACAAACGCAATGGGAAAATACAAGGCAAAAGATATGAACAGCCCATTCACGAGACAGCGAGATACAAGGCCAAGAAACATATAAAAAGACACCCAATAGAAATACTAATTAGGGGAATACAGATGAAAACACTGTGAAATATTTCATAACTATCCACTTTGAAACTATTTCAAAGTCTACCAGGTTCGCTATCGTCGCAGATGTAGATCAATGAGACCACTCACACCCCTGGGTCATTTGGTGAAGAGCAATTTGGTACAATCTCTCTGGAAAGAAAATACCTGCTCCTCGATCTACTTCTAGGAAAGTAATAAACTCTTGCAGAAGTTCCATAGGGAAAATGGCACAAGAAGGTTATTGCATTATTTGTTTGATAATAGAAAAAACCCATCCAGTATGACATTAATAAATCTTGAAAACATGCAAAAAAATATGGATTCCCACATGGGATGCTAATAGAATTTTTATTTTTTGTTCATTTTTATTTAAAAAGAATTTTTTTATGTTTTAGTTTTGAGAGAGAGAGAGAAAGGGTGAGTGGGGGGAGGGCAGAGAGAGACGGAGGCACAGAATCCCAAGCGGGCTGCGGGCTGTCAGCACAGAGACCAACGCGGGGCTCGAACTCACGCACCTCAAGATCATGACCTGAGCCGAAGTCTTACCCGGCTGAGCCACCCAGGCGCCCCATCAGTAGGATCGTTAAATGCCGTTAAAAACAAACATCACGTTCAAGACGGCGGTTACCTCTGGGCGGGGGACTGGGACGAGGGAAGGATCCTAGAAGGGTATACTGGGAGCTATGCCAGCATGTGCGCTGTGTTGCTTCTTAAAGAAATAGGATGCACGTGTGACAAAATGTTAGCACTCAACAGAGCTGGCTGGTAAATGTGCTGAGTGTGTTATGAACTTTCCTGAATATTTGAAATATTTCACATTTTAAGAAAACCATTCACCAATATGCCTCTTACTCCGGTGACTCTCTCTCACGCAGATCCTCTCTCCCCAGCCACCCGTCATCACAGCACGTGCAGTGTCTCACGTCCTGTGGCTCCCCCCGCCATGTCTCACGTCCTGTGCTTCACGTGGCCTGGGTCACTGTCAACAGGGAGGAAAGAATGAACAGACAACGGACCTTCAGGCTTCTGCCCAGCAGATCACATGCATTGCCGTCTCATCTCTTTTTGAAATGGGCTATCTCCCGCTGACCACTAGGTGGGACACCAGCTTGCCAGTTGCTGGATGAATAGAACGCATATAGAATTCTCGAAACAGCCTCTGTTTCTGCAGAGAAGACCATACTCGGAAAGCAGTTAGCAGAATAGCTTAGGGAGGTGCTTCCTGAGTCTGGAAGCAGCACCTCTTCAAATTCCTGCCTATGATATTTATTTTGGGGTGCAGTAAGTAATACGCTCCTACTCTACACAAATCCCAACTAATATTCAACTAACTGGAATTTTCTCTGGTCCAGAATCGTTCTTTTCTGGCTAACTATGGTTGGGACAAGGAAGAGAGAAAATGGAAAACGGCACCTATTTGGTTTATGCGCCAGGAAGCAAATTAGAGCTTTATCTCATAATAACCCTCACGCCCACCCTTCAAAAAGGGACATCATTTCACTGTTACAAAGAAGGAAGCAAAGGCTCAGAGATGTTAGGTGCCTTACCAGCATCCCAAAAGGGAACAGCAGACTAAAGGTTTGAACCCACTTCTCTCCACCAACAAAGCTCCCTTACTTTCTACCATGCTCCCTCTCCAGAAAGCCCTTGGAGAGAAACTCTGAGAGGGGGTGGGGAGGGGAATGCAGAGAATATATTTAATATAATTTAAACACTTCTAGGGGCGCCTGGGTTGCTCGGTTGGTTAAGCGTCTGACTTCAGCTCAGGTCACGATCTCATGGCTCGTGAGTTCGAGCCCCACGTTGGGTTCCGTGCTGACAGCTCAGAGCCTGGAGCCTGCTTCGGATTCTGAGTCTCCGCCCCCCCCCCCCACCCCTCCCCGTCTCATGCTCTGTCTCTCTCTGTCTCAAAACTAAATGAACATTTTTTTTTTAATTTAAACACTTCTAGGCATAGCTATAATAAGAACAGGTAGTAAGAAAATCTAAAAGGTCAAATAAAATAAAAATTATTATAACTTATTCTTTCCACAAAATGGTTTTTAAAGAAGTGAAATGTCTACAGAACTCTTCTTAGATATCAAAAATGAAAACAGAGCCCTGGTATAATCTTTCAACACAGGGCTTGGTGAACCAGAAACAGACTTCCACAAGCATGTCAGATTCTCCCAAGCACTGTGTGTGTGTGTGTGTGTGTGTGTGTGTGTGTGTGTGTGTGTGTGAAAGAGAGAGAGAGAGGAGAGAAAATTAGTTTGCTAAGGTTGCCATAACAAAGTACCCCAGACTGGATGGTTTAAACAAAAGACACTTATTTTCTCACAGATCTGAAGGCTGGGAGTCTGAGATCAAGGGGTCAGCACAGTTGGAGTTTCTCCTGAGGCCTCTCTCTTTGCTTCTCTCATAGGCCATCTCCCTGTGTCTTCACGAAGTCTTTCCTCTGCATGTGTCTGTGTCCTAATCTTCTCTTCTTCTAATAAGGATACAGTCAGACAGGACTAGGACCCACATATTTTACCTCACTTTAACTTAATTACCCATTTAGACAGTCTGCCTCCAAACACAGTCACTTTCTGCGGTACTGGGGGTCAGAACTTCGACACAATATGGGGAAAACACAATTCAGCTCATAACAGACAAATCATAAGATGTGAAGGACCCAGATCAGGGCTTTTTGGGGAGGAGGGTCCATCCAAACAGTCATAGATGGTGATGTGGCCTTGTCTAGCCACCAAACTAGGAGACAGCCATCCTCTCTAGAATTATCCCAAATGACTGGCATCAGAAGGGCATCATCACTAAACTCCTTTTTTGTTCTCTTAATCCTTTAAAGATAATTATAACGATACGGGCGCCTGGGTATCAGTCGGTTAAGCATGGACTTCGGCTCAGGTCATGATCTCACCGTTTGTGAGGTCTAGCCCCACATCAGGCTCTGTGCTGACAGGTCAGAGCCTTGACACTGCTTCGGATTCTGTGTCCTCCTCTCTCTCTGCCCCTCCCCCACTCGCTCGCTCTCTCTCGCTCTCTCTCTCTCTCAAAAACAAATAAACATTTTTAAAAATTTTAAGGTAATTGTGACAAGGATTCTAGAGAGATTCTAGAGCATTATACTTTCATGTCCCCAAGTTCCCACATAAAAAGAGACCAAGCAACTTGTATATTACAATCAAAGATCTGGAACTCCTACAACAAAACAGGTGACAAGGTATCCCAATGAATCTTACAAAATGAGCATCTAGGGTAAGTCATCGACAGCCAAACAACCTGTATGAGTTGAGGATCTGAGCAGGAGGAAAAGGAGGGATTCCAACAGTCCAGACAACAGGAAAACCACACCGATGGCCTATATTCACTGAAAACACAGAGGTCTAATCTGAGAATAGTAGGATCCAGTTCACGGGTGAGGACAAGGGGACCATGATACACTATTCTGACCATGATGGACCAGACTATAAGCCCTCAAATATAGCATACTGAACCTTCCTGTCAAGACAAATGCCACAGTGGGAAGAATAGGAACGAATAGGCACAGAGAAAAGATCTAGCACAGAAAAAAGAGGGGGGAGAGATCAGAACGTCAGATCTCAGGAAACACAAGGCAATATTTTTTTCTTCACTTTGCAAAATCAGCGGAGGAAGGAGTACTGGAGTCATGAAGCTAGAAAACCTATCCTGACCTATCCTTCACTCTTATACACAAGCACTCATTTCACTTAGAAAGAAAGAAAGAAAGGAAGAGAGAGAGAGAGAGAGAGAGAGAGGAAGGAAGGAAGGAAGGAAGGAAGGAAGGAAGGAAGGAAGGAAAAGAAAGAAAGAAAGAAAGAAAGAGAAAGAAAGAAAGAAAGAAAAGAAGGAAGGAAGGAGGGAAGGAAGGAAGGGAGGGAGGGAGGGGGAGGGAGAAAGGAAGGAAGGAAGGGGCAAATTTTTCAGAAATAAAAACTAAATTAGAAAGGACATCAGAACCAATACACAAAACAAATAATGGCTTAAAAGAAACAATGTGTAAAAGAGGGACTTTTAGAAAATCAAAAAGAAACGAAGAGGTTCCACTGCTGGTCAGGATGTAAGAGATCACAAAAGACACCACTGAGCAATGAGGAAGCACTCGATAAGCTTTCAGATTGTTTTTCTTTAAAGTCACTGAAGATCCGCAGATTCAAAGTTTAAGTAAAGTAAAAATTAGAGAGAGATTAGCTCGTCTTAGTGAGTGCGACCCAGTGGTCCCTTGCATTCCTGGGGCAAGTTGTTAAGCACGGGACCAGGGGTGGGCAGAAAAGCAATTGTCAGGGATAAGGGGAAGCTAACTGAGAATTTAACAGCCGATGTGTAGACTTGAATCTGGAGGAACCCAACATGGGTTGGACATCCCTGAGTGCCGACAACTCTCTCTCACAGAAATTTACTGAGTGAATGGTGGCCAGGAAGTCAAAGGATGACACAGGAAAGAAGAGAGGAATTTTGTGGTGTCATGGTGCTTACGTCTCACAGTTGCTGGGGGAGGGGGATCCCATTCTCAAGACATTTGAAATTGAAGGTGAGCTAAATTAACTAGAGTGGCAGCCAGGAGTCTTAAATCAGCTCAACTGAATTAGTCCTAATCCAGCTCAAAGATTAGATTGTAAAGATCACATCCTGCCCCAAGATACCCAACTCACAAAAGGACAAGCACTTTCCAGAAACAATTATTACTTTCAGTCTCCACTACTCTAGTACATGCAAACTGCAGCACTTAATTAAAAACCAAACAATAACAACAATGACGACAACAACAAATTACGAGACGTGTGAATAAGCCAGAAAACATGACCCACGATTAAAAGGGAAAAAATAGTCAATGGAAACAGGCCCATAGATAACCCAGAATTGGCATGAGCAAATAAAGACTTTAAATTTATTAAGGTATGAGTGTGAGCATTTTTAGTGGAAATATAGGCAAAATGGGGGAAAATATAAAGAATTTCAGCAAAGAAGTGAAAACCCCCAAAAAAGACCCAAATGGAAATTGTAGAACTAAAAAATACAGTACCAAAGTAAAGAATTTGATAAGTGGTCTTAATAGCAGGCTAAACAAAGGATCTAGTGAGCTTAAAAACATGTCAGTAGAAATTCTCTAAATTGAAACATAGAGAAAAGTACGAAAAAAGTGAGAGAAATGTGAGACAATATGGAACAATCCAACATACATGTAATTGGAGTCTCAGAGGAGAGGGGGTGATGAGAGGAAGAGAGAGAGAAAAAAAAAATGAATCAAAATAACTATTTGGAAAGATATTAGCTGATACTTGTTTCCAAAACTGATGAATGACACCAAAACATGGACCCAAGATTTAGACCACCATGGGGCACCTGGGGGGCTCAGTGGGTTAAGCCTTCGACTTCAGCTCAGGTCATGATCTCAGGGTTCGTGGGTTTGAGCCTCACGTCAGGCTCTGTGCTGATGGCTCGGAGCCTGGAGCCTGCTTCGGATTCTGTGTCTCCCCCTCTCTGCCCCTCCCCTGCTCGTGTTCTGTCTCTCTTTCTCTCTCTCTCTCTCTGTTTCAAGAATAAACATTTAAAAAAAAATTTTTTTTTAAAGAATTCGACCACGGTCTCTGTCCACTTGCACTTGTCCTGTGTCACACTTCCTCTCACGACTGGTAGAATGGGAGGAGCTACAGCAATTCTGGGTGTCTCACTAAGGGGGTTGGGTTTACTATTAGTTTGGGTTTAATGATATAAACGTATGTGGTTCGCAATCACTTCCATGTCAGATTAAGTTATTACCAGCTAGTGTAGTGCATAAACGATTTCTAGGAATACTCCTGCCCACTGTAACAACTCACCCGGCTTGGTGACACGTATATCACAATATATTTGCCTTGCATGCCTCATCTATATATCTTATAGGAGAAAAATCCACCTGAACAAGACCTAGAGTGGTTAACCAGCATGATATTTTGCAAGAGTTATGTGTTTTCAGGGAGACTTGGGTGGCTCAGTTTGTTAAATAACCAGCTCTTGGTTTCAGCTCAGTTTATGGTCTCACGGTTCGTGGGTTTGAGCCCCACCTCGGGCCCTGGGCTGACAGTGCAGGGCCTGCTTGAAATTCTCTCCCTTTCTCTCTGCCCCTCCTCCACTTGCACACTCTGTTCTCTCTCTCTCTCTAAATAAATAAATAAACTTTTAAAAAAGAAAGAGGTATGTGTTTTCTTTACAGGTTCATTGATGGAGTATGTTTAACCACACGTATAAGCTGGCTTTTCTCTGAAGAGTCTAATTATAGAGAGATGCCATTATAAATCTGTCCAAGCCTTGCAACTTGGATATAATAATATTATAAGTGCTCTAGTCTATGTTTTTAAAGATTCAAGAGAGAAACCCAAACACAACAGGAATGCAAAAAAATTATTCAAAAAATTAGTGAAGCTTAAATACGCCATTTAACTGCAATTTGAATGGATGTCTTGGAATGTTTCAATAAAACAAGTGAGAAATTATAGATCTCCCTTATATGTACAAAAAGTGTCTTTTTTGACACTTTAAAAATTTTTAAAGCACTGAGAGAAAAATACACATAAAAATTACTAGTCGGGGAGCCTGGGTGGCTCTGTTGGTTGAACATCCAACTCTTGATTTTGGTTCCGATCGTGATCTCATGGTTCATGGGTTCAAGCCCCGCGTCAGGCTCCACGCTGACAGTGCAGAGCCTGCTCGAAATTACCTCTCCCTCTCTTTCTGCCCCTCTTCCACTCTCACTCTCTCTCTCTCCCGAAATAAATAAATAAACTATTTTTTTAATTACTAGGATACCTTAAAGCTATAAAGATGAAAATGCACAACAGAAATTACTCCAATATTGAATAGAGAATTTTACTAACAAAAAAAGTTTCGATTATACAAAAAAACAGTAAATCATTAAGACAAAGAAATAGATTCGTAATAGAAATAGTACATTCTTGAATAATTTGATATCCAATAAATAATGAGAAGTGAATCAGAGGAACACATTGCAACCAGACTTCAATTTCTTGCTTATGGGACACTGATGCTGATAAAGATCATCTAAAAGCCCTAACATGGCACCACAACTGGGACATTGATGACCATCTGGTCGGTGAGGGATGTCAATTCAAAGAATATTTACAAATAGTCACTCACAAGAAAACTTGAAATGCCTTGAAATCGTAAAGCTCATGTGTGAAAGCAACTCACTAAATATTGTCCCATTTTCACAACAATCCTGAAACTTTACCTGACATTGCCAATAATGAGTTTGTAAGGCTAAAGCCAAACGATCGCTCTTTTCTCAACTGTCAATAATAAACACATGCTGGTCACAGATTCTAGGAAAGACTGAATTACCCATCTATTCTCTCTGTTTAAATGTATTTTTAAAAATGTTTATAATGTTTATTTATTTTTGAGAGAGAGAGAGAGACAGAGTGCGAGCGGGGGAGGGAAAGAGAGACAGAGGGAGACACAGAATCCGAAGCAGGCTC